>NC_045640.1:1285827-1960456 GCF_009829145.1 Chiroxiphia lanceolata
GAATCTTGGAATGCTGGAAGGGACCTCTCACAGAATCCTGGAATGCTGGAAGGGACCTCTCACAGAATCCTGGAATGCTGGAAGGGACCTCTCACAGAATCTTGGAATGCTGGAAGGGACCTCTCACAGAATCCTGGAATGCTGGAAGGGACCTCTCACAGAATCTTGGAATGCTGGAAGGGACCTCTCACAGAATCCTGGAATGCTGGAAGGGACCTCTCACAGAATCTTGGAATGCTGGAAGGGACCTCTCACAGAATCCAGGAATGCTGGAAGGGACCTCTCACAGAATCCAGGAATGCTGGAAGGGACCTCTCACAGAATCCAGGAATGCTGGAAGGGACCTCTCACAGAATCCAGGAATGCTGGAAGGGACCTCTCACAGAATCCTGGAATGGAGCTCTCACAGAACCCTGGAATGTTGGAGGGGACCTCTCGCAGAATCCTGGAATGGAGCTCTCACAGAATCCTGGAATGCTTTGGGACCTTACAACCCACCCAGTCCCAACCACCTTCCCAGAGACCAAGTTGCTCCAAGCCCCCCTTTCCCCTCTCTCTTCCCAGGAGCCGTCTGGGTCTCACCAGTTGCTGGAAAAGTGTGGGATTCCCCTCATCTCTGCTGCCAGGAACTGAGCCTTCCCTGGTGACAGCACCAGCTGCTGCAGGCAGGGCCTGGATCAGCAAAAATGAGCGTCCTGGGAAGGAAAAAACCGAAATTAAAAGTGATGCTCCCGCAAATTAATCGGAATGTTTGCAATTAGGATTAATTACCATCCCTTAGGTGTTCATGGCTGCATGTTAGTCCTGACCCAAGCTGTGGAGGCTTGAGCTGGTGTGTTAAACCAGAGCCTGGTGGGCCCTGATGTCACAGCTGGGACCATCCTGAGGACACCTGGTAAGGGCAGGACTTGGAACTGGCCTCCCCTACCTGCCAGAACAGGGGGGTCACATCCCCCCCACACCTCTTGGGAAGGCTCCAAGGCCAGGAACAGCCCAGAGAATCACCTGGGCGAGTGTTAATAACTCACCAGTGAGGATAATTAGTGTCTGAACCCTGGAGCTGGTTAATTGGCCGGGACAGACACAGCCCCAGGGCTTTTGCTCCAGCCCTACCCCAGGAAAGCACCCCAGAGGCTCGAGAGGATCCGAGCAGGTGTGAAATCGGGGCAGGACCCAGGCTTTGGTCTTCAGCTTGAAGTGAGTGGTGGGGAAACCTTGCCCTGGTAACCCCAAAAAGGCCAGTCCTGACACATTCCGTGCTCAGTGTCCAACGCCGGGCTGGGTTTTCCATGGAACCAGCACGGGGTGAATCACGGAGCGGTTTGGGTCGGAGGGGACCTTGAAGATCATCCCGTCCCAGCCCTCCTGTACTTGCAGCACCTCGGAGCCAAACCCCAGGGAGATGTTATCTACCCCCACATGCCACCACAGGAGCTCACAGACCTCTCCTGGAGTCAGGGAACGTCGGGAGCCAGGCAGGAAAAGCTGCAGCTTCACCGCTCCCGGGGTCTGGATGGGCAGGATCATGCCCAGGGCTGCTGGTTCTTGGGGATTTTCCATGGAGCAGAGAGTTTTGATGCCAAGACATCCAGGAGATGACCTTGGAGGTTGTGTGGATGCAGTCTGACCTTGGGGGTGAGCTGGATCTGCAGCCCTTCCACCAGCTGGCAGTGGAGGTGTCTTCTCCCAAGGAATCCTGGGAATGATGTGTGTGTGCTCATTCCCTAAACCCCTGTCCAGGGAGGTTTGGAGTCCCCACCCCTGGAAATGTCCCAGGAAGGACTGGATGTGGCACTCAGTGCTCTGGGCTGGGGGACAAGGAGGGGATGGGTCAGAGGTTGAACTCCATGATCTCGGAGGTCTTTTCCAACCTCAGTCATCCTGTGATTCCTCCTGGATCCACTGGTGAGATGGAACAGCTCAGGAGGGTGGGAAATGAAACTCTCTGCAGGGCTGGAGCCATCACTCCATGGGAAGCTGGTGGATCCTGGGGGAAAAAAAGGGCGTCCTGAGCCATCACTGCTGCACTCCAAGGGATTGCTCCACACTTCATCCCAGCTCTGGGGGACTTCTGAGCAGGTCCCTAGGGACAAAGGCCAGGCTGGACGGGGCCTGGAGCAACCTGGGCTGGTGGAAGGTGTCCCTGCCCATGGCAGGGGGTGGAATGAGAGGAGCTTTAAGGTCCCTTCCAACCCAAACCATTCCATAGTTCCATGAAAAACACAGGCTGCAGGTGTGTCACCCTTGGCTGCCTGCACTCACCCTTCCAGCTGGGAATACCCTGTGCTTCCAACAGCTCCCCCAGCCCAGCTGAGCTCCTGCAGCCTCCTGCCTGGGAATGCTGCTGGGATCCCTCCTTCCTGCTCTCAGATGAGCCAAACAGTCCCAGTCAGTGCATCCACGAAGTATCCAAAGGGATCCAAACCTTCCCACTGGGTACTTTGACCATCTCACCAGCCCCGAGCTGAGCACGTTTGTCCCGTCAAGCAACAACATTCCCAACCAATCCCACCAGGGAAGTTAATTCCCCAGCCCAGTTTTATATCTTCCAAGCAACTGCTTTTCCACAGTGAGGGATGGAGATCCCTTGGAGCAGGATATCTCCCAGCAGGACATCACAGACCACCATGGGATGGGGTTGAGCATCAGGCAGGCAGTGAATGATGAGCTCAGGACCCGAGGCTGCTCCACCACACTCTGCTCCAACTCTAGCTGATGTGAAGTCTCATTTTTCCACCCCCTACCTTATTTCCTGCCCTCAGAGTAGATGGATATAAGTGGGCACATCCCAATCTGTACCTGGGAAGAGGCCCTGGAGGTGTTTCAGAGCCCAAGCTCCAACGCCAAGGCCGGGAGCAAGTGCTCAACAGGAAAACCAGGAATTCCCACCTCCAATAGCCACAGTTTCAACAGAACCCAATCCAGGGGCACCCTGGCAGCTGCTCCAGGTTCTTCTCCCAGCTTTCTGCTGTCTCATGTTCCAGTGGAGCTGAGGGCAGCCAAGGTCAGGAAAGGACCCAGCAGGATAAAGTTACACTCACATCTCAACTCCTGGGGAACATCAGCCAAGGTTTTCCCCTTCCCAGCCCGTTGGTGTGTGTCCAACACCCACCAAAAGCAGATTTGGACAATAATAAATATGAGGTTCCCAGTGATCTCTCCCTGAGAGAGCAAATCTCACTGCCCCAAAAAGCCCTGAGGCTGTGCTGCAAGGAGGAGAAATTGGGACTTCAGGTGGGATTGGGAATGCTGAGGGAAGAGCAGCCACTGCTGGAGCCATTTCCAGGTGGTCTGGCAGAGGGTCCACCCCTCGTGGGCAATATTAAGGATATTCACCTCAAAGATGCTTTTCCCCTTTCCTGTGGGTTTTTCCAGGCTGAACCACAATGCTGTGGAGAAGTGGAAGAGCAAAAGGCAGGAGAGGAGGGAAGACCTGTCCAAACAGGACAGCTTGGAGACCGCTGCCCATCCTTTCTTGGACAGGTGGGAACAAAAACATACCTAAAGATGCAGTCACTCGGCAGGCTCAGCCCTGGAAAACCCGTGGCTTTGGCAAAAGAGGGGGGTGAGGCAGAGGGAAAGGTGGGTGCTGAAGATTTGGGGAGGAGAAGGAGCCAAGTGCTGCCTCCAGCCAGGACTTTTGGGGAGAAAAATTACCAGAGGTTCAAATGACAGCTGTGGGATGGGGCTGGAGCATCCCCTGTGCTCTGCACAGTCCAGAACAGCTCAATCCTAAAAAAAGGGACAAGAGGGAAAGGAGAAGTTCAGGTTCTTTCCAAGTGCCACAGAATCACAGAGTCAGCTGGGTTGGGAAAGGCCTCTGAGATCATCAAGTCCAACCCTGGATCCAACCCCGCCGTGGTTCCCAGCCCATGGCACTGATGCCACATCCAGTCTCATCTTAAACACTTCCAGGGAGGGAAAATCCACCACTTCCCTGGGCAGCCCATTCCAATGGCTGAGCACTCTCTCTGGAAAGAATTCCTTCCTAACATCCAACCTAAACCTCCCCTGGCACAGCTGAAGACCGAGCCCTCTTGTCCTACTGCTGGACCCCGGGAGAAGAGACACGACCTGGATGGTGTCACCAGGGCTGTGGATGGAGGAGAAGCAGGATCACGGGAGAGCAACAAGTGCCAGGGGCCACCAAGGGAGGAGAAATCCCACCCCACCACCTCACCAAGGCCTGCAGGAGAGGACCTGGGCAGCAAACTCGTGCGCCTGTGCCCCCTCAAAGAGCCGCCGACATCTGCAGCCGCCCGACTAATGAATACAAACGAGCGCCCCGTGCCCCGCCGGGGGGTCTTTAACACTTCACACATCCCCCTGACGTTGAGTGATCATCTCCCAGAGCCAGCCCGGGCAGCCCCTCCATCCCGGGAGATGAATGGCTGCCGAGCAGACGCGGCAGCGGGATCATTTTTCATCCCCAGCCTCGCTTAACCTTTCCGTGAGCAAATCCGATTTCCCCGGCGCTCTACCTGCCCGGCCCCGGTGCTGGGTCAGGGAGGGGCAGCCCGTGATGGATGTGCTGCCCCTGCTAATCACATCGGGGGCCAGGCAGATATGGATGGGAGCCTGCCTTTGATCCATGGCTCTCCCGAGCCCTCATCCAATTACGGCCCCCCGGGGGAACGGAATTAGCGGGGCCGCGGAGCCACGTGGGGGCTTGGAATCGTGGCGTGGAGGGGAGGTGGAGGGGCTGCCCCACCTGGGGATGTGAAGGATGGAGCTGGGGATAAGAAGATGGAGCCCAGTCCCAACTGGGGATGTGAAGGATGGAGCTGGGGGCAAGAAGATGGAGCCCAGTCCCACCCAGGGATGTGAAGGATGGAGCTGGGGGCAAGAAGATGAAGCCCAGCTCCACTTCGGGATGTGAAGAATGGAACTGGGGACAAGAAGATGAAGCCCAGTCCCAGCTCGGGACATAAAGGATGAAGCTGGGGACAAGATGAAGCCCAGACCCACTTGGGGACGTGAAGGATGAAGATGGGGACAAGAAGATGGAGCCCAGGCCCACCTGAGGACATAAAGGATGGAGCTGGGGGCAAGAAGATGGAGCCCAGTCCCACCTGAGGATGTGAAGGATGGAGCTGGGGACAAGAAGATGGAGGCCAGTCCCATCTGGGGATGTGAAGGATGGAGCTGAGAGCAAGAAGACAAAGCCCAGTCCCACTTGAGGATGTGAAGGATGGAGCTGGGGGCATGAAGATGAAGCCCAGTCCCACCTGGGGACATAAAGGATGGAGCTGGGGATAAGAAGATGGAGCCCAGCCCCACCTGGGGATGTGAAGGATGGAGCTGGGGATAAGAAGATGAAGCCCAGCTCCACTTGAGGAAGTGAAGGATGGAGCTGGGGATAAGAAGATGGAGCCCAGCCCCACCTGGAGATGTGAAGGATGGAGGTGGGGACAAGAAGATGAAGCCCAGCCCCAACTGGGGACATAAAGGATGAAGCTGGGGATAAGAAAATGGAGCCCAGTCCCACCCAGGGATGTGAAGGATGGAGCTGGGGGCAAGAAAACGAAGCCCAGCCCCACCTGGGGATCAGATGCCCTACACAAAGCACTCAGGTTCATCCCTCAGAGTGAGCAATATTTAGGGTATTCACCTCAAAGACACTTTTCCCCTTTTCTGTGGGTTTCTTCCAGCCTGAACCACGACGCTGTGGAGAAGTGGAAGAGCAAAAGGCAGGAAAGCAATCCCACCCTGACCCCAAGCAATCCCACCCTGACCCCAAGCAATCCCACCCTGACCCCAAGCAATCCCACTTTGCTCCATCCCCACCACACAACAATGCCACCACCTTCACCTTTGCTGTTTGACCACCCTTGCCCTTTCTTGGCACCCCAACTGCTCTGCTGTGCTGCTCCCTGCCTGACCCAGTTTCTCATCCCAAATCTGGTTGCTCCACCTCCCGTGTCTCCGTGCCCACATTTCTTACCGGGTACGTAATGCTCTGTGCTCATTCCTCTTGGATTTCATCCAGGCTTCCCTGCCAGGAGAGGTGCAATCCCTTCCCTACCTGCCTCATCTCACTCATCCTTATCTCAGGTCATGTTATCCCTGCACCATCTCTGCTCCTCTCCCACATTTCTCTGCTCTCCCAACCTCCCTCACCTGCTCTGCGGGCAAGTGGTGACAGCTGTGTCTTATCTGCTTCCTCCCTCCACCCCTGCTTTAAACTCTTCACTCCTGCAAAACTTTGGTGGTCCTTCTGGTCCAGTGTCCACCTTCCTGCTCCTTCCCAGCTCCCAGGGGTGGGAAGGAGCTCACTGAAGGATTTTTTGGACTCGTGGCAGAAGAAATCACAGAATCACAGAGTGGTTTGGGTTGGAAGGGATGTTAAAAGCCACCTAATTCCACCCTCCCTGCCATGGGCAGGGACGCCTTCCACTAGCCCAGGTTGCTCCAAGCCCTGTCCAGTGTGTCCTTGGACACTCCCTGGGATGGGGCAGCCACAGCTTCTCTGGGAAATCCATTCCAGTGTCCCACCACCCTCACAGGGAAGAATTTCTTCCCAGTATCCAACCTAAATCTACCCTCTTTCAGCTTTGGGTGACAGCCCTGTCCATGGGACACGAGGAGAGAGCAAACCCCCAGCCTGATGCAGGTGTCTTCCAACCCCAAATCCTTCCTGTGTCCCATGGCAGTTCCATTCCCTGGCTCCCTTATGGAAGAGAAATCCCAGGGGCTGGAGACAGGCTCACCTGACCACTCCCCTGCAACCTCAGCCAATCTCATCCAGGAAGGAGGTTAAGAGGTGAATCGAGGTGAAGGCAAGAAGGGACAGAGACAGGAGGAAATAAATGCTCAGGAGTATCTGTTGAAAAGGGTTTGTCTCACCTGACTCGAAGAAAACAAGGAGGGAAAAAAAACCCCTCCCTGCTTGTGGGTTTGGGAATTCAGCTTTGGAAAACATGCAGCAGGAAAGAAAACCTTGTTGGGTGATCTCCAATTTGGAGGAGAGGACTGACCTGGAGACCTCCAGAGGTCCTGTCCCGCTGGAGAGGGCAGGAACATCCATAGGGTCTGAGCATCTTGTGCTGGATCTTCTTCCTCGTGGTTCCTGCAGACCCCACAGGGCATCTCTGGAGGGGAGAACTCAGCTGGACTCACACTTGGCCTCCATCCCACCTGTGGGAAGAACCAGGCAATTCCTGAGACGCTGGAGATGGGAAATCCCAGCGCAGAAACAGTAAAATCAAAATGAGGAACTCTTAGAGAGAGGAGAAGAGCCTGGACAAACAAAAGGAGCGACCCCAGGGCTCAGGGAATGCTCCCTGCACTTATCCAGGGACACGGGGTCAGCTCAGGGGCTCAGTAGGGGTGTAGGACCATGTCTTGCCCCCATGGATGCACCATCCATGGTCTTCTCCAGAGGTGCCTGAGGATGTTCCTGGGGAGGGTTTGTTACAGGGATTGTTCCTTGGATGGACAGGGCTACACCCAGCCCCATCCCCAGGGACAGCACCCAGGGAATGGCTGGAGCTGTGCCAGGGCTCAGGTTGGATTTTAGGGAAAGGTTCTTCCCCCAGAGGCTGGTTGGCACTGCCCAGGCTCCCCAGGGCAGTGGGCACAGCCCCAAGGCTGCCAGAGCTCCAGGAAGGTTTGGACAATGCTCTGATGGACAGAGGGGGATGGTTGGGGTGTCCTGGGCAGGGCCAGGAGTTGGACTGGATGGTCCTTGGGGGTCCCTTCCAGCTCAGGATATTCCATGATTCTATGAAAACTGGGCTCTGGCAGCCCCTGCACAGGCTGGGGAATGGTTTGAGGTGTCCTGAGGACACCCAGGGTGAAGGGGTTGGTGGCCCAGAGCCAGACAAGTGACTCTGGGCAGCCCCAGAGCTGGGGGAGGTTTGGCCCCACTCTGGGCATGGATTTAGGTGCTGGCAGAGCCCTCAGTCCTTGGTGTGACCCCACTCCCACATCCAGGCCCCCAAACCTACCTGTGGCTGCTCCTCCCCACTCCAGAGGCCGGCACGGTCCGAGGGCTCTGCGCACCACCTCCCAGGCCAGTCCCACGGTGCTGGATCCCATCTCATCCTCCCAGGAGCTGCAGGGTGTCTCCATCTCTCCTGCCTGGGGTAAATGGCCCCGAGCTGGAGCATCCAGGCTGCTCCGAGCACTGCTCAGCTCCCAAAATCCACCGGGCCAAGGCAACAGTGAAGTGAAGGTCCTTGATCCAGGTACTGGGTCCCCTGAGAGGCTTCCTGCACTTTTGGGATCCCACCTGGACCTGCAGCTGGGTGAGGTGGCACTTTCTCTTTTGTCCATGATTGCCAACAGAAGCAGCCAAGAACATTCTGATGAACTCTGGGAGGTTCCCATCCTCCTTTTACCCTTTTCTGCCCCTGGCAGAGGTCGAATGACAAACACCATCAGAATGACAAACACCACCAGGCAGAACTTTTCCTTCCGAAAATTAACACCTGGGACTCCCTGCCCCAGGATCTGACAGATCCCAAAAGGGAAAAATCGCTTAAAAAAAAGGGGTTTAGAGGAATTCCTGCAACACAAACCATCCAGGATTCTTTGCTTTGCAGCAGGAAGTCTCCCAGCCCGTGAATATTCCCTAAATCATTCACTCCTACACATTGAACCTCGTCATCCTCCTGAGCCTTCCATGGAATCTCCCCACCACCCTTCCCAGGAGGACCCCAGGTTCCTCCATCCCAGTGTGCTCAGCATCTCCAGGCCCCATGGAGATCCCTCTGGGATTACACGGGATTTCCCAATCAGCCACTTCCTAATTAGTGCACCTTGTTGATTTTATATCCTTTGAATTCCCTACTCCACGTGCCCAGGGAATGTTCATGCTCTGCCTCCATGAACCTTCCGGTGGGAGGTGTCCCTGCCCATGGCAGGGGGTGGAACTGAATGGGCTTTAAGGTCCCTTCCAACCCAAACCATTCCAGGATTCCAGGATGGGCTGCCCATCACTCTGCTCTGCCCTCCAAGAGTTAATTCCTACTTGGAATTGCTTTCCCCACCTGCAAACCTCCAGGGAATCAAGGAGAGCAAAGGCTTGGGCTTAATCATGCTTGTGGATCATCCTAAAATCCCAGAATGGGTTGGATTGGAAGGAACTTTGAAGATCATCTCGTTCCAACCCCCTGCCATGGGCAGGGACACCTTCCACCATCCCAGATTGCTCCAAATCCCATCCAACCTGGCCTTGGACACTTCCAGGGATCCAGGGGCAGCCACAGCTTCCCTGGGCAACCTGGACCAGGGCCTCCCCACCCTCATAATTAAGAATTTTTGCTAGAAACCAATTAAAATAACCACCAAATTAGGCCAAACTTGGCTTTAGCTCAGAGTGTCCCAATGCCACACGGGCTGTGGGAGCCAGTGCCCATCCAGGGATTGCCTCCCATGGGATTCTCCCTAAATCTGGGTGTTCCAGCAGCAAATCTTTGCTGCTTGTCCAAAAGAGACCTTGAATTTTATCTTTTCCTAGGATTTAGGGGGTTTTTTTCCAGCCTTCCCAGCGATGCACAGGCACTTGATTAATTAAACAGTTAATTGCTGTATTGTTTAATAGAAGTTACAACAGGATAAATGTACAGTTGGAATTCAACATGCTAAATTCTAAAGCAATTCCACCTGGAAACCATGCAGTCCATTTCTTAATCAGTCCAGCTCTTTGCCTTCTCTTTTTTTTTAATCAGTAGCTCTGCTAGTGAGTTTTAAGGAAAAAAAAAACCAACAAACGAAACCAAAAAAAGTGTTCCCTTTAAAGTTAAACCTAATTTACTAAACTCTCCCCTTATTGTGCAACGACTTGTGCAAAAAAAGCTGTTTTTTCACCACGTCAGTTTACAAAATCACGGCCTTTCCTCCCCCCCCCGAAAAAAATAAAATAAAAAAAATAAGTGAGAAAAGGCAACTCAAGCAGCCGGTGGACAGGGAGGGATTGGGATGGGGGCAGGGATTGGGATGGGGGCAGGGATCGGGATGGGGGCAGGGATCGGGATGGAGTGTTTTCCTGTCAAAACTGGATCAGAGGGATGAGCCAAGGCAGAAAGAGCTTGGCACACACAGCATTCCAGAAGCCTGAGCTGCCCGTGGAATTTTTGGGGTGCTGCCCTCCCCCCCCCCCTCCCAAACTGGGGGAGCTGCGGGGGGGGGATGGATGCAAAGATTCCTAAATCCAGGGGTTGGAGACCGGAGCAGCAAAACTGGGATGAAGCAAATCACCCGGTCCCCAAGTCCCAGGCTGAGCTTCCCCCTCTCCATCCGGCACTTTTGGGGTGAATCCCACCCAGATCCCGGGGAATTTGGGTCGGTTCCCACAAAACTCACAACTTTCCCAGTGAACCAGCTGGGCTGGGAGCATCTTGAAGGCATTTGGGAGGAGATTTATTTGGGAGTTGTGCTCCCTTGGAGCTCCCCAGCAGCGGGACAAACACAGAGTAGGGAGCTGTAGGGAATGGGACACAGAGATCCCACCAGCCCCGTGACACCCAGAGGTGGGACACACACCCCACGGGGGCGTGGGAGGGTGTTCCCATGCTCCAAACCACTCCACGGTCCCAAAAAAAAGCACCAAACCCAACCCAGAACTAAAGGGAAAAGCCAGCCAGGGGTAGGAAACATCCAAAGGGTGGAGATGTTTCTCCCTGGGGTTTGGACACTGCTCGGAAGGGGTGGTTTTCCCCCAAAAGCAGCTCCAGCACAAGAGGCCACCGGAGCAGCCCTGGCTCCATCTCAGCCTCCTCATCCCACATTGCCTCCCAGCATCTCCCAGTCTGGGGCCAGCACAGACCCCACACCTCCTGCCCCAAAATTCCACCTTCCTGATTTTGAAGGAAACGAGCCCAAAGCAGCCCCTGGAACGAAGCACCAGCCAAACTTCTCCCGGCCCCATCCGAGCCGGGAGCTGAGGTTGGATCCGAAACAAAGTGCAAAAATCGCTGAGGGCGTCTGACCTGAACTCCAGCCCTTGGAATAAACCGAAAAAAAAAATCCCAGGAAAAGCCTCCTCCTCTCTCTCACACGTGCTGATGGCTCAGGGAGAACACTCCCCTCACCTGTGGATACACTTTGGGCTGCAAATTCCCACCTTATATAGAGTTACTGCCAACCCTTGGGCTGCCTGACAAGATGATAAAGAGGATAAGAAGTGCAGATGCTTCCCAGGAAGCCAAAACTGGGTGGGTTTTTTTGGTTAATGTGGTTTTTTTTCCCCCCACTGGTGCTGTTTGTTTTCCTGGAATATTTTTGCGAATATTTGCTGGAAAAACTGGGAGAACAACCCGATTTTTTTTTTCTACAGCCACTGCTTAAAAACTCAAACCCTTTAAGTGCCTGGGGAGGGAGGGGTTATAGCAGCATTATTTATTTGGGGGGGGGGGCTGCAAATCTTCACTTGAGGGTTCTGCTCCCTCTTCCCACCCTCCTTAGAAATTCCCTTTCCCTCCTGAGCAGCTCCATCCCCAGCGGAGGATCCCCGTCATTAGCAGGGGACTTAGAGGGGATTTGGAATGTCTTCCAGGGCTCTTCAGGCAATCTGTTCCAAAGATTAATTTTATTTGGAAGGGGATGGAGCCGCATCTCTTGGAACAAAAAGTTAATTGGGACCAGAGCACCAAAAATGCCATTTTTCATCCCGGGGCTGCGACTCGCGGTTCAGGCTCCTGACCTCCCGAAATCAGGAACTCCCAGAATCCCTCCCTGGGCCAAATGGGTCTTTCTCAGTGGCAAATCTGGAGTGCCAGGAGCTGGTTTGTGGGATCCCAATCCCAGCTCCTCCAAGAAGATCTTAAAGGAGGGAGGAAACCCACCCCGGGCACGGCACGGCCACGTCGTCCCTCTGGGAATTGAAGCTCTTGGATGGAGATGGGAAGGAGAGCCTGGATGTGGGATGGGGATGGGAAACAAGGTGTTGCCTGAAGGCCTCAAGCTGCATTGAGGTTTTCTTGCAGGAACATGGAATACAGGAGGGAAAAATGGAATTTCAGGGCGGCAGCAGATGCTTCGTTCCACCAAAATCCCTTCCCTATATCTGAGGATCCTGATCCTTCTCCCTTTATCCCACACCCTGACTGAGTTCCTCTGGTCCCCCTGGAAGCCTCTGCTGGGTCATTTGGGGGTTTGTCTACAAAGATGATCCATTTCTGGCCACGTGACACCAACTTTCCTTCACCTGCTTCTTTTTCCTTCATCCTCCTTCCATGCCCTTCCAAGAGGCATTAGAAAGGAATTCACCTCTGATCCCCCTCCAAAACCAAGGAACCACAATGCCAGGATAGGTTTTCCCTCTTATTAATGAAAATAATCCCTTGGTCCTCATGGATGGAGGCGGCTGGGGCAGAACAAGAGCCCCAGGAGGTCATTCCTGACCATATTCCCGTTCACTTCCAGGGTTAAGCAACACGAATCCTTCCCAAAAACAAAACAAACCCCCCAAAAGTCTCACTGAGGAACAAGGAGAGAGGATAAAGCCTCATCCCCTTCATGCATCCCAGAGGGTGGGAAATGGGTTGTAACATCCACCAGGAAGATTTTAATTCCCTTTACCATGAGGGTCTGGGAGGTGGGGAATGTGGCTGGATAAGTTTTCACCTGCAGGACTCGGGAGTCAAAAGGGTAATGAGATGATAAGGGGGAAAATCCCCCTCAGTAACCTGAACCCCGGAGCTAAAATCCTGGTGGGAATGTTGCCCTGCTCCTCAAAAGCTGCCTGATTCCAGCAGAGGATCTTTGGGAACCTTCAGAGCTGAGGGGAATTTTGTCCACAGGCACTTTGGAGCTGGAGTGGGGGGCTGAGCATTGCTGACTCCATGCCGGGGATTCCACAAGTTTCCCACTCCACGTCCCACCCAGGGCTGCTCCAAGGAGCAAACCAAGGGAAGCAGGGGAGCTTTACCCCATGGAAGCATCAAGAGGAATGGGAAGATGGGACACCAGCATGGAAAAGAGAGGGAAAACCCCTGAATGCAGTGCCCTGGACATCAGGAGAGCTCAGTTTTACGCCACCCCTCCATTCCTGCTGCCCGAATTCCAGCAGCATTCCAGCACCAACCCGGCTCCACGGGACACCCTGCCGGGTTATCCTTTGGCTCTCCCTTTCCAAATCTAATTAATGAGGCAGCTCTAAAGCCCTTCTCCACCCAGTGACAGGCCCACAGACCCCAGCAGGTCCCGGTGGTGGAGCTCAGGGGTGGCCACGCTGGTCACGGACACATGGGAAAAGGTCACAGCTCCCAGGATCTCCAGGGATCTCCCTTTCCTAAGGTGGAAACCAGCTCTTAGATGGGAAAACGAGGAGAAAAACTGGGAAATCACTTTGCCTTTCCTCCTACCTATAAATCCAAACCACCAGCTGGCAAGACACACTAACAGGTGACCCTCTTCCCTTTGACCGGAGACCATGAGAAGAACCCAAACCGCGGCTCCTCCCTCCTTTTTTTTTGTGGATAACAACAGGAAGGCAGGATGATCCCTTCAATCTGGTCAATCCCACAAGAAAACAGTCCGGGTGTGAGCTTCCCTCTCAGGCTTTAGGATTTCCCAGTGGCTTTCCAAACCCCTGAAAATAGGAGTTTATCCCAGGAGCCTCCCGACGCCCCCTCCGAGCCTCTTTTCCCAGGGACTGTTTCACCAGGAGGGAAAGGGGGGGAGTGTGGAGGAGGGGAAAGGTTCCAGGAATATTACAGGTGAATAAAAAAATACATATATTCTCTTTCAACAAGGATCCCAAGTCCAGGGGGGGTTTTGGGAAGGAGGTGCCCAGCTCCCTCAGGAGTGGTGGCTGTTGATGAGGCCGCGGAGCTGCTTGGCCACGGTGTCGATGAGCTTCTGCTTGTCCCGCTCGTTTTTCCGAAACTGGGCAAAAACGTTGTTTTTCCTGCTCGTGTCTCTCATCCTGCGCAGAGCAGAAAGAGGTTATGGCACAAGGGATCATCGCCCCCCGAGCCCCGGGAGAGAATCATGTGGGAATTTCGGGTGTTCAGGGAGGAGGCGCCTGAATTTGAGGGCTCTGTCGCATTTTGGGGCATCATTTTGCCTTTGCATGGTTGTTTTTTTTGCTCTAAGCCTCACAAATCCCAATCAGTGTCACTATGGGGTCTCCAGTGACAAAATCCACGAAGCCCTAAAGCCTCTCCCTCCAAACAGGTCCCTTCTGAAGTGGTGCACGACAGCGACGTAATTTCGGGAGGAAATTAAAAAATTAGCATTAAATCCACGGAATGAAGGGGTTTAACTTGAAAAGGTGCGTTGTACGAGGCTGTTGTGGAGGTTGGAAAGGTCTGGAGTTGTGAACTTAAAATATTACATGGAATCATGGAATGGTTTGGGTTGGAGGGGACCTTAAAACCATCTGGTTCCAACCCCCTGCCACGGGCAGGGACACCTTCCACTAGCTCAGGTTGCCCAATATATATATAAATAATTTATATTAATTATAAATTGAAATAATTGATATTTAAGGAATGAATCCAGCTTTTTTGAAGCAACACACTGGTCTGGGAAGGGAAACCACCCCACCAGGATCAACCCTTGAGCAGCTCCTGAAGGTACCAACCTCCCACCACCCGACTGGTTGGGGCTCAGCTCTTCCACAATACCTCGATTTGTACCTGATTTTCTGGGTAAATCAGATCTGGTAGAGGCTGAGGGGCTTTGGATGCATCCCACAATCCTGGTTTTTTTGGCTTTGGAGACCAAGAACAAGGATTGAAGTGACAGGGACACAAAAAATATCCAAGGGTTTTCATGCTTCAATCTTCCTAAAAAGAGCCAAAGGGAATCTGAAATGTTCCCAAAAACATCCAGCTTGGAAGTGGAAACAAGGATAACAACTTTATCCCAAAGGCTAATTTACTGGAGTTGTAAATGCCCAAAGACACGGGATTACAAGGGAGCTGCTTTCCCCACAGTAACTGGAGAGCCTGGAGCACTTTAACTCAGCAAAATAAGGATTGTTTTTTTATTTTCCCTGGGTTTTTTTGGCCAGAGATGCTGCTCCCCTGCAAGAACCAGGGAGCAACCGTGCCTATGGGAAGAGGAGTTGGGAGCTGCCCGGGTTAGACCTGTCCCAGGATCGTGAATTTTGGACACTTCCACAGCTCTGAACAGCTCCAGAGATCTCAAAGTGCTTCACCAGGAGAGCTGAGAGCTCTCTCAGGTTATGTGGGGACACCAGAGGTGCTGAAAGTCAACTTGTACCTTCAGAAACTTCCTCCCAATGTTGTATCCACCACTCTCCATCCCCTCCTGCTGCAGGTGACACACACGGAATTTAGAGCAGGACTTTCTCTGCCCTGTCCCAGGATCATGAATTTTGGGCACTTCCACAGCTCTGAACAGCTCCAGAGGTCTTGAAGAGCTTCACCAGGAGAGCTGAGTACCAGGTTATGTGGGGACACCAGAGGTGCTGAAAGTCAACTTGTACCTTCAGAAACTTCCTCCCAGTGTTGTATCCACCACTCTCCATCCCTGCCTGCTGCAGGTCCCAGGTGACACACAGGGAATTTAGAGCAGGACTTCCTCTGCCCTGTCCCAGGATCATGAATTTTGGACACTTGTACAGCTCTGAACAGCTCCAGAAATCTCAAAGTGCTTCACCAGGAGAGCTGAGAGCTCTCTCAGGTTATGTGGGGACACCAGAGGTGCTGAAAGTCAACTTGTACCTTCAGAAACTTCCTCCCAGTGTTGTATCCACCACTCTCCATCCCTGCCTGCTGCAGGTCCCAGGTGACACACAGGGAATTTAGAGCAGGACTTCCTCTGCCCTGTCCCAGGATCGTGAATTTTGGACACTTCTACAGCTCTGAACAGCTCCAGAGATCTCAAAGTGCTTCACCAGGAGAGCTGAGAGCTCTCTCAGGTTATGTGGGGACATCAGAGGTGCTGAAAGTCAATTTGTACCTTCAGAAACCTCCTCCCAATGTTGTATCCACCACTCTCCATCCCCTCCTGCTACAGGTGACACACAGGGAATTTACAGCAGGACTTCCTCTGCCCTGTCCCAGGATCGTGAATTTTGGGCACTTCCACAGCTCTGAACAGCTTCAGAGATCTCAAAGTGCTTCACCAGGAGAGCTGAGAGCTCTCCCAGGGTACATGGGGACGCCAGAGGTGCTGAAAGTCAACTTGTACCTTCAGAAACCTCCTCCCAGTGTTGTATCCACCACTCTCCATCCCTGCCTGCTCCAGGTATTCTCAGGTGACATGCAGGGAATTTAGAGCAGGACTTCCTCTGCCCTGTCCCAGGATCGTGAATTTTGGACACTTCTACAGCTCTGAACAGCTCCAGAGATCTCAAAGTGCTTCACCAGGAGAGCTGAGAGCTCTCTCAGGTTATGTGGGGACACCAGAGGTGCTGAAAGTCAACTTGTACCTTCAGAAACCTCCTCCCAGTGTTGTATCCACCACTCTCCATTCCCTCCTGCTGCAGGTGACACACAGGGAATTTAGAGCAGGACTTCTTCTGCCCTGTCCCAGGATCATGAATTTTGGAGACAATCATCCTCCCATGGGACACCTCCACAGCTCTGAACAGCTCCAGAGGCCTCAAAGAGCTTCACCAGGAATGCTGAGAGCTCTCCCAGGGTACATGGGGACGCCAGAGGTACTGAAAGTCAACTTGTACCTTCAGAAACCTCCTCCCAATGTTGTGTCCACCACTCTCCATCCCTGCCTGCTGCAGGGAATTTAGAGCAGGACTTCCTCTGCCCTAAGGGGATCCTGAGCATCCTCAGAGCCATCTCTGACCCCGTGGGACCTGTTCAGGTCCAGGAAGTATTTCTGAAGCAACACAAGCTCTATGCAAGAAAACCTTGGTGTATGTTTGAGTGATTAGAGGAGAGCTGGGTGGATAAAACCACTGGATGAGGATGGAAAGGAATTGCAGGTGGAGCACTGATCCCACAACAAACCCACAGGTGGGTCAGTTAAAGCCTGGGAGGGATGGGAGCTGCTGGTTCCTCCAGACACCACGTGAAGGTAGAAGCACTGAGCCATTAAGTATTACTGATGAATTAAATTCCCCACAGGACACCGAATCCTGCAGGATTTGGGTTGTGCTGTGCAGATTCACAGTTCCATTTCTCTGAGAGGAGCCCTGGGACGACCGAGCCCGGGTCTGTAACGTCAGCGCCGGGATGAGAAGTGAAAGGAAGGGAAAGAGAGAGCTCAGCTCCGTCCCCACCCCTGTCAACAAACACCCCCTTCAACAGAGCCAAGCTTTGTTTAAATTAATCTATAAGGAAAAAAAAGGGAAGGGAGTAAAAGCTCCTCTTTTAGCTCTAATTAGTGCATTTGAGACGCCAAAGTTCCCGGAGGGCCCCGTTTTCAAAGGCAGTTTGCATTTCCATCGTTTAGTGCTCCATTTAAACCAAACAATCAAGGCACTGCAAGGTGAGGGTGAAAGCCCAGGCAGGCAGAGTCCTTACACTCGGGGTATCCTGGGAGAGATGTGCCGTTGGGAAAAGAGATAATGATGGAAACGGGTCACAAACCGAGCCAGAGGATCGGAATTTCCCCCCTGCCTCGAGGGCTGGGAGCACCGAGCTCAGGGAGGACACTCAGGGGAGCTGGAGCTGGTGGGTGATGGACAGAGACCCCCCCAAAAGGGCCTGAAGTCCGAGTGGGGAGAGGGCAGAGCTCCTGGAGTGGCACAAGGATGAGGGACATGCAAGTGCCAACCTGGCGATTTCACCAGGGGTTCCTCCAGAAATTCAGTTGGATATGTGAAGATTGTCCTTCAGATTCCTTTCCATAATGGCAAGGAGTGATGGGACAAGGGGGAATGGCCTTAAGTTGAAGGAGGGCAGGGTTAGATGGGATACTGGGAAGGAATTCTCCCCTGTGAGGGTGGGGAGGCCCTGGCATAGGTTACCCAAAGAAGCTGTGGCTGCCCCTGGATCCCTGGAAGTGTCCAAGGCCAGGCTGGAGCAGCCTGGTCTAGTGGAAGGGGTGGGTGGGGAACTGGATGACCTTTAAGGTCCTTTCCAATCCAAACCGTTCCATGATTCCATGACAATGAAATGAGATCCCTTTAGGGGAGATCAAGCAAGTCAAGCTGGGGTTTGGTGGTTTCTTAATACCATCACTGAGTATGCAGCTGCTTCTCCTGCTGTCCCACTGCCTTCCCAGCCACTGCCATGGATCCCAACTCACTGCCTGCCTCCAATTTCCTGGCTCTTCCAGCTGCCTCGTGTCCAAGGGCTCAGATTTCTGATGGCTCTTTATTTTACCATTTTACCAATAGCCCTGAAAACCCCTCAGGCTTTGGCATCACAGATCTTTGGTGCTTCCCTTCCCTCAAGGGTGGGATGGCCCAGGGTGTCAGCTTGGGAAATCACAGAATTATGGAATTATTTAGGTTGGAAAAGCCCTCTAAGATCACCCAATCCAACCATTAACCCCACACTGCCAAGGCCACGTCCCTAAATAACACATCCCACAACACGTGAAGTACCCACAGAACAACCATCTCCGTGGTATAAAAGTGCTTTAAATGCAGAAAACTCCCAGAGTTTAATCCCCATGGACCATTTGGCCACATCTGGATGCCACGAGATGCTGTGGAATGAGTTCTTTTCCTCTGCTGGAGAGGAAGGGGAGGTTCCTCAGATGATTCAGCTCCAAAGCTCAGGAACACCCCAAGGTCACTCAAAGGATAATTTGGGTTGGGAGGGACCTTTAAGGATGTCCAATCCCACCCCCTGCCACGGACAGGGACAACTTCCACTATCCCAGGTGGCTCCAACCTGGCCTTGGATGTTCTAGAAGTGTGGCCTCAACCTACTCAAACCCAACTGCATCCCTGGAAGTGTCCAAGGCCAGGTTGGAGCCACCTGGGCTCGTGGAAGGTGTCCCTGCCCATGGCAGGGGGTGGCATTGGATGGGCTTTAAGGTTCCTCCCAAGCCAACCATTCCATGATTCCATGATGGTTTTATCCTGCCTGTTCCTCCATGCAAGACTTAGCAGTGAGGTGTCCGTGGAACGAGCTGCTTGGATAATTATTAATTATCATTTTTGGCTGATCTCTTCTCTGTCCCATCAGCAGGTCTGAGGGGGCAGGAGGGGAGTGGATCCTCCCAAAACCAGCTTGGAGGTCACCTAAATGCACTGTCCCTGTCCCACAGGGCTTCTAGCACTTGATCCTCTCCGTGGATCCAACAGAAGGGAGATGGGAGTAGAAATAACAGAAATAGAAATAATAGAATATAACAATAATAATAATAATAGAATATTTTCAGTTGGAAGGGACCTCCAAGGATCATCTGGTCCAGCTGCCCAACCACTTCAGGGCTGATCAAAAGCTGAATCCTGCTGTCAAGGGCATTGTCCAAATGCCTCTTAAACACTGCGAAATTTGGGGTGGGTTTCGATTAGATATTGGAAGAATATCTTGTCTATTTTTTTTATATATACATATATATGTCTATTTTTTCATATATACATAAATATATATATATATAAAATATATATTATATAATAATTAATACAATACAATATTGATATATATTGTATATTGAATATCTCATGCCTGCAGACCAGCAAATTTTAAATCATTTTGGGGCCTGAGATCCCACCTTTGCAGTGGAATTTTGCTGTAAGACAAGGAAAACTCTGCTTAGGAGTGAAATAAAAACACAGACCCTCAGCCAAGTCCATGAATT
Organism: Chiroxiphia lanceolata; assembly: GCF_009829145.1. NCBI lineage: Eukaryota > Metazoa > Chordata > Aves > Passeriformes > Pipridae > Chiroxiphia > Chiroxiphia lanceolata. The sequence continues at coordinate 1,305,469 of NC_045640.1, forward strand.
TTGATAAAAAAACCGGGATTCAGGTCAGAGGGATAAATCAGGAATTTCCTATTTGAGCTCCCGCTGTCCACCTGGGGGGGGAAATCTTTGCTCCCTGGATCCCGAGGAGCCTCCTGCTCTCCGAGCTGCTCCATCCCAGCACTGCCAGGATGGAATGAGCTGCCAAAGCGAGACTGGGGTGAAAACTATCCCGGGATTCCGGAGCCACACTCACTTTTCCAGCAGGACCAGGGCAGTCGTGGGGTTCACACGGAGGTACTTGCACGTGGGCTGCCCGTAGTCAGCCAAATACGTCGACCAATCCCACTGGATGAACAGATCCAAGAGCTGGAAAGGGAACAAAAAAAAACCAAAACGGATAAAAGATTTTAAAAAAGCTGGAAAAGGGAGCAGGTGGTTTAGCTGGAATCTGGCAAAGGTCCTGGACAGGTGGAGTTCACCACCAAAAATGGCTGGAAGGCTTTATTAATTTGTTTATTATGGTTCTGCTAATGTTTAATTATCAAGTGTTATTAATTTATGAATATTTAATGCTGATTTATGCATGACTATGTTAATTTATAGTGCACTCCCGCTCCGTTATCTCTGTTTTTGGGGTGAATTAGTGGATTTGAGGTTTGAGACATCCCGAGAAGGTGGGTGGGGAAGGACCCCAGAGCCCTGACACTCCCAGCCCTGGCAGGAGGATGCTTTTGGGGTCAAAGTCACCACAGATTTCTACAGTCCCCAAATAACCCCTGGTGTTGTTTGACCCATTCCCCCGAGATCTCCCACCATGTTTGTTCCATCTCAACACCTTCCAAGTGCTTTGGGAGTGACTCCAAGGAGCAGAACTCCCTGGGGAGGTGTGGGACCCGCTCAGGAGCTCCGGGGTTTATTTTGGGTGGATGCATCTCCCAGAGCCTGGAAGTCCCAGGTGCTTTCCAGCCCTCTGCAAGAGAAACCACCGGGTCCAACAGTGGGGGGAGGAAAAGAGGGTTAATTACAGAATCCCAGGAAATGCTGAGTTGGAAGGGACCCACAAGGACCATGGAGTCCAACCAGCCCTGCACAGGACCAGCCTCGAGAATCCCATGTGCCAACTGTGACAGTCCCAGCTCCAGACCTCCAAAATTCCTACCTGGTCAACTCCACAAGCGCCCCAGCGCTCCCAGAGGAGTCAGGTGAGGGACGAGCAAACTACAGACCAGGCTTCCTAAATGCTCTGTTCCCATATTTTTTTTTCCTTAAAACCCAACCAGGAGCTCCCACGTCTTTCCCTCACCCCTCAGTGGCTTTCCCACCCACACCCACAGCCGAGGATCCATGGGATGCAGCCTTCACCTCCACCATCTAAACCAGGTTAATTAAGAGCTTCATTCCCCTCCCTTCCCAAACATTCTACACTGGAGGGCAGCTGTCAACACTCTATTTGAGGACAGACTCCCATGTCTTTCCCTCATCCCTCATTGGCTTTCCCACCCACATGGACACTGCTGAGATTCCACAGGATGCAGCCTTCACCTCCACCATCTAAACCAGGTTAATTAAGACCTTCTGCATCTCCCTCCCCTCCCCAAACATCCCGTCTTGGAGAGCGGTTGTGACCACTCTATTTGGGGACGGGCTGCCAAGCGTGTGGACGTCTTCATCTCCCGCCTCGGCGCGTCCCGGCGCCCACCACCGAAGCCGGGAGAAGCCGGGAGAAGCCGGAACCATAGAGGGCCCATTGTCCCCGCGTCTCCATGGTTTTCCTGGAGGCTCCGGCGCTGTTTAACAACGCGCCCTGCCCCGCCAAGAAGGGGATTTAGCTCCTCCGAGACCTCGAGATACAAAACAAAAATGTGCAACAAGATTCTCTTTGACTATGTAGGTCAGGGCAAAGAAAAACAAGCCGTCGGGAACAATCCCGCGGGCTGGCGGGGGGGACGGATTAGCCGGGACCTAAGAGGCCTTTTCCAGCCCGCGGTCCCGCTCGGCTTTGTGCGCCGGGGCCATTGTGTCAACTCCAAAGCCGAGCTGAACATCGTTGGCAGGAGGTTTTTCCAACGGTTGGCACCTCCAAGAGACGACCTCCAGGATGATTTCACAGGCCCCTTTCAGGCGGGAGCGGCGGGGCCAAGGCCCTCCCGCGTGGGGTTTGTCGGCCGCTGGGAGAAGTTGTGACGGTTGTAGAGGCTAAATGGGAACCCCCACAACGCACCAAAGGCCTCTCGCTGGTGGCCCGGGGAGGCCGAACGTGCCTCGGGCAAAGCCCGAACAAAGCAGAACGAGTTTATCGCCGTGGAAAAGCGCCCGAGGGGCCAGGTAGCCCTTTGTGGGGAACGGGAATAAAGGGCTGGGGGAACGGGGTGAAAGGAGCAGGGAAGTGAAAAGGTGAGGGGTAGAAGCGGTTGGGAGAAGGTGGAATTAAAATGTTGGGAGTTGTTGTAAACAGGGAGGCGGCGGAGGCTTGGGAGCTCAGAGGAGGCCCCAGAGATGTTCCCGGGGCTGGAGTCCCTCTGCTCTGGAACCAGGCTGGGAGAGCTGGGGGGGTTCCCCTGGAGAAGAGAAGGCTCCGGGGAGAGCTGAGAGCTCCTTGCAGGGCCTGAAGGGGCTCCAGGAGAGCTGGAGAGGGACTGGGGACAAGGGATGGAGGGACAGGACACAGGGAATGGCTTCAAACTGACAGAGAAATTCCAGTGACATGGAGGTGCTGGTCAACTGTGGCTGAACATGAGCCCAGGTGGCCAAGAAGGCAAAGGGTACCTGGATTGTGCCAGCCCTGTGTGGCAGCAGGACCAGGGCAGTGCCCGTCCCAGTGCTGGCACTGGTGAAACCCCACCTTGAATTCTGGGGGCAGTTCTGGGCCCCTCACAAGAGGGACACGGAGGGGCTGGAGCAGGGAAGGGAACGGAGCTGGGGAAGGGGCTGGAGCAGCAGGAGCAGCTGAGGGAGCTGGGGGGGCTCAGCCTGGAGAAAAGGAGGCTCAGGGGGGACCTTCTGGCTCTGCAACCTCCTGACAGGAGGGGGGAGCTGGGGGAGGTCGGGCTCTGCTCCCAGGGAACAAGGGACAGGAGGAGAAGAATGGCCTCAATCTGTGCCAGGGTAGGTTTAGATGGGATATTAAGGAAAATTTCTCCACAGGAACAGGCTGCCCAGGGCAGGGGTGGATCCCCACCCCTGGAGGGATTTAAAATCCCTGTGGATGTGGCACTTGGGGACATGGGTCAGTGGTGGCCTTGGCAGCACTGGGAGAACAGTTGGGTTCGACGATCCTCGAGCTCTTTTCCGACCTAAACCATTCCATGATTCCAAACGCCCCCACCTCAAGCTGGACCTTCCCGGAGCTCCCTCGGAGCCCGACTCCCCCCGGCTGGCTCTCGACAGTGACGGATGGCCTGTGTATTTTCCAACTGTTTGCCCACATCCATCTTTTTGGCTCAGCAGGTCCGAGGATATCCAGGGCCGGCACCTTTGCCGGGGGCAGCGCCGGCGCTCCGGGTCGTGCTCCGGAGGGGAGAGGGCTGGGGAGGAGGAAGCCCAGAGGCTCAGGGAGAGCTGCCTCGGAACGATTTATCTGTCACATAAATGTGGTTTTATTGGTTTTACTGTTTCAACTTTTCACCTCTGCTGCTAAATCTGAACGGCCCAGACACACACACACAAAAAAAAAAAAAAAAAAAGGGAAAGGAAAAACCCGCCCGGGCTGCTGAGGGTCTGCCGGGGGAGTTTCCAAATAAAATATGCAAATACCATTAATTCTTTAAACGAGAGTCTCCCTTTCAAGGCCATAAATCAAACTCGACAGCACGTACACTGGGGGGAAAGGGAAAAGAAGAGGAGGGGAAAAAAATCAAGAGGAGCTTTTAGCACGATGATGCTGAAGGGGGGATAAGCTCAGGAAGCTGCAGGGCTTGTGGAGAGCAGGAGAGAGGTTCAGGTGCGTGTTTATAAGAATGAAGGAACGGAGAGTGGTTTCAATGTGATGCCAAAAGAGAGGTAAATTAATTAAAAATAATAAATTAAAAAAGAAATTAAAATTGGTTTTATACAGATATATGAACTTTTCCCCCAATGGTGAAAATTGAAATGGTCGAATCCAAGAGAGGAAAATGCTGGAAAGAAAGAAAGAATTAAACTGGGAACCAGCTGCCAGCCCTGCCCCAGGCTCTCCTAAGCAGGGGCTGAGAAGCACTTTCTCCCCATTTCATGGAATCACAGACTCACAGAATCATCTAAATTGGAAAAGACCTTTAAGATCACTGCCACAGAATCATTTAAATTGGAAAAGACCTTTAACGTCCTCGAGTCCAACCGTCAATTCTACCTCAAAACCCACTTCCTTTTCACTCCCCTCGCAACATCACGTTCAAAAACATTCTTTTCCTCCGAGCAGAGGCTTGTTTTTAAGCCCCTCACCCCAAGCACAGGGACAGGATGGTTGAAAACCTCACTGCTGGTGGCAAACGGGGACAAGGCCACGACTTTGTGTCTCCCTCCAGACGGGAGGCAAGGTGGGACAGCCCTGAGCTGGGCGAAATTCCTTCAGCCAAGCCAGGAATAATGGAATGTGAACCCCTCAACTGACTCAAAACACAGTTTGCAAGCTCTGCCAGAGCCCTCAGAACAAGATCTGAGCCAGCACCAGCACCGGCACACTTGCCCCCGTGTCACAGAGTCACGGAATTACGGAATGGTCAGGTGGGAAGGGACCTTATGGAACATCCAGTTCCACCCCCTGCCATGGGCAGGGACACCTTCCACTAGATCAGGTCTCTCCAAGACCCTTGGACACTTCCAGGGATGGGGGAGTCCACAAAATAGACCTCTCACTGTGGACTTCAAGAAAAGTGGGAAGTGATGCCCAAGGTAAGGAAGATGGCAGGAAAGGGAGTCCCACGTCTTCTAAGATAAATAACCCCCCCCCAAAAAACCTCTTGTCCTATCTCAGAGAAGTCAGGATGATGCTGCAGGGATAACTCTGGATCTGGGATCCTCGCAGCCCAAAGGACATCTCCTCTACTCCTCAAGCCTAAAACATGAAGGTTAAATATTTATGGAATCACAGAATCCCAGAATGGTTTGGGTTTGACAGGACCTTAAAGCCCATCCTGTTCCACCCTCTGCCATGGGCAAAGGACACCTTCCACTAGACCAGGTCTCTCCAAGTCCCATCCAACCTGGCCTTGGACACTTCCAGGGATGGGGCTGTGACTGCCTTGGAAGGGATTTGGTTCCATAAGAGACATTCCCTCATCACAATGTTCCAGTCCTTAAAGGGTGGCTACAAGCAGCAGGAGGAGGAAGGATCTCTCTTCACAAGGAGAAGACACATAAAGCCTCCAAGTTACAACAGGGGAGGTTTTGTTTCAATATAAGAAAGAAATTCCTTAAGGTGAGAACAATCTTTAACTGGAATAACTTCCCTGGGAGTGTGGTGGGGTCTCCACTGCTGGAGGACTTCAAGGTGCAACAGGAGAGGGTGCTGGATCATCTCATCCAGGCTTCCTTTCCCACAGAAATGATCTCTCAAGGTCTTTTCCTAACCTGGTTGTTCCATGGTTCTGTGATTCCATCCCAGAAATAAACATCCCTTCCCTTTTATATTATTATAATATATCTACAATATTATTATAAATATTACCACAGTATTTATTCCCAGTGACAAGAGTGAGCACCAAGGTGGATTGAGGACTTTCCTCTGCCAAGACCGTCCCAGTAGATGAGATGGTGAGAGGGTTGGTGGGAAACATTCCGCACAGAACTAAACCTTCCCTTCAATAAAAGCCTAAATTAGGGAATTCTTGTGTCCCTGCAGCTGTTTATCACCCTTTCAGTCCTTGTTCCTCCAAGCACACCCGGCCTGGGTGCAGGTTGTGTGTGAGGTTTTCCTTACAGCGGGTTTTTGGGAGACTTGGATCCACATGGAAGGGCCAGTGATGCCACATGGTTGCAGCCAAGCTTTCAGGATGAGTTTTGTGTCCCCTGCATGCCAGGGCATGGAAAAGTGTTAACTAAGTCAGGCTTGGTGTTTTCCCAGCTGGAAGGAGCACTCCTGCCCTGAAACCTGCTCAGGGTCACCCATGAGCGACTGTTCCTGCTTTCCAGGGGGAGAAGGAGGGAGTATTTTCAGAACCAAGCTGAAAAACAGCTCTCAAAAGCTTTATTATCCCTTCTAATCCTCACAACCTCGGAGCCTGATGCTCTTTTTCCACAGTCCTTGTGGCAGCACACGGAATGAACGGCCTCTGACCCGACACCTTCTGCAAACGGGCAGTGCTGGCAAGAGATCACAACACGAGCTCACAAACCTATGGAGATCTTGCCTTTAAAAAGCTTGTTTCAGTGACTTAGCACCACAACTCCTTCCCTAAAGGTGACAACAAGAGGTTCAGAGTAAATCAGCACTTGAGTCCCACCACTGTTCCGCCAGTAGGAAGGGACAGGATGCTCCCAGTGGGACCAGAAACCAGCCAGGTATGACCCGATCCTGCTGGGTACTTCCATAAAAGACCAAAAACTACGGAAAACCAGGGGGAATTCCCGGTTTGCCCGTGCCTAAGCTTGCCCACAACCCATCCCACCGCTGGCTGAGCAGCCCCTACCAGAAGCCAGCTGGGAATTGTTCCGGAGCACAAAAGCCCAGGGAGCTTCCAACACCAGCAGCCACAGACCAGGCCATCCAAACTCATTTATCTTGGTGAGGTTTCAATTATTCCTCGTGGGAAAGGAATATTGAAAGAGAAAGAAATATTGGAAGCCACGGGGAGATGTGGGTTTGGACAATAGTGGTGCCCAGAAGAAAAGGCACCGCGAATTGGAACATCATGTTGGTTCCTTTAATTGCGAAAGACACGGAAGGCAAAACTGTGGCCTAAGTGAAAACAGGAGCAGATTTGTCACTGATTTCCCTGGAAATGAAGATTTGCTCCGTGTTCGAGCATCCTTTGCACGAGGGGGTGGGAGCAGTAAAATGCCCAGCTTGGAGAATGTTCAACTCCAGGGATCCACACACGGAGCACAGGGAAGGTTTAATCGGATTTCAGGTGCTCACCAGCCCTGGATTTCCTGGAGTTATTACAGATCAGAGAGTTCTGCTTGGAAGTCCAACCCTCCCAGTGGCTCCTGGGAATATGTCCCACCCAGGGATGTCCTTTCTCCTGGACACTCACGTAGGAGCGCTCAGAGAAGAACCCAATCCAAGTTCCTCATTTAACTTGTCTGATTTTACAAGCTAAGGCAGCAATTCAATATTTTTTTTTTTTTTTTATATCTGCAAAAGTCAAACAGTTCTTGGAAAAAAAACACGAGAGGAATCTGGAAGGATTTATGGCAGACAGGACAGTATGTAACAGAGAGAGGTTTGAGACCAACAAAGCCCTAATCTGTCCAGTCTGGATTATTTTCAGATTCATATTATTGCCTGTTTATAGGTTTTTGTATTCCTGACATTAGATTTCCAGCGGGAAGGGCTCCAGAAATCTCTCTGCCTGCGTTGTGTGCACAGAGAGATCTCTCCTGGTTTTCCATCTGCAAGTGTTCATGGTTTATGAGGAGGAAAAACCTCTGGCTTTCCACCTGCTTTGAAGCACCGCTGGAATTACATAGGGCATCCTTCCCGCTCTGTCAGAAGGTGTTTATTCCAGGGGTCTTGTTAAAAACCCCCAACACAAAATTCTACCTTCAAAATGTTTCTGGTTGTAACTCACAAAAAAGAAACAACCCTTCCTTTTGGGTTAAATTGAGGAATCCACCTTCTCCCCCCACCCCGCCACACGAAACCACACGAAGGAACCTCGAAAGGTTGTTGGGCTTCGAGAGAAGTGCTGCAAAACACGAGCTGAGGAGTAGCACATCCTGTTGGGGTGACAGTCCTTGAGGTGCTGGAAAGTCCCCACCAGCTCCCTTCACGTCCCGCTGGCTTTGCCGGTGCAGGACCGTGGCTTTTATTCATTCCCTGGATATTTGCCCGGAGGGGGAAAAGCTAAACCAAATTCTAGGGAAATCCCAAGTTTCTCTACTGGTGGCAAAGCACTTGGGGGGGGGGGGGGGGGGAGGGAACAAAAAAAACAAACAAAACAAACCGACAGAAACGAGGCATGAAAATGATTTGGTGCAAACCCAGTGGGATTTCAGCGTTTCGGGATAAAATCCGGCGTTTCCAGCGATAACCACCCAGCCGGGGGGGAATTTTATGAATGGTCACGAGAACAAAAGGAAACTCTGCCCCTGCTGGGTTCGGTAGCCAATTTACACTCCTTAAAATAATTCTTTTGGACTCATCAGATTCTCTGGGCAGGTTCACAAGTTTGCAGGGAGTATTTCCACCCTCCAGACCCTACGATCCGGGTAGGACACGAGGACAATACTGGGCAGGAGCCAAGAGAAATGAAAGAGCCTCGGAAGAGCGTTCCAGAGGGACTGCTATTGAATAACACTTTGCTTTTCCATTTAGCCGTCACAAAAGGGGGATTCATTCCCAAAGAAATGATGTCTCCTTTAGAAGCATCTCCCCAGTAGCTGCTCCGGGCTCAGACACATCCAGGAGCTGCATCCAACCCTGTTCCCAGCAAGGATGGAGCTGGCTGAATTCTCCAAGGTCAACATCCAGTGTTACCAGGGGGCTGAATTTGGGATGTGATGCTTGGAAAACGCTCAGCTCGGAGATAATGATTGTTAGAAGCATTTTTTGAAGGTGTTTCAGGCAGGAAAAGGTGGGTTTGGGGAAGGTAAAAGACCCCCCAGCTCCGTGGCTGGGAGGTGGTGGCTCTGTGTTCAAGTATCCCATGGATATGGGAATTCCTTCCCGTTGCTGTATTCCATGTGTGTATGCCCTCCTGGATTTATCTGACTGGCCCTGCCCGACCCACACTTCAAAATCAGAAAGCAGAAAGCTTTTCCAAAGAAAACGCTAAGAAACGACATGGGAAATCCAAATATCAGGATCCTTTGGTAAGGGAAGAGTTAAACACCAGCACGAAACCCCCACAAAACCCCCTAAACACGGGAAAGGAGGTTGAGAGGGGAGAAAAGCAACAGTTCAGCATGTCCAGCATCGATCTGATTGTACCAAAGGGGGAAAAAAAATCGCTTTGATGCCCCTTTTCCAGGGGAAAACAGATAGAGCAGCCAGAAAGCTTTGGGGAAGGGAGAGGCTGATGCTCCTCATCCTCTGGTAGTTCAAGGGACCTGCAGGGCTCAGGGTCTGCCCAGTTTCTAAACAGGTCCAGCCCTACTTGGTGCCACCAGCAACAGGACATGACACCCGGACACCCCGGTGAGGGGTTGGAGGGTCTCCCACCAGCACGAGGAGCAGGGCTGGGTGAGCCTGCTCAGCAACCAGGATCCTTCCTTCCCAAAAAAAAGCTGGGATGTCTGACTTTCAACCTCTCCTGACATCCCTGAAGCACCAGCATCACCTTCCCCGAGCCCCGCGGGCACCAAACCGCCACCACCACGCTGCTCCTTCCTGTTGCTCAGCTGACGCACCGAGGTTGTGTTTTTCTTTTGTTTACACGTTAAAAAAGGGGCTAAAAAAAAAGAAATAAAATAAAAAGGAAAAAAAAAAAGAAAAAGCAAGAGGAGGTGACCTCTTGCTCACCCCGGGCGGGCTCTGAGAAGCTGCCGCTGCCTTCACCTCCGGATGAACTTTCAGATTATCTCAGACAAGATTCACCTTGCATTGAACTTGTCCCCGGCGCGGCAGCGCAGTCACGTAACCTTGATTAAACATTGCAGCACGACGTGGCTATAAATTTAATGAGCATTATCAGGGCTTCCTCCCGCTCCTCCCCGGGTAGGGGGAGCGATGGAAGCGCCGGGAAGCGCGCGCCGGAGCGGCCGGGAGGCGGAGGAGCAGGGAAACCTCGGGTGGGTCGAGGAATGAGAAGGGAGATGGGGGTTTGGGAAGAGTGGGTGATGGGGGCACCACTTGGCCTGTTCAGCCTGGAGGAGACTGAGGGGACACACACTGGGGTCTTCGACGTCCTCACGAGGGGAAGAGGAGGGGCAGGCACTGATCTCGTCCCTCTGGTTTTGTGCTTCCCATCATTGACTTCAGAATCCCGGGATATGCTGAGTTGGAAGGGACTCCCAAGGACCATCCAGCCCAACCCTCAACCCTGCACAGGTCCAGCCCCGAGAGTCCCACCCTGTGCCCCAGAGGATCAGCCAAACCCTCCTGGAGCTCTGGCAGCCTTGGGGCTGTGCCCACTGCCCTGGGGAGCCTGGGCAGTGCCCAACCACCCTCTGGGGGAAGAACCTTTGCTTGAGATCCAACCTGAGCCTGCCCTGGCACAGCTCCAGCCATTCCCTGGGTCTTGTACCTGGTCCCCACAGAGATGACTTGCTGTGGGTTTGGTTCCCACCTATAGAGAAGCAGGAACAGGAGGGAGATAGAGCAGCTCCTGTGCTGTTCAATGCAATGAGTTGTGTCTGGGCTCTGCAGCAGGAGCAAGTGGCTCCCAGTGCCCACCACGAGCAGGGATAACCCATGGAATCATTACAGGGCTTGCTGCTCAAAGAACCAGCTGAGGGCACTTGGTGTGTTCAGCTGGAGCAGAGGAGACTGAGGGGAGACCTCATTGGGGTCTTCAACATCCTCAGGAGGGGCAGAGGAGGGGCAGGGACTGAGTTCTGCGCTGGGGGGACCAGGGACAGCACCGAGGGAATGGCTGGAGCTGTGCCAGGGCAGGCTCAGGTTGGATCTCAGGCAAAGGTTCTTCCCCCAGAGGCTGGTTGGGCACTCCCAGGCTCCCCAGGGCAGTGGGCACAGCCCCAAGGCTGCCAGAGCTCCAGGAGGGTTTGGCTGATCCTCTGGGGCACAGGTTGGGGCTCTTGGGGCTGGGCCTGTGCAGGGCTGAGGGTTGGACTGCGTGATCCCTGTGGGTCCCTTCCAGCTCAGCACATTCTGTGACTCTGTGACCGAAGCAAAAGCAAAAACCCTGAACAACAACAAGGCGCTCCACCAATTCCGTGGGTCCCTTCGCCCAGCAGGAAACCTTCCTGGGGCCGCGGCCTCCTAAACTCTGGCTGCCCTTTTCCCGCCGCCCGTCGCCGCGTTCCCGGAGCTCTTCCAAGCCGCAGCCGTGACGGGAGGCAGAGGCAGCCGCCTCTTCACCTCCCAGCTGACACGGAGGGAACGGGAGAGCTCGGCATCCGCAATTCCTGCTGCGCTTCCAGCCGCGCTTCCAACCGCAGGGGTCACTCGGCCGCGCGAGGGGAGAACGTCTGGGCGGCGAAACAGATACACTCGAGTTCAAGTGCTTGAAATACCTTCCTTTTTTTAAAAAAAAAACAAAAAAAACAAAAAAAAACCAACCCCAACACTCAGAACTGAACTAATATATCCCTGCTTTCCATGATGACTTCCTCCTGAGCTCCGGGGTTTTGTTTAGCAGATCCATTGTTCCCGGCCGGCCTTGCCCTGGGGTCCAATCCTACCGCGGTCTCATTTTTCCCCCCTATGTAACCGATGCTTATTTCTTTAAGCTCCACTGTAAACACAAACCATGCTGCGCTGCCCCGGCCTGGCTTTGCAGGAGGGGCAGGCTCAGACCTGGGACTGCTCCCTTTTGTGTTGCTTCCCTAGGAAACAAAAAAAAAAGGTTGGGGCTGCTGGTTCCAGGGATTCGAACACCTGCGGGATGCGGGTGGTCCCCGCGCTCCGGCGCGGGATCGATGACCTTGTGCTGCTTCCAAGGCTGGAAACATGTGGCCTTGCTAATTATAGACCTCTTTAATGTTCATTAGGGGCAGGGGCTGAGGCGGTGGCAGCATCTGGAGGCCTTTGAGGTGCTCGGGGTGAAGGAGGAAACCACCAGACAGTGTCCCATCGGTGGGGAGAAATAGAAAATAGGAATAAAACCTGGGCAGAGGGGATGGTTCAAGGAACACAACGGGAGATGGGGATTTGGGAAGGGTGGGTGATGATGGGTTTGTGCTTCCCATCATTTCCTTGTTGTGGGTTTGGTCCTCGCCCAGAGCATCCTCCTCGCCCCAGCAGCTGGAGTAGGGGGAGCTGGGGGGATCCAAGAACTGCTCCTGCTGCAGCTCCAAGGGAACATTTGGAGCATAAGGGGCTTTTTTTCCCCCCAGGGGTTCTCTCCCCCTGGTTCCTAAACCAGCCTCCCAGGAGAATCAGGTTGGAAAAGACCTTTAAGATCATCAAGTCTGATCATTCCCCAGCACTGCCAAGGCCACCACTGACCATGTCCCCAAGTGCCACATCCATAGGGATTTTAAATCCCTCCTGGGATGGGGATCCACTACTGCCCTGGGCAGCTGGGCCAGGGATGGACAACCCTTTCCAGGAAGGAATTTTCCCAATATCCAAACTAAACCTCCCCTGGCACAGCTTGAGGCCGTTCCCTCTCCTCCTGTCCCTTGTTCCCTGGGAGCAGAGCCCGACCCCCCCCAGCTCCCCCCTCCTGTCAGGGAGTTGCAGAGCCAGAAGGTCCCCCCTGAGCCTCCTTTTCTCCAGGCTGAGCCCCCCCAGCTCCCTCAGCTGCTCCTGCTGCTCCAGCCCCTTCCCCAGCTCCGTTCCTTTCCCTGCACACGTCCCAGCCCCTTCATGTCTCTCTTGTCTGAGGCCCAAAACTGCCCCCAGAATTCCAGGTGTGGAGATTTGCTCCAGGAACCTGCCCAAAGATGGATTCAGCATCAGTACAGAAGAAACCAGTGACACTGGGGTCTCTGTCCAAGGGAGAGGATGGAAAGGGCACCAGAATCAGGGACCTGTCCCCTGGATTTGGACACATGACTTGGGGATCTGTCACCAAAATTTGGGCACCAAAATCAGGGACCTGTCACCGAGATTTGGGCACCAGAATCAGAGACCTGCCAGCAGGATTTGGGCACCTGAATCAGGGACCTGCCACAGAGATTTGGGCACCAGAATCAGGGACCTGCCACCTGGATTTAGACACTAGAACTGGGGACCTGCCACTGGGATTTGGACATCAAAATCAGGGATCTGCCACTTGGATTTGGGCACCAGGATCAGGGATCTGCCACTGAGATTTGGGCACCAAAATCAAGGATCTGCCACTGAGATTTGGGCACCAAAATCATGGATCTGCCACCTGGATTTAGGCACCAGAATCAGGGATCTGCCAGCAGGATTTGGACACCGGAATCAGAGACCTGCCACAGAGATTTGGGCACCAGAATCAGGGACCTGCCAGCAAGATTTGGGTACCAAAATCAGGGATCTGCCACCAGGATTTGGACACCAAAATCAGGGACCTGCCACCGAAATTTGGGCACCTAAATCAGGGACCTGCCACTGGAAAGGGATTAGGGATGGAGGAGGTAACCTTGGATGCCAGCAGCTCCCCCAGGAAGGTTTGCTCACCAAACTCCCAGAGATGTTCCCCCCAAAGGCACCATGTCCTTCCCTGGCAGCACCGCCTGCAAAACTAATTGAGCCCCCGAAATAACCCTGCCAATTTGGGTGGTTGATTAGGACTATTTTTATAAGGCCATGGGATTTATATTTCCAGAGGCTGAAGGAGCTTTTGGAAAACAGGGAGAGTCATTTCGAGCCGTTCAGGGGATTCTATGGAGAGGGAGATGCAGGAACAAGTGGATATTTAAACCAGCTGTGGAGACAGGGCTGGTAAGGAAACATTTGGCTTAAAGTAAACACACAGAAATAAAAGAACTTTGCAGGAGCAGAAAAAAATCGTGGAGTTTGGCACCGCTTGGCATCGGGGAAAAAATAACTGGATTTCTTTGGCTTCTGGAGATGAATAAATTCCCAGGAAAAATGTGAAGGTAAATTCATGATTTCACCTTCTATTTTTGATTGACAGGGTAAAAAGACTCTTTTTTTTTTTTTTTTTTTTTGGAGGATCTGCCACCAGGATTTGGGCACCAGACTTGGGGAACTGCCAGTGGAATTCAGGCACCAAAATTAGGGACCTGTCACCTGGATTTGGGAACCAGACTCAGGGGCTTGCCACTGGGTTTTGGGAACTAGAATTAGGGACCTGCCACCTGGATTGGGGCACCAGAATCAGGGATCTGCCACTGGGATTTGGACAAGAAAATCAGGGACCTGCCACTGGGATTTGTGCACCAGAATCAGGGATCTGCCACCAGGATTTGGGCACCAGACTTGGGGAACTGCCACTGGAATCTGGGCACCAAAATTAGGGACCTGTCACCTGGATTTGGGAACCAGAATCAGGGACCTGCCACTGGGATTTGGGAACTAGAATCAGGGACCTGCCACCTGGATTGGGGCACCAGAATCAGGGACCTGCCACTGGGATTTGGGCACCAGATTCGGGGAACTGCCAGTGGAATCTGGGTACCAAAATTAGGGACCTGTCACCTGGATTTGGGAATCAGAATCAGGGACCTGCCACTGGGATTTGGGAACTAGAATCAGGGACCTGCCACCTGGATTGGGGCACCAGAATCAGGGATCTGCCACTGGGATTTGGACAAGAAAATCAGGGATCTGCCACTGGGATTTGTGCACCAGAATCAGGGATCTGCCACCAGGATTTGGGCACCAGACTTGGGGAACTGCCACTGGAATCTGGGCACCAAAATTAGGGACCTGTCACCTGGATTTGGGAACCAGAATCAGGGACCTGCCACTGGGATGTGGGAACTAGAATCAGGGACCTGCCACCTGGATTGGGGCACCAGAATCAGGGATATGCCACTGGGATTTGGACAAGAAAATCAGGGACCTGCCACTGGGATTTGGGCACCAGATTCGGGGAACTGCCAGTGGAATCTGGGCACCAAAATTAGGGACCTGTCACCTGGATTTGGGAATCAGAATCAGGGACCTGCCACTGGGATTTGGGAACTAGAATTAGGGACCTGCCACCTGGATTGGGGCACCAGAATCAGGGATCTGCCACTGGGATTTGGACAAGAAAATCAGGGATCTGCCACTGGGATTTGTGCACCAGAATCAGGGATCTGCCACCAGGATTTGGGCACCAGACTTGGGGAACTGCCACTGGAATCTGGGCACCAAAATTAGGGACCTGTCACCTGGATTTGGGAATCAGAATCAGGGACCTGCCACTGGGATTTGGGCACCAGAATCAGGGATCTGCCACTGGGATTTGGACAAGAAAATCAGGGATCTGCCACTGGGATTTGTGCACCAGAATCAGGGATCTGCCACCAGGATTTGGGCACCAGACTTGAGGAACTGCCAGTGGGATTCGGGTACCAAAATTAGGGAACTCTCACCCGGATTTGGGAATCAGAATCAGGGACCTGACACTGGGATTTGGACAAGAAAATCAGGGACCTGCCACTGGGATTTGGGCACCAGATTCGGGGAACTGCCAGTGGAATCTGGGCACCAAAATTAGGGACCTGTCACCTGGATTTGGGAACCAGAATCAGGGACCTGCCACTGGGATTTGGGAACTAGAATTAGGGACCTGCCACCTGGATTGGGGTACCAGAATCAGGGACCTGCCACCCAGATTTAGACACTGGATTTCTGGCTCCAGGTCTGACAGAGCCATTAATTCCCAACTCCTTCAGCAAGTCCATGGATGGGTAAACCACCAAACTTCCCCTTGGGATGTTCATCATTCCCGTTGGCATCTATGGGATGAGGCAGGTGTTAAATGCCAAGAGCCAAGGCTTTCTGGGGGACTTTCAGGTGAGCTCCCCCAAAAATGTGCATCCAGGAAATGTTAGATGGGATATTGGGAAGGAATTGCTGGCTGGGAGGGTGGGGAGGCCTTGAAATGAATTTCCCAGAGAAGCTGTGGCTGCCCCTGGATCCCTGGAAGTGTCCAAGGCCAGGTTGGAGCAAGCTGGGCTGGTGGAAGGTGTCCCTGCCCATGCCAGGGGGTGGATGAGGGACTTTAAGGTCCTGCCAAGCCAACCAGGCTGTGATTCCACGGTTAAAAGAGGAGGATTTAACATTCCCACTCACGTCAGGTCTGTCTGGGAGCCTGGCCAGCACCTCTCACCCTCCCCAAACCTCCTCCTCCTCCAAAATCTCGACTTTATTTAAACCTCTTCCATTCCTGGTGGACACCAACCATTTTAGGGACTGGGAAACTGCACGAAACCGAAGCGTAGAGTTAAAAAAAAAAAACAAAACATGTTTTTTGCATGGAAAGCGTCCAAGGCTTAATTTTGGCACCTGAAAATCACCCTGCAAACACCCAGGGTGATCCAAGGAATTAAAAAGAAAGCCCCAAAAATCTTGCAGGACACACATTCCTTGGAATAATATGATGCCACGAAGAGGCCGAGCACGAGCTGGGGCAACGTTTCATCCTGTTCCCGCACACGGGGAGCTCCGGCCGGATTTAGGGATATTTGCTGGGAGATAAAAAGAAACCCAACAACCTTTGGAATGACCCACAAACAAAGGGAAAGGCTTTTCCTTCTGCTGTGTCACAGTAACCTCTGGATGGCCTCGCACTCATTGTCCCAGCCTTGGAAAAGGTATAAACAAAGGCGGGTTTCGGGTGCCAAGAGCCGGGAGAGGAGAAAAAGGAGCAGCAAAGTGGCTGAAAAATCCCTCTGCGCTCCCGTCCAGGGGATAAATCCCGGGAATGTGACCCGTGCGTGGATTTACTGCTCTGTCAGAAAGCAATTCCTGGGGGAAAAAGGGGGATAGAGATGATGGAGAGGTGCCTGTGGATTTGGGAATTTGACACTGGGAGGGTTTGAAGTGATGGTTCTCAATGGATGGGGTGGGATCCCAAAAAGTGCTGCCCTGGTTAAGGAGAAAGAGAAGAACAAAATTCCCACTTGGGGTTAAAAATGTTCTCTATTGGTGCAAAGGGAGGGTTTGGGATAATGATTCCCAATGGATGGGGTGGGATGGGATCCCAAAAAGTGCTGTCCTGGTTAAGGAGAAAGAGAAGAACAAAATTCCCTTTTGGAGTTAAAAATAATCTTTAGGAATGTTGGTGCAAAGGGAGGGTTTGGGATGATGGTTCCCAATGGATGGGGTGGAACAGGATCCCAAAAAGTGCTGTCCTGGTTAAGGAAAAAGGGAAGAACAAAATTCCCATTTGGGGTTAAAAATGTTCTTTTTTGGTGCAAAGGGAGGGTTTGGGATGATTGATCCCAATGGGTGGAGTGGGATGGGATCCCAAAAAGTCCTGTCCTGGTTAAGGAGAAAGAGAAGAACAAAATTCCCATTTGGGGTTAAAAATGTTCTCTATTGGTGCAAAGGGAGGATTTGGGATGATTGATCCCAATGGATGGGGTGGGATGGGATCCCAAAAAGTGCTGCCCTGGTTAAGGAGAAAGAGAAGAACAAAATTCCCATTTGGGGTTAAAAATGTTCTCTATTGGTGCAAAGGGAGGATTTGGGATGATTGATCCCAATGGATGGGGTGGGATGGGATCCCAAAAAGTGCTGCCCTGGTTAAGGAGAAAGAGAAGAACAAAATTCCCTTTTGGAGTTAAAAATAATCTTTAGGAATGTTGGTGCAAAGGGAGGGTTTGGGATGATGGTTCCCAATGGATGGGGTGGAACAGGATCCCAAAAAGTGCTGTCCTGGTTAAGGAGAAAGAGAAGAACAAAATTCCCATTTGGGGTTAAAAATGTTCTCTATTGGTGCAAAGGGAGGATTTGGGATGGTGGTTCCCAATGGATGAGGTGGGATGGGATCCCAAAAAGTGCTGCCCTGGTTAAGGAGAAAGGGAAGAACAAAATTCCCTTTGGGAGTTAAAAATAATCTTTAGGAATGTTGGTGCAAAGGGGAGGTTTGGGATGATTGATCCCAATGGATGGGGTGGGATGGGATCCCAAAAAGTGCTGTCCTGGATGAGGAAAGGTTGAACAGTGTTGCCCAAACCTGATGTTTTCCCTGTCCCAAGGATCTGCAGCAGCTCAAAGTTGTTTTTATATAAACTGTGGGAATTTTAAATGTACCAGAAAACTGCTTGGGAAATATGGACGGGGGAAAAAAGGGAGGAAAATAAAAATAGAGGAAAAAAGGGAAAAATAGGAAGAAAAAGGAAGTAAAAAGAAAGGTGAAAAAAAAGAAAAAAAAGGAAAAAGAAAGGAAAGAGGAAAAAGAAAAAAGAAGGAAAAAAGAGAAATGAGAAATTAAAATAGAAAAATGAAAAGGCAAAAAAAAGGAAAAATGAATGTAGAAAAATGAGAGGCAAAACAAAAAGAAAAAGGCAAAAAGGAGAAAAGAAAATGAAAGAAAAAAAAGGAACGAAAAAGAGAGGAAAAGTGAAAGTAGAAAAATGAAAAGGTAAAAAAGAAAACAGCAGAAAGAAAAGGAAAAAAAAGAAAAATGAAGGAGGAAAAAAGAAGGAAAAAGAGGAAAAACAAAAATAGAAAAATGAAGAATAAAAAAGGAAAAAAAGAAAGAAAAAATGAAGGAGGAAACAAGAAGGGAAAGGAAATAGAAAAAAGAGAATAGGAAAACGAAAATGGAAAAATGGAAAAAGTGAAAAGAAAAATGAAAGAGGAAAAAAGGAGGAAAAAAGAAAAAAGAAAAAGGGAAAAAGAAAAAATAAAAAGGAAGAGAAGAAAAAAGGGAAAAGAGAAGACAAAGAATAAAAAAAATAATAGAAATAAGTAAAAGACATTTAATTTAGATGTAATTTCAGAGAAGGGGGATTTGCCAAATAGATGAAACCTCATATATGGAACCTTCACATGCTCAGGGACCTGCACCAGGATTTGGGCACCACAATCAGGGAACTGCCACTGGGATTTGGGAACCAGGATCAGGGATCTGCCAGTGAGATTTGGGCACTAAAATCAAGGACCTGCTACCTGGATTGGGACTCAGGTAACTGCCACGGGGATTTGGGAACAAGAATCAGGGATCTGTTATCAGAATTTTGGCACCAAACCAAGGCGGAACTGTCACTGGGATTTGGGCACCAGAATTAGGGATCTGCACCTGGATTTGGGCACCAGATTCAGGGACCTGCCACCTGGATTTAGGCACCAGAGTCAGGGTTCTGCCACCGAGATTAGGGTACCAAAATCAGGGACCTACCACTGGGATTTGGACACCAGACTTGGGGAACTGCCAGTGGAATTCAGGCACCAAAATTAGGGACCTGCCACCTGGATTTGGGAACCAGAGTCAAGGATCTGCCACCCAGAGTTGGGCAATAAAATCAGGCACCTGCCACTGGGATTTGGGAACCAGAATCAGGGATCTACCACCAGGATTTGGGCACCAGATTCGGGGAACTGCCAGTGAAATTCGGGCACCAAAATTAGGGACCTATCACCTGGATTTGGGAACCAGAATTAGGGACCTGTCACCTGGATTTGGGAACCAGAATTAGGGACCTGCCACTGGGATTTGGGCACCAGAGTCAAGGACCTGCCACCAGGATCTGGGCACCAAAATCAGGGACCTGCCACTCAGATTTAGACACTGGACTTCTGGCTCCAGGTCTGACAGAGCCATTAATTCCCGACTCCTTCAGCAAGTCCATGGATGGATAAACCTCCAAACCCAGCGAAGACCCTCCAGACTTTGTCCAGCACTCAAGCCTAAACTAAGCCCAGCTCAGCTTTAAGCCCAGCACTCAGCTTTGAGCCAAGCACCCCTTTTTCTGGGCAGTTTGAGCCCAAATCGAGGTACACGTGTTCCCTTTCCCGTTTTCCCGCCGTGTTATCCTGGCAGGAAGGAGCAGGGGCCGGGCCAAGGCGTCTGCTCAGCCTTCCCTGTGCTCCAACCGTGTTGGAGACAAATAAATTGCTCTTTATTTACACCAAAAGTGTTTACTTTCCTCTTCCCTTTTAATTTGATTGCTGTTTCATAGGAACATAAAGCAGAAACCCCGGATCTATTCCAGAGGCTCCCAACCAAAGGGCTCCTTGGAAACTTCCTTTGGGTTGGCGGAACGTTTTTTGTGGGGTTATGAACTCCTTAAACAAACAGCTGAGGTCATTGTTAGCTAAAAAAAAAAAAAAAAAAAAAAGGGAATTATTTAAAAGGAAATAAAAAGGCAGGACTAATGTTACAGCCAGAGTGGAAGCTGCTCCCAGGGAAAGGAGCCGGGATGGGGCATGGTAAAATCCATGGCAAAACCAGCAAGGAATCATGAGTGCCAGTGGCTTTCCAAGGAATTAAGATGATAAAACCTCATCAAAAGCTCGTTCTGGGAGAAGTGCCACCGTGTTTTGAGATCCCAACCCCAATTCCAAGGGTCGGTGCCCGGAGAAGAACTTTGTGGGGCAATAATCCAATCTCCTGATGTGGTGTCACAGGATAAGAGTGATCCCAGCTCTTCCAGGGGCCAGGGAAAATCATGGAGTGGTTTGGGTTGGAAGGGAGGAGAAGGAGAAGGAGAAGGAGAAGGAGAAGGAGAAGGAGAAGGAGAAGGAGAAGGAGAAGGAGAAGGAGAAGGAGAAGGAGAAGGAGAAGGAGAAGGAGAAGGAGAAGGAGAAGGAGAAGGAGAAGGAGAAGGAGAAGGAGAAGGAGAAGGAGAAGGAGAAGGAGAAGGAGAAGGAGAAGGAGAAGGAGAAGGAGAAGGAGAAGGAGAAGGAGAAGGAGAAGGAGAAGGAGAAGGAGAAGGAGAAGGAGAAGGAGAAGGAGAAGGAGAAGGAGAAGGAGAAGGAAAGGAAAGGAAAGGAAAGGAAAGGAAAGGAAAGGAAAGGAAAGGAAAGGAAAGGAAAGGAAAGGAAAGGAAAGGAAAGGAAAGGAAAGGAAAGGAAAGGAAAGGAAAGGAAAGGAAAGGAAAGGAAAGGAAAGGAAAGGAAAGGAAAGGAAAGGAAAGGAAAAAGGCAGAGGATTCTTGAGTGACCCTGTCAAAGGCAGCACAGGGATATCCATGAACTCAGACCCAGGGAGATCCCACAGGAGGGATGTGCTCTGTCTCTAACACACCCTCACCTACAGCAGCTCCAGCTGGGACATCCCAGCTGTCCAACTCCAGGAAAAGTTGGATCCAGGGAGCTTCTTGCACCGCTGAAACTTTCCTGTTTTCACAATTCCCCTTTCCCTGCTGCTGCTCATCTCCCCTTGCTCCTAACAAGCCTCTCTCCAAGCCTCATTTCTCATTCCTGCCTTAAAGCTTTCTCCCACTTTTCTTCTTCTCGCTCCGTGACTGAACCACCAGCTGGGGCTGATCCTCTTTTTTCTTTAAAAAAAAACCCAAAACAAACCACAAAACCCTTGTTTTCTGAACGGCCCAGAAAGCCCCTGAGCCTGCATGAATAAAATACGCTCTGAATTCAAAAAGAAAGGGAAAATTAAAAATAAATAAAAGCCCAGCCAGCTCGTGGCACGGGCTGAGCCTCTCCCGGTGCTCGGGCAGGAATTTTTCATGACATCTCATCACTTATTTAGTCGGCGGGTCAATGACCTTCCCTCACATCCTTCACCCCACTGATGGAGGAGCAGCACCTCTGCCCAACCCACACCCTCAGCCAGCCCTGGGAGAGGCAGGGAAAGCCTCCAGGAAATCCAGGGTTTGCTTGGAACAAAGAGTGGTTAAGGAACGGATGGTACGGCTGATCCATGGGAAGGTGGAGGGAGCGAAAATGAAAAGGAAAAATTAAACTCCTCGTAGGTTGAGAAGGAGGAAGGGCCAGTGGAGATGGAAATCAGGTGGGTTACTGATCAGATCAGGTGGGTTATTAATCAGATCAGGTGGGTTATTAATCAGGTGGGTTATTAATCAGCTGCTTGATCTGAGTCCTAAAGCAGGAGGGAAAACACCCCAGGATGGGCAAGGAGGGAAAGCGATGTTGCTTTGGGAATCATGGAATTATTTGGGTTGGAAAAGCCCTCCAAGATCATCGAGGCCAAGTGTTCCAAGGTTACCACTGCCCCACGTCCCCAAGTGCCACATCCACAGGGATTTTAAACTCCTCCAGGGATGGGGATCCACCACCTGTTCCAACGACTGACAACCCTTTCCGTGAAGAGATTTTCCCTGATATCCAAATTAAACCTCCCTTGAAGTGACGTTTCCTGTCACTTTTTCCCTGGAAGAAGAGCCCCAAGCCCCTCCTGGCTCCAACCTCCAACCTCCTGCTCCTAAAGCAGGAGGGAAAACACCCCAGGAGGGAAAGCGACGCTGCTTTGGGAATCGTGGAATTGTTTGGGTTGGAAAAGCCCTCCAAGATCATGGAGGCCAAGTGTTCCACTGCCCCATGTCCCCAGGTGCCACATCCACAGGGATTTTAAACCCCCCCAGGGATGGGGACTCCACCACCTGTTCCAACGACTGACAACCCTTTCCATGAACGAATTTTATCTCCCTTGAAGACATTTCCTGTCACTTTTTCCCTGGAAGAAGAGCCCCAAGCCCCTCCTGGCTCCAACCTCGCAGCCCAGGGACGGTGCTGTCGTGGGTGAGCCCGAAAATCCTCCAGGAGGAGCAAAGAAAGCCCAGCCCTGCTTCCAGAGGTGCTGAAAATCAGCAGCTTCGTTAAAAAATAAATTAATTAGACCACACAGTGTTTAAGGGTCAGGTCATTCCTGGAGTCACCTGGGGGCTCACAAAACCAACCACGTCCTGAGCGCTGAAGGGTTTCAGTGAACTCCAAGTTAAGCAATAAAAATATTAATTTTATATAAATTGGATTGATTGACTTTGATACGAGGATGGGCCATTCCCACTTGAACCTTATCCCATCTCCACAGCTCCCTTCCTGCTGGATTCTTGGGGTGTAACGAAGCGTGAGCACCTCTCCAGGGATAACACTCCCTGGACTTCCCCTCTTATCCTATTTCCATGAAACTTGGGAGGAATTTAATCACCCTCCACCCCTCGTGAAGTTTCAGTGACCTCTTTCCAGGAGTTTAAAGAGTGTTGGGAGGAGCAGAGGCAGGGGGGAAAGGAAGGAGTAAAAACTCCCAGTCCATGTGTGCCAGGGTCTGGTTTCCTTTGGAAAGGTTTAGACTGGATGCAGGATTAAATTATACTGCATTATATTATATTAAATATAAAAATTATATATAACTTCATGTGGTTATACATAAGATCATATAATGCTATTTATGTTTTATATTATGCATCATAAACTTATTTTATACATTCTATACTGTATTACATGGAACCATGGAATGGTTTGGGTTGGAAGGGACCTTAAAGCTCATCCTGTTCCACCCCCTGCCATGAGCAGGGACACCTTCCACTAGCCCAGGTGCCTGGACCCATTGCCATGGGTGGCCTCAGCCCCTGAGAGAGATTGATTGCCATAATCAATATCAATCAAGATCCAGGCTCAGAAACAGGACGAATCTGATTTTTTTCTTTTTACATATTTTTAGGAATAACTTCCTTGAAATCGGCACAGAGAAAAAAAAAAACAAAAAAAGGTAAAATTCCCTAATCTGCCTCAAAAGTCATTTAACTCTGGGAGACTGAGCAAGGCTGGAGTTATGGGGATAATTTAAGGCTGATAAGGATCTGACCCATCCTTTGTGGTTTCTGGAGGGTGAAGGGAATGAGTCTTCCCCAGCCTGTCTCCTCCTGGAGCAGGGATAGGGGAAGGGCTCCCTTCTCTCATTACTCTTCCCCCCCCCCCAAGGCCTCACCGTGGAGTTTACAATTTAATTTTCTGCATTTGTAATCTGGAGCCCTTGTGTACATAATGCCTAATGAAAAAGGCCTTTTTTAAATTAACGTGGTATTTGGGGGGGAAAAAAAAACAAAACACAAAACCAACAACCCCCACCCCACCCACCATGTGTTTCTGTTTCATTATCCAACTGCATTTCCAAAGGGGGGGAAAAAAAAAAATCCTCCTCCAGGAGGGCGATCGGGTTTAGTTGGCAGAGACATGGGACAGTCAGAAAACAGGGATATCCTTCCCAAATGTCTGCACAGCATCAAAAGGCCTCTGGGGACAACTCTTGCTGTGGATGGAGTTAATCAACCCCCTCCAGGACTCAGGGATCCTTGTGCATCCACCTCTCCCCTCATCCCTGTCCCTCTGCCTGCTGCTCGCTCCGAGAGTTATTCCTGAAGTCCAGAGGTTGGACTTGATGAACTTGGAGGCCTTTTCCAACGTCATGGTTCCATGGTTGTGTGATATGGAATGTGGATCTGTTAGAAGAGCCACTCTGCTTTTCTCTCCT
Organism: Chiroxiphia lanceolata; assembly: GCF_009829145.1. Taxonomy (NCBI): domain Eukaryota; kingdom Metazoa; phylum Chordata; class Aves; order Passeriformes; family Pipridae; genus Chiroxiphia; species Chiroxiphia lanceolata. The sequence continues at coordinate 1,329,462 of NC_045640.1, forward strand.
AGATTTCCAGCTCCTTCCCTTATGGATGTTCCTCAAGAAAATGAGGCTTTTGTGGTTATTCCTTAATCAGTTTTATGCCTAAAAAGGGTCAATCCTTCAGCCTTGATCTCCCTAAATATAAATAGGGAAGGTTTGGGAAGGGAAGGTTTGGGAAGGGAAGGTTTTAGAAGGGAAGGTTTGGGAAGGTTTGGGAAGGTTTGGGAAGGTTTGGGAAGGGAAGGAAAGGGAAGGGAAGGTTTGGGAAGGGAAGGTTTGGGAAGGTTTGGGAAGGAAAGGTTTGGGAAGGGAAGGTTTGGGAAGGCAAGGTTTGGGAAGGAAAGGTTTGGGAAGGGAACGGAAGGTTTGGGAAGGTTTGGGAAGGGAAGGTTTGGGAAGGGAAGGTTTGGGAAGGGAAGGGAAGGTTTGGGAAGGTTTGGGAAGGGAAAGTTTGGGAAGGGAAGGTTTGGGAAGGTTTGGGAAGGGAAGGTTTGGGAAGGTTTGGGAAGGTTTGGGAAGGGAAGGTTTGGGAAGGTTTGGGAAGGGAAGGTTTGGGAAGGGAAGGGCTGACCACAAGTCAAACCATGGTATTAAGGGCATTATCCAAATATTTCTCAGACATTCCCAGTCTGGAGGTACCCCCCACCTCTCCAGGGAGCTCGTTCCAGGGTTGGAACATCCACTAAAGAAATGCTTCCTGATGTCCAGCCTAAACCTCCCTTCCCTCAGCTTTGAGCCATTCCCACGAAGAACATGGAGCATCTGGGGCCGGAGGGATCCCTGGAACAGCTTGTCCAGGACATCATCAGCTGGGGTTTAGGTGTCTCCAGAGATGGAGACCCCTGAGCTCCTCAGGGCAAGGACCTTCCCTGGTCCCTCAGAGCAAAGCCAAGCCCAAGCAGGAGCAAAGCTCAGCCCTGTCAGACACTGGAGAACCCGGATCTGGGAGACCTGCTGGCACCAGACTTCTCAAGGATGGCATTCCCAGGACAACAGCATTCCCAGGACAGCAGCATTCCCCGTGTTTCAGGGTTTCAAAAGACACCCAGTAAACCAACCATGAACCTCCAAGAGGGCACCAAACCAACCCCTTCTCCAATGGGGCCTTTCAAAAGCCACTTCCCTCCCTGCAGATTTTTGGGATGCTCACTTGTTATTCTTCCTCTCCTTCCTCCTGTTATCCCTGTGTTCCCTCCCTCCAGGCTTTTCCACAGCCCTGTTGCTTAATTTTTCTAATCCCTGCACCTCAGAGGGAGGAAGCCAGTCCTGTTTTCCTTATTAATCAGAAATCTCTGGCACTGACCACAGGGAAAAGCCTCCAAGAACACTGAACTCTCTGGTTCAGTGCATTCCAGCACAATGGAGCTACCAGCATCATGCAGAGCCCATTTAGTTTTGCAATTTTCCCCTGGAAATGCCTTCCAAGCACTTCCAGAAATCCTCTTGCTCCGCTCGGGAGACGCGGCAGGAACGGCCCAGAAAAGGGGGTTGGGTTTTTTTGGGAGCTCCCAAATTCCTCAAAAGTGCCAGGTAGGACACTGGATTGAGTTTGTAGATTTAAAGCTGAACCTTGATCACCTGCCATTAAAATGTCACTGGGAAGGAAATCCATGACCAGCAACATGAGCCCACCAGGAAGCGACTCTCCTGCTCCACTCTGCTCCCATGGGATCCCTCCTGGAATACTGAGCACGGTTCTGGTGCCACCAACAGCTGAAGGACATGGAACTGCTGGAGCAAATCCCAGAGAAGGCCATGGAGCTGATAAAGCTGGAGCAGCTTCCCTATGGAGCCAGGCTGGGAGAGCTGGGGGGGTTCCCCTGGAGAAGAGAAGGCTCCAGGGAGAGCTGAGAGCCCCTGGCAGGGCCTGAAGGGGCTCCAGGAGAGCTGGAGAGGGACTGGGGACAAGGGATGGAGGGACAGCACACAGGGAATGGCTTTTCACTGAAAAAGTGAAGAATTCCTAGCTGGAAGGGTGGGAAGGCCCTGTCCCAGGTTGCCCAGAGAAGCTGTGGCTGCCCCTGGATCCCTGGAAGTGTCCAAGGTCAGGTTGGAGCAACCTGGGCTGGTGGAAGGTGTCCCTGCCCATGGCAGGGGTGGCACTGGATGAGCTTTAAGGTCCCTTCCAACCCAAACCATTCCATGCTTCCATAATTCCATGATCTCAGCTGACATCCCAAGCTGGAGACAAGTTGTTCCATGGAACATCCTTCTCTGCACCAACAGCTCCCCTGGGATTTATCACCCCAGGGCTGAGCCAGGAATCATCCAGCACACCCACAGTTCTTTAGAAGCCTCTGGATATGGACAAATCCAGCTCCCCTGGGTGATGGATCCCCTCTGTTTCTCCAAAAAAGTGCATCTAAGGATATCCATGACGATCCTTCCATTTCCCAGAGGGGTTTTCCCATCAGTCAGTACAACCTAAGCACCCAAATTTCAACCATCATCCCTCCAGCGCCTTTTCCAGGATTATAAACACATTTTCCATCTCTTTTTTTTCCTTTTTTTTCTCAGCTGATCCAATGCCTTCTCCCAGCACTGGAGAATAGTAAACTGGTATAACTGGGCTCTCCACCAGTAAGGAATAACAAATGGAAGGGTGAATTCCTGATGGGATAGAAATAAGAGATGGAGAAGGAGATGGAGGTGGAAGCAGAGATGGGAGGAGGGCAAATATTTAGCTACTGATCCTGGACCATGATTGAGGCACAACCATGATCACCCCAGTCCAGAAACAGTCACCATGAAGTTTATATCTATGTATTTATATATATTTATATTTTTTATATCCATTTATATTTATTTACATATATTCATATGTATTTATATCTATTTATATCTATATTTATTTGCATCTATTTATATTTATTTACATCTATTTATATTTATTTTAATCTATTTATATGTATTTACATCTATTTATATTTATTTATATCTCTTTATCTGTCTCTGTATTTGCTCTACACCCAAAATTCAAGAGCTTGATAAAGCAGATAAGACAAAAAAATCAGCATCCACACCAAGATGGACAACTGAGACTCAAAGGTTGGCTGATGATCCCACATGTTCCCATCCAGAATCCATCCAGAACCTTCCCAAAATCCCAAAATATCCTAATTTAACCTTATTACTCTCCATGTGAGCAGCTCAGGAGCATCATTTCGGTTGCTTGCACTGAGCAAAGAGACACCAAAAATTAAAGGTACATTTCTAAAGAGACGCCAAAAATTAGAGGTATTTTTGTAAATAGACCCCCCCAAAATTAAACGTATTTCTGTAAAGAAACTCCAAAATTAAAAGCATTTTATAAAGAGACACCAAAAATAAAAGATATTTTTGTAAAGAGACCTCAAAAGTTTTTGTAAAGAGACCCCAAAAATTAAAAGTATTTCTGTAAAGATATCCCAAAATTAAAGGTATTTCTGTAAAAATACCCCCAAATTAAAGGTATTTTTACAAAGAGACCCCCCAAAATTAAAGGTATTTCTGTAAAGAGATCACAACAATCAAGGGTTTTTTTGTAAAGAGACTCCAAAATTAAAGGTACTTTTTTAAAGAGACCCCCAAAATTAAAGGTGTTTTTGTAAAATACCCCAAAAGTCAAAGGTATTTCTGTAGAGACCCCAAAAATCAGAGGTATTTCTGTAAAGAGACCCCAAAAATTAAAGGTATTTTTGTAAAGAGATCTAAAAAAATAAAGGTATTTGTACAAAGATGCCCCAAAAATTAAAGGTATTTCTGTGAAGAGACCCCAAAAATTAAAGGTATTTCTGTAAAGAGACCCCAAAAATTAAAGATATTTTTGAAAAGAGACTCCGAATTAAAGGTACTTTTGAAAGAGACCCCCAAAATTAAAGGTATGTCTCTAAAGAGATTAAAAAAAAATAAAGGTATTTCTGTAAAGAGACCCCAAAAATTAAAGGTATTTCTGTAAAGATACTCTAAAAATTAAAGGTATTTTTGTAAAGAGATACTCAAAATTAAAGGTATTTCTGTAAAGAGACTCCCAAAATTAAAGGTATTTTTGTAAAGAGATTCCCAAAATTACAGGTATTTCTGTAAAGAGACCCCAAAAATTAAAGGCATTTCTCTAAAGAGATTAAAAAAAAAAAAGGTATTTTTGTAAAGATATCCCCAAAATTAAAGGTATTTCTGTAAAGAGACGCAAAAAATTAAAGGTATTTCTACAAAGATGCCCCCAAAATTAAAGGTATTTTTTTAAAGACACCCCCAAAATTAAAAGTATTTCTGTAAAGAACCCCCAAAATCAAAGGCACTTTTGTAAAGAGACTCCCAAAATTACAGGTATTTCTGTAAAGAGACCCCAAAAATTAAAGGTATTTCTGTAAAGAGATCAAAAAAAAAAAATAAAGGTATTTCTGTAAAGAGACTCCCAAAATTGAAGGTATTTCTGTAAAAAGATATCCCAAAAATTAAAGGTATTTCTGTAAAGATACCCTCAAAATTAAATGTCTTTTTGTAAAGAGACCCCAAAAATCAAAAGTATTTCTGTAAAAAGACCCCAAAAATCAAAGGTATTTCTGTAAAGAGACCCTAAAATTAAAGATATTTTACCTACGTAACGCTGAGAGATTGTTGTGGTTTTCCAAATTCTGACCCAAATCCTGTAAAATTTGGGTTCTTTATAAAAACCACTCCACCTGGGAGCTAAAGCACCCTCTGCATTCCCATCAACACCTCCTTTTCCCTTTGGAATTCGCCTCTGGAAGGGTGAGCCAGTCCCTGTTCTAAACTCAGCTTTGAGTTACTGCGGCAGCAAATTGCTGTTTATTATAAAAAAACACCAAAAAATGGGAATTTTGTTGGGATTCAAGTTCCCACCCCTTTCAGTTCAAGGCTCTGTGACTTCCCGACCTTGTTCTCCCTCCATGGCACCAATTCCAAAGGGTGTTACTCCCCTCGTTGGTTTTTTTCCCGGTTTTCCGCTCGTTCCTCCTCTCACCTCCCAGGGAAGCACCGGAAGATTCCTTCTGCTTTTCCAGGGTCTCTGATCCGAGCCTAAAACCCCCTCCCTGCCTGGATTCCCGGATCCCTCCCTGCATCCACGGCCTGTTTCTGGGGATTCCATGTGCCCTCAAATAACGGGAGTCGGGAATTGGGTTACGGGGGAGGGCGAGATGGGTTTTGCTCTCAAAGAGAAACCCTTCAAGCCCAAGAAATCTGGGAAGAACCACAGAGGTGGAAAACAAGAGCACAGAGATGGAAAACAAGTGTCTTCCACTCCACGTTGCTGGTGGTGCTTTTCTGGGGAATATCCAAGTCCCAGGGTGGAAATCATGGAATCGCGGAATCTTTACGGTTGGAAAAGACCTCTAAGATCATCGAGTCCAACTGTCAACGCAGCACCACCACTGACCCATGTCCCCAAGGGCCACATCCACATGGAATTTGAATCTCTCCAGGGATGGGGACTCCAACACTGCCCCGGGCAGCTGTGCCAGGGATGGACAACACTTTCCAGGAAGGAATTTTCCCTGATGTCCAAACTAAACCTCTCCTGGCACAGCTGGAGGCCGTTCCCTCTCCTCCTGTCCCTTGTTCCCTGGGAGCAGAGCCCGAAGCCCCCTGGCTCCAACCTCCTTCCAGGGAATTTTAGGGATCCAGAAGGTCCCCCCTGAGCCTCCTTTTCTCCAGGCTGAGCCCCCCCAGCTCCCTGAGCTGCTCCTGCTGCTCCAGACCCTTCCCAGCTCCATTCCCTTCCCTGCACACACTCCAGCCCCTTGTCATGGGGGACCCAGAACTCCCCCCAGAATTCCAGGTGTGGAGGAGATTTGCTCCAGCTCATCTCCCAGGAATCTCCCAAAGATGGATCCACCTGATGGATCCAACATCAGTAAGGAAGAAACCAGGACATTGGGGTCTCTGCCCAAGGGAGAGGATGGAAAGGGCACCAGAATCAGGGACCTGCCACCTGGATTTGGACACAAGACTTGGGGATCTGCCACTGGGATTTGGGCATCAGATTTGGGGATCTGCCACCTGGATTTGGACACCACGATCAGGTACCTGCCACTGGGATTTGGGCATCAGATTTGGGGATCTGCCACCAGGATTTGGGCACCGAACTCAGGGGGCACCTCCACCTACCCAAGGAATTCCAAACACCTCATGACGTTGTTTATGAAAAATAATCTCCCTTTAAGGACCCCTCTGGCCCAGCAGATTTTGCTGTGATTTCATAGTCAGTGTTTTTGGTCCTCCAGATGTCCGAAATTGTCCTTTTGGGTTTATTTTATCTATCCCATAATGTTGGTACCAGGGACAACCCAGCCTCGACCCTGAGCTCCAAAAAGGAGTAGCTCATTAACAAGTGGAGGGTTTTTGCAGTCATTCATGGTATTGTTTGACCTGGTTGTTAATAATGAATTAATTAACTGAGACTGCCCCTCAGCAGGTTGAATCCTTCAGGCTGAATCCTTCAGGCTGAGAAGATTCCAGGAGCCTCCCTGATGGAAGTGCCACCCCCTGACACCATCACACCCTCGTGTCGGGAGCTGACAACAGGTTGAACCCAGGTCATTGCCACCACGTAAGAGCCCCGTGACCTGTTTCCACTCAAACAGGGGGATCACCCAGGAGGAATTAAAGTAATTAATTAAATTAATTAATTAAATTAATAACCAGCACAATGCTGGTGGAGCTTCTACTGACACCGGGGAGCTGCAAAGCAGCCTCGTGGTTCAACTTCTCGACGTGATCCAGATCACCTGCGGCTTAGAATGCTGCTGATCCCAGAATCCCAGAAATGTGCCAAGTTGCAAGGGACTCACAAGGATCATCCAGTCCAACCCCTGGCCCTGCACAGGCCAAAAAAACCAGGACCTGAATTAACTTCAGAGCCACCACATATCAGAGACTCGTCCAGGCTGACTGAAGGTCGCTCAGCCTTTCAGGGTGTTCACACACTCCCCCTTTTCCCTCTCCCCGCTCCGAAGCCTCTGGAATATAAATGACTTTCGTGGGAGAAATGGAAACTTGATCATTAAAATTAGATAAGTGAACAAACTCACAGTCGGGGCCGGCTAAGCCCAAAGCCAAGATCAATGTTGTGAGGAGGGAGAAGTGTCATTTAATCGATAGCCATGTGCAACCCATTATTCCACAGCGGCTCCCACACGGAGCTTAAACTCGGCCCAGCACCGAGACCTTGCCCAGGACAGGCTTGGCAGCTCCTGGGAATACTTGAAGCCCATCCCATCTGCTAAGCCCTTAAAGCTGGGGTGACATTTGAGGTGACCACTGAAGGGTGGAAGTGTTTAATTTAGGACACTTCCCGGTACGATCAGAGCAATAGGAGATCTCAGAGATAAGTTCCACTCCCCAGCATCCTTCTGGGAGATTTTTATTCCCCCCCTCAATTTTATTTTTTTTTTTGCTATCCAACAGGACAAAGGGGCCTTTCTGGTGTTTTTAGCAAGTCTGTTTATTTAGTGCATATTGTGGCTGATCCGCTGTTGAAATATCATCCATTTCCCTCCCCGGAGAGACACTCAGAGGAGCAGCGAGTAATCAACTTTAAACAAAAAGGCCATCTAAATATACAGAGAGAGGAGAACAATGGCAGCATTAATTATGAACCAGGCAGGAGGGTTTCCAGGGGGAATTTGTAGGCAGGGAATATGTTCCTGCACAATTTATTTCCCTCTCTGGTGGTGGGGAAGGAGGGGGAGCTCGGAAGAGCAGGGCCGGGGATGGAGAGGGAAGATGGGGATGGAGGGATGGGGGAAGAGAGAAGAAGAGAGAAGAAGAGAGAAGAAGAGAGAAGAAGAGAGAAGAAGAAACAAACTGGAATCAAGATGGGTCAAAAGCAGAGGGAGAAGCAAAGCCATGTGATTTTGGACTTGGAAAAGGGAATCACGTGCTGGGTCCCGCGTGGTTGTTCCAAGGAATAAACAGCAAAGGTAGGGATGTGTCCCACAAAAGGGGATTGGCTAAAATATCCTAAGAGGAGCCCAAAATTCTCCCTGTAGGGGATATCACAGAATCAGGGAAGGGTTTGAGTTAGAAGGGACCTGAAAGCTCATCCAGTGCCACACCCTGCCATGGGCAGGGACACCTCCCACTAGGCCAGGTTGCTCCAACCTGGCCTTGGACACTTCCAGGGATCCAGGGGCAACCACAGCTTCTCTGGGAAATCTGTTCCACTGTATTAACACCCTCATATCTACTCCAGGTAGGAAAAGGGAAATGAAAAGGGAATGAAAACAACAGGGTGGCAAAAGATTGTCCCAAATGACTCGGGCACAGTGATGACATCATTCCTCTGAGGAATCCCTCCACATCCCTTCCAGCCCTCCTGGTTGTGCTTGGGTTGGTACAATAGCCATTCCCGGGGCCTTCAATACAAGAGGAACCCCAAAAGTGACATAATGCATCATTATCCTGTTTCCTGCCTCTTGGGAGCACCTTGGGAGAGCAACTCATCCAGCACAAACCAGGCTCCGGGGAGCATCAAACCAGGAAACCTTAAAAGTGGCCTGAAAAGAGGCCAAACCTTATTTTTAACTTTTCTCAAGACATCTGAAAACACAACTGAAAAATCCTCTTTTTCCACACAAAACAAGGTCTCCACCAGCTGCTTGACACGACACAGGGCAAAACATGACTATGGAAGGAAATCCCGAGTGTTTGGCACGAACAGCAATCCCGAGGCAGGTAGAGAGAGAATCATGGAATTGTTAAGGTTGGAAAAGGTTCTCAAGATCGAGTCCAACTGTTAACTCAGCATGGCCAAGGCCACCACCCACCCACGTCCCCAAGTGCCACATCCACGTGGCTTTGAAATCCCTCCAGGGATGGGGATTCCACCACAGGGATCTCACCCCTCCCCTGCTTCAGCAACGAGCCCCTCCCAGAGCACTCAAAACAACACTGAAAATTCCTGACTTTCAAGATTTTTCTCCCGGCAAAACTTCCCCCTGAAAACCTCGGCGCAGACACGGATTTGAAAATCCGTGTTTTCGCCCGCCGATTTTTAAGGACAAACCACAAAATCCCGGATTCCTCGGCAGCTGATCATCAGAGCCCTCAACTGAAGCTTAGAGGGCTTGGATGGAATCGCTTCGACCCCGTTGTAGCTTCAGAGAATATTTAATGGTATATGAAAAGCGGTGATTTTTCAGCGTAAAACTTGAATAACTTTATTTTATATCAATGTGTCTTCCCACCCTCAGCCCTGTGGATGGAACACACTCACGTGAGGCTGGAAAACCACAATGGGGTGTGATGCACCAGAGGGATGCAAAATAGAGGTTTTTTTAAAAGGATTATTAAACTCTTCCCTTCACGGCACAAATTCTATTCTATTATTCTATATTATTCTATTATTCTATTAATTTCCCTTTTAGAGCTGGGGGTTGAAGGAGAAGGTTCTTCCCCAGCAGGTTTCTTGCACCTCCTGGGAGTGATATCAGGGGGTGCTGGGTCTGCTCTGAGAAAACCAACTTTGAGGCAACACAATATGGCACTGAAGCAGCAAATCCCAAATTTCCAGCTCCTTCCCCCTCCTGGCTACAAATTGAGGCTGTTTGACACTGCCCTCTGATTTCAGGGAATCATGGAATTCTTGAACAGTTTGGGATGGAGGGGACCTTAAAGCCCATCCAGTCCCACTGCCCTGCCATGGGACACCTTCCACTAGCCCAGGTTGCTCCAGCCTGGCCTTGGACACTTCCAGGGATTTGGGAGCAGAAGGCACAAAGCACAATCCTGCATCTCACCAGCTGCCCCCCATGCCAAGGTAAGTCCCCCCAAGGTGACATCCCCAAGGTGACACCCCTGAGGTGACACCCCAAGTCTTGCTGGTGCTGGAGCAACCTGGTCAGGATGGATTTTGCTCCAGTATTCCCAGAAAAATCCCAACCTGCAGCTGAGAGCACACAGAGACCTGCCTTTCAGGCTCCATGGCAGGTCCCTCCTGGAAACAACACCACTGGGAATATCGAGTTGGCTCCATATCCCAACATGACCTGGGTCAACACAACCAGACCTTGGAGGTCTCACCTGCCCGTGCTCAGTTTGATTTTTATTTTCACTTCTGTAAATGTCCCTTTTCCCCCCTTTTTTTTTTTTTTGAGGAGAAAGGGCTTGGCCGTCGTCAGACCCGTCCCAGCTTCATTCCCGACACAGCCTTTTCAGCTCCGAGCTGAAACTCCAACTTTCAGTCTCTTTTCAACTCCAAATGACCTCACCTGCTTAATTTTTTTTTTTTTTTTTTTTTTTTTTAATTTCCACCCCCCTCCCTCCCTTTTTGTCTGCGAGGACTAAATTCCTGTCAACAAAGCTGGAAGGCCAAGCAGAGTTCACGGTAACGCTTCACGTTTCCGAGCAGGTTGCCCAGAACTAAACCCCGACCTCAAACACGAACCTACAGTAGCTTTAAGAACCCCCAAAAACTATAAATCCCAGCCTAGCAAAGCCCAGTATATCAATGTCTGCAGGGCTGAGCTCCACGAGCCGTGGCCATAACTCAGCCTGGAGCCTGGAGCACCTCAGCTGTCGGATATTTATGTGCTGCTTTAATTGCAAGAACAAAAACAACTTTCCGAGCCCAACATATGTTGGATTTTGAAAGCCTGACAATGGGGGCTCTCGGCGTCATAAATTCCACTTGTCTCCCTTGGCTGAGCCAAAGGAACACGTGGACATGAAGTTCCTTGCTGGCAGGGCTGCAGGAGCTGCGGAGTGACCGCTGGGTTTGGGTGGATTTACAGCAAAAAAAAAAATCCAGGGATTGGGTTGGATGCCCTGGCTTGGGTGTCATGGGCAAAAAATGCTAAGATTTTCATGGTCCATGGAATCATGGAATGGTTGGGGTGGGAAGGGGACCTTCAAGATCATCCAGTCCCACCTCCTGCCATGGGCAGGGACACCTCCCACTAGACCAGGTTGCTCCAACCAGGTCTTGGACATTTCCAGGGATCCAGGGGCAGCCACAGCTTCTCTGCCCAACATGGGACAGGGCCTCACCACCCTCACAGCCAGCAATTCCTGCCCAATATTGCATTTAAATCTTCACTTTTCCAGTTTGAAGCCATTCCCTGTGTCCTGTCCCTCCATCCCTTCTCCCCAGTCCCTCTCCAGCTCTCCTGAAGCCCCTTTAGGCCCTGCAAGGGGCAGGAAGGTCTCTCTGGAGCTCTTGTTACCAGTGACCAACACAAGGGTTTGAACCCAAGGCCAGCTCAAGCCCAAGGCTACAGGGGTACATGGCCACATTAGGCTGCAATTTTTCCTTTTTTTTTTTTTTTTTTCCCCTCCTTCCTTTTTCTTCTTTTAATCCCATTTTCCCCTTTTTTTGTCTTTTTTTCCCCCCCTTTTTTGGTGTCTTTTTTTCACCATCACATTATCCTGCATTCTTTGATTTTTTTCTTTTGTTCTTTTTTTTCAGGTTTAATCTTTCCTTTTTTCCCTTTACATCTTGATTTTCCTCCCCCTCTCCACCCCTGCCTTTTCCCTCCCTTTTCTATCTCCCCCATTTTTCCTTTTTCCCTCTTCCCCCTCCCTTTTTTCCTTCCCTCGCCTTTTTCCTTTTTTCCATTCTCCTCCTTTCCCCCCCCTTTTTTTTCTCCTTTTTTCTCCTCCTCCTTTTTCTGTTTTCCCTTTTCCTACTTTTTCTCCCTTTTTTTTCCTCTGCCTCCCTTTTTTCTTTTTTCCCCTATTTTTTTTTTAATTTCTTTCTCTTTTTTTTTCCTTCGTTTTCCCCTTTTCTCCTTTTCCCTCTCTCTTTCTTCCCCGGTGAAGAGAGATCCGACAGCACAAGGCAATCCCTGCAACCACGGGCATTATCCTGGAGCAGCAGCAATTCCCAGGAAGAATCCCTGGGTGATGCCAAACAGCTCCCTGTGGCTTAATGACCCTTGTAGCTCATTAATCCTAATAAGTCTGAGTTGTTCTCCTGCTTCATTTTTCCCCTTTGCCACCGGCTTTTCGGGCTTCACTTCACCCCTTTCCCAACCTGTGGTGGGAGCACGAGGCTCTGGGACACCTGTCCATAGTTTTTCCTGTTTTTTCATCCCCAAAATATTGGGTTTTTTGGGGAAAAAAACCACTCTGAATTCCTCTCCTTAACACAGAGGGTTATTAATATCACAACACACGAGAGGTGAGCGCACGTGAAGCCAAAACTTCTCCACAGTCTAAACAGCTGCAACGCTCCAAAAGTTATAAATCATCCAGGGATGGAATAAAACCAACACGGATCCGTATTTTTTCTTACAAGAAAAAAAATCACCTGCACTCAATTACACCATCAACTCCATCAAGGAATTCCACTGACAAGGCAGAGCAGGGACAAACCAAAGGAAACCCTTTCCCGGCCGGTCCGAGCGGCCGCTCCGTGTCATCACCATCACCACCACCATCATCATCATCATCATCTTCTTGGCAGCTCCCGCTCGACTCCCGACTTTTCGAGGCGCTAGAAAGTCCTGGAAAAGCGGTCAAGTCTGCGAGGGGAAACGGTAGGAGTTGAAATGTCGACTCGAAGCTTGGCCACGGGCTGCGGATCCCGGGTGATAAACGCTCCGAGGAATCTCCGCGCCGGGACCTCGGAGCCGTAAACACGCTGTCACCCGGCCTTTCCCAAAATGAAACACATCATAAGGGCGGCTTTTCCATCGGCTTTTCCCGGCAGTTCGTGTCCTCTCTCCCCAAGCCAAGGGGTCTCAACCTTGGTTTGATGTGCTGAGCTCTTCCAAAAGGCAGCGGCGAATAATTAATTGGGGTTTTACTGGCAAGAGGTTTGTCTGTCTGAGTTACCTTTCCCAGACCTCTCAGAAGTCATCCAGAGGCTCAAATCCTTTGTTTTCCCCTACAAAATCTCTGGGACAAGCCTTTGAGCAAATCAAACTCCGTGACCCAGAGTTTGCTTGTTTGTGCTGGAGGGAGACGAGCAAGAAAAAGACTCTTGGGAGCACGTTCAACCCAAGAAATATAATTAATGAAAAAGTCCCATGGAAGACAGACTGGGAGAGCTTGGGGGGTTCCCCTGGAGAAATGAAGGTTCCAGGGAGAGCTGAGAGCCCCTGGCAGGGCCTAAAGGGGCTCCACGAGAGCTGGAGAGGGACTGGGGACAAGGCATGGAGGGACAGGACACAGGGAATGGTTTCCCAGTGCCAGAGGGCAGGGATAGGTGGGATATTGGGAAGGAATTCCTGGCTGGGAGGGTGGGGAGGCCCTGTCCCAGGTTGGGCAGAGAAGCTGTGGCTGCCCCTGGATCCCTGGAAGTGTCCAAGGCCAGAAGCAACCTGGTCTAGTGGAAGGTGTCCCTGTCCATGGCAGGGGGTGGCACTGGATGATCTTGAAGGTCCCTCCCAACCCAGACCATACTCTGGTTCTATGATCTCCACTTCTACCACCAGCAGGAAAGGAAAAAAAAAAAAAATCAAAGCCCTCTTTTTATTTTCCAACCTTTTTCCACTCATCGACATCACACCCCAAACCAAACCATCGGTCCCAGCACTGTCAGGATTCCTGGGAGCACTCTTCCTTGCAGGGAGGGATGATGACCCCGAGCACAAGCTGCACCCCAGGACACCTGGACCCCCCCCCCCAGACCCCTCAGACATCTGTGAGGCCGAGGTAATGGTGCCGAGGGCGGCGCGGCTTTAATTGACATCCCGCGTTCCTCATCCTCATGACAACCACACAGGGCACAGGAGAGAGCTGGAAAAATCAAATAATAACCCCCCCACAAAAAAAAAAAAAAAAATAAAATAAAAAAGGCATTTTCCCTCCTGTGCAGCAGCAGAAACCCAGTGTTAGGCCGGGTTTAAATATAGCACCGGAGTAGGAAAACATGAATAATTGCGGTGCTTAAAACGTCTGGCTAATCTTTAGCAGAGCTGCAATCAATCACCAGTGTCAGACTGGGGAAGAGTTTCTCAGTTTCATACACAAAACCTTCCTTCAAATGCAAACTATATCCACTTTCAGTGCCTGGCCCTGCCTTTCCCATCTGATATTAATGGAAGCGCTCTCGGCAGCGGGGCGGAATCGGGGTTGATTTTTTGGAAGGGAAAAAAAAAAAAAAAAAAAGAATGAAATGAAATAAAAGATGCCTTCAGTCGGGAATGACAGTCCTAGGAAAAGAAGAAAAAAAAAAAAAAAACAAAACTGCTGCTCCCTGAGCAGATGAAGGGGAATTTGGATGGGGTTTGGAGCTTTGTTAAAGAAAACACGGGGAACACGTTCGGTTGATCTTGCTCTTGGAAAGCCCGGGGAGCAGAGGGGAAAAGCCAAGCCTACGGTTCAGCCTAAAAACCCCGGAGCACTTTGTGTCCTCCATCCTTATTGTCTCTCCTCTGGAAGCTCTGTTGTGCCTCAGAGTGGTGAAATATAAATTAAAAGATATTGTCTTGTTGACAAACTGGATTTTTTTTTCTTTAATTAATAGTTAATATTCACTCGTTTGGAGGCCACTGGCGCACCCCGATCCTGGTCCCTGCTATGCCAAAGCTCTGCCCATCTCTTGGTAGACAATAACACATCTCCAGCTTTTCCAGGGGAACATTTCTCACATTTTCCCAGATTTCCTAGAAGGCAGTTACATTTTATCCTGCAGCATAAGGCCCATGTCCGGCTCACGTGTGTCTCCTTGGAGGGAAGTTGGTCCTAACCAAGTCATCCTTTAATCCTTTAAATTTAATTAATCTGAGCTCTGGCCCAGCACGGCTCCACAGAACCATTTAAGTCAGAAAAGACCCTTAAGATCATCGAGTGTAACCACTAGACCAGCACAAAAACTCACGTTAGACCAGCACAAAGAGAGTACATCCAGAAGCTGCGTGAACACCACCAGGAGAACCGACTCAGGTCTCCCTCTCCCCACCAAGAACACCTTGTAGACCCTGATGAGGGTTTCCCTGCTGCTGCAGAGTTCAGCTCAGCATTTAACACAGTTTCACAGCCAGGATTATCCCCCCACTTCACTCAGACGAAGACAGAAGGGTCCTGTCACCTTTTACCATCTGAAACGAGGAAACCTCGGCGCTGGTAGCAGCAGAAGCACTAATTACCCTGCTTGCTGGCTGAGCCCACACTTCATCTAAAAAAAATCTCTAGCTGACAGAGTTCCCTGAGTGTTTTCAAGCTGTCAAAAAACCTCGAGGTTGGCTTGAGATATGAAGGAACCTGATCTGATCAGCTCCTAAAGCAACTCGGGCAAGCACGACCCACCTCTGGTTGCTTCTTTCTCTCCATCTTTTACCATGTTTTTAATTTATTGGAGGGTTTTTTTTTTTATGGGCAGGCTCAGAAAAGACAAAGCACCAAGAGGCAAGACATGCACCTGAGAGCCACCATCTCCAAACCAGAACATGGCCTTCACCAAAATTAAACAGTGCTAAGACTGAAACCGCAGCCACGGTTCAGGTGACGGTGTCTGGGGGCCCTTTTAGGTGCGGAAAGACCCGATAAAATCTGGTGAGTAATACCTGTCTTTTTAATCAGCTGCAATCAGAGCACGAGGGCAGGTGGGAGGGGGAAGTTTTGCTCCTGTTTGAGTCACGAGTGCTCTTTTATTTCCTTTCCCGGTTCAGCCATCTGGCTCTTATCATCTCGGCACCTTCGCTGAGGTCAGAAACTCCTCTTTCCAGGTGTTCACCGGCACTTCCAGCCCCATCCTCACCCCGGGCCCATCACCCTGCCCCGGGCATGTGAGGTGAACCCACAGTTGTGTTGGTTTGGTTCACCTCAGGAAACAGGGTGAAATAAAAGCAATCACCCAAGCTTTTTGTTTGTTTGTTGGGCAAGAGCTACTCGTGGACTCGGGGCCTTTGGGGCAGGTTCAGGGGTGTTTTTGGAGGTTCTCCCTCAACTTGGGAGAGTTATTTTTCAACCCAATCTCTCCATGTTCTCCCTCCCTGGAAACATTCAAGGCCAAATTGGAAAAGGCTCTGAACAATCCGGTTTAGTTGATGCTGTCCCTGCTCACTGGGGTTGGATTAGATGGTCTTTAAAGTCCCTTCCAACCCAATCCATTCCATAATTCTATGAGTACAGGCCCTTCCATCCCAAACCATTCCATGATTCTATGACCACAGTCCCTTCCAACCCAAACCATTCCATGATTCTATGAGCACAATCCCTTCCATCCCAAAACATTCTATGATTCTGTGACCACACTCCCTTCCATCCAAAACCATTCTATGATCCTATGACCACAGGCCCTTCCATCCCAAACCATTCCATGATTCCATGACCACACTCCCTTCCATCCCAAACCATTCCAGGATTCTATGACCACATTCCCTTCCATCCCAAACCATTCCATGATTCTATGAGCACAGACCCTTCCATCCCAAGCTATTCCAGGATTCTATGAGCACAGGCCCTTCCATCCCAAACCATTCCATGATTCCATGACCACAATCCCTTCCATCCCAAACCATTCCATGATTCTATGAACTCAGCTCCTTCCAACCCAAACCATTCCATGATTCTATGAGCTCAGCTCCTTCCAACCAAAACCATTCCATGATTCTATGAGCACAGTCCCTTCCAACCCAAACCATTCCATGATTCTATAACCAAAATCCCTTCCATCCCAAACCATTCCATGATTCTATAACCACAATCCATTCCAACCCAAACCATTCCATGATTCTATGAGTCCAGCTCCTCCCAACCTAACCATTTCATGATTCTATGACCACAGGTCCTTCCATCCAAAACCATTCCATGATTCTATGACCACAGTGCCTTCCAACCCAAATCATTCCATGATTCCGTGACCACATTCCCTTCCATCCCAAACCATTCCATGATTCTATGAGCACAGGCCCTTCCATCCCAAACCATTCCATGATTCTATGACCACAGCTCCTTCCATCCCAAACCATTCCATGATTCTATGACCACAGGGCCTTCCATCCCAATCCATTCCATGATTCTATGACCACAGGGCCTTCCATCCCAAACCATTCCATGATTCTATGACCACAGGACCTTCCATCCCAAACCATTCCATGATTCTATGACCACAGGGCCTTCCATCCCAAACCATTCCACGATTCTGTGACCACAGGCCCTTCCATCCCAAACCATTCCATGATTCTATGACCACAGGCCCTTCCATCCCAAACCACTCCTTGCTTCCACGACCATCCTTGCTCTTACCCCCCCAGCAAACTAAGGAAATAATTTCACAAATCCAAGCAAGACCCTTGGATGCTCCAGGAATCACCCCCGCAGAGGCCTTCCTGACTCGATCTTTGATATTCCCAAATGCAAATCCTTAAGCCAAGCTTAAAACACGAGCTGGGGAGTGGTCCCAGACTCCTGCCAGGCCCAGCCTGAGCCGCAGCTGTTCCATGGAGGATTCCTGCTCCGCCTCGGCCAAAATATGTTGGCTCCTGTTTTTTGGCTTCCAGTCTCCCGCAGGCAGGTGTGAGCCCAGCCCTCCCTTGGAGACATCCCACTGTGCTGGGAGCACTGGAGGCTGCTCCACTTCCTCGCTTATCAGACGAGTCCTTGTGGGAATCTTGGCAGCGGAGCTCCGAAGATGAGCTTGGCTCCGCTCCAAACGCTTGGTTGGAAGCACCTTCCAGGCAGGATCTGTTCCGATAAGGGATCTCTGGCTTCCTCCTCCCCTTCGCCCCGACATGTCCGTGGGTTTTCTGATCCCTGGGAAGGTCTGGCTCCAGAAGGTCAGCACCAACCCTGCTGTTGGTGTTGCCTTTGACCTCCTGCACTTTCACGGCTGGAAAACCTCTGGGATCTGGATTTTGCCAACCTATTGTGCTAAACACCCAAGGAAGGACCCTCATGAACTTCTCCAACATCAATCCGGTCCCAAAAAACCCACAACAACAAAAAAACCAGCTGCTTCTCTGGAGATCATAGAACCAGAGTATGGTCTGGGTTGGGAGGGACCTTCAAGATCATCCAGTGC
The DNA here is from genome assembly GCF_009829145.1 of Chiroxiphia lanceolata. Lineage (NCBI taxonomy): Eukaryota > Metazoa > Chordata > Aves > Passeriformes > Pipridae > Chiroxiphia > Chiroxiphia lanceolata. The sequence goes on from NC_045640.1 coordinate 1,347,352, forward strand.
CACCCCCTGCCATGGGCAGGGACACCTTCCACTAGCCCAGGTTGCTCCAACCTGGCCTTGGACACTTCCAGGGATCCAGGGGCAGCCACAGCTTCTTTTGGAACTTGTGTCAGCACCTCACCATCCTCACAGGGAACAGTTTTTTCCTTGTGTATAATTAGGAAATGATCCCTTCCAACATGGAGGAGAACAGTTATGGAGTTACACCATAAAGGTATAGAGGATCAGGACAGAACTCCTTTGGTCTGCTCGAGATTTCAGGAGGACTTTGTTCCGCATCATTAAGGTTCCTCACCATTCTTGGAGGTCTGAGGAGGTTTAAATGACATTCCCAAGGCATTAGCAGCAGAGCAAGGGGGTGGTTCACTCCAAATCCATGGAAAGAGCCCTGTTTGCCTGTGTTTGTAAGAAACTGGGTGACCAAAACACCCAGAAAACACATATTTAAATGCTGGATTCAGACATCTGATAACCAAATGCCACATGCAATGGATGATCCATAAGGACCCATTCCCACACACCACTCTGGAGCAGGGACCTGGATATTCTCCCTTGGGCAAAGGGGCACAGAGTGGATTTATTTCTCTAGAAGGTTTTACCATCTGAGCTTTCTGATTCGGGGCTGGTAGGAGATTTGGGATGTCTCTGGAAGACAAACTCCAGGTATCCAGTCTTATTTAACCTGAAGATCCCTAAAATCTGCTAACTTATGCTAGAAGCATTCACCTTCTCGTGCCAAGAAAGGACACTGGGATATCAATCAGGAATTCCTGCAGCATCAGTTACTGGGGTTGCAAAGCTCAGGATCAAAATAAAGCAAAACCTGCCAGTCAAAACACCAAAGAACTTCAATCCCTCCTGTCTCTTGTCTCTCACCACGATCCTGAGCTACTCCAGGCTGACAACACAATTCCTCCAGGTTGTAACTCAGCAACTCGCTCTAATTACTCTGGAAAGAAATCTCATTTATTAGCCAGGCTCCAAGCCATCCATTCTTTGCCAGCATCCAAACCAAGAGCAGATTCTGCAGGAAAGGAGTTGGAATTCTCTCTCTCTCCTGGAGGAAGTTATCTTGGTCACAGGAAAACTCAGGATTTGTGACCTCCAGGTAAGGGGGTCAAGGGAAATTTGTGGGGACATTTCCTCCCCAAGTTCCTATGAAATTACTTTCCCTGGAAAGGCTTTGCCGGGCACATGAAGAGCAACTGCAGGAAAACACGGGTTGGAGGTTCAGAAAGAGGGTTTAGTGGGATCTGAAGGGGTCAAACTCCCACTTAGCCTCCAGGGTGGGGGCAGATGTCCATGTTTGGAACTAGATCACCTTTAGGGTCCCTTCCAACCCAAGCCATTCCATGATTCCACGATTCTCCGAAGACAAGGCACCCACAGCTCCGAGAGCCGAGGCTCCCTGTGCCGCTTCTCCAAGGAGACAACAGGCTTGAGGTTACACTTGGAGAACTCTGCCCACACAGTAAACACGAGGAAATTAAGTCAGGGTGGAAGCAAACACATCGTAAATCCCGGTGCTGGTTTGTTCCCTGCTCATCACCCCACACGAACGGCCCCTTTCCCTGACACCGGAATAATTTGCCCAATTGTCGGGAGCAGCAGGGGCAGAGCTGCCGAAAAACCAGCACCACAAACACGTTGGCAGCAAGAGGCACTTGGAAAAACTGCATTTCTGGGGCAGTTTCCACCCCGTAAACACCACAGGAGTTCGATCAGGGCTCGGAATTCTTTTCCTTTCTGTTCTAACTTAGTTCTTGTTCCAGTGCCAGGTTACACAAGGGAGGGAGCGCGGTTCCGTCGGGAGAGTGTGGAACCAAGGATGGGGATGTGTAGGTGCAACCAAGGAGCCACTTTGCTGCCCTGCAATCTCCACCTCCTGTCCCTGGGCATGGAGACAGCTTCCCCAGGGAACACAGGCTGTTGTTCAGTGTATCCACCACTACCCACAGCGTGCCTGTAAAGGTGCTAAAATCTCAGAATATGCTGAGCTGGAAGGGACCCCCAAGGACCATCCAGTCCAACCCTCAGCCCTGCACAGGCCCAGCCCCAAGAGTCCCCCCCTGTGCCCCAGAGGATCAGCCAAACCCTCCTGGAGCTCTGGCAGCCTTGGGGCTGTGCCCACTGCCCTGGGGAGCCTGGGCAGTGCCCAACAAGCCTCTGGGGGAAGAACCTTTTCCTGGAATCCAACCTAAACCTCCCCTGGCCATTCCCTGGGTGCTGTCCCTGGTCCCCCAGAGTAGAGTTCAGTCCCTGCCCCTCCTCTGCCCCTGCCCAGGCAGTTGAACTGCAGTGAGGTCTCCCCTCAGTCTCCTCTGCTCCAGCTGAACACACCAAGTGCCCTCAGTGTCCTCCCATGGCTTCAAACCAAGGCCCTTCCCCATCTCTTTGCCCTCCTTTGGACACTCTCCAATGGCTCAATCTCTTATATTTCAGTGACCAAAACCTCCACAACGTCTTTGTCATCCACTGAGCCCCGAGTCCAAACAGAGCTTACGACAAACCAAAGACATGAGCACCCAAAATCGCCTCCTCCAAACGCGTTTTGGTCACTCTGGGGGGGACAAAACCCCTCCTGTTCCTCGGAGTGGTGGCACCAGGATCACCTGAGGGGATGGGGATCCCCACTGGTGCCAAGCAGGAGCTGTCAGAAAGCCTCCCTTCCCAGGGAGGATCCGTGGCGTGGCCGGCAGCCAGGTGGGGGAACAAAAGGGCGCCCGCTTGGTTTCCCCTCCCGTTATTCAATCCCGGGCTCAAGCGCTCACACCACATTTGCCTCCTCTCTGCTGACGGATCCTCGGTGCCCGTCCCAGCTCCAGCACACGCAACGAGGTCTCACCTTCCTCGGGCTGCACGTTCTCACCTCCCCTCTCCCGCGAGGCATCCCGGGCCAAAACCTAACGTGCCTTAAATTTGCCGGATGAGAGCGCGTTAACAGGCAGATCTTTCGAAACCCTCCCATTCTTCTCATAATTTATTGATGAAAGGATTCCTCGCTGGTTAGGCAATATATCCCTCCGGATGAAAGCCTGGCTACGTTTCCCTCCTTTTCTACCACCCTCGGTAACCGAACCTCCTCTCCGAGGGGCCCCCCGATGAAAAATTCACGACTCGCCGACCGCGCCGCCGGTCGTGCTGCTGATGGATCGCGTTACTTTTTACCTGTTCAGATTAATCAGGTTACAGCTCCGGGCCTGCCAACAAAGCACGGCCTCACACCTCAGCTCCGGCGCCCAAATCCACGTCCAACATACGAGTTGGGCAAAGGCTGCGCCAGCGCGGCCAAGAGTGAAACCAAGCCCGGGCGGTGGGAGCGGCTTTTGCCGCCTCTTCAGGTTGAAATAAAGCTTCGTGTGCACCCCATCCAGGGTGCAAAAGACATCTGGGCTTCCAAAGGGTGAGGCACGGAGCGCTGTGCCAGCCCGGAGCAGGAGCTGGGTGGTGGGAATTGAGATTTTGAGGAGCTCTGCTGGTTTAAAGCTCAGTCAGGGGAGGTTTAGGTTGGATGTCAGGAAAAGGTTCTTCCCCCAGAGGGTGGTTGGGCACTGCCCAGGCTCCCCAGGGCAGGGGGCACAGCCCCAAGGCTGCCAGAGCTCCATGAGGGTTTGGCTGATCCTCTGGGACTCTTGGGGTGTCCTGTGCAGGGCCAGGAGTTGGACTGGATGATCCTGGTGGGTCCCTTCCAACTCAGCATATTCTAGGATTTTATGAAAACAGTATCTCCCATGGGAGCTCCCAGACTGTAAAACCAGCACAAAGCCTCTCTTCCCTCTCAGGTAGGGCTGTCTGGAAGTTTAATTTGTGTTTTTGATGATCTGAGACGCTCCTGAATGAAAGCTGGGAGAGAAATACCCCGAAATACTTCACAAAATTCAGTGTCCGCCCAGGCAAAGTTTATCACTGGGAATAACTCTCATCTCACCAGAGGACAAGGCTCATATATCTTTCCAGTGCTTAAACCCAGCTTAGTGGTCCTTAGGATTTTACTGCCTGGGAGTAAATCCTGACTCTGAGCTTGTTTGATGGAGCACTTCCACCCCCGACTCAGCCCCAGACCAACCGAGGAGCCGTAGTTTGATTGAGCGGAACAAACCCACCCCAGAAAGATGTTTTAAAACCTTGGGAACACGTTGCTTTTTCATATAAAATATATATCTTGGGTATTTTAAAAGAAGGAATCGAGGTAAATGTTCTTCCATGGACACACATGACATGGGCTGGGGTTATGGATCATCTGGCTGGAATTGTAGGTGCTGCTTATTCCTAAAATCTAATTCAAAACCAGGGATATAGCAGCTCTGGGAACAACAGTAGAAGGATTTGGAGCTGCTGGAGAGAGTTCAGAGGAGGCCCCAGAGATGCTCCAAAGGCTGGAGCCCCTCTGCTCTGGAGTCAGGCTGGGAGAGCTGGGGGGGTTCCCCTGGAGAAGAGAAGGCTTCAGGGAGAGTTGAGAGTCCCTTGCAGGGCCTAAAGGGGCTCCAGGAGAGCTGGAGAGGGACTGGGGACAAGGGATGGAGGGACAGGACAAGGGGAACGGCTTCCCATTGGAAAAGAGGAAATTTGGGTGGGATGTTGGGAAGGAATTGTTGACTGTGAGGGTGGGGAGGCCCTGGTCCAGGTTGCCCAGAGAAGCTGTGGCTGCCCCTGGATCCCTGGAAGTGTCCAAGGCCAGGTTGGAGCAACCTGGGCTAGTGGGAGGTGTCCCTGGGTAGGATTGGATGATCTTGAAGGTCCTTTCCCATCCAAACCATTCCATGATCTTATGACATCCTGGTGCTGGACTGACCCACACGGAGGAATCACCAACCTCCCACAAATTCCAGCCTTCGCTTCGTCCGCCCGTTCGGCTCAAACCAGAACTGTTGCTCAACTTGTTCTTCTTGGCTTAACCTTAACCAGACAACCAAATACTAGTGAAATGAGGTAAGGCTTCACTGTGGGAACCACAGGTAACTTCTGGAGCCAAATTCCTCAGCGGAGCAGTTCCACCACCATAATTGTGCCGTCACTCATCACCAATGTCATGGAGATTATTCAACAATTAAATGAACTTCTGAGAATTGCAGCCCTAAGACAAACCCAAGGCAGCAATTTTTAACTCATTGCATTTCCAATAAAAATTCAGAGGCCAAAAGGCAACTCAAAAGGCAACTCAAATTATATTATTATATAATATAATAATAGTAATAATAATAATGATAACAACTCTGAGGAAGGGGCAGTAACAATCAATGAACAAACAATGTTTTGGATTTTCTAGGAAAGAAAACAAGGCACTTTCTTAAGCAGAAAGAATTCCTTTAAGGAATTTTCTTAAGCAACTATGGCAGGTTTGGAGCAGTGTTGAAACTTCGCAGTTCATTGCTCAGAGGTGGGAAAAAAACCCCCCCATTTCTTAATATTTTAATAGTAATTATGAAATTCAAATCTAGTGGTTGGCAATGATTGGCCTCAATGTGGTGTTTTCTAGTGTTCTTTTTTTTTTTTTAATATGAATCAGAAACCAACTCGTGAACTTGAACAAGCCCTCAAGTCCCACAGGAGGTGGGACGCACCCGTTCAGTATCTGTGCAAAAGTCAAGGACACAAAGTGTCCAACGTCATCCAAAGCTGAACCCAGAGCTTCCCAACTCCCAAAACTATCCATGGAAATTCCCTTTCTTCCCTCTCCCAGCAAGCCCTGGAAGAAATTCCTGGAAACACGGTTGGTTTCTCCGATTTTCTTCCGCGCTTCGGATCTCCGGCACGACCCGGGGTGGCCGTGGGTCTCCTGACTCTTCATCCACCACGGGCACAAGGCCGAGGTGGTGTTTGCTTCCCGTAAATCACATCTTCGCTTCTCTTCTTCCTGAAATGCCCAGAAGTGATTCCTTCCCAAGGCCCAGGATTCCCTGAGGAAGGGGAGAGATTCTCAGAAAAGCCGAGCGCTCCAGCGATGAAAGGAATGCGCGCGGAGCGGCCGGCGAGGAGCTGATGACTTCAGTCGAGGGCCCAAACATCTGGCTTAGTTTAGCCTAAAGCCAGAACCAAACCACAGTCTCCTCAACTCTCCTGGCACCGCTCTCCTGAAAAATCACACAGCTCTGAGATGACAGTTCGGAGCCGGAGCGGATGCGAGTGGATCTCGTTTGATGAGGTGTCAAGTACGACCGTCCTCGCTGGAGCAAATCTGATGATATAGAGCTGGGATACCCTGGGAACTTCCTTCCATCGTGGAACCGGATGGGTTTGGTGAAGCTGAATGTGTTTAACCCCCACAAAGACACGGTGAAGCCGGGAGGTGTTGGCAGAGCACCTCTGAGACCCCCAGGAGCCCCAGACCAAGAACTTTCTCCACTGCCACACCACACAGTAAAAAAACACATTCTCTGTTTCTGCACTTCCTTTTTAACCCTTTTTTCCAGCAATTACGTGGGAAAGACATCCATGAAGCAGCTCCAACCACTCACAGCATCACAGAATCATGGAATGGTTTGGGTTGAAAGCGACCTTAAGGATCATCCAGTGCCACCCCCTGCCATGGGCAGGGACACCTTCCACTAGACCAGCTTGCTCCAACCTGGCCTTGGACACTTCCAGGGATCCAGGGGCAGCCACAGCTTCTCTGCCCAACCTGGGTCAGGGTCTCCCCACCCTCACAGCCAACAATTCCTTCCCAATATCCAATTTAAATCTACTCTCTTTCAGCGTAAAGCCATTCCCTTTCATCCTGTCACTGCCTGTCCTTGTCCCAAATCCCTCTTCAGCCTCCTTGTAAGCCCCCTTGACACACTGGAAGGTACTAGAAGATCCCCCTGAGGGCTTGTCTCCTCCAGGCTAAGCTTCCATGCCTTGGAAAACACACTCAGGTTGTAGCTCCCTGGTCATTGAAACCCGGGGGACAACAAGGGCACTGAGGTCACCAAAAGAGTAAGAATGACACAAACCTACTTCTGTTCATTTAAGGTAAAACTTGTGACTTTAAAGATCAGACCAGCTGGGCTTTTAACTTGCTCCCAGACACAACCAAGGCAAATTTAAGCTTCAGGACCACTTTCAGCAGGAGGGAACTGTTCCTCATGTTGCCTCTGTGCAAGGATGGTGGTCACACCTTCACAGGGTGAAAAACCATTGGTCAGTGGGGTACTGAGAAGTGTTGTGATGTTACTATAACAACTGTAAAGCTGCCCCAAACATGTTGTTGGAGGCTCCAGCCCAGGGCAGGATGAATGTGGGCAGGGTCAGAGGAGAGCAACGAGGTTGGGGAAGGGTCTGGAGCACAATTCCCAAGAGGAGAGGCTGAGGGAGCTGGGGCTGTTCAGCCTGGAGAAGAGGAGGCTCAGGGGAGACCTCCTCACTCTCTACAGCTCCCTGACAGGAGGGGGGAGCCAGGGGGGAGTCAGGTTCTTCTCCCAGGAACCAGCAGTAGGACAAGAGGGCTCAGCCTCATGCTGTGCCAGGGGAGGTTTAGGTTGGATATCAGGAAGGAATTCTTTCCAGAGAGAGTGCTCAGCCATTGGAATGGGCTGCCCAGGGAAGGGGTGGATTCTCCCTCCCTGGAGGTGTTTAAGGTGAGACTGGATGTGGCATCAGTGCCATGGGCTGGGAACCACGGTGGGGTTGGATCAAGGGTTGGACTTGATGATCCCAGAGGTCTTTTCCAATCTGGTTGGAAAATGATTCTCTGATTCTATGACTCTATAGGAATCCCGGGAGCACAGCAAAGCTCTTCACCGTCACAGCCACAGGCGAGGAAAACTGGAGGAAAGCGAGAGGGTGCGGGGTGGGAGACGTCATCTTCAGAACAAATACTCCAGCCCATCAGCCATTTCTCCACGGAATTTCCAAGGTTGTTCCTCTGGCTGGAAGGTAGCCCCTTGCTTTTGAAAACACCACGGTCCTGGGAGTTTCTCGGGGTATTTTGCAGCCAAAAGGGTAGCAGGTGGAGAGTGGGGAAATTTGACAGCTTGTTTGAAGTGAGCCAAGCATGGGGATGGTGGTGGAAGGATGTTGGGAGCCTCACAGACCTTCCAGATCCGGCTTTTTCCCGGATGCTGCTGGTTGGTGGGTGCTTGGCATCTCCAGCTCCTCATGCAGCTTATCCTGCTCCAAGGACTCGCCTCCCAGGGATCACAGAATCCTGGGATGGGTCGGGTTGGGAGAAACCTTAAAGATCATCTCATTCCAACCCCCTTCCACTATCCCAGGTTGTTCCAACCTGGCCTTGCACACTTCCAGGGATGGGGTAGCCACAGCTTCTCTGGGTAACTCCTTCCAGTCTTCCACCACCCTCCCAGCCAGGAATTCCTTCCTAAGGGTAATTTGGGGCTCTGAGCTCAACAGGAGCCTTTCCACAGGCAGCAGCTGCTCCCACGGGATGGACAAATGTCCTCAAGAAAACTAAACCCCATCACACACACGGTGATTTCCAGCCCCGCTGATGGAAGACAGATTTAAGCTCCTGTGCCAGAACTGCTGCATCCAAGCCTTCCCCACCCCCCAAAAAGCTGATTTCATCAAAAGATCCGATTGCAAGCCTATCGTTTACCCCCAGAAACTGAAAAGGAAAAAAAAAAAAAATCCCTTTAGCATAATCTACTTAAAAAAACTAAATCTCATTTGTAGGTTATTAGAGCTGCCCCAGACGGGAACAGCCATGCCCGGAGCTCCCACGGATTTCTGGAGGAGAGGGGAGCCCGGAGTGGGCTGCAATTGAGTGTTTGGACAAGTTTCTGAAGGGCTCATCAGCTACTGTGCCAGCCCCGAGCAGCTCCAGTGGAAAATCCGGGAGTGAAAATCCGAGTAAAAGTGACGGATCCGCGCTGGGGACGGGGCCGTCACTCAGCTCCTCGGCAGCTCCCGCCTCCAGCCACTGTCCGTGTGTTTTCCATTTAGGAGCAGAAATCCCGGCTCTGCTGCTCTGTGCAGACCTCCCACCACACTCCAGGGGCACGGCTGGCTGCTGGTTGCTGACCATAAGCAGCTAAAACGACCTTTTTCCACCCTAAGTGTGTTTTAAAAGAGGAGTTTTCAGGTCCCCCAGGAGTTTGCAGGAAGATGGATTCACTCAAAAAAGGGAAAAAACTCCTTTTCCCCCCCCCTCAGTTGCTGCTTGGTTTTTCCTCAATATCCAGCTTTTCCTGGAGGAGAGGAGGACACTGAGGCAAGGGGACTCTGGCCAAGTGTGGGGTGCAGAACTGCAGCCCCGGTGCATCATTCCCTGCCGGCTCCATCCCCGATCCCAGAAACCTGGATCCTATTAGTGGCTTTGGCAGAGCCTTTGAGCCAGTGCTGCGCTCATGTGAACGACTCCTGTGACTGGAACACGGGACTTTCCTGCTCCATGATTCAGATTCCAGCCCAGCAGGGCTGCTGGGATTGAGTTCAGGGTTTTGGGAATCTCTGAGGAGAGGGAGCGATGGGATGTCAGGAGATGAGCAGCCTCTGCTTTTGAAGGATTATCAGAACCACCGATAATTTACTTTGTCAGGTTTTTAGACCTAAAAACAGGTGGAGGTTCATCCTGAAACATGGTAATGCTCAGGACAAGAAGGAAAAGGTTGGTCATTCCATTTTTTCCCAAATATTTTTGTATCAAAGCCCTCAAAATGACCCAGACAACGAGGGGCAGATGAATCCCATTCTTGGAGCAACCTGGTCTATTGGAAGGTGTCCCTGCCCATGGCAGGGGGTTGGAACTGGATGGTCTTTAAAGTCCCTTCCAACCCAAACCATTCCGTGATTCCGTGACATCCGGGCAGGTGGTTTCTTCCCACAGAGTAATTCTCCAATTTTTCCAACTTTCCACTGGTTTAATTTTAAAAACAAACTGTAATAATTATATTTTCAGCACCACGCTGGTCCCAAACTAAAAGCTGAGATTTTTACGAGGTTGATTTTTGGTATCTACCGACCTAAAAGAGGAAAAAAAAAGCACCAGGACCTTCTCCAAGGGACCAACAGAAGGATGAGAGGAGGCACAGGAGAAATCACAGTGGCACACAAGACAAAAAAATAACTATTTCCAACAGGGGAAAAAAGGCTAAAGGTACCTGTAAGGAGCCACCAAGAATTTAATTAGTTTATAAGGGTCAAATCCTGCCCCAAAACTTCAGCAAACGTGGAAAAATATTTAAACTCTTCAAGGTCACCACCTTCAAGCCAAGAATCAAAGTTTCCCACTGATCTTGGTTGCTGTCATCACATCCAGGCCTTCCTTTCCAGCACACTGAAGGTGGGAAAACCTTCTGAAATATATTTCTGAGGAAGTTTCAGAAGAAATCTGAATTTTTCTCTTTTCCACACAAAGCAGCTAGAAGGGAATAAGCTGTTCTGCCCTTTTTTGGGATCTCTCCTGCACCTTTCAGTGTTGGAGGAGGTCTTAGATTCTGATTAAAAGAGTATTAAAAGGCTTATTTAAGGGGAAAGACCCACCAAATCATATAAAATCTGCAAAGGGATCCCACAGAAGAATAAAAATGAGCTTTCCAACCCTGGCACTGGATGTAAATGGTTTGGACTCTTAGAAAGTCAAAGTGTCCTTCAAGTTGGTTTTTAATGAGACAGGAGCAACCCTAAAGCTTTAATTCCAGACTTAATATCTGCACTGCTCACTTCAGGCCTGGAACTTGAATCCCGTCCCCCTGAGCCTCGTGCTCCAGGTGGGATGGGTGGGAATCCCCATATTCCACGGGGCAGGAGAAATCAAGGGTTCCCCTTGCTCTTCACCTGAAGTGCCAAGCAACAAAACTCCTCCCTTGCTTGTCCACCTCTCACCTGGAGATGAACTCTGCTTCAGAAAAAGCAATAATTGACATTATTCCCTTAAATTCTACAATGCTTGGACTCGTTTGGTAGCTTCAAAATGCTCAAAAAGTTATTCCCTGATGGATTTCATGTTCTCAAAACACAGCAAACCGGGCAGGCCCCCCATCTGTGGTGCCCAGTTTAAAATAAAGCCAATCGAGATCGCGTCCGTCGGGAATTTGAGTCAAACAAGTGTAAAAACGTGAGATTTCCCTTCAGGAAAACTGCTCCTGGGGGCTCTGAGGAGTAAAGCCAAGTGTAAAGCAAAGCATCAGAGCAGAGACAGACCTGCAGACAGACAGGTGTGGCAGGAGAAATGAGGGAATCAAAGCAAATCATCCCCAGGTCCCATTGTCCCCTCTGCGGCAACTCAGCCCACGAGGACACAGAGCTGGTTTGGAACATACCAGGGAGAAGAAATCCAATAAACACAGAATCCCAAACTGGTTTGGGTTGGAAGGAACCTGAAAGAGCATCTCACTGCACTCCTGCCACGGGCAGGGACACTTTCCACTAGCCCAGGTTGCTCCAACCTGGCCTTGGACACTTGCAGGGATCCAGGGGCAGCCACAGCTTCTCTGCCCAACCTGGGACAGGGCCTCCCCTCCCAGCCAGCAATTCCTTCCCAATATCCCACCCAAATCTCCCCTTTACCAGTTTGAAGCCATTCCCTGTGTGCTGTCCCTCCCTGCCTTGTCCCCAGTCCCTCTCCAGCTCTCCTGGAGCCCCTTTAGGCCCTGCAAGGGGCTCTCAGCTCTCCCTGGAGCCTTCTCTTCTCCAGCTGAACCCCCCCAGCCATTTCACCACGAGGTGACAGCTGAGCTGCCCTGACCCCACCACGGGGAGCAACAGCAGATGCCCAAAAAAATCCCAGCCCTGCACAGACTGTGCTTCCTCAGCTCTTCAGTCTCCCTTTTTTCATCTACATCCTGATTTTCTAGGCTGGTTTTTTTTCTCTCCTGGCCTTGCCTCATGAACTGCTGAACGGCTTGGACACCTCCAAGCCATGACAGATGGCTCCACACGTTGCTGATGTGCTGGAATCCACCCCTGGATGCAGCTCATTGCCCAAACCCCAGCACAGAGCGAGGGGGGAGCTGCACCAGAGTGGGTCACATTTCCATGGGTTTGTGCCTTTCCCCACTATTTATATCCTAAGTGTGATCAGATGAGAGTAGGAATAAAAAAAAAAAAATATTCTTTCCACAGTCCATTACATCACCTTTTCCTCTTGGAAAAGTTTGTAACTTCATATATATTTATGTAGCCCCACACAGGCTGTGCTCTCTCTTTACAAGAGCAGAACATTCCCATCATGTAAATTTGAGGATAATCTATAGGAAAAATATGCTACTGGAGAGAAATTTGGGCTGGAAGCTTCCTCTGCCTTCTATTAAGGGCCCTTTGGAGAAAGTTTCAAGTGGCTTAAAGGCAGAGGGATAATTAAATTCCCTAAATTATGGCTTTAAACTGACAGGGGGCAGGGTTAGATGGGATAATGGGAAGGAATTCTTCCCTGTGAGGGTGGAGAGGCCCTGGCACAGGTCGGACAGAGAAGCTGTGGCTGCCCCTGGATCCCTGGAAGTGTCCAAGGCCAGGTTGGAGCAACCTGGGCTGGTGGAAGGGGGTGGAAGGAGATGACATTTAAGGTCCCTTCCAACTCAAACTGTGCCACGATTCTGGGATTGGAGGATATAAAACACAAGCAGCATTTTTCCACCAACTGGGAGATGACCTGTGCACATTCCTTCCATCAACCTGCTCCCACGACCGGCCACGACAACGAGCCCAAGAGCTTTTACAGCAACTCTGGACCCCAGTCACTTCAAGCAGTAACTCCTACCTCCATCAGGGCAGAGGAGAAAACAGTGTGAACTCGGCTTGACCTTCGAGAAATCCCTGAACCTAAAAATATGAAAGACAAAACTGTTTCCACCGAGGAGCCGCCGCTCCGCAAAAACCGCCCTCCCGAAAAGCTGCCGGGCTCCTCTCAAACTAACCTCAAACACGAAGCAAAAAAAAAAAAAAAATTCCAGGCTGCTATTTTCCTCCCGGCATCCTGGAATGCACATCTCAAGGACAGAACTGGCTGTTCAAATGAGCTCCTGCTCCTGCAGAAGCGATTGTTTTCAAACACTTTTTTTTTGAAAGGCGATTCTGCCCAGGGTCTGCATTCCAGGGAGGATTCCCTCCCCCCACGGCCACATTTTAAACATTAAGAGGAGGTAGAGCAAGAACAGACTTTGGAGACTTTTGTTCCGAGTTGCCACAAATGAAAAGGAGAAGAGATCTGATTTAATTTTTTTGTTGGGTTTCTGGTTTTTTTCGTCGTGCGCTCACAGCTTAATACTGCAGAGAATCATTGAGGCTGGAATGGACATTTATGATTATGGAATGGACATTTATGATCATGGAATGGTTTAAGTTGGAAGGAACCTTGAAGATCATCTCATTCCACCCCCTGCCACGGGCATGGACACCTTCCACTAGCCCAGATTGCTCCAAGCCCCATCCAACCTGGCCTTGGACACTTCCAGGGATCCAGGGGCAGCCACAGTTTCTCTGGGAAATTCATTCCAGGGCCTCCTCACCCTCACAGCCAGCAATTCCTCCCCAGTATCCCATCTAAATCTCTCCTGTTTTACTTTAAAACAGTTCCCCCTTGTCTTGTCTGTGTACAAAGTCCCTCTCTCTGTTTTTTTTAAGCCCCTTCAAGCACTTAAAGGCTCCAACGAGCTCTCCCTGGAACCTTCTCTTCTCTAGCCCCAAGAACCCCCACATGGATCATCGAGTCCAGCAGGAGATTCCTCTGCCCTTGGATGTCCCACAGGCCAACAACAGGTTTAGAAGGGAACAAATGAAGCCATTTGCAGAAAGCCTCAACTCTCCTGCGTGGTTTTGAGCTCTGAGTCAGCGTGTGGGGACTATTCCTGGTGACGGGGGCACACCCGGCAAAGACTTTCTGCTCAGGTTCTCTTAATCTTGGAAACAAAAGATCCCAATCTACCATGGCTGTCATTCCTCATTACCACATCATTTCCCCATCAAGCCCTCATGTCAGCAACCAAATTAAGGTATTACACCCTGGAACATTTTGGGTGATTACAGCGGGGGAGTGTTTGCTCTTCCACTCGGGCAGATGCGGCCGCTGTGAACAGGAGGATGGGGAGATGCCAAGTGAGCCCTGGTGTGGGTCACACCTTCTCTGTCTGTCTGTCTGTCTGTCTGTCTGACACCACGCAACACAAAAGCCAGACTTGTGTTTTTCTTATGATATTCAGCACATCAGGCTCCAGCCCGGGCTCAAAACACGCTTTAAAGAAAATTCAAAGGCACAAATGGAATCCACCCAGGGACAACCTGGATTTCCAGTGCCAGGAACTCCCAGCCCCACCCAGCCCAGCACCCACCAGGGAGACAGAACCAGCTCAGAGAATCCCAGAACGGTTTGGCTGGAAGGGACTTTAAAGCTCATCTCATCCTCACCCCCTTGCCATGGGCTGGGACACCTTCCACTGTCCCAGGTTGCTCCAGGCCCCCTCCAACCTGGAGTTTATTTATGAGAAACTACAAAATAAAATTGAAAATAAAAAAAAAGCCACAGAAATTAAACAATCCACTGCTCACAAGAGATCTCATCCCAAAATACACAAAACCTCCCAACTAAGCACCAGAAACAAAAGCTCTGAAACCACCACGTCTGGTCAAGCCAAGCCCAAATTTAAACTCCCAACTAAGCACCAGAAACAAAAGCTCCGGAACCACCATGCCTGGTCGAACCAAGCCCAAATTATGACCAATTAATCAGAAAAGACAAGAACCGAGTCACAGGGCTAAAAATGAGCCCATTGAGTGAACTCAGGATTTGCCCAAGCAAGGTGAAGGCTCGGGGTGACTCACGGCACCCAACCGTCGCCATCCCAGATTACCCAGGGAACACAAGGTGGGTCGAGAAAGTTGGGCCAGTTACCACCAACTGTTACAGCATTTATTTACTTTCTCGTAAGTCAGAGCTGGTGCACAGCTCTTCAAACCCCAAATAAATTCTTACAGCTGTACTTTCAAACTCCAGTCCAAGCAACTCCAGTGTCTGTGTCCCGGAAACCTTCCTCTGTTGCCAGAGCTGTTTTCTCAACCAGGGTAGGAGGGAACAAACATCAGGATCTCCCCTTCATTCCTGCACCAGGCCTTTCCAAATTCATGCCACGTGCTGCTTTTCCCAGGGGACCTCCCCTCCGAGCTGCAGCATTTCTGGGACTCGTTTGGCTTCAAAGCAGGAAAATTCTTAAAGCGAGTGAAAAGTTCATCCCAGCCCTCAGCAAAGAGTCAGAGTCACAACTGCTCTGGAGAAGGGAAAGGTCAGGTGTTCCTTCTCTCTGATGGGATCAATGAGGGACTTAGAGAATTACAGGATCACAGAGGGGTTTGGGTTGGAAGGGATGTTAAAGATCATCCAGTGCCACCCCCTGCCATGGGCAGGGACACCTTCCACGAGCCCAGCTTGCTCCAACCTGGCCTTGGACACTTCCAGGGATCCAGGGGCAGCCACAGCTTCTCTGGGAAACTCATCTCAGTCCCTCACCACCCTTACAGGAAGGAATTCCTTCCCAATATCCCATCTATCCCTGCCCTCTGGCACTGAGAAGCCATTCCCTGCATCCTGTCCCTCCATCCCTTGTCCCAAGTCTCTCTCCAGCTCTCCTGGAGCTTCTTTAGGCCCTGGAAGGTGCTGGAAGGTCTCTCCGGAGCCCTGTCTCCTCCAGGCATCAATCTAAAACCCTCTGCAGCTCCCTGAAGTCGACTTTAATGGCTCCACTCAAGCAACAACCTCTCTCTGCAATTATCCCGCCTATCCGGTCCCGCTAATGCGCTTGTTTACTCTCTACGGCAAACTCCGGATCGAGTGTCGGTTCATCCCCGGGATTCTTTCCCCTCAGCCAAGCCCAGCAGACCATGGTGGTAATTTAAACGCTGAAAGCCTCCCTGGTATCGATCCCGAGACTCGAGGCCAACGAGCTGTTCCACGGAAATATCCCCCCCCCTTCCGAGGGAACCCCTTGGGAGGGGCTGGTGGAGAGGGGGGAATTTCAACGGATGAGGGAGAAGATTAATATGCATGAGCACATGAGCGGAATAAACGCTGCTCTTGGGGTGGGTTGTTGGGTTTGTTAGAAAGAGCTGGGGATTATCTGAGGGAACCACGTGGGAACACCGCGAGAGCTGCTGGTGGGTCTCTGCTTTTACCTGCCTGGCGTCTCCCGACGGCCCCCACGGCGCCCAGGAATGTGTTAAAGCATCCAGGAAAAACAGGGACCAAACGAGCAGCTTAGAGTTAAACACATTAAATACAACAAACACCGTCTGGAGTCGTCTGTCACCTTTCCCTCACCCGTCTTCCTCCACCTTTGGGGTTGATCTGTCTGCACACACGGGAAGATGGTGGGAACCACCCCGCTCAGCCCTGTGGGAACCATCCAAACATTCCTGCTTTTCAGAGTGGATGAGTCAGAGGTTCAAAACCATTAAAACCCGTGTTTTTGGACCAAGGGGCACCAGCCACCCTTCCTGTGTCCATCAGAAGGGCCTCCTGTAGACACGTGGTCTGAGAGGTGTTTGCATCTCGCCAGGAGCGATCCCAAGGGAGAGGGAGGTGGAGAAGACTCCGCGGTTCTCCCACTGCTGAACCTCAGCTGAGCCAGGTCAGACACAAGCTGGGACTCATCAGAAACCATGGAAATGCCACAACTATTTCCAGAGGAAAGCTCAGCTCAGCTGGAACCTCAGCTGCCCTTGGACATCCTTTAATTTAACTCCTCTCAGTGGAGAAAGGGTTGAGCTGTAAAATGAAGTCACTCAACTTCACCTCAGGAGTTACTGCAAACAACGTGGCATGGAATCATGGAATCATTTAGGTTGGAAAAGACCTTTAAGATCATCCAGTCCAACCACCCCCCAGCACTGCCAAGGCCACCACTGACCCATGTCCCCAAGAGCCACATCCACAGGGATTTTAAATCCCTCCAGGGATGGGGACTCCAACACTGCCCTGGGCAGCTGTGCCAGGGATGGACAACCCTTTCCAGGAGGAATTTTTCCCCAATATCCAACCTAAACTTCTCCTGCTGCAACTTGAGGCTGTTTCCTCTTGTCCTGCTGCTTGTTTTTTTGGGAAAAGAACCTGACCTCCCCCGGCTCCTCCCTCCTGTCAGGGACTCGCAGAGCCAGAAGGTCCCCCTTGAGCCTCCTTTTCTCCAGGCTGAGCCCCCCCAGCTCCCTCAGCTGCTTCTGCTGCTCCAGCCCCTTCCCAGCTCTGTTCCCTTCCCTGCACATGCTCCAGCCCCTCACCTTCATCCTGTGATGCCCCTGAGCTGTGTCAGAGCACAACCAACACACCCTCCAGCACAGCAGAAACTCCTCAGGGGTCCACTTCCATCTCCACACACACACAGAGGTCCTGATCCTCTCACACCCTGCATTCCTGACAGCCCTGGAAGTTCAGGAAGTCCTCCTGATCCAGAAGGAACCAGCCCTCACTCTGTCCAGTCTCCAAACCTGTTCAGAGGTCCTGGTGCAACATCTGGGTGTGTTTGACCGGCTCCACCTCCAGCCAGATCCTCCAAGAGGCCCCCCCAGCAGAGAACTGCTGCCCCTCCGTGCTGGTGGCCAGACCACCTCAACCTTCATCAATTAAAGGTTGGACTCGATGAGCTCAGAGGTCTTTTCCAGCATAAATGACTTTGTGATTCTCTAATTAAAGACCATCAGCCTAATTGCTCTCTTCCTCCCTATGGATACGGCACGTGGAGCCCTCCTGGCATTCCACTGAGCTCATGCACCACCTTGGAAGTCACACACTTGTTTAGGTCATGGATAAAAACAGGTGATAATGAGGGTATTGATGCCAATATTGAGTCAAAGTTGCACCTTGGATTTCTAATTCTTGTTGAATCTCTGATGCTTTGGTGAGGTTTGATATGTTTCCAGGGTTAAGCGTTGGTTTTACTGACGGGCAGGAACATGAAGACAAGCTGAAAGCTGGAAACAAAACTGAGGATATTCCCAGAATGTGCTCCAATTTCTGCCTCGTTCTTCATACTTCTGTCTTGTTTAACAATGGGCATGAAGGACCATAAAACATGGAATCATTTAGGTTAGAAAAGCCCTCTAAGATCCTCGACACCAGCACTGCCCAAGGCCACCACTAACCCATGTCCCCAAGTGCCACATCCACATGGATTTTAAATCCTTCCAGGAATGGGGGCTCCACCACTGCCCTGGGCAGCCTGTTCCAATTCTTGACCACTCTTTCAGTGAAGGAATTTTCCCAATATCCAACCTAAACCTCCCTGCTGCAACTTGAGGCCATTCCCTCTTGCCCTGTCCCTCATTCCCGGGGAGCAGAGCCCGACCCCCACCCTGCTGTTTCCTCTCCACCTCCAAAAGAATGGCCCTTTGGACACCACGTTCCCAACTCCTGACTCCCTGAAGCTTCAGCTTCCCTGAAACCTCATCTCCCGTTCCCTCCACTCGCAGCTGTGACCTCAAAGCCCCAGTTTGTGGTTCTGACAGATGCTGACACACATCTAATTAACCAACCATCAGTCACACGAAGCAGTTCAGGCCCTCAAGTGAAGGATCTGGTGCCATTTTAGGCACCTAAAAGCATCCGCCAGCTGCTGCTCCAGCAAGGCACAAATCCCTTGAAAGCCTGTGTCCTATCTTTTGTGGACACCTGGGACACCTCTGGGCTTCTGTCACAGCACCAGGCACCTACATTTACACACCTGAAGAACCACGGAACCATTTGGGTTGGAAAAATCCTCCAAGATTGAATCCAACTGCTCTTCCAGCACAGCCAATTCCACCACTGACCCCTGTCCCCAAGTGCCACATCCACGTGGCTTGGAAATCCCTCCAGGGATGGGGACTCCACCCCTGCCCTGGGCAGGACAATCCTTTCCATGAAGGAATTTTCCCTGATATCCAACCTAATTAAAACCTGTACCGCTCCTATTCTGGAGGAAAACAGCACTTAAACACTGATGCACCAATTTAGAGGCAGCACAAAACTTCCCACTGTCATCAGATCAACCTGTGGCCCCCTGGTAGATCCAGCCTAGAAGACAACCCATTTTTATATACATATATATATATATATAAAAAATACCCCAAACACAACAAAAACTGTGCTTAAAAACAAACCCACGTGCCCTGGGATCAGCAGAACCTACAGGAATACAAATTACCATTTTTATCATGGGATTTTGGGGGGGAGGCACACTAATTAACTGAAAAACCATTCTGTGACCCTGTAAATCTAATAAAAAAGCTGAAATAAATCACAGTGAATGTTTCTTTGCTTTACAGTGCCACCTTGCTGTCAACTCATCAATAAAAATGACAACTGTGAAGGACCAGGGCTTTCATGAGAGATGGGAAGAACATTGACCTCAAGTGACCCAGGAATCCTTGGCTGCAATAGAATATTAAACTCATCTTAATCTCAATTCTCAGCTTATTTGGAGCCATCTCCTCCCTGATGGATTCCTCCAAAGCTCCACCACCACTCCTGCAGCTTCTCTCCACGGCTCCACTTGAAGCACGAAGAGGTCGAGTTCCCTCTCCAGTGTCTCCTGTCTGACACATCAGGCACCTGCCTTTCCTCACAGAGCTCATCTCGTTGATTAACCTCTTAATCCACGTGTCCAGCTCCACATAAACCCCGCTCAGTGTTTCTATTCTTGAAATCAAACAGGGAAAAAAAAAAAAAATCAATGGGAGACTCCGACAACGAAGCGCTTCGGGACCGCGTGCCCGGGATGCAATTAACTGCTCATTCCTGAGGGAGCAGGGGCACCAAGGTCTTGCAATCAAAATCACCTTGATGGACAACAGCACCGGCGCTCCTGTCCTGTGGGATGCCCCCAGATGTCCATCACACCACTGGGGTTATCCCTGAAAGTCAACTGGCAAAATACCAGGACATAACGTTTCCTCGCCCTGAAATGCTCCGGCTGCACTCGAGAGATCCCAAGGAGAAGAATTACACGGATGAATCGGGATTCTGTTTCCCTGAGGCTTCAAAGACAAGGCTGCTCCACAAAGCTGCCTTTGCCACCCACCAAGATCCAGCTGGGGTGTCCCAGGGAGCCCCGGCAGCGGAGCCGGGAGATGCTTCCCTTTCACGGCAGCAACGGGAGCTCTCAAGGGGGGGAAAAACCCCACGGTGCACAGGGTGAAGGTTGGATGTCATGAAAGGCAGCTCCATGAAAGCTTTCTTTATGGAATGCTCTCCCTCCCCAGCTCAGGAGTGACAGCTCCCAGGCACGCACCGATCGCTGGGGGCGGGTTTGGTTTCACGGGGATGTTGAGGTGAAGGGCAACCACCTCTGGCCCTCTCCATTCCCCATCAGTCCTGCCTCAATCAGCAGGTTAAAGGTGCCAGTGGACCCTGTGACTCCAGTGGTGTCCGTTTTCCTGGTTGGATGAGTGGCACGGCGGGGAGGAGATCCCGCCTCCCACCCGCTCCGGAGGCTCATCCCTGAACCTGCTCCTGGGGGATGGACCACAGGCAGCCTGAGCTGAAGGTGCTCAGGAGGAGCCAAGGGGTCAAAGTCGGGTCTTAAAGGAATAAAATCCAACGGAATCATGTTCCTGTGCCAGCTCAAAGTCCCCTTTGGCTGAAGTTCTTCACGGGTCCCACCCGAGCGGCTGCACTGCTTGTTTCACCACAAAATTTGGGCAAACCGGTCTAGCAGAAGGTGGGTTGGAACAAGATGGTCTTTAAGGTCCCTTCCAACCCAAACCATTCCGTGAATCCATGATTATGGTGAGAAAAGCATCTCCCACCTCACCATCTCCCGCTCTCAACATCAATCCCCGCTCGGCGCCCTGTTGACGCGACATCTCAAAGAACTCAGCGCCCAACCAGGAGGCAGAAAACTCTATTTCTCCCTTTCCAATTCCTCCATTTCCGCCCTTTATTTCTTTTGTCTAGGCCAGAAAAAAACCTCCCAGTGAAAGAGGATTTGATTGTTTGTTTGCTTTCATTGTTCCAGCCCGTAAAGTGTCGACAGGCTCCACAATTTCCACGGCACGGAAACCCAGGCAGAGCAGAGAAGTGCTAACAGAATATGTTTGCACTCCTCATTTTTATTTTTTTTTTTGGTTTTGCTTGAAGGCTCTGGGGAGCATCCAGGCACTTTTAAATCCTCACCACACCAACACATCCTTCCTGGATGGAGAGTGATGGATTCTGAGGCTGAGTGGCTCAATGGACACAGGGTCACTGTGATTTTAATACAACTGAACTACAAAAGGCCGGGTTTAAAGGAATGTAAAGACTGGTTTAAACCCAACAAGGCAGGAAAATCAGAGTTAAGGCTCTAAATTTCCTCTCAGTTCACTTCTTGTTGTCCTTCCCTCTTCCTTTTCTGCAGAGCACAGCTTGGAATTCCAGCCCAAACTTTTAAGGATCTTTCCTTTGTGAGTCAGGCACTTAACACTGATTTAAAAATAAATAAACTAATTAATGTGCCTTTTCTCAATATTGTGGGGTTTGGGGTACTGAAAAAAAAAGGAACCCTAACAAGCAAGAAACACAGTGGTTTGGCCAAGCCCCTGGAATGTCCTTCCCGGTGTGCCGGGTCAGCTGCACCTGAGGGATTCCTGCAAGGCTCCCTGGGCAATGCCTGCCCACCAATCCATGTCTGAGCACATGGATCCACAGAAAGATGCCTTGGGGAGGAGAAAAAATGGCTTTATGTATCATCCATGATGAGTTCCCAACGTGGAACAACATTCCCAATGAGTATCCTGAGTAGAGTGAGCGGCTCCAGAGGTGTGAGATGCCTGGAAGAGCCTGGATATCAGTTGGAGTTCAGCCTGAACTGTAGGAGGTCCCAAGACAGCTTGCAAACCATCTCTTGCCACTTCTCAGATGTGTCACAAGTGCCCTGAGACAGCTTTTAATCGAGGTCCAAGTGGTTTTCCAGGGAAGAGGAAGCAGCTTGGTGTGATGTTACCAACAATGTTAAACCATCAAGGTGCCACCACCAAGGCAGAAGGATCAGGTGACATCAGGAGTGTGAAATCAGGCCAAAAAAAAGAACCCTCAATCAACATCTTTGGGGTTTTGTTTGTGAATTTTGCTTGTCTTGTTTCTGAAGTCATTCCTTTCCTCTTATCTTTCCATTTCTTCACCTCCTCCAAGTTTCCTAAGGAGCCATGAGGTGGGAGTGGGATGGATGGGGACACTTAAACACCTTGACTAAAGGGGTTGGTCTCTTCTCCCAGGGAACAAGGGACAGGACAAGAAGAAATGGTCTCACGTTGTGTCAGGGGAGGTTTAGGTTGGATATTGGGAATATTCCTTCACGGAAAGGGTTGTCCAGCCCTGGCCCAGCTGCCCAGGGCAGTGGTGGAGTCTTATTAAATATTATTAAATCTTATTAAATCTGTAACTTACTAAATCTGTAACTACACACATTTTCAAAGGTAATTTCATTTCAAATATAGACTTAGGAAAAAAAAAAAAACCAAGCATTTCTTTAGAGGGAAAACTAATATCCAAGTCTTTTTTTGTGGTGGTTTTTTTTTTGTCTTACAGGTAACCTTGGAGAGGAACCTCAGCACGATGTTGGGGCAGACCAGACACCCCTGAGCTCCCCCAGAAATGAATCCCAGGCTGCACCTTTGCTTTGGTCTCCCCAGGCAATCTGGCGCTTAGAAAAACCAGGATAATTGGAAGTCCAGAGGTGGGACAGAGGATGAAGGCGATAATGTTCATATTCTGGGATAATAATAATAATTTCTGGGAAGCTGCTGTGGTTACGGCCTCTGGATGGCCTAGGAAAGCCTCTGTCACACTCAGGGGGTGTCAGGAAACAAAATATCATTTAATTGGCAGTAATTAGTTCAGCTGGAAGTCAGACACCTGCCCTTTCTGGGCTCCATCATCTGCTCTGAGACTCTTCAGGTCTTCGTGTTTGCACAAGACCCAGCAAAAAATGGGATGGCCCCTGGGCACCACCTTAATGAACACGATGAGTAACACTGGATGCCTTATCCAGGAGATATCCATCAGTGGCAGGAGCTTGGAGAGGAGCCACAAAGGTAATGAACGGCCTGGAGATGAGATCTTAACAGCAAAGCCCTCTGTCTAAGGGCAGGGATCATACCAGCCCCAACCCAGCACTGCTGGGAAATCAGGAATTAGGGCTCACCTGCAGCATGTGTCTTCACACCTCTCAGTGCTCAAGGTTGAATGAAGGATTCACAGAATTCAATGTTTCACTGGACTATTGCAACCTACTTGGAAGGGGCCGTGCTTGAGAGCTGGCCCAGGGCTTTGGGTCGTGGGGCTGGAGAGGAGGATGTGGCAGAATGGTTAAATTAATTAAATTAAATGGTTACATGAATTAAGTAAATTAAGTGTCATTAAGGACACGGTAAACACAGGAGTGAAGGGATGCAGGTCAGAAGAGAGGAGAGAATGGAAGAGGCTCATGGCTGGACTTCATGATCTTGGAGGGCTTTGCCAACCTTAATGATTCTCTGATGATTAAGGGAGATGTGAAATGGAAATGTTGCCTTCCCATGGTAAAATTCCCCTGGCAAAGAGCATTAAACACACCAAAGATGTTGAAACTGGAATGACCAGAGA
Organism: Chiroxiphia lanceolata; assembly: GCF_009829145.1. NCBI lineage: Eukaryota > Metazoa > Chordata > Aves > Passeriformes > Pipridae > Chiroxiphia > Chiroxiphia lanceolata. The sequence goes on from NC_045640.1 coordinate 1,370,807, forward strand.
CCCAAAAGTACTGGGGTGCTTCTCAAAATCATGGAATCACAGAATGCTCTGGGTTGGAAGGGACCTTAAAGCTCAGCTGTTCCAAGGGACACCTTCCACTAGCCCAGGGTGTTCAGAGCTCCCTCCAGCCTGGCCACAAACACTTCCAGGGATGGGGAAGCCACAGCTTCTCCAGGAAAACCTGGACAGTGCCATGGGAGAACCGGCCGAGCTCAGGTCGAAGACGGGCAAGTGGGGCAGGGGGATGAGAGCCCAGAGAACAATCTGGAGACGAGAAACAGCCACAGAAACGAGCTGAAAAAACCCATGAGTCACCTTTTCATCTCTGCCCCGCTGCATCCAGTGACTAACAAACCCGGCTCATCTGTCTGCAGCTCCTCCTCCAACAGAGCCCTTGGGAGACACAAGCAAGTACATGCGGAGAGGAGACACCTCGCCGGGACAGTTCATTTAATTGATCAGCCCTTTAATGTGATTTCCAGCTTCTGTTGCATCTACCAGCAAAACAAGTTGGGAAAAAAATCAGCCAAACCAGTTTCCCCAGCAGCAGAGTCGGGGCTGGCTCTGAGGCTCAGCCGGTGTCTTGTTTTCATGCTGCTCCTCGGATATCTCGTGTCTTTAAACCACATTTAACAGCAAAATACATAAAAACAGGTTAAAAAAAACCCAACCCAAAGCTTTCTGCCTGGTGGGAATGGTGGGAATGTTGTTCTGGATTGGTCCCTTGGAGCGCTTGGAGGGATCATCTCCACCTCCCCACCATCACAATGCCTCAGGTACCAGAGCACAGAGGTGGCCAGAGCCTTCAGTGTCGTGTCAAGGGGCCCAAATTTTTAGGGGCTTTCCCTTCACTATGCCCTGAGCTGGGTATGGAAGCCCTGGACCACATGGAAGCAGCAGGAGAAAGGGCTATACATCTCATAGAATCCTGGAATATCCTGAGTTGGAAGGGACCCACAAGGATCATCCATCCATCTCCTGGCCCTGCACAGACACCCCAACAATCTCACCCTGTCCCTGACAACATTGTCCAAACATTCCTTGAGCTCTGGAAGGTTTGGGGCCATGACCATTCCCTGGGAAACCAGTCTGGAATTCCAGGAAAGGGATAAATGGGAACTGTGTTCCTGAGGGGAGTAACCTTTTATTAAGCATCTCTATCAGAGGTAATAAGAGAAAAATTAACGCATCAGAGGGAGATCTTTCATTCCCCAGCTGGGCTGGGATCCAACAGGAACCCACAACAACCACAACTGGCTTTCCAACATGAGAAAACACACACAAAATATCTGTTATAGGACAAGCAGTAAACACAAAATCATGGGATGGTTTGGGTTGGAAGGGATCTTCAAGACCATCCAGTGCCACCCCCTGCCATGGGCAGGGACACCTTCCTCTAGACCAGCTTGCTCCAACCTGGCCTTGGACGCTTCCAGGGATCCAGGGGCAGCCACAGCTTCTCTGCCCAGCCTGAGTCAGGGCCTCCCCACCCTCCCAGCCAGGAATTCTTCCCAATATCCCATCTAACCCTGATCTTGTCTGTCTTGACCTCACTGCTGGGCTTTGAAGAGCTGATGCTAAAATTCAAACCCACCAAGTTATAGCTATAAAATAAACGAAGAAAATGATGGAGAGGAGTGGAATCTCCCTGTCCTCATCCCTTGCACAGCCGCGTCCCTCCAACCAGGTGGGTTCCCACCTGCCTTTCCCCTCGACGTCGAATTTTGCACTTGCAGAGGAAATTCAACACATGGGATTTATGATTCCCTGGACAGAGGGAGAGAGAGGCCTGGAGCAAGGAGATCTAATCCATCTCCTTACATTCCCTCACCGTAGCCCAGAGTAAAATTCTTGGAGTGCTGGACACAGATTCCCCTTGGAAGGCGGCCACGAGCGCCGATCTGGCTGTGAGGGGAGATCAGAGTGGTTCTGCATTGCAGCAGCTCCACAGACAAACATCAAACCTTCCTCTTCCACTCCCTTGCTCACAACAAACCCATGGAAATGCAGAGCTAAAGCATTCCCAGCTGGCCAGAAGCTGGGGAGAAAACCGGGAACTGATTCCAAGAGCAGGCCCTGGGCTGATCCCAAAGCTCCTGGAGATCCTCAGAGGGATTTGGACATCCAATGGTGGAAAGCAAGAGGCAGAAGACTCAGTTATTTCATATTTTAACAAGGTTGTTTGTGGGATTAGATTCAGTGCAGATTTCTAAAACACAGCACTGAGGGGGAAAGAGCAAAGTTAAACTCGAGGGGGAAAACCATTGTTTCCTTGTAAAACCTTAAATATTTGAGTCTCACTCCTACAGAAGGATTTGAGATGCAACTTGGTTTATTTTAGCACTTCATTAGAGGTACTTGTGGATTTAGAACTGTCCCAGGATGGGAAAAAAATCCCTTTTTAAATTACCGTCTGCTCGGAAGAGTGATTTTGATCATCTGGGCTTGACTCTTTTCCTCTTCACCACATGGTGATGGATTTGCTCCCAATTTCCTTGAGCATAAGAGGAAAATCAGGCCTGAAATGTACTCAAGGAGGAGCTCTGATGCCCCCAGACAGCACCTTTTCAGTGTTTATTTCTCACTACGGGATCTGTATACAAGACATAAACCGAGTCACCACATTTTCCTATCACTTCATATTTTACTGTACCAAGAATCAATTTTGGTCATTCCCCTAAACTTGATCATCCCACATTATTTTGAATTTTTTCTCTCATCTACAATTGCTCTGTGACAGCTACTACTGAACTATGTTGGGAAGGGAGGGGAAACCCCTTTAACCTCCCTATTTTGGTGTGCATTTTTGCCCAGTGAAAACAGCCAGAAGCACAAACAGTTCCAGGTGGTATCTTTTAAGTCAATATTTAAGTTAACATTTCCCAGAATCACAGAGTGGTTTGGGTTGGAAGAGACCTTGAAGATCATCCAGTTCCAAACTCCTGCCATGGGCAAGGACACCTTCCACTAGCCCAGCTTGCTCCAACCAGGCCTTGGACACTTCCAGGGATCCAGGGGCAGCCACAGTTTCTCTGGGCAACCTGTGCCAGGGTCTCACCACCCTCACATCTTCCCAAGATCTAATTTAAACCTGCCTTATTTCAGTTTAATTCGGTGGCTTAAAAGACAACACAATGTACAAACAGAACAAATTAAAACCAACTTGAAGAAGAAAACAAAGACCTCTCCTTGCTGTGCCTTTATTTATTCACCTTCCCAGCTGTGCCCTGCTCCCAGTTGGAACTGCAGTCCAGCAAGAAGCACCATGGTGGTGGGAGCACTGGAGCTCTGATGGCCACAAAGGAGCCAACAGAGCTTCACATGGATGGAGTTTGGTGACCCACAGGACACTGTCAGGACCAGGGGATCTTGGAACTATCTCACCTTTCCATGCTATTGCTAAACTTGATAAGGCAGTGATAGGTGGAATCTTCTCTGCTTGGAGCAGTGAGGTGTTGTCCATTATCTGTACAACACTGGGCATCAACAAGCATCCCTGTGATCCAGAAGACCCAGGACTGCCTGTCCTCACCTGACAGTCCACAGGCAAGAGCATCTTGCCTTTCTCCTCACAATACTCACAGAACCACAGAACGGTTTGGGTTGGAAGGGATTTTCAAGATCATCTGGTTCCAACCTCTTGCCATGGGCAGGGACACCCTCCACCAGACCAGGTTGCTCTGAGTGCATCAAACCTGGCCTTGAAATTCAGATATACTTCTAAATACAATATAAAAAGTTGGGATTCCCTTCCCAAACAAAGAAGGAAACCTCCATGTACAAAGAAGACCATCTGCCAGAGGAGCAGGTTCAGCCTTCTCCTCCCCCAAGGTGGATTCCCTTGGCTGAGCTCTGCACTTCTGAACCTCACACACATTTATTTCCCTGCCTCAGCACGGCTGAACCTCTCTGAGCACTTTGGAGGCCTTTCACCCTTCAAACAGCCACCGCTTTCCTCTTCAGAACCCCCGCATTCCCACCCTGGGGCTTGGAAGAGGCCCAAAGCCTCCACGTCTCCTCACACCCGGGAGGCCGCGGGCGCGTGGGGTTCCCCCCGGTCAACGAAGTGCCAAGAAGCTAATGAAGATAAAAGTGTCAAGGCAGGGCAGTGATAACACACACCTCTGCCACGGAGCTACTTTGACCGCTCTGCAAACAACTTTGGCAGCTCCTGGCAGGCCCGAGACCGAAAAGAGGCACCTCCACGTTATTAAAACGTCTCGCTGCTCTGCACAAGCGCCGCGGGATGACAAATTGCTGCCCGCGCATCAATTGGGTTTTCTGAGAAGTTCTCAAACCCTGACGGGTTAAAAAGCGGCTCCGAGCGTGAATCAGAGCCCCGGTGGTAGGAGATCATCGATACAAGGGATTATGCAGATTGAAGAAATACCCTCGGCACCCGAAAGTTTTCAGAATGCAAGCTACGTCAACCCTGAAAACAAGAGGCACTGCATCATGATGGCAGGAGGGACAAAGCCAGGGGGGTTTAACAGACAAAAAAAGATTGTTTTAATAGGAGAGAAGCATCAGTCATTGAGTCTTACTTCATTCAGACTTTCTATCCAACCCATCCATCTTCGGTGCCAAGAGATGACAGGACCACCTCACTTTTCCCCCCGGCCTAGTGTATCAATAATGCCCATTTCTACCCCAAACAAATGACTCCCCAGAACGGCCCTTTTCCTGAAACTGGCTTGCCAAGCCCCACAAGACGCCTCACTACCTGCTATGGTCAACTTGGCTCTAATGGGGCCCCCTCCAGAGGTGGCCACCAATGGGTGGAGCCTTCCCCAGTCACCTTCCCCAAGAGCCACTTTGTCATTCGTGGCTGGGGAAGAGGGGACCGGGGAGGTGGGGGGGTGGCCGAGCCAGAGAGGGCCACAACCCCCGAAGGGGCACGGACACAGGGGAATGCAAATCCCCCCTGCCCTCCCAAACGCCTCTGGGGGCATTATCTGGGAACAAAAGTCCCCGAGGTGGGTGGGCTCTGCATCACTGCTCTCTCTGTTCCACCACCTGCTCGGCGTCCGCCCGCGGAGCCGCCGCGTTCCCTCCGCGCCGCGGCCGCAGAAGCCAACGGGAGCACAATGGGCCCCACCGGCCCAGGGTCAGGCCTGGCTTTCTTCCTCACCCTCATCCCACCAGCCCTTTTCACCTCCACCACCTCCAGGAGCCCCGGAGCGCTCAATAAGGAGGTGGCTTCGAGAGAGGAGAGGAGGAGGAGGGGGGGGAAATATAGGTCTCTGGCGTAAATCACTGACGCCGTTTCCCCTCCTCTCCCCTTCCCTTAAGACCTGATGGTCTTCAGTCACACATCTTAAAAGAAAAACAAAAAACAAAAACACAAAGACTTACTTGTCTCAAGTCGATGAAGGCCAACTGCAGCGTGTCCCCTTGGAACCCAGGCACTGGGCCGGATCTGGCAAACTCTGTGGGAAAGAAAAGAGGATAAAAAGCGCCTTTAACTAACCATGGACAGGGAGATTGGCAGACGGATGACAGGGAAGACAAGAGAGGCTGGGGGAGAGGAGGACCGCGCTTCTAAGGAGTCATGTCTCCCTCCCTTCAGCGTCTTTGTTCGCCCTTCAAAATTCGTGTCATCAAAACACCATTAATTCCACCGTCCTGACAGCAAGGAAACTGTACTAATTCGACCTGAAATTTATTCCCATGAGCCGCACTGGGCTCCAGAGTATTTGTTTTGTGAACGGACAAACAACTCGCCCAGAAGAAAGAGGGGAGGACGGGGGGGGTGGAAAAAGTTTTTCCTCTCGACACAATAAAATCTTCAGCTGTGAAAACTCCTTTTCAGTTCCGAAAGCTATTTATATTTTAGGGCGCTGAAGGAATTTTCTAATTTCACGCCTGTCACCAGGCCCCACGAGCATTCATCAAAAAAATATGCCCGGCAGCACCATTAATTATTGGGCAGCGGATCATTTGCATGATCTGGTGGCGGCGCGCTCTCGGGAAGAACCGTTGGGTGGCACGTTGATTCCTGGTGGATGAAGACATCTGACAACACAATAACCTCGGCTTCCGAGGCGAAGAGAATATTCCTAAGGGCCACGTTTATCTCCCTCCCCAGTGTAACCTGGCCAAAATTTCATACTCTGGTCATTCATTTTTTCTTCTAATCCATCCTTTAAGCCAAACCTAAACCCACTTGAATGAAGCCGTGTCAGAGGACTTTAGTCCTTCCATGGATCTTAGCGGCTTTTGCTCGGCGGTGCCCGCGGAGCCAACGGCCACCGTAGCCGAGGGCGCCTTTTGACGAAGCGCCCGAGGTTGGTTTTGCCCGACTTCACTTTGTTTTCACCCTCTCTGGTTACAGCTTTATCTCCTCTCTCCTCCTTTCAGCACCCAGGGGGCCTTGTTTGTGAAGCCACAACTCGACGTCGCCAAAGACTCGAGAGGGAGCGTCTGCCCTTGGCCGTGGAGACGCTGCACATGGAATGAAACGTTTTCTCGGGATGAAACCGAGCGACAAGGAAGAAGGGAGAGGAAAATATACACCAGCACATAGATTTTACACTTATATGGCACATTATTGCCCAACTATCTTGTTTTTTACTTGACAGAGATCCTCAGAACAGCTCCTAAAGCTCCACAAATATGAGGGTTAAGGATGGCTTGACAACAAGGAAGGAGGATTTTGCCTTTTGTCTCCGTGGCTAATCAGAAGGACTAATGGACAAAGTCGCTTCGTGCCAGATGGTCTTCTCCTTGAACGCTTCTCCTTCCAAAACCCATCAAGCAAATGCCACAGAAGAAGGAAAATAAATCATCACGTTCCTATTTTGAAAGACTTCCTAGAGCAGCCCCATCCCAGGAGCAGCCTCATGGCTCTAACGAGAAGATTAATGAATTAGACACCAAGATTCAGCTCTGTTCCCGAACTGCCTTATTGCTGGGAAGCAAAGAAGGGTTATTTGTCAACTTTCTTGCTCCACCTTCCATTAAAACCTTGGGATGGAGAACATCCTTCAACACAGACACAGGTACCTCCAGGGGCACTGTGGCCACTTGTCAGACACCCACAGCTCTGCTTTTTAATAGTCTCAGATGCCAGAAGAGCTTTGAGATTGGAGCCATCGCTCATCTTCGCGGTGATCAGTCAAGTGAGAACTGCTGCAGGACAGCAGCAAACACGCCTGGAAAACCAGCACTTTTATCCCACCTTGCTACTCAAGAGGAATAATGAAAGAATACAAAGAGAAATTAGGGATGTGATCGCTCCCATCTAGGTTTTAGATAGGAAAAGCACAAGTCAGAGCCAGGAGGAACCATCCGTGGTTGTGCCTACAGAGTTTTGCACGGGATAGGACTGGACAGAGATTATTGGGAAGGAATTGTTGGCTGGAAGGGTGGGGAGGTCCTGGTCCAGGTTGCCCAGAGAAGCTGTGGCTGCCTCTGGATCCCTGGAAGTGTCCAAGGCCAAGCTGGATGGGGCTTGGAGCAATCTGGGATAATGGAAGGTGTCCCTGCCCATGGCAGGGGTTTGGAATGAGATGAGCTTTCAGGTCCCCTCCAACCCAACCCGTTCCATGATTCCATGAAATCAGAGCTGTTCACCTTCCAGCCAGTTTCACTGCCCAGTCCTGCAATATTCAGGACGCAGGGACTTTACATTTACCCCTCAGAAAACTGGTTTAATTAATTCTAACTGTAAAGGCATTTTAATGTATGTTGGCTGTAAAATTTGCCTGCAGCTTGCCCGAGCCAGCACACACACAAGGGAGGACTAACCCAAGCCTTCTGCCTCTGATCTGCAAGGGATAAATCATCCTCACACATTCTCTCTGCACCCCACTGTCTCATCTGGAAAAATTATCCCCAAAGCCACATCAATCCTAAACCAGCCCCACTTTGGAAAAGCACATACCTGAGAAGCTAAAAATATTTAGATGTGAGAAAGAGTGTTGGAGCACCTTCCCAAGGGATCAAACTCCCCTGGGTGGCTCAGACATCCCTGGGTTGAGGTATCCAGTCCCAGTGTCCCACCATCCAAGGACGGGGTCACATCATGTTCCTGATTACATCTGGAGGAACACTGGGAAGCAAACCCTGAAAGGGCCGCGATGAAAGCGGGTTTCTATTTTGGATGAAGGGTTTTGCAGCTGGTAGGAATCGAGCGAAGAGGCACACAGGGAGTTGTGAAATTTAAGATCCTCCCAAAAGCATGAACGTCAAACCCTCATGAGAAAGCGGTTGTGACTGGGGATGTTTTCACAACACCAGTGAATTTGTCACTGTTGTCATCTGCTCATGAGCAACCCAAGAGAGATTCCAGCCCAAGATGTGGTTGCTCATCAGCAGCTCACCTTTAGCTGTCTCTTCCCATCGCCTCTTCCCATTGTTCCCAGCTGTGGCTTCCCCATTCCTGGGGCAGGTTGGATGGGGATTGGAGCAACTTGGGCTACTGGAAGGTGTCCCTGCCCCTGGTAGGGGGTTGGAATCCTTAAGGTCCCTTCCAATCCAAACCATTTTGTGATTCCGTGATTCTTCAGGAGTCATATGGGAGGAAGGCTGGGAGAGCTGTGGAGTGACCACAGCACATCATGATGGTCCCACATGGAATCAACACTTGTTTGAAGAGCAATTCTCACTAAAAGAAGAGTCTCTACTGATTTAACAATGCACTGGAACCTTCTAGTGGGAGATGTCCCTGCCCATGGCAGGGGGTTGGAACTGGATGATCTTTAAGGTCCCTTCCAACCCAAACCATTCCATGATTCCACGACTGACATCCAAGCAGCGCAATGAGCTGATATGATTCGTGTTAGAGGAGAAATGAGGTGGAGAACACGGCCCAGACACTCCAAGAAAGTCGCTCCAGCCCTTGGTCGGGAGGAGCCCAGGGAGGAATGAATGCAACGCTTCACCCCACGACCGTACTCCTGTGATCGTAGGTCACACTTTACATACCAATGCCACCAACTTAGTCTGAAGGAAGAATGAACAAAGTCTTAAAGGGGGGGGGAAAAAAAAAGAAGAAACAAAGAAGAGAACGGAGCTTTAGAGGAGAGACACAGCCAGTTCTTCTTGGTTTTAATCTCTTCAACCAGATTTCAGGATAATTTTCTCGGAACAACCAAAGCACAGTGTTGGCCTCAGTACTGTCGGATTCGTTTATTGTTCTGTCTTCACTACCAAGGCAAGTGGCAAACATAGCAAGCAACCCACAGTACAGCCCCTTGAGCAGAAAATCACAGGAGAATAGAGCAGATCAGTATGCGGCTGTTTGTACAAAGCATTTAGCCAGGCTAAAGGTTTGAGGGGTTTGTGTTCAGGCCAAAAAAGTAATGTCTTTGCAAGGGCTACAGGCTTGGGCCACCCAGGGCAGGTCACAGGGGGACTCTAACCTCTCTTCCAAAACATTTCACTGATGAAAGAATCAAGGCACAGGAACCGTTAAGCCCTTTACAATGGACAAAGAATAAAGAGTTCAAACGCCCACCAGAAAAGAGACATCCACTGTAAAGGAACGATGACGGGTGGGGGGATCTCCTGTGTGCCCCCAGCGCGCGGTGACGGGGCCTGGCACATCCTGGTACTTCAAAGGGGCACAGCTGGTGGCTCTGTTCCTCAAAAACATCATTTCAGGGGAAGATTTACACGATGCCATCAGAATTCCCGATGGTGGAGCCGCGGCATCAAAGTTCCAGCAGCTCCTGTGGAAGGGAACCTGGACAATGTGCTGGTGGCCTGACAAGTTTTGGGGGAAAAACCAACTCAGTATTCCTCAAGGAGGGATGCAGGTCTCAAAGTCATCTTCCTTAGTGTAGTGGTTTGGACTTTGTTTTTCCCCAGAGGATAAGAAAAGTGGTAGACCCCAAGGGGTGGAAACCCCTGGAAGTTTTGAATTTCTGTCCAATGAGCGCTCCTGCAAAAAATGTAAACATATCACAACCAGACCGGAAAAGAAGAGTTGTAGTTTGAGGGGAGAAGAAGGTGGCCATGTTGTGAGCCACGAGGAAGGGGCTCTGAGCCCCACAGGGGGGGGCTTTGGCCCCCCAGCCCCAGCTGGGGCCTGTGGGGACCTGGAACAGCATAATGCTGGGCTAGGTGCCTATAGTTATGCTGGGAGATGTTTTTTCTCCATCGTGGGCAGTGGCCGTGGCAGTGGCCGGAGAAAGCAGCAGCCAGAACTGAACCGAAGAAGCAACAAAGACATGCAGCACCAGAGAAGGGACTCCTGGAAGGAGACCTGAGGGAAAGAGAGTCAGCAGCTGAGTTCTACAGAGTTCTTGGGGTAAGAACTGATACCAGACCCCCCAAAACTCCTTTGAGACCTCCTGGAAGGAGGAAGTTGATAGACTCTTACTTGAAAGAGCCTTGAAGTGCAATATGCACTGCAGAGAGGAGCTGAGAAGCTCGGACGTCCTGAGAGCTCAGCCAGGACGGTGTGGGAGGTTGGCCTTGAGGCCCTCCCTTGCTGCAAGCTACAAAGAAGCTCGCAGCCTGAGACAGGGCACAGAGGCCCTGCAAGGAGCTTGAATCTCCTGAAGATACCAGACCGTCACGAAGATCCCCTGTGCTTCGTGATATGACGTGGTGATACGACCTTTGTCTGGGGTGACGAAGCCCACGGAAGACCACTCATTTGGAGAAACGAGTGGCCGAGGGGGATACCCCCCTTGTGTGTGCTGGCAGAGATCCAGCTATCAGCTGCTGCAAGAAACAGAAGAGACAGAGAGAGCCTGCTGCCTTAGAAGATGCTGCTGCTTAGTGACTGCTACTCTGAAGAAGCTGCTGCCCTGAGAGACTGGAAGGGATCTGTCTCTTCTTTCCCTCCTGGACTTTTATTTGGAGGGGAGAAGAGATCTGATCCATTGTAAATACTTATGTCATGGTAGAGATAGTTGTAGTCGTGTGTATAATGTATTGTAGTATTTATTTGTACAGTCATTGTAATATATTCCCTTTCCCCATTCTGAGTCTGGTTGTGTTTTGTCTGGAAAAAAAACCCATCTCACATTGGGTTGAGATGTGGGAGGGGGGATGGAGCTAGGGAATTGGAATTTGGGCTATCTCAAACCATGACATAAAATGGTAGCAGAGGATGGTTGCGAACCATCGAGATAAATTGAGATAAGAGCCATGATGCTTGTGGCAACAGAAAGAGTTTTCCAGACAAAACACAGACTGTACCATTGTAGTGAGAGTAAGACTATAGTAAGTTAAGTACTAAGAGTAAAGTTTGTGATAATGCTTTAATGATGTTTAGTAGAGAGATTTTAGTTATATTTTAGTTTATTGAAGATTGAATATTGATTAGAGTTTTTTTTTCAGTTGTTGTGATATGTTGACATTTTCGCAGGAGCGAGGGGTGGAGTGTTGTAGTGGTTTGGACTTTGTTTTTCCCCAGAGGATAAGAAAAGTGGTAGACCCCAAGGGGTGGAAACCCCTGGAAGTTTTGAATTTCTGTCCAATGAGCGCTCCTGCAAAAAATGTAAACATATCACAACCAGACCGGAAAAGAAGAGTTGTAGTTTGAGGGGAGAAGAAGGTGGCCATGTTGTGAGCCACGAGGAAGGGGCTCTGAGCCCCACAGGGGGGGGCTTTGGCCCCCCAGCCCCAGCTGGGGCCTGTGGGGACCTGGAACAGCATAATGCTGGGCTAGGTGCCTATAGTTATGCTGGGAGATGTTTTTTCTCCATCGTGGGCAGTGGCCGTGGCAGTGGCCGGAGAAAGCAGCAGCCAGAACTGAACCGAAGAAGCAACAAAGACATGCAGCACCAGAGAAGGGACTCCTGGAAGGAGACCTGAGGGAAAGAGAGTCAGCAGCTGAGTTCTACAGAGTTCTTGGGGGTAAGAACTGATACCAGACCCCCCAAAACTCCTTTGAGACCTCCTGGAAGGAGGAAGTTGATAGACTCTTACTTGAAAGAGCCTTGAAGTGCAATATGCACTGCAGAGAGGAGCTGAGAAGCTCGGACGTCCTGAGAGCTCAGCCAGGACGGTGTGGGAGGTTGGCCTTGAGGCCCTCCCTTGCTGCAAGCTACAAAGAAGCTCGCAGCCTGAGACAGGGCACAGAGGCCCTGCAAGGAGCTTGAATCTCCTGAAGATACCAGACCGTCACGAAGATCCCCTGTGCTTCGTGATATGACGTGGTGATACGACCTTTGTCTGGGGTGACGAAGCCCACGGAAGACCACTCGTTTGGAGAAACGAGTGGCCGAGGGGGATACCCCCCTTGTGTGTGCTGGCAGAGATCCAGCTATCAGCTGCTGCAAGAAACAGAAGAGACAGAGAGAGCCTGCTGCCTTAGAAGATGCTGCTGCTTAGTGACTGCTACTCTGAAGAAGCTGCTGCCCTGAGAGACTGGAAGGGATCTGTCTCTTCTTTCCCTCCTGGACTTTTATTTGGAGGGGAGAAGAGATCTGATCCATTGTAAATACTTATGTCATAGTAGAGATAGTTGTAGTCGTGTGTATAATGTATTGTAGTATTTATTTGTACAGTCATTGTAATATATTCCCTTTCCCCATTCTGAGTCTGGTTGTGTTTTGTCTGGAAAAAAAAACCCATCTCACATTGGGTTGAGATGTGGGAGGGGGGATGGAGCTAGGGAATTGGAATTTGGGCTATCTCAAACCATGACACTTAGATAAATTCTTGGAAGATTATCCTAGAAAAGCCAAGCGATGGGACGTCTTGTTCCTCATCCAGAGGGACAAAGTGACACCTTGAGGATACTGAAGTTGAAGAATAAATCTCTGTGTGGACTCTGGAGAAGTTTGTGAGGAAAAGAGGCGGGAGATGATGGGTAGGAATTGAGGCAAGAGGGAGCAGAGAGAAGGTTCCAATTTCCACACTGAGCTTCTACTTCACCCAGTTTCCACACCAAGCTCATCCTTCACCCACACCATTCCCACACAACCCCACTTTGAAGCTGTTCCCCATTACAGACTGAATTACCAAAGCTCATTCCCATCTGGGTAATTTCAGAGAGCTGTGGGAAGAGGGAGGAGTCACCCAAAATACCCCGAACCGGGTCAGATTAAAGAAAAATTTCTATCCCTCTCCATCATTTGTTTCCATGACGGAACAAAGCTGAGCCTGGAGAGCTGTCACTGCAGGGAAATGAGTGCTCCCAGGGGCTGTGAGGACCTGCTGGTAGGGCTGAGGAGCACCTACAGCCCCAAGGAGGAACTTCTCCGTGGTGGACCATGAGATGTTTCCAAGTAGAGAAGAAAAAGAAGCTCTTTAGAAGGAACTGTGTCATGAAATCTGGCATATGATCCACAGGAGAGGCTTAAAAATCGAGTTATGGATCTCCACGGGTTCCCAAATCCATAACCTGAGATGCACAATGGATGTCTCTTAGTTCTTCACTAAAATACTACAAAAAGTGGACTGTGAACATCTCACACTGGCTGAAGAGGTTGTGGATTCCCCATCCTTGGAAGTGCCCAAGGCCAGGTTGGACAAGGCTTGGAGCAACCTGAGATAGTGGGAGGTGTCCCCACGGCAGGGTGTTGGAATGAGATGATCTTTAAGGTCCCTTCCAACCCAAACCATTCTGGGATTCTAATTTGGGCTGCAAAGGTTGATGAGAATCAATGCTGTGTGTCCACGATGGGTGGGAAGGGAAGGTGGTGCAGAGCTGAGGAACTGGGAGCTCCTAAAATTCCTCAAACAAAATCAGGGGTGGACAGAGGCAACCTCTCCTGACAGAGCTGCAAAGGACTGTGAGGATGGGGAAATAAATACCAGTTCATATCCTGGTAACAAAGCAGAACACGGGGAGGTGTTGGAGATGGACAATATCCAAAATCAGAGAATTATGGAATGGTTTGGGTTGGAAGAGAGATCACCCAGTTCCAAACTCCTGCAATGAGCAGGGACACCTTCCACTAGCTCAGGTTGCTCCAACCTGGCCTTGGACACTTCCAGGGATCCAGGGGCAGCCACAGCTTCTCTGGGCAACCTGTGCCAGGGCCTCCCCACCCTCATGGTAAAAAACATCTTCAAAATGTTGTAGCAGAGAGCAGAAGTTGGAGACAAAAGGACAGGAGAGGTTGAGTGGACACCACAGGAGTAGCAAAAGGTTTTCAAAGGAGATAAAAGAGAAGGACAACAGGGAAATACTAAAGCTAAAAGGAAACAAGGTGACAGATGAAAGGACAGATCAGGTGATGGTTGGAGGGAGTGGAAGGAAGCCCTCAGCTCAGGGACAAAGTCAAAATGCTGGAGAGAGATAATTCCTTTTTGACATCACACAAAATCCCAGGGTTTACCCAAGTCAGGCTTGCAAAGATCTGTGTTAAATTAGGGAGCATTGTCCAAATATTCCCATCAGCATCCTGACAGAAAGGGCACGTTTTTTTGGAAGCTCACAGATGGGGAGTCAGGAGCTTCTCATCTGTGAATATTTACAGGCACTAATTCACCAGGAATCACCCTCTTCCTACTCTGAGCCTCTGCAACCTCTAAGAAAGGTCAGCTGAGGGAAATGAAGGTGGTATAAATTCAGGGAGAAACAAAGGAGGATAAATCCAAGCACGGGAAGGTGGCAGAGCCATGGAGCAGAAGCTCCCAGTTCCGTGCCCGTGGTCACTTGGAGCATCCATAAATCTCTCTTCCCATTTCCAAGAACACAAACAGCAGCTCTGGGAAGATGGGAAGCCACCTCTGCTGTCAGTACAAATCACCCCACTCCACTTTAACAGCAGGAAAAGGCAGTTTTGTTTTCCAGTGAGGGAAGGGTTTTGACAGGCGGAGAGGTGGGAAGGAACGAATGTGGGATGTGCTCCTCTCATCCTCACAGGGAACTGCAACCCACTGGGAAAACAGAGGGTCTGAGAGGTGTCCTTGTACAGGCATCAGGATCTCTTGTCCATGATGGAAAGATGTCCTTTAAAGCCACCCACACAGGCAGCTCATCCAAACTGAGCTCATCTTCTATTTGGGACAGTCTGGGAAACCAGTCACAGAATCATGGAATGGTTTAGGTTGGAAGGGACCTTTAAGATCATCCAGTCCCATCCCCTGCCATGGGCAGGGACACCTTCCACTAGACAAGGTTGCTCCAAGTCCTGTCCAACTTGGCCTTGGACACTTCCAGGGATCCAAGGGCAGCCACAGCTTCTCTGGGAAATCTATTCCAGTTCCTCACCACCCTCACAGGGAAGGATTTCTTTACAATATCCCATCTAAATCTTCATTTTTCCAGTGGGAAGCCATTCCCTGTGTCCTGTCCCTCCATGCCTTGTCCCCAGTCCCTCTCCAGCTCTCCTGGAGCCCCTTCAGGCCCTGCCAGGGGCTCTCAGCTCTCCCTGCAGCCTTCTCTTCTCCAGGGGAACCCCCCCAGCTCTCCCAGTCTGGCTCCAGAGCAGAGGGGCTCCAGCCCTGGCAGCAGCTCCGGGGCCTCCTCTGGACTCTCTGCAGCAGCTCCACGTCCTTGTGCTGTTGTTCCCAGGGCTGGAGTAGCTCTGCAGGGGGGTCTCACCTCAGACAGGGGCAGAGGGAAAAATCCCCTCCCTTTCCCATCAGTTCTTGCACCTCTGGTGCCAAAGCTCAGCCTGATGCCAGCAATCCAAGCAACCCTTCCCTTTCCATGCTGATGGGACAGCAATTGAGTTATAAATCAGGAAATATTTTACAAACCCACAAATCTGGAGAATTAATTCACCAGTATCTTCTTTTAAGCCTAAACCCCCACCTTTATCACCTCTATTATTGTTGATTGTGAATACAAACCCATTTGCCTGTCATGGGTTTCATATCTGCTTCTAATATGCAGAAAAATATCTTCACCACCTACAAATTCTTCTTAATACACAAATAAGTCCTTTTATTAATTTGCCTCACCCTTCTCTTAATCAGATTATTCCTCTGGCATCACAAGAGACTTATACAAAAGCCTGATAAACTCCAGGATCAAACCCCTGTAGCCCCGTTCCCACATCACTGCACTCACTGGAAGTGCTCCAAACAGCTCTGAAATCCTATTTTAATATGAAAAAATTAATAAACTAAGTAAAGTTTGAGGATCTGGGGGGAGGAAGAGGATGGAGGAAGACGCATGAAGTTAAATATGGTACAACAAAGATGCTGAGATTCAAAGCTGGTATAATAAAGATGCTGAGATTCACACCTGTGCTTTCAGATAAAATACTAAAAAATAAACAAGAAAGAAACCCGAGAAAAAAACAAATTGAAACATATTTTCTGAATGCACCAGTTCACTCATCCTGACATTAAAAACTTGAGGAACTGCAGCCCAAAAAAGAGAAATAAAATGATTCCTGGTGTCAGCAAAGACAGCAGGCATTTTTTACTGCTGAAAAGGAAGAAAAAGGCTTAGTCTGGGTTGAATGTCCCGGGACTGACAGTGATGGAGTGGAAGATTCCAGCTCCGGAATCCGTCTCCATTCCGGTACCTCGGGATGGGGGAGCAGGTCACCTGTCCCAGGTTGGAGTCACCTGCTCCTCAGTGTCTGAGTGCTCCTGCTCTTGCCTCCAAAAACAACTGGAATGTAAGGAATTGTGCTTTTAAACCCGGAATTAAATGCCATCTGTTTTTCCTTGCAGCGGGAGCTCTCAGGGAAGAGCTGCTGCTGAGTGATCCTTGTTTCCCGATGGGGCGGAAATCTGCCGGGATCTGTGCACGTGTCTGCAGCCCAAACAGAAGGAATTATTAATGACAAATGGGCCCTATTATTTCCTGCTACATCTCCTGTCCCTCTGTGGGCACTGATTGGAATTCAGCTGCTCCCAAAGAGCTGATGGGACCCAAATTAGACAGGAAGAATTTTGGGGTTGCCGAAAGAAAAATAAGGCCTCGCCTGCGTTCTGACACGAGATATAACTGCAGGATTGGGATATGACTCATTAACCAGGGATCTTTCTCCCAGGTTGTTCGGCTGAGGGCTGGAAAACTGGAAATGGACATTAAAAAATAAAAATATGCTCGTTAGAAACACCACAAATCTTACTGGGGGATGTTTCTGAGCACTGAATTTCAAACTCGGTGTTGGTGGGTGCAGTCGAAGGGAAACACGGTCAGGAAAATGTTTGATAAAGGGTGGAAGAAGGGATTTGGAGAGTGGGAAGGGCCAGGTTATGATGGAGCCAAAACAGGGGATGGCACTGAGTCATTCCCCATCCCTGGAAGTGTCCAAAGCCAGGTTGGACAGGGATTGGAGCAACCTGGGCTAGTGGAAGGTGTCCCTGGCAGGGGGTTGGAATGAGATGAGCTTTGAGGCCCCTTTCAACCCAAACCATTCCTTCATTCTATGATAAACAAATTACATCCCAATCTCCACCTCAACCAAGACAAAAAGGTGGATTTTTGGGGGGACAAAAAAGTCCCCAAAACACATTAGCAAAGATTTCCTGAACTTCTTATCAGCTCCATCAAGCTCTGGGTTTTCACCAGCCACGGTCACCAATCCATCCCAACAGTAATCCCATTAACAAATCCATCCCTCTCACAAAGAGGATCCTGTGCACAAGTGTGTTCACTCTGCTTTAGCTTAATTATAAAACTAGGAGGAAAAAAAGTATTTTGTCTGCTTTGAGCTCTGGTTTTTTAATCCTTTTACCGAGCAGGACAAGCAGCAACTTCAAGGCAACCTCAGGATTTCGGTCCTAATTCAGGTGGGCACCAGATGATCCAAAATGAGCAGGTTTGAGAGCAAAACCACCACGATTCTCCGCACACACCTCTGAGCAGATGTTGTCATTTTGTCCCAAGGACTCTTTTTTTCCATAACACTGAGTTTGCAAAAAGGCTTCGCTGTGAGGAAAAAAAAATCCCTGCAGCAGGAAAAGAAGACGATTTGCTGAGGTCAAGAGAGAAACAGAACTTCTGAAGAGCAGGTTGCTCCAAGCTCTGTCCAACCTGGCCTTGGACACTTCCAGGGATCCAGGGGCAGCCACAGCTTCTCTGAGCAAGGTGGGACAGGGTCTCACCAACCTCAGAGCCAAGGGTTTCATCTTCCCAATATCCCATCCATCCCTGCCCTCTGGCAGTGAGAGGCCATTCCCTGTGTCCTGTCCCTCCATGCCTTGTCCCCAGTCCCTCTCCAGCTCTCCTGGAGCCCCTTCAGGCCCTGCCAGGGGCTCTCAGCTCTCCCTGGAGCTTTCTCTTCTCCAGCTGAACCCCCCCAGCTCTCCCAGCCTGGCTCCAGAGCTTCTCCGAAAGAGTCCTGCACTCAAATATCTCCTATTTTTTAAACTACTCCACCTCAAAAAGCAGGGATGTTCTGCAGAGCATCAACACAGCAATAAAGAGGAAAAGGAAGACCAAAACTTCGATCTCTCAGAATTTGCTGAGCTTCCTCTGTCCCGAGGACAGTGTGGCCAACAGGTCCAAGGAAGTGATTCTGCCCCTGGACTCAGTGCTGGTGAGGCCACCCCTGGAGTGCTGTGTCCAGTTCTGGGCTCTCAGCTCAGGAAGGACATTGAGGGGTTGGAGCAGGTCCAGAGGAGAGCAACGAGGCTGGGGAAGGGACTGGAGCACAAGTGCTGTGAGGAGAGGCTGAGGGAGCTGGGGCTGTTCAGCCTGGAGAAGAGGAGGCTCAGGGGAGACCTCCTCACTCTCTGCAACTCCCTGACAGGAGGGGGGAGCCAGAGGGGGGTTGGTCTCTTTTCCCAGACAACCATCAGCAAGACAAGAAGGCTCAGTCTTCAGCTGTGCCAGGGGAGGGTTAGGTTGGAGATTAGAAAGAATTTCTTTGCAGAGAGGGTGCTCAGCCATTGGAATGGGCTGCCCAGGGAAGGGGTGGATTCTCCATCCCTGGAGGTGTTTAAGACAAGACTGGATGTGGCATCAGTGCCATGGGCTGGGAACCACGGCGGGGTTGGATCAAGGGTTGGACTTGATGATCTCGGAGGTCCCTTCCAACCCAGATGATTCTGTGATTCTATGATTCCATGATTCTATGACACTTCCCCGAGAGACCCCGAGCTCCGCGGGGCATTCGCTGTTCCCTGTCTACATGCCTGGCAATCCCAAAGCACGAAGGAAAAGGGGCAAGGGAAGAGAAGACAAGGGGGAAGGGGGTGACTGGGCACTCACGTTCACACTCCTCCACGTCCAGGTTGAACTGCTGCAGGGCCCCCAGCGTGAGCTGCCTCACCTCGGCCTCCAGCAGCAGCTGCAGCAGCGACGTCGAGAGGTGTTTGCAGGCCGACATGCAGGCGGTCTGGGCCACCTTCCCCTGCAGGGAAAAGGGACACCTGGTGAGGCCAAAAACCAAAGGAAGAATTCCCTGCACTGTTGGGTGAAGTCTGGTGGAGAGCAGGTGCATAAAGGACATTCAGCACAAGCACACAGAAGAGCTGTTACAATCTTACAATAATGGCTAATTATCATATTTAACAATCACACCGTGGCTCAAAAACTCATCATCCCCCAGACTGCCCCCAGGCTCTCCTGTTAGACACCAGATTCTTGGGTCAGAACCATCTTGTGGGGAGAGAGTGTGTGTGTGTGTGTGTGTGTGTGTGTTTCTGGAGGGGGAAGGGATGGGTGGAACCTCATGGAGGTGGGGTGGGGTCGTGTCACTCATGGCAGCCTCTGGAATACACATGGAGAAGTCCTGGAGTAGCTTCCAGTCACAAACAGCCCGGGAGAACTATAACACAAACAGCTCCTGCAGCCCCTGACCCAGCTCAGACTGGGACAGTGAGGACACTGCCCTATAACACCCTACAGCTCATATGGGGACAGTGAGGACACTGCCCTATAACACCCCACAGCTCCTGCAGCCCCTCTTCTTCTGGCTCCAAACCTGGTTTGGGTTGGAAGGGATTTTAAAGGCCATTCATTTCCACCCCACTGCCATGGGCAGGGACACCTTCCACTAGCCCAGGTTGCTCCAAGCCCTGTCCAACCCACCCCTGGACACTTCCAGGGATGGAGCAGCCACAACTTGGTTCTCTTTTTGGCAGGTAAGGTTTGCAAAGGTCTGCACAACACATCAAAACCCTAAAAATGGGGAAATCCTTTGGCACAAGAGCAGATTTCCACACAAAGCCTCAGGAACGATCCCAATGTCTGCGTGCACAACCCCACGGCGACGTTCGCGGATCGCGGTGCTCCCCTGACAACAGCTCCAGCAGGAGATTATGTCCTCAAACACACACAAAAGCCCTGTAACACGCTTTTCTGAACCCAAGGCGTGGCTTAGGAGATCTCACCCACTTTTACAGGCGCTTCACAAGTTGTGTTTAAACTGGGATTAAAGTTTACCCCGTGTCTCCAGCTCAGCATCACCGCGGCACGGAGGGATGAGCAAACCTTCGATGCGTGTGCTGGGAAGTGTGTGTTTTTTTTACCACCAGCTCTGCAAAGTTCTTTCGGGTCTTCAGGCCACATTCATCTTCAGCAGGAGGGGAAAAAAGATGCATTTTTTATTTGAGAAAAAAAAAAAAAAAAGAGCCAGGCTGTGAATTATTGAGCAGGGTCCTCCATCTCCGCTGCTCCCAGCCGTTCCCAGGCTCGGGAACGTTCATCACTCACCTCCAAACAAACACCTGCACTAAAATGAAGATGAAGCACAGCAACCATAAAGTTTAGCAGAGCCCTGGTTTGGTTTTTTTTTTTTTTTTTTTGCTTTTGCTTTTCATCATTTCTTTGTGTTTTTCTGACACATTTGGTTATTTAAAACACGGCTCGTGCCGATTCCTCATCCCCGAGCGCAGCGGGAAGCGCGACACGGCCCCAGTGTGATTTTTCTTCATTACTTCCAACAGACACTCAAGTTTTTGCTGGGGTCGAGTGGCTTTCACAGGATCACAGAATATCCTGAGCTGGGAGGATCAAATCCAACTCCTGGTCCTGCCCAGACACCCCAACAATCCCCCCCCCCCCCATCCCCAAGAGCGTTGTCCAAACCCTCCTGGAGCTCTGGCAGCCTTGGGGCTGTGCCCACTGCCCTGGGGAGCCTGGGCAGTGCCCAACCAGCCTCTGGGGGAAGAACCTTTTCCTAAAATCCAATTTAACCTCCCCTGGCACAGCTCCAGCCATTCCCTCGGTGCTGTCCCTGCTCACACAGAGCAGACAGGGATGGAGCTGCCCCTCCTCTGCCCCTCACACAGAAGCTGCAGACTATGATGAGGTTGGTGACCAGGGACAGGACCCAGGGAATGGCTGGAGCTGTGCCAGGGCAGGCTCAGGTTGGATCTCAGCACAAGGTTCTTCCCCCAGAGGCTGGTTGGGCACTGCCCAGGCTCCCCAGGGCAGTGGGCACAGCCCCAAGGCTGCCAGAGCTCCAGGAGGGTTTGGCTGATCCTCTGGGGCACAGGGTGGGACTCTTGGGTCTGGGCCTGTGCAGGGCTGAGGGTTGGACTGGGTGATCCCTGGGGGTCCCTTCCAATTCAGGATATTCTAGGAATCTGTGAGGTCTCCCCTCAGCCTCCTCTTCTCCAGGTGAACAGACCAAGTGCCTCAACTGCTCCTCGTGTGGGTTCCCCTCCACATGCCACTGAGCAGAAGACCCAGATGGAAGCAGAGACGAGAAAGCAAAGCCCTGCAACCACACCCTGGGACCCTCACCCATGCTGGTCATGAGGGGACAGGGCTCCTCACCCTTCCTGGGTGAGCAGGAGAAAAATCCAACGAGTAGCTCACACTCCACGTCAGCAGGAGTTCGCATGGAGCACTGCAATCCTTGGAGAAGCCTTGGAGGTGAATCAGAATGGTTTGAGTTGGGGGGACCTTGAAGACCATCCCATTCCACCCCCTGCCATGGGCAGGGACACCTCCCACTAGACCAGCTTGCTCCAACCTGGCCTTGGACACTTACAGAGATCCAGGGGCAGCCACAGCTTCTCTGCCCAACCTGAGACAGGGCCTCAACACCCTCACAGTCAACAATTCCTTCCCAATATCCCATCTGTCCCTGTGCTTTGTCCATGTGAAGCCATTCCCTGTGTCCTGTCCCTCCCTCCCTTGTCCCCAGTCCCTCTCCAGCTCTCCTGGAGCCCCTTCAGGCCCTGCAAGGGGCTCTCAGCTCTCCCTGGAGCCTTCTCTTCTCCAGTCTGACCAACCCCACGTGCAGGACCTTGATGACCTTCCTGAGCTTTGCAGTGCTCCCGTCTCCAGCCTGTCCATTCCCACTGGATGCCATCCCTTCCCTCCAGCTTGCCAACCAACCACACCAAGGACAAACCCCAGGAAGGTTTTCTGCCCCACTTCCAAAACTTGCAGAGGAACAACCTTCTTAGAAGCCAAGCAAGGGGCAGATCAGCCCACGTGGAGGCACCTAAAGGGTTTTCTACGCCTGCTTCGTGCAGGAACTCCTTGTCCAGCCAGACCTGCTGTGAATGACAAGTGACACCCCTGGGAGGGCGTGAAGAGGAGCAAATAATTGAGATGAAATGTCAAGTTAATGAGCCCAACACAGGGAAGGTGGGATGGGAGAAGTAATTTAATCATCAGGACCTGACAGCACCAGGACTCATCGAGTCTTCACCACCCAAGTGCCTCCAAGTGGCACCTCAGCACCTTCTTTGTGACTATTTTTTACCACAACTCGTTGCAGAGATGGCAAAGGGGGTCCAGCCACCAAGGTCAGGACCAGCTTCTGGCTCAGCTTTCCCTGCTCCTTCCTTTTCCCCACGGGATTTGCTCAGGTCCAAAACTTTTTGAAGGTAAAAATCTATATTTCACCTTTGAAAACCTGGAAGCTGAATCTTCTCAGGCCAACTGAGAACATGACCTTTGTTTTCTATTATTCTTAAGGTTTAAACACCTAAAAGTCTTTCTTCTTTAAAAAAAACCTCAGTGTTTCCTCTTAAAAAACACAGAGATGCCTGACAGTTTAAATCCAATATTTCTGGACGAAAGGCAAAAGTATATAAAGGTATTTTTCCCCCCCTTTTTAAGTATTAATCCATTTTTCCTTATATTTACTATCAGAGACCTTGGAGATGCCACAGGGCTTTCAATCACTGTGTTAAATGTCTGCTTAGAGAAAGGAAAGCACCACCAGGGATGACCAGCATCTCCTGCCCTGGGCACCAAGATTTAAAACCCTTCCCAGAATTTATGGTTCTCCCTCCTTATAAATAAGACTGGACCCAGTCCTTTCCTGCCTCATCCCCGTGCTCGACACAACCAGTGCCCACTTAAAGCAGCTCCTGATAAAATCAGCAGAGCCTTCTGAACATCAATTTTAGACTTTCTTTCCCCAGAAATAGAGTGGGAAATGTGCTTGATAAGCAGCTGCTGTTGACAGGAGACAAACCAGCACCCGGACACTGATATATCACCGCTAATAAGCTGCTGTCGTGAGTTGTTTGTATTCCCACCTGGAATGGTTTGAGCTGGCAGGAATCAAGCACATCCTCACATCACAACATGTTGGCTCTTTGGAACTTATTTAGGATGGATTTTCACTTCATAGTGCTGGGTTTTTTCCCCCCCTCTGGTTCATTTTTCAGCTGGCAGAGCACGGCCTCACCCTCCCCTCACGGGGACACGCGGAGCCGAGCGGGTGATGGACGTGCTTTCCAGCAGCCTCACCCCCCTCCCAAAATCATTAACTGCCCCACCCAGGGCGGTGGTGTCGGGACATGTGCCTTGGGACAGAGGTGGAGCAGCAGCAGGATCCCTCCAATGTCATCCCGGCCGTCGGAGCTCCTCAGAAAGCCCAGGCTCAGAGGAGCCGCCGGGACGGCTCAGCCGGGACGGCTCCGACCTCGTGCCAATCACCCTGATGGTTTTTTGGGAGCGTGTGGCGGAACGGGGGCACTCCCAAAGGCTCTCCCTGTGCCAGCCCTGAGCAATCAGGGAGTTTCATCCTGATCCTGCTCCCTGACGTGGCTGCAAACCAGCTCCATCCTTGTAGTGCTGAAACAACTCGATGGAACAGTGTGGTGCCTCCAGCCCAGGAACGACTGGTCTGTCACAGAATCCCAAATGTGCTGAGTTGGAAGGGACCCCCAAGGATCATCCAGTCCAACCCTCAGCCCTGCACAGGCCCAGCCCCAAGAGTCTCACCCTGTGCCCCAGAGGATCAGCCAAACCCTCCTGGAGTTCTGGCAGCCTTGGGGTTGTGCCCACTGCCCTGGGGAGCCTGGGCAGTGCCCAACCAGCCTCTGGGGGAAGAACCTTTCCCTAAAATCCAATTTAACCTCCCCTGGCACAGCTCCAGCCATTCCCTGGGTGCTGTCCTTGGTCCCCCCAGAGCAGAGCTCAGTCCTGCCCCTCCTCTGCTCCTCACAAGGATGTTGCAGACCCCAGTGAAGTGTCCCCTCAATCACAGACTTACATCCTGACCCTGGTCCCAGCCTGGCTCCAAACCAGCTCCCTCCCTGTCTGCATTTCAGAAACAACTTGACTGAACACTGTGGTCCCTCCAGCACAGGAACAATTTGCCTAAAATCCAAGATAAGATTTGGAGAGGGAGGGAAAGGAGGAGGAATTGCAAGCACAACCTGAAATCTCTGCAGACAACAGGGAAACAAACACCTCAAAGTCACCAATCGCTGCTCATTTTCCAACTTTACAGAATCCCAGAATATACTGAGCTGGAAGGGACCCACCAGGATCATCCAGTCCAACTCCAGGCCCTGCACAGGCCCATCCCCAAGAGTCACCCCATGTGCCCCAGAGGATCATCCAAACACTCCTTAACTTGACAGAAAAACAGAGAGCTTCAAAACACAGCAATTCCAGAGCCAGCACTGAGGGGTCATTCATTTATTTAAAACCTCTGCAAATGCCATTAAAAACGACCTGGATTTGCAGGGGGGTCAGGGGTGAAAGCTGATGGATCTCAATGGCCAAGACACCCAAGCACCTGCTTGGTCTGACCTTCAGTTCAAACAGAGGAATTCTGAGACTATTATCAAAGCAAAATCCATGGATTTAGGGTTAGGTTTGGTTTTTAATTTAGGATTATGGTTTGTTTTGAGACTCCAATCAGTTTGCAACCACATTTCTGGCACGGAATCCCTCTGTCCACGGCTTTCAATGGCACCTCTTTGCTGCTGGTGTTCTCATGACACCTCTCAGGGTGACACTGCCCTCTCTGCCCTCCCAAGGCTTCCTCTGGGCACAGACACCCAGAAAACTTCCTTGTGGTCATGGGAAGAAAGGGAAGAGCCAAACATCTGCAGCTCTCCCAGAGGTGCAACCCAGGGGCACCTCCCAGAGCACATCCCCATAAAATCATTGAGCTCGGAAAAGACTTCCCAGACCATCAAATCCCCCCTGTGCCCGATGCCCACCTTGTCCCCCAGCCCAGAGCACTGAGTGCCATGGTCAGGCCTTCCTTGGACACCTCCAGGGCTGGGGACTCCAAACCTCCCTGGGCAGCCCCTTCCAATGCCAATGTCCATGGGCTGCCCCCCATGGACCACCCGGCACGGGGCCCACCAAGGGAATCATCCCTGAGGAGATCCCCCCTGAATCATCTGTTTTCATCTAGATTTGATCCTTGGGCAGCAGTTGGAAACCCCTGGATTCCCAGGAGGATGGGATGGACCACAGGGAAGGTCTGGAGCCGGCCCTGCTCCCGGGATTTGTTTGAAAACAGCCAATCTGTTCCCAATTAGGGAGAGGAAACGCCGAAAGGCTGCCTTGTTAATTAAGGGACTTGCTATCAAAGGACTCATTAAAAGCTACTGAAATGGAAGGGTTGTTAAAATAAACATCCATTAATCTTAACGTGCAATCAGGAATAAGCTGCCACTTCCCACCTTGTGGCTCCATCCCAGCACCCTGCAGGAGCACCTCTGGCTCTCATGGAATCGTGGAATGGTTTGGTTGGAAAATACCTTAAAGACCATCTCATTCCACCCCCTGCCAGGGGCAGGGACAGCTTCCACTAGCCCAGATTGCTCCAACCTGGCCTTGAACACTTCCAGGGATCCAGGGGCAGCCACAGCTTCTCTGCCCAACCTGGAACAGGGCCTCACCACCCTCATAGCCAGGAATTCCTTCCTAATATCCACCTAAAACCACCCTCGTCCAGCTTGAAGCCAAAATGGACACAAAAAACATGAAGCAGCCCAAATATTTTGGGAATCCTATTCGTGTTTCCCAAAGCAAATCAAGGCTCTCTCCCGGTCGCTGTGTCCACCTTCGGAGACTTCCCGAGTTCCCTGATGCCAAGCAGAGCCTGGCCTTGGACACTTCCAGGGACCCAGGGGCAGCCACAGTTTCTCTGGGCGACAGAGGAGGAGGAACCTGTTGGTGCCTCCTGCTTTTCCCCACAATCAGGTGGGATGTGGTCACTGAAATGCCAACACAAGTCCTGCTGTAGCAGGGGGAGCCCTTCCACCAACTCCCCAAGGAATTACCGCAGTGTTTCCACGGAAAACGGAGCCTGACCGGCCTCAAATGGGCTCAGAATTTCCAATTATTTTTCTTTTTTTTTTTTACTACCAACAAAAATTTCCTTTTCGTGCACAAAAGCAGGCAACAAAAAAGCAGGCCACAAAAATGCAAATTCGTCAATATTAAATGTCCACTTTTCTATAAATGCCACAACTTGCCCCAAGAATTCCAACACTGGCTTTGCTGACTTTCCCAATTCCTAAGGTAACACTGGAAAGGGGGGATTTTGCAGGAGATGGAAAGGTGAGGGTGTAATAAGGAGGAATTGTTGGGTGGCACCAACCCGAGAGGATCCTTCCCATGGGGGCACCTCAGTCCCTGCAGAACCTCCCACATCTCATCTCCTGCTCCAGATGCCTCTGGATCCTCCTGCTGCCCACACCACAGCCCCAGATCCGTGGGCAAATCCAGCAAATCAGCTCTGGCAACTCCTGAGTGGAAATTTGGTTTCTCTGTGTCATCCTGATTTGCCTTTTTTTTTTAAAAACCAACTGTTCTGAAGTCGCTGAAAACGGCAAAAAAACCCCCCAAAGCATCACCCCGATAAATTAACACTTCCCAACCAGTCAACCCAAAGGTACAACAACTACATTTATGAATGTTTTTAAGAGGTTTACTTAAGAAATAAACCCCTCATTAATTGCCCAGAAACCCATTTTCAATTGGACAAAGAGGGTTGTTTTTTTTTTGTGGAGGTTTTTTGTTGCTTCCTTTTTTTTTTTTTTCTGGTTTGTTTCAGGGTTTTTCAGCTTTGTTTTAGCTAAAAAAAAAAAACAAACAAACAAAAACCAACACCAAACACACAAAACCACATTAAAAAAATCTTCAAAAAAAGCCCAAGCCAAAAGCTGTGGGTCTGCACTCAACAACTTGCAAAGAGATGTGTCTCCAGGACAAAGGGACAAGTGAGAGCCCCGAGCAGGTCAGATGGCCAAGGATACCAAGCCTGGTGGGTGGGTCAGTGCCACCTCAAACAGGGTGGTCTCCAAAGATGTCCCATCTGAAGGCTGGAGCTCAGTTGGCATCAATGACCACTTTGGTCACCAGGGCAAGTATCAAGAGAGCAACTCTTAATCAATTAATTCTATTTTTTTTGGCTTTAGCACCCTTATTAAGAGGAAGAAATGCCCTTTTCCTCCCCAGATTGTGTTATGGAAAGAGGACAAGAGGAGACAAGTCCCTGTTTTCCAGCAGGGAATGTGCTCCGGGCTGAGCTTAACTCTGTGTTAGACTCGACCCATGTGGGACACGAGAGGTGAGTGATGTGTGAACATCAACAGTCACCCATTTCAGCCACTGCCAAGCTCCATATTCCACCTCTGGCTCCATGAAGTCATCTCAGGAGCTGAACACTGAGGCCATTGTGTGGATTTATGGACTTGGAAAAGGCAACTGGCGCCAAGTTACAAGTCGACGTGCACGTGGTTTTTTGGAATTTGCCAAGGAAAAGAAGGAGAAAACCTTCCAGCCAACAAGGGAAGGTTGGCCATGAGCAACGTTTGTGGGTCAGGGCTCCTGAGCACAGAGTAATGCCTGTTGGGGAAAGGGATGATCCTCTGCCTTGGACTCATGGGATGATCCTCAGCCTTGGACCCCTGGGATGCTCCTCAGCTTTGAAACTCTGGATGTTCCTCAACTTTGGATCCCTGGATGTTCTTCAGCCTTGGATCCTGGGATGCTCCTCAGCCTTGGACCCCTGGGATGTTCCTCAACCTTGGACATGTCTCCTCAGCCTTGGACCCCTGGACATTCCTCAGCCTTGGACCTGTGGGATGTTCCTCAGTCTTGGATCCCTGGATGCTCCTCAGCTTTGGACTCCTGGATGTTTCTTAGCCTTGGACCTCTGGGATGTTCCTCAGCCTTGGACTCACGGGATGATCCTCAGCCTTGGACCCCTGGACATTCCTCAGCTTTGGACCCCTGGACGCTCCTCAGCTTTAGACCCACAGGATGTTCCTCAGCCTTGGACTCATGGGATGCTCCTCAGCCTTGCACCTCTGGGATTCTCCTCACCTTGGACCCATGGGATGCTCCTCAGCATTTCCCAGGAATAAGAAGGGCCTCTTTCCCCTCAGGACCTGCCGTGCCAGAACTGACCTGATGACCCAGAGTTTGTGGTTTAGGAGGAGGATCCATGTTCTGGGCAGGATGATCCCGGTTCCCTGGGCTGGGAGCAAGGCAGGTTGTGGGATCTATGGAAGAAGTTTCGGTGCCACAGGAAAATCACCAGGTTGAAGACAATTTTTCCTGTTTTCTGAGTGAAACTGGGAATTTTGGACCTCTGCTGACTTTGACCATCCCAACCACACCATCACTGGTTCCAGAGACAACCTGCCAGCACTGAGACACCTCAGGTTCACCACAGAAAACCTACAAAGAGCAGCAGGGCCAACAAACACAATCCCAAGTGGAATTTGCTTCCTGCAAGCCCCACTCCCCCGGAAAGCTGAAGAGCCCAAAGAGCAGCTCCAACCAACCTGGAAGGCCACCATCCCTTGTCTGGAATGGGATGGCTTTCAGAATCCAGGGAAAGCTGAGCACGAGCCCACGTTTTAGTGGCTGCTTTCCAGAGGTATTTAAAAAAAAAAAAAATCCATGGGGTGTCACTGCCAGGAGTAAACATTTACCACTTCTCTGCTATTTTTGGGTATTAAAGGGAAAACAGGCTGCCCCGGATCTGGCAGCATGACCAGCACACGGCAAAGGGAGCTCCCAACAGGAGCAGAGCAGATAAAAAAAGGGAAAGGCGGGAGGGGGAATAAAAAAGCAAACACGGCAATTATCCAGCACCACAGAAAATAAACCAGCCCGCTACAAAACCCCCCCCTCACATTCCAAGAAAAGAGGAAAAAACCCCTGGCTGTGTCCAAGGTGCCCGAGGTCAACGGCTGGAGGTTGTTTTGGCTGGAGCTGGTGGGAGCTCGAGGCGGAGGGGAAATCACATCAGGGGCGATGGTCACAACCAGCTCCTGCAGATAGAGCTGAAAGTGGCTTTTTCAAAAATATATAATGTTGGTTTATTCAATTTGGAGGTTTTTTTGGAGGTTTTTCATAACGATTTGGGGAGTCGCCAGCCCCACGGAAAGGTTTTTCCTACATCAAGGAATCCTGGACCTATGAACTGCACCTACTGAAAATAGGAGCAACTACACCCCAAGGCACAACTCACGGAGTTTGTAACCACCTAAAATTGTGGGATCCAGGATACCAGAGGTTCTGGGACAAGGCCGTGCTCAGGAACGTGGGATTTTTTCCCTCTCGGACTGTGCTGTCACAGTCAACAAGCCACAGCTACTTTATTATTTCTTTTTTTTTTTTTTTTTTTCAAATAGGAAAATAAATAAACAGGAGGAAGGGCAGGGGGTTGAGAAGGGAAGTCCCTCGGGATGCAGCGGTCACCACCGAGCACGGGATCGTTCCTTTGAACCCTTTTGGAGCCACACAAACACCCAACCGGGCAGAGACCCCTCGTTGGAGCTCCAGGGTTTGCTGCAAAGCTGGGAAGCTGCTGAGGGGGGTATTTTACACATGGACATAAGCAAAAAAAAAAAGCCCAGAGAAAAGGAAGATTTCATGATCTGTGTCTTTTTTCCTTGCACAGAAACCCGAGGCAGGGTAGGATATTTTTAATTTTGTGGGTTTTAAGAGCCTAGAGTAGAGAAAGTTGTGTGCAAGGCTGGACAGTCCCTGTGTTGGAGCACCCAGTGCTGTCTGGTCTCCTGGGATGCTCCAGAGATTGCTGGAAGGAGCTTCACACCAGACACAGGAAAGTTAGGGATAGGACAGCATAATGCCTCGAGAAACTCTAGGAATTAGAGGGTTTATCCTTGGGAGCCACTGGATTTAACTGCAGACTCATTAATCATGTAACCACCTGATCCCAACGCTCCCACCAGGAGCAACAGGGATCCTGTTGCTCCAGGGATCCAGGGATCCCTTAAAGATCACCCAGTTCTGACCCCCTGCCATGGGCAGGGACACCTTCCACGAGCCCAGGTTGCTCCAGGATCCTGTTGGCAGCCTTTCCCTGGAACTAAATATTAATTTTCCAACATTTCCATGTGTTCCCGAGCAAACACTGCAGGAAAACACGAGCAGCAGACCAAGGGGAGCCAGGGGGTTGGTCTCTTCTCCCAAGGAACAAGTGACAGGACGAGGGGAAAGGGCCTCAAGTGGCACCAGGGGAGGTTTAGGTTGGATATTGGGGAAAATTTCTTCATGGAAAGTGCAGTCAGACTTTGGAAGGGGTTGCCCAGGACAGCAGTGGTGTCCTCATCTCTGCAGGAATTTAAAGTCATGTGGATGTGGCAGCTGGGGACACGGGTCAGTGGTGGCCTTGGCAGTGCTGGGGAATGGTTGGACTGATGATCTCAGAGGGTTTTTCCAACCTCAGTGATTCCACGATTCCACAGAATCATGGAATGGTTTGGGCTGGAAGGGACCTTAAAGATCACCCAGTTCCCGCCCCCTGTCATGGGCAGGGACACCTTCCACGAGCCCAGCTTGCTCCAACCTTGGACACTTCCAGAGATCCAGGGGCAGCCACAGCTTCTCTGGGCAACCTGTGCCAGGGTCTCCCCACCCTCCCAGCCAGGAATTCCTTCCCAATATCCCACCCGAATCTCCCCTTTTCCAGTGGGAAGCCATTCCCCCTTGTCCTGTCCCTCTAGACCCTTATCCAGATCCCTTCCCAATATCCATCGAAATCCACCCTCTTCCAGCCTGAGGCCAAAACGAACACAAGAAACACGAAGCAACCCTCACTTTTCGGGGTCCTATTTGTGTTTCCCAAAGCAAATCAAGGCTCTTTCCTGGTCCCTGTGTCCACGATCCGGGACTTTCCCAGTCCCTTGATGCAAAGCAGATTCGTGGCCCGACCGTGATCGGAGCGCGCGGCTCCGAACTGGAACGAGCGAGACACACAAAAAAAAAATGGACATATTTCATCCTCCTCTTTTGTGGCTTTTATTTTCTTTTGTCTTCGCTTTGGGAATAACATTCTTTCCATTGGGAAGAGCCTTGATTTTCCATTAAATACAAAGCAGCTGCCATCTTGGAAACAAAAAGTTGATTAAACACAGATTTTTTATTTTTTTTATATATTATTATTCCCCCCCCCCTCCCCAACGTAGGAAGAGGCGAGAGCCACGTTTCTTTCAGTTGATTTATCGGGGCAAAGCATCTGCCAACCATGGCAGCGGGAAGACTTGAAAGAGAGGGAATGGGATCATCTTTCCCGAATAATTTTATAATTATAATTTGACGTTGTAGAAAAGGGGAAGGATCCCCAGGCTTGGAGCGCGGTACCCGCCCCCCGGGACGCTGACACCGGGGGTTCCTCACCCTTCACACACACAGGGATGCTCCAGATTCCCGATTTACGCAGATTCCTGCTGGCTGGGATGCCGAGGGAACGTCGGCGTGACGTACGGATACCGGGGGGGGGGAAACGCAACCAGCACGCGGCTTGAGGGCCAGATGTGGAGCAGACTGGAGAAAAGGATGAGCTCCAAACACCAAAAAAAACCCCCAAAAAACCCCAAACCACCCACTCCGTGAGCCATCAAACTCCATCCAGCAGATTTTCCACGTTCCAAGCAGACCCGATCCATGAGTGACCAACACAAGCGGCGTCGGAACCTTCGACCTTTTCCCAAAAACTAAATCACGTGTTGGATTTTCAATATTTAGGTGTTATGCTTTAGAAACAGTGAGAAGATGGAAGAAACGGAGAGGTGGATAGGGACAGCTGTAGGAATCAGCAATACTTTGGTTTTTAATTAACCCCTCAGGTTCTCCTTGTTTAGGGCCCTTCGTGAAACACAGCGGAGACAGACCCCAGAGACCACGAGAAATCCATAAGGATTTGCTCTTTTCAAGGCTTTTCCTCTGCTGCTATTACATCCAACCAAGGCTAGCATATCCAAGGAGAACATAGCTCTGTGGAAAGACACCCGTGATGGTGGATTTGGTGTCCTTCAACCACATCAGCAACACTCAACCGCGCCCGTGCCGCTGTCGGCTCTGAACGATGATCCCGAGCACCCAACGCTGCTCCATGAACCCTCATTCCAAGTGATCCCTGCACAGGGACCCCAGAGGACACTGCACTTGAATTCGGGCTCCTCCAGGGCAGGGGGGGTCTCCTCTCAGGCAGGTGGGTCTCCTCCCATGGATATTTTAAGGAAGGTAGCAGAGGGTTTGGAAGAAGATTTGCTGTTCATCGACATTCCCTCTGAACATTCCCAACTTAAGAGCCTCGGAAGAGACAGTGGATGAAACCAGAGGAAAGCAGAAAGTCTATTATTTCACTTAAATTCCCTAAAGCATAAAAAACCCCCAAACTAACCCAAACTTTACCTTCGGGTAGGATTTTTGGAAGGTACAGGCTGAGGAAGGAGAAGGAATATTTGGATTCCTTACTCCAAAGGATGGATTTTTGTCAAATCCCCCATCCCACAACATCTCCTTCTCGGTGGATGGAGGCGCATAAAAAAAAATAAGCGTCAAACAGCTTAAAAAAATCCAAGTTTGGGAACTAAAAATCCGAGCCAAACGTGCCAAGGTGACTCCACAGAGGGAAGCAATGCCCAGGGAAGCGTGAACACCCTGGTTTCAAGGATTTATGGGACTGGGCATTTGAGTTTCAATTAATTTTCCAAGTGCTGAAAGCAGACAAGAAACCATGTAATTACAGGATAACTTGGCTTACCCAGACTCAGCTTAAGCGGCGCTCCCGGGTTAATCAGAGGTCAGCGTTCCCCCAGCCAACCCCGCTAAATCCATGGGATTTGAAAGCTCTGTTCTTTGCCTTAAAGCAACCACCAGTTCTCATTCCCACCCCTTCATTTGGGTAAGCATTTGGGATTTTGGAGGCACTTGAGAACACCAGGAAAGCCCTGCTCCAGTCCATCTTCTCCCCCTCAAAGCACCTGTGTTTTAAGGGAATTTTGCCCAACTTTCAAGGCAAGCCACCCCTTAAAAGACTTGGATCCCCTCTGGAGAGCAGAGGAAACCCCCCTGAGGACCATCCAGGGAGGATTTGGGATGCTGCTCATGCCCTGCGCATGTCCACATCTGGGAAATTCACTTTTTTTAACGTACATCTGTACCTACAACACCAAGAAACTTCCAGGATCGGCCACAACTCCTTCCCACGTTAAACCCTTATAATCCTTCCCTTGTCCTGCTGCTTTGTGCAATCCAGTTTTTAGTTTTCCACCTCTTGCAGACACACAGACCGGCGATTTGCTCCCACCAATTAATCCCAGCTACCTAAAAGGACTGAAAATCAGGAGGGTGACGAGGAAAATTAAGACTCTGTGGCACTAAAGAACAAACCCAACTAAGAGCAGCCCGGCAAAATCCCGCCATGTAACGGGATTACTCCATCCCTGACCCTTTCCAGGGGAGCTCCAGGTATTATTTTCCATTGATTTACCTTAATGAAAGCAAAGCCCCCCTCGCTGTAGGAAGCTGACTCCAGAGCTGTCTAGGCACTGGATTCAATTAAAGGAATAAATACATCTGGCTTCGAAATGGCTGGAATTCTGGAAAAGCCAGAGGCGGGAGAGCTCTCTGAGTCTCTCCCTCGGAGGTTGCGCCCCGAGGACACCACAGAGGGTGGGTGACACCCAACACCGCTCCTGGAAAGCCAGGGAATCTTTTCACCCCCACTTCGGGGTCCTGGGGGGGTGTTGACGACCCTTTTCAGCCCAACCTGTCAGGTCTATGAAGCATTTAGGGCCTGTGGGGTGTATGGGGTACATGGGGCATATGGGGTGTATGGGGCCTTTAGGGCTAGTGAAGCCTATGGGGCCTGTGGGATATATGGGGTCTATGGGGCCTATGGGGTGCATGAGGTCTATAAGGCCCATGGGCCCCCCTCCCTATAGGGCTAGTGAGGCCTATGGGGCCTTTAGGGCTAGTGAAGCCTAGGGGGCTTATGGGGTACATGGGGACTATGGGGCTAGTGAAGCCAGTATGAGGCCTATTAGGGCCTATGGGGTTAGTGAAGTCAATGGGGCCTATGGGGTATATAGGGTCTATAAGGCCTATGGGGTGTATAGGGTCTATAAAGACTAAGGGGCTAGTGAGACCTTTGGGGTGTATGGGGTCTTTAGGGCTAGTGAAGCCTATGGGGCCTGTGGGGTGTATGGGGTCTATGGGGCATATGGGGTGTAGGGGGTCTATGGGGCTAGTGAGGCCTATAGGGTGTATGGGGTACATGGGGCATATGGGGTGTATGGGGCCTTTAGGGCTAGTGAAGCCTATGGGGCCTGTGGGGTACATGGGGTTTATGGGGCCTAGGGGGTGCATGGGGTCTATAAGGTCCATGGGCCCCCTCCCCATAGGGCTAGTGAGGCCTATGGGGCCTTTAGGGCTAGTGAAGCCTAGGGGGCTTATGGGGTACATGGGGACTATGGGGCTAGTGAAGCCAGTATGAGGTTTATTGGGGCCTATGGGGCTAGTGAAGTCAATGGGGCCTATGGGGTATATAGGGTCTATAAGGCCTACGGAGTGTATAGGGTCTATAAAGACTATGGGGCTAGTGAGACCTATGGGGTGTATGGGGTCTTTAGGGCTAGTGAAGCCTATGGGGCCTGTGGGGTGTATAGGGTCTATGGGGCATATGGGGTGTAGGGGGTCTATGGGGCTAGTGAGGCCTATAGGGTGTATGGGGTCTATAAAGCCTAGGGAGCCTATGGGGCCTTTAGGGCTAGTGAAGCCTGTGAGGCCTATGGGATATATGGGGTCTATAAGGCCTATGGGGTCCACAGGGTCTATGGGGCTCGGGGGGTCAAGGATTTGGGGGGGGGCACTCTGAATTGGAGGGGTGGGAGGTCAAAGGGCACTTGGGGACTCCCCAAAGTGCCAGAGGAGGGGAGGAAGGGGCGGCCCCGGGGTGAGGGGTGAGGATGAGAGGCTGGAGGAGGAGATGGGGAGGGTGGAAAGACCTCGGTTTTGGAGGGTCATAGGGCTTGGGGGGGAACATGGACATTGGGGGGGCACCCTAAAGTGTGGAGGGGAGGAGAGGGAAGGAGCTGGGGCTGGGAAGGAGTGAGACTGGGATGGAAGGGTGATGTGAGGGCTCTGCAGGGCAGAGGTCCCAGTGGGCGAGAGAGCAGGGTCGGGGCTTTTGGAGGGGGTCAAAAGGGGGATCCTGGGAACTCTTGACCCATCAGCCTCTCCGTGGCGGACTCCTGGAGCATCCCTGCCTGTTCCCTGGCTCCAACTCTCCCAGCTTTGATGGGAGCCGGCCCCAAACTGCTTTAACAAGGCTCTTTCTTCCCAGAAGCTGGTGTTGATTTGAGCCCTCGATGTTGACTTAGAAACCCCCGGGTGCCCAGAGCCTGCAAACGCTCCAGGTTTAGTTTCCAGGAAAAAGGGGGACAAGCATCCAGCTGTGGTGTGGAATATCAATGTTTCCAAGGCGGTTCCAATGGAGAGCAGGGGTTAAAGGCTGGGAAGCAGAAGCTGGGGATTGAGGCTCATCTCACACCGACTAAAATCCAAGGCAGGCTTTGCTCACACGTGCCTTGGTTTGCAGCCATGGGAATAGAGGAAACAAGGTGGCTCAGGAGCACTTTGTTTGCGATCTATCCGTGGAAATGCCGCGGGGATTTTCCTCCCGCACATGGAACAAGCAGAAATGACGATTACAGGGGGTTGTTGAACCAGAAGGTTGGTCCTAAAGGTCTCCTTCACTTTTTTTTTAGTGCTGACTGCCCTGACCCACACAGGGAGGGAGTAAAGGTCAAGGATTCACAGTGGCTTTGGGATAAAATCATAGAATTATGGAATGGTTTGGGGTGGAAGGGGGACTTAAAGATCATTTAGTTCCACCCCCCTGCCATGGGCAGGGACACCTTCCACTAGCCCAGGTTGATCCAAGCCCTGTCCTTGCACTCCAGTCCAAGGGAAGGTTTAGTGGTCCAAGCTCCAGGTTGGAGCACTTAGACCAGGAAGAACATCAGGCTGGAATTCCCAGGGGGGTTTCTCTGCACAGAATACAGGTGGGATTTTACAAACATCTTTTCACTTGCAAGCAGAGGGTGAAGGTCCCATCACGCTTTCCCTACAATAACAGGAATTTCCCCTAATCCCCTGCAAATTTAAGGGGCTAAAAAGAGTCATTTAAATGTTCTAAAATCAGCAATTTAGCGATGCCACTGCGACAACACATTCGTGGGCGACCCGTCGGGAAGGAAACCCCTCCCCTTGGTCTCTTCTTTATCACAGGATCACACAATCATTAATCCTATTGATTTAAACTTTTAATCACCCTTTTCCTTTCTTTTTTTCTGTGGTGAAGGACCTTTTCTGGTTCAACTCCTCCCCTCCCCGACACCGGAGGCGAGAGCAGAGCAGACCAGACGCGCACGACACGCAAGCCTTGTACTCACCGACATGGTAGAGTGGGCATCTACCTCCCCCTACAGAGGACAACACAGGGAGGTCAAAGTCAAAGGCAGAAGAGAAGCAAAGCAACAGGAGAAAGGTAGAAAGGTTCACAGTGGTCATTATTTAGGTCCCTTTGTAGCACCGGTTGGCAAAGTTATTAAGAAAGCAAAATACGGGCCCGTTCGACCTGGTTTGAGGAGGGTGAGGAGGAAAATAAAGGACCACGAGAGTAGTTTTAAGTATCATGGAATCATGGAATGGTTTGGGTTAGGAGAGATGTGAAAGACCATCTGGTTACACCCCCTGCCATGGGCAGGGACACCTTCCACTAGCCCAGTTTGCTCCAAGTCCTGACCAACCTGGCCTTGGACACTGACATCCACAGCTTCTCTGGGCAACCTGGGTCAGGGTCTCACCACCCTCCCAATTAGCAATTCCTTCCCAATATTCCATCTATCCCCGCTCTCTGGCAGTGGGAAGCCATTCCCTGTGTCCTGTCAGTCCATCCCTTGTCCAAAGTCCCTTCTCCAGCCTTCCTGCATTCCCTGCAAGCCAACATTCCCGTGCCTCGGCTCTCCCACCTGGAAGTGATGGATGTCAAACCCTAGTGAGTGACAGCCGGGATCAGCTCCATAAAAACTTGTTCAGCCCTTCCAAGGGCAAAGGGACCTTATTTAAGCTCAGCCAGGACTTGTGCAAACCCAAAGAAGGTGACTTTGGTGCTCACACCACGTTTTCATGACAGTTATTTTCCACTTGGGTCCCTCCCAACGTGGTCGAGGCTGCGGTTGGTGCAAAGTTCAAGGCATTTCACCTCCACACACAGTGCCCGGGTTTATAAATATTATAGGGGGATTTGACTTTTTAAAATAAAAACATAGGTAATCGTTCTGTTGAAAAAGAAAATAAACACTCGCAGAGCTCTTTCTACCAGGGCAAGAGAGCTGCCGGGGTCGGCGCGTTCACTCGCGAGCGGGGAAGAGGTGCCAAGAGAAGGCGAAAAAACTCGTGGCTCCAGCTGAAATCTGTGCCTGCCATCTGGCAAAAATAAGCAGAAAAGGGGAAAAAAAAATGGGGGGGGGGGGAAGAAAGGGGAGAAAAAAAGAAAAAAAAAAAGGCCTTTGGAGAGTTCACACTGAACTGCTCCGGACGGCAGAGGTTGGAGCTCGGTCGATCGCTGAAAGATTGCTTCCCCTTCCCGGGTCAGCATCACCTCTTGACCTGCCCTGATTACCTTCCAAAGGAGGTTATCGAGATACAAGACTAACAGAGGATTAAAGGAAACTTAAAATAAAAACAAAACACCCCCCTCGCCCCCCCCCCTTTCCCTCAGCCCCGCTCCCCTCCCCCAGGAAAACATCCTTGCTTTGTTAACCTGACAGTTCCCGGGAGGTGTTGACACAACCCTCCATCTCTGAGGAGCTTAATGTCAACAAATCAGTGTGTTTGGAGTAGCCCTGTCAATGCGATTTACATTAACTTGTCTAACAAGAAATAAAAACAACAATCAGCCATCAAAGACAAAGGGCTTTTTCAGTCATTCTTTTCAAAGCATCAGGCTGGAAATGTTCATTTTTGGAGGCCGTGGCCCTGAGCTCGCTGAAAACCAGAAACCACCTTTTTTTTTTTTTTTTTCCCCTCTCTTTCTCCTAAAATACTTGGGGGGTTTTTTTAACTCAATTTTTTTTTCTCTCCCCTTTAAAAACACCGAGTATTTTCTTTTAAAGGAGCCCCGAGCATCCCATATTAATAAAGCTCCACAGCAGCAGTAACTGACTCTCCCCTGGTTAACTCAGGAAGAGGTCGGCCTGGAAAGCCAAAATGTTAATTATGCTTTGATTTCCATCAGCGTTTTTATTTGCTTTGAGACTGTTTCGGGTACTTAGAGGAGCATTTTCAAATTGTGGCTCTAAACCACCATGACAATTCCATGCAGCCCTGGAATGCATCCCAAAACCCCGGGAACTTCACCGTGAACTTTTCCTGCCCCCCCCCCCCAGCACACGCTGTACCCACCGACGTGCCCGGCACCGTCCTGGAGCAACGCTGCAAAATGCAAATGAATTCCAGGAATTCCCAACATTTTAGTGGTTCTCATCATCTCCCACAAGGTCTACTCTGATGCTCTAAAGGAAAAATTAGGGATGGCAGTTCCTGCTTGAACTCCAGAGGAAGAGGAGACTCTTCAGGCAGCTCCACGAGCCGGGATTTTGGGATGGGTGGTTTTTGCTGCTTGAACCAGGTGACCTGGGTGCCCAGAGAAGTGGGTGGATGCCCCATCCCTGGAAAAATTCAAGGCCAGTTGGACAGGGCTCTGAACAACCTCAGATGTGACGAGAATCATGGAATATTCTGAGGTGGAAAGGAGCCACAAGGATCAGAGTCCAACTGAATGGTCCATATGGGGATCTGATCTAGTTGAAGATGTCTCTGCTTATTATAGGGAGTTGCACCAGATGACCTTTAAAAGTCCCTTCCCAAAATTATTCTGCGGCCTCCAGTGGTCCTTCAACCATTACAGAATCAGAGAATCATGGAATATTCTGACCTGGAAGGGACCACAAGGACCAGAGAGTCCAACTCTCAACTAAACAGCCCAAAAGGGGATCTATCTTATTGAAGATGCCTCTGCCTATTATAGGGAGTTGCACCAGATGATCTTTAAAAGACCCTTCCCAAAATTATTCTGTGGCCTCCAGAGGTCCTTCAACCATTAGAGAATCAGAGAATCATGGAATATTCTGACCTGGAAGGGACCCACAAGGATCAGAGAGTCCAGTTCTTAAGGGAATGGTCCACACAGGGATCTCATCTAGTTGAAGATGTCCCTGCTTATTATGGGGGTTGCACCAGATGACCTTTAAAGGGTCCCTTCCCAAAATTATTCCATGGCTTCCAGAGGTCCCTCAACCATTGCAGAATCACAGAATTTTTGGAATTGGAAGGGACCCACAGAGTCCAACTCGAGTGAATGTCCCACACAAAGACTGAACCCCCAACCCTGGTGTTACCAGCACCCTGCTCCGACCACCTGAGCTCATCCCAGGGTTTATTTTCTGGGATTCCTAATAAATCCAGGGAAATTTCAGCCATTCACACGTCCAAAAAGGGAAACACAAGACTCAAATCTTGGTTGGGAGCTGCCTTTCAGCTCACTCAGCACCTCTGCTCCTCCTCACCCCCTCTCCAAAACGGAGTCACGTGGACTTTCCAAGGCCACTTGACCTGCCCTGGGCGAGTGGGAGCCTTGATCCCAGGAAGGTTTTCCTGCCACTGGGACAATGGGATTCCTCCCACCCATCCCAGGGAGGGCATTTCTGCAGGCTCAGGGCTTTGGGCTCAGTTCTATCCCAGGACGGAGCTTTTTGGGGGGATAATTTTAACACCAAAACCCCGACGTGCCCAGGTCGGGGTTCTTCGAGTAGCAGGTGAAGGTGGAATTCCAGGTGGAATTCCAGGTGGAATTCCAGCTCCTGACGCTTACTCAGCTCCTGACTCGTTCCTTCCAAAAAAACTGCGGCTTCTAATACCAGGAAAACACTTTTGACTTGTTAAAAATTGTGTAAATTTAGGAATGTACCCAAATATCAGTTCTGGAATGTGGTGGCAGCTCCAAACCAGGAGATGGGAATGGGAAGGGATGGATGGAGCTGCAGAAAGGAAGGAGAAGATGCTCCAAGGATTCTTCATCCAGGGATGGGGCACTTGTTTTTCTCCAGGAGACACTGGAAATCCTGGATTTTAGAGCTGCACCAGGCTGAAAATTCATTCCCAGTAGGGAAACAACTCCTCTTAGATCCTAACACCACAGCAATTTATTATTTGTGTGTTATAAAAAAATAAAAAGAAATAAAATGAAACGAAATTTAAAAAAAGTAAAATAAAATATAATATAATATAATACAAAATAAAAAAAACTTTAAAAAGTAAAATAAAATAAAATGAAATAAAGTCAAATAAAATAAAATAAAACAAAAAAAACCCAAAGTAAAATAAATAAAAATACATAAAAATACATAAAATAAAATAAAATAAAGTAAATGAAAATCCATTCAAATACATAAAATAAAATAAAGTAAAATAAATAAAAATACAGAAAAATACATAAAATAAATTAAAATAAAGTAAAATAACGTAAATAAAATACATAAAAATATATAAAATAAAATAAAGTAAATAAAGTAAATAAAAATACATAAAATAAACTAAAGTAAAATAAAGTAAATAAAATACATAAAAATACATAAAATAAAATAAAGTAAATAAAAATACATAAAAATGCATAAAATAATAAAAAATAAAATAAATAAAAATACGTAAAATTAAAATAAAATAAACATATCTTTTATCCTGTCATTAGCTCTACTGCTCATAATTTGGGCTGGATTTGGATCAGCAGTATAGAAACAGCTCCACTTTTCCCCAGCAATCCTGAAATATCCTCCTGGAGTCATAATTCACCCTTTCTGGAGACTGTTCCTTCTCTCCTCTCACTCTTTCCTTTCACAGCTGAAGCTCATCCCACATTTTTGGTGCTTTCCCAACCATCTCCATCATTTTCCTGCCTGGCTTTAGACACGTGGGGGCTTCTACACAACTTATTTCCTCCATTTCATCAGCAAAGGGCAGGAATTTCAATGTCTTCCTAAATAAGCCACTGGAAAAAGATCCTTGAACCCTAAAAGGACGAAGAACCAGAGACATCAAAGGATCTGGAGGCCCTTTTAGGTCCATCCTGGGTCTTCCTGGCTTGTTCCTCCCCACCACAGTCTGCAAGGGGATGGAGGGACCCAACAACAACAGGCAGTGGTGGCATCTCCACACTCCTCTGAAGGAAGAAATTCCAATATATATCAAAAATTCCCAGAGCACCACTCCTACAGAGCTTTGGAGGAGACCCCCAGCTCCCCACAGCCCTTGGCAGCATCTCCCTGAGGGGCCTCCCCAGCTCCCAGGGCTGCCAGGAGCCTTCTCCTCAGCTGGGTCCTGCACTTTGGCCACAACAACCCCCGGCAGCTCCAGGCTGGGCCAGAGGGGCTGGAGAGCAGCCAGGCAGGAAGGGAGCTGGGAGTGGGGATGGACAGGGAGCTGAACAGGAGCCAGAGTGTGCCCAGGGGGACAAGAGGGCCAATGGATCCTGGCCTGGAGCAGGAACAGGGTGGCCAACAGGTCCAAGGAAGTGATTCTGCCCCTGGACTCAGCGCTGGTGAGGCCACCCCTGGAGTGCTGTGTCCATTTCTGGGCCCTCAGCTCAGGAAGGACATTGAGGGGCTGGAGCAGGTCCAGAGGAGAGCAACAAGGCTGGGGAAGGGACTGGAGCACAATTCCCATGAGGAGAGGCTGAGGGAGCTGGGGCTGTTGAGCCTGGAGAAGAGGAGGCTCAGGGGAGACCTCCTCACTCTCTGCAACTCCCTGACAGGAGGGGGGAGCCAGGGGGGGGTTGGGCTCTTTTCCCAGGCAACCATCAGCAAGACAAGAGGGCTCGGTCTAAAGCTGTGCCAGGGGAGGTTTAGGTTGGATATCAGGAAGAATTTCTTTGCAGAGAGGGTGCTCAGCCATTGGAATGGGCTGCCCAGGGAAGGGGTGGATTCTCCATCCCTGGAGGTGTTTAAGGACAGACTGGATGTGGCATCAGTGCCATGGGCTGGGAACCACAGTGGGGTTGGATCAAGGGTTGGACTTGATCTCGGAGGTCCCTTCCAACCCAGCTGATTCTATGATTCTGTGATTCTATGATTCTATCCGTCTCGGTGCTTTTCAGAGCAATGAGTGTCCTCCCAACCCCCCAAAGGATCCTGACTCACTCCGAAAGGAAACATTAATATTTAAGGAAGACAAATCGCTCCAGGTCCAACCTCATCCATCACCGTGGGCTCCCTCCCCGGCCTCATCTGTCCTGCTGGTCGAGCTCCACGCTCCACTGCAGACACCAATCTCCCTGTCTAACCCCATTAAGCATTCCCAGTAGGATTCCTGGGAGTGGTCTCCACCCCTGTGGAGCATCATCTTTTTTTTTCTGAGGAGAACTCCAGCCGTTTCCAAGCACCTCCCGGCTCCAGAAGGCCCCCACACCTGGGCCATGCTCAGCCACGTTGCCCAGATGCCAGGGGAGGGGACTTTTTGGCAACAAACCTGGACAAAAAAATGGATAAAAGCCCTTCCAACCCCTCTGCACAGGAGGCAACACCTTATTTAGCAGTTTATTCCAGAGATAACAGAGCCAAGGAAGCCCCTTCTCCTCAACAACACCAGGAAAGCCACTTCCATTTCCCTTTTCATCCAAGGCAAATCCTCAGCTCCAACCCGCTCCCAGACCTTCCTATTGGGATTGGGATGGCCAAAGACATGAGCACAACTTTGGGGCTGTAACACCTCCTAAAACAGCTCTGGAGGGCTGGAACAACCTTCCAGAAGAGGAATCACAAGGAACAAACAAGCAGGATGAAGGAAACCACCGCTGGGGACTGTTAAATCTTCTCTTCCTGTTTATACCCAAGCTCATGAAAGATGCCCAGTGTGCCCAGTGTGGGCACAATCCTGGGCACCCAGGAACAACAAATAAATCACAGGCCCAGTAAAAAAGATCTGAAATTTGCTTTTAGAACAACTAAAAGCAGAGTTCAGTGGATTTGCTGTTCCAAAATACCTGCTGATCCCAGATCCTCCTCCGGGTATACCCAGACAGCTCAGAACAAATCTTATTCAAAGAGGGAAAAAAAACCCCTTTTTGAGCAAAAATGAAACTCCCTGATGATTCTGTTTTTCCTACCCAACGAGACACTACTCAGCCAAGTGCAAAAAGCAACACAAACCACATTTTTGATGGCAACAACAGCATAAACACACAGGGGTATTTTAGACAGCAGAGAGAAGAAAGAAACACAGGCTGCCTTCCAACGAAGCAGGATTTTGATGGAAGGCACCAGTGGTTTGACAAACACTTGGAAATGTATCTGTAGTTCAAATAAGACACTCAGAGAGTGGATATCTTGAAAAAAAGAAATGCTGGATGGCCATCAAACTGAACGTTAAAATAGCCAAAATCACAGAATGTGCTGAGCTGGAAGGGACCCACAGGGATCATTGAGTCCTGCACAGGCCCAGCCCCAAGAGTCCCACCCTGTGCCCCAGAGGATCAGCCAAACCCTCCTGGAGCTCTGGCAGCCTTGGGGCTGTGCCCACTGCCCTGGGGAGCCTGGGCAGTGCCCAACCACCC
Organism: Chiroxiphia lanceolata; assembly: GCF_009829145.1. Taxonomy (NCBI): domain Eukaryota; kingdom Metazoa; phylum Chordata; class Aves; order Passeriformes; family Pipridae; genus Chiroxiphia; species Chiroxiphia lanceolata. The sequence goes on from NC_045640.1 coordinate 1,414,732, forward strand.
TCTGGGGGAAGAACCTTTCCCTAAAAATACAGGTGGGAAGTGAAGGATGACCCTCCTGGTGCACGGCGGGCTGTGATGGTGCCTCTCTCCCGTGTAAAGAGACCTACAAACAACTGAGGAGACTCTCAGGAAACCCAACTCGTGGTGACACGTGAAATATGCGTTACTTTAAAACTGGATTATTATTTTTTTTTTTACCTCAGAACCGACAGCACGAGGCCCCGTTTCCACCACACACCATCAAGTCTGAGCAACCCAGAATTCCAACAACACCATGGGCCGGCTGGAGAGGAACAGGAAGGGAGTTGGCGGCGGCGCCTTACCGGGAGGTGGGTGAACACGGCGAAGGTGCTGCGCAGGAAGCCGATGAGATCCACCAGGTAGTCGCTGGCCCTGCTGCCCGGCTCCAGGGCCATCCAGTCGTAGTCTGCCAGCTGCAGGAACTGGTCGATCTTCTGGTTGAGGTTGGTGTAGATCTCCTCCTCGGCCGCGTGCCGGGCGTCCTGCGAGGGACACGCTGCGTGGGGTGGGGTCTCCACACCACAAATCCTCCCTCTCAGGCCTAAAGGTGGCACAACCCGAAGCTCAAGGAGCACCCACAAGGCTGCTGAAGCCTCAGGGCAGTCAGGTTGGTGGGACAGGTGCCACCGGGTCCAGGGGGATTCTGCCTCTGAAGCAACCTTGGGACAAATCTACTGGAGGATGGAAGAAAAACATCCCATATGGAAAAGGGTTGAGACCCACCCAACCAAAAGGTGTGGGGTGCAGGAGGCCCCAGAGGAGACACTCTGCCAAAATAAGGCAGGAAACTCAGCTTTAGGCCAAATAGGTGGGTGATGCCAGAATGGACTTCCCTGAGGACAGGAGATCTTAGTCTCCTGCTGAGTTATCCCAAGGGCAAAGCTCACCCAACCAATTCCCTGCTGTTCCCATGGGACACAATTCTAACACCCCACACTTGACCCATCATGGCCTTAAGATTCCATATAAAGTATCTATGTGAACACTCCTGGGGTAGGATTTTGAGACTGGGAAGTCTGGGAGTTCCTGTCAGCCTTGATTTTTAGGGAATGCTGCTAAAAGGAGTGCAAAGGCACAGAAATGTAAAGCTCTGGAAGTCTGTTCTCCTTTGGGGTTGAGGAGTTCATGGCCAGACATGGGGTCACACTGCACTCAAACAGCAAAATGAAAATTCATTTTAAAAAACAAATAAATAAATTATTTTGGTCAAAAGCCTTATGATGATGATGATGATGATGATTATCATCCTTTAGATAATCAGGGCTGTAAGTCAAGGCTACAAACTCTCAGGATCTTGACAAAAGCAACGCTAACAAGGAACCCAAAAGTGACAGCACAAACTTCCCAAAATATGACCAAACCATCTTCTGGCTCAGCCCAGCCGCCTAAAACTCCAAATCCACGCTCTCCAACTGCTCACCAGCAGCTCCTCCTGGAGGTGGAGGAGCCCCTGGATTTCTCACCTTGAAGGTGGTGGTCCCGTAGAGCTTCGTCGTGTGCACGGTTTCCGGAAGCACGTTGGTGATGTTGGTGATGAATTCCTCGAGGAACTTGCAGGATTTCTCCAGATGGGTCGTGTTTATAATAATCTGCACGAGCTGTAAAGGCAAAAAAAAAAAAAAAGGGGGGGTTCAACCGTGGTGCTCACAAAGCCAGGGAGGTTAAATCCGAGGTTAAATCCAAGGAATTCTGGCGTGAAAAGCTGGCGCTGTGCAAACACAGGGAGCTTTGCTCCGGACTCAAAGTGTCTCCTCCTTTACCAACAGCAGAAACTTAAATAAAAGATAATTTGGGGGTGAAAGCCTTTCCCATGACAGCCACTGACACCACGGGAGATGATTATTTCTAATGACTTTTCTACGCTCAGCTGTCACTCAGGGTTCGTGTCAGCCCTGCCCAAGCACAACAGGCCCCCCCAAAAAAACTGCCCTGACAAATCAGAAGGCAAAAAAAAAAGTCTTCTGTCTGCCAGTAAACCCTAAATAACCCACACCTGGAGTGACACCCAGCAGCATCACAACGAGGCAAAACAAAGAAACCACCAGGTTTGGCTTTTGGGAGGGTGCTGGTGGCGACCAGATCTCTCCCAGACCCAGAAGGCATCATAATGCTGGATTAATTATAATTGCTGTAGAACTATTATTAAATTATAATTGGAATTGCTGGAGCATGGTGTGGTCGTCTGGAGCCACCTCCTCTAGAGGAATGGTTTTGAAACACCCACAAATCTGAATGAGATTGGATTAGTCAGTGATTTAAGGCACAGAAACACTGAAGTGACACTACAAAAGATCACAGAGCCCAACTCTTGGTGGTGCTGGATGCCATGGGAAGGGTGATGGTCACATCAGGGAGGTTCAGTGTGGATATCAGGACAACAAAGTCATTAGGAAGGTGGTGCAGCACTGGAACAGGGTGCCCAGAGAAGCTTTGGGTCTCCTGTTTAGGAGAAAGGAAAAGTCAGGTAAGAAACCCACAGCTGGCACGATCCAAGTGAGCGATGATCCCAATCCCAGTAGGAGGTCAGAGAAAAGGAGACTGAGGGGAGACCTCACTGCAGTTCAACTGCCTGGGCAGGGGCAGAGGAGGGGCAGGGACTGAGCTCTGCTCTGGGGGGACCAGGGACAGCACCCAGGGAATGGCTGGAGCTGTGCCAGGGCAGGCTCAGGTTGGATCTCAGCGCAAGGTTCTTCCCCCAGAGGCTGGTTGGGCACTGCCCAGGCTCCCCAGGGCAGTGGGCACAGCCCCAAGGCTGCCAGAGCTCCAGGAGGGTTTGGCTGATCCTCTGGGGCACAGGGGGGGACTCTTGGGGCTGGGCCTGTGCCGGGCTGAGAGTTGGGCTGGATGGTCCTTGGGGGTCCCTTCCTGCTCAGGATGTTCTGGGATCTGTGAAATCCTGGCTGGGCTGAGCTGGGAGGAAGGAGATGCCTCCACTGATGTCCTCATGGTCCTTTTATTTGGAGAAGGGGAGTGAGGTACTGACCAGCAAAACAGGTTGGAAAATCAGCTTAGCCAGGATAGTGGAGACATTCCTGGCCAGGACAAGGTAGGATTGGGATTGTCCTCCTCTTACATGTGCTCTTTGATCTGTGCAGGACAAGTTTGGCTGATCCTCTGGGGCACAGGGTGTGACCCTTGTGAATGGTCCTGTGCAGCACTGAGGGTTGGACTGGGTGATCCCTGGGGGTCCTTTCCAGCTCAGCATATCCTGGGATTCTGTAACACCTCAGAGGTCCCTTCCAGCCGACACTTCTTCGATTTCAGTCCCATTTTTATTTTTAAAAAATCAAATTATCATCTATTTTTACCTGTTTTTTACCTGTTTTTTACCTAAATGCCTTACAGGGGTAACCGGGAGTGTTCTCACTCCTGAATTCCTCAGGTTAATTTTTATTCTCCAATTTTTGCCTCCAAACAAGTGCTTGTCTGTGTTTCCCTGTGCCACCACAATCAGGATTTTTTTCCTGCAGTTCCAAGTCAATTAAACATTTCCAACTGTCTGAAATTCCTCCTAAACCTCTTCCCTGATCATCAGAATGGTCCAGATCAGCTTGAAATCACAGCTTTGAAAGCTCTGACTGCTCTGATTCTCTTCCACCACTTGCTATGAGCTTTCCTGCTCCCTCTGGGGCTCCTTCAAGTTCTGATTTTCTCTTCAGTTTGGAAGGGTAAGACCTTGTTGAGCAAGACCTTCTTGTTGTCCAAGACCTTCCTCTTGGGGGTGTTTTCTTAAGGGAATCCTTAAGGTTGGAAAAGACCTCTAAGATCACCAAGGATTTGAGGAATTTTCCAAGGAAAACACCCCCGTGCTTCCATTTGGCCAAATGATGGTTTCACAAAGACAAGGGGAAGGAAAGGGTGAAGATGCCCAAGGTAGATTTTCTTCAGGTAAATTAGGAAAAAAAAATGATGGGAGAGAGAACCCTGGGAGAGAGCAAAGAGCACCTTGGGAAGTGAGTGAAAATATGGCCAGAGACGTAAATTTATAGTGTTGAAAAAGCACTAAACTCCTAAAACTCACCTCCCCAACTTCCCAATCTCATATCCTAAACTTCCCAAACTCCCCTCCTAAACTCCCCAAGCTCATTTCCATATGGAATTTACAGTGTCCAGAGAACAGGATACATTCCTACAGTTCAGCCAATTAAAGTCTATTAATATCTACATATTTAATAACCACACAGAGGTCCCACTACCATCTCCATCTGCTCTGTGGATCCCATGTTCCCACAGAATCACGATTTATGTGCATTAAACTCATCAGAAATCTGATTTTGCCCAGGAAAAAAGCATGGATCATGAAGAGAATCCCCAAATTGTATTTGTGCTGTAACAATGGACAGAAATGGCCTCTAAAAATTGGAGCACTCCCCACTCCATCATCTCAGAGTTCCCACTTGGCTTTCCTTGTGTTCCCTGAGCTCCTCTGACTTAAATTCAGATACAGAACATTCCCCAAAATCAAAGGAGGGCAAAATTCAAAAACAACAGCAGAAAAGCTCCTCTTTCCCACAACACAAAAAGTTTCCTGCTCCGTGGTTCCATCGCTCTTTTCCAACCGAATATTTCACAGTAATGCTCCAAACCCCCTTCTGTCACCTTGCCCTGGAAATCACGGAATACCAGAAGGGTTTGGGTTGGAAGGGACCTTAAAGACCATCCAGTCCCACCCCCTGCCATGGGCAGGGACACCTTCCACTAGACAAGGTTGCTCCAACCTGGCCTTGGACACTTTCAGGGATCCAGGGGCAGCCACAGCTTCCCTGGGAAATTTATTCCAGTTCCTCACCGCTCTCACAGAGAAGGATTTTTTCCAATATCCAACCTAAATCTCCCCTTTTCCAGTGGGAAGCCATTCCCTGTGTGCTGTCCCTCCATGCCTTGTCCCCAGTCCCTCTCCAGCTCTCCTGGAGCCCCTTCAGGCCCTGCCAGGGGCTCTCAGCTCTCCCTGGAGCCTTCTCTTCTCCAGGGGAACCCCCCCAGCTCTCCCAGCCTGGCTCCAGAGCAGAGGAATCCAGAATCCTGGAATGGGTTGGGTTGGGACTGTCAATCCTGCTGATTCAACCCCCTGCCACGGGCAGGGACACCTTCCACTAGCCCAGCTTGCTCCAACCTGGCCTTGGACACTTCCAGGGATCCAGGGGCAGCCACAGCTGCTCTGCCCAACCTGGACCAGGGTCTCCCCACCTTCCCAGCCAGGAATTCCTTCCCAATATCCCACCTATCCCTGCCCTCTGGCAGCTGGAGGCCATTTCCCCTTGTCCCACCACCCCAAACCCACGTCCCACCTCCGTCAGCCCCACGTTTCTCCTCTTGATGACCGTCTGTAAACAGTTGCTCAGCGTCCGGGTCAGCAGCAGGTTCGTGGATTTCCGGATCATGTCGTCGACCTCGGTGGAGCTGGAAAAGGGGGGAATTGCAAGAGAGGTTTGCAAAATGGGCCATGAAAAGAAAATCACCTTCGTTCTCCTCCTTCCCAGCGCTCTCCCAGCTCACCTATCATCATCCATGCAAGGCTTGTAGCTCCTGATATACTGATATATATGGAAATTCCAACTGTTTAGGTCAGGAAGGGGGACTAACATGTCTTAAACCTACATCCCTGAGCCTCTCCTCTCCCAGGGGATGGTCCAGCCCAAGGAAGAGCTGCCCATGGGCACCAGCACAACCCATGTGGCCAAGCCACCGCCCTGCACTCGACTCTGGAGACCTGCATGTTCAGCACAGAAGGGAAAAGATCTCCAGTTGGGGAAAAAACGACTCAAATATCCCAAAATATCCCTCTCAACCTTTCCATGGCCTTTTAATTGCATCATAAAACCATGGAATGGGTTGGGTTGGAAGGGATGTTAAAGATCATCCCCTCCCCCCTCCCACTATCCCAGGCTGCTCCAGCCTGGCCTTGGACACTTCCAGGGATCCAGGGGCAGCCACAGCTTCTCTGCCCAACCTGGGACAGGGCTTCAATACCCTCACAGACAAGAATTCCTCCCCAAAATCCCATCTAACCCTCTGGCACTGGGAAGCCATTCCCTGTGTCCTGTCCCTCCATCCCTTGTCCCCAGTCCCTCTCCAGCTCTCCTGGAGCCCCTTTAGGTCCTGCAAGGGGCTCTCAGCTCTCCCTGGAGCCTTCTCTTCTCCAGGGGAACCCCCCCAGCTCTCCCAGCCTGGCTCCAGCCCTCGGAGTATCAGACTGGAAGCTCCTACCACACATTCCTGCCCTTTTCCAGGTGGTTGCAACTTCAGCATCGCTGGAATTTGAGGGTTTGTCTTTGTGCCCCTCCAACATGTGGCCGGTGGCACCTCTCCTTTCCAAAGGAAGTTTGGGAAACCCGCCCTGCCAGAGGCTCCTTTGATCTGCCCCTGGCCCTGCATTAGCCCTGACACCACGGGCTTTGCCTCCAGCAGGAGAGGGCACAGGGAATTCCCCCGGGAATGCTGAGACGTGTTAATAACTTGGAGGCTCCCGGTAAATGGAGCCCGTGACCTTTGGCTCCTGCTCCTGCTCCACCTGACAAAGCGGCCACGGTACAAAGCTGGGATTGACAGGAGAAACAAAAGCAATCCCTGAGGTTTCCTCGCTGCTGGGGGATGTTGGGATGCTGCTGTTGGAGTTCCTGCTGGGCTGGGAACGGGCGCTGCCCGCCCGTGTCCTGCTCCCACTTCCCAAATTTCTGTGCCTGTTTAATGCTGGCTCGGTGCCTCTGCTCCAAGTGCTGCTCCAGCAGGGCCTGATGCTCGGGAAGGCAGGACTGAGCCTCCTCCAACAGGGATTCTGTGCCCACAGCAGCTCCTGGAACTGCTCATCCTTCCCACATTCTGGCATCGCTCAGTCAGCTCCTTTTCTGAAGTTATTCCAGCCTTTCCTTGTGCTGCTGCCTGGGAATTGCACTGAAATCCCTCAAACTGGGCCATTCACTTCAGAGTTGGGCTCTGTGGGTCCCTTCCAATTCTGAATATTCCTTGATTCTGTGAAATTCCCGGGAGAAGTGGCAAACACTGCTGCCCACCCACATCCCTGAGCAAAGCCACGACCGGAATTCCAGGAGAAACCCATGTCCTGCTGCCTTTTCCCAAGGAAAAGCCCAGCTGCACAACCCCCCTGCCACAGTGCACTGCCCAACAGGTTCCTCCAACATTTCCTTTTTTCCTGATGTTTAGAAGTTGGCTTTTCCAAGCTAAATGTCTGCTCTTCAGCTGGACACAGCAGAGCAGGACCAGCAGCTCCTGAGAACTTAAATCCAAAGTCAGCAGCCAAAATCTCAGTCTCTTTTAGATCATCACTGATCCCAGGGAGTTTATTTTCCTCCTGCTATTCCACTTCATGTCCCAGAAGGACCCTTTGTCTCCTTCTCCCAAGGTTTTGATGTGTCCAAGGTGATGCATTTGGGTTTTATAAACCATGGAAGAGAAGTCAAAGGCAGAAGGGAGGAGAAGAAACCAGCAAATGGATTTTCCTGGTCTCTATACTTATGGGAAGGGCTCTCAAAGAAGGTTTTAGTCAGAGACAAGTTAAAAAAAAAATTCATACATAAACCCCAAACCCCATCATGCCACTCCCCCCAGGCTGTCCATCGTATCCCAGGAAAAACCAGAGATCCCAGTCCACTCCAGCAGACAACACAAGGGTTAAATACAGCCAGAGCAACCAAATCCAACCCTGGATTGGATCTAGGGGTGGTAAAAAAGACACCTGAGGAGATTTAAAGCAAAGGAGTGATGCAAAGACACCTGTGACACTGGAGGGGGGTGGGAAAACTGGGAAGGGGGTGGGGAAGCAGAAAGGGCTGGATCCATGTTCAGAGGGGTAGAAAAAAATGTTTAGGGAGCAAAAAATACACAAAGCTGAATCCTGGTAAAAACACTGAGTCTTTTGGGATTGGAGAAGGACTTTGGACAAGGGATGGAGGGACAGGACAAGGAGGAATGGACTTAAGCTATGGAGGGTGAGTTAGATGGGATACTGGGAAGGAATTCCTGGCTGGGAAGGTGGGGAAACCCTGGCACAAGTTCGGCAGAGAAGCTGTGGCTGCCCCTGGATCCCTGGAAGTGTCCAAGGCCAGGTTGGAGCAACCTGGGCTAGCGGAAGGTGCCCCTGCCCATGGTAGGGGGTGGAATGAGATATCTTTAATTGTCCCTTCCAACCCAAAGCATTCCATGATTCTATCATTTTCCTCAGGAAATCCTGAAATGCAACATACAGAGGATGGTGGAGGTTGGAAGTGCAGGTGGTATCTGGAGCTCCAGGGATCAACTGGAACCCAGAAAGCCCGGATGAACACCCCGGGATTTGGACACAACGTCAGTTTTCCTCACTAAACCAACATGGCAAACAAATCTACAGGCTTGGGTTTAAAACCCAAATGTCAACCTGTCACCAGGGAATCCCAATCCAACACGGGAGGCACCACCTGGCTGCGGGAACACCCCGGGACCGTCACGCTCCCGGCAGGATCCGGGTGCTGCTGCTCTGCCAGGGGTCACCAACCCCTTGGAAGCCCAGGGCTGGCTGCAATCTCTCACTTATCTGCAGGAACATCCCCCTCACCTCCAGGGCAAGGACAAGCTCAGGAATTCCAGGCTGCTTCTACTTCTTCAAAGAACTTCAAACCGAGCTTTCTCCCTGCACCGGCGGCGTTCCTGCCCGTTCTTGTGGAATCTCAGGATCCTTAAGGTTGGAAAAGGCCTCTAAGACAACGAGGCCAGCTGCCATCCCCCAGCACTGCCAAGGCACGTGCAAGCACTAAATCATGTCCCCAAAGTGCCACATCCACAGGGCTTTTAAATCCCTCCAGGGATGGGGACTCCGCCACTGCCCTGGGCAGCTGGGCCAGGGTTGGAGAACTTTTTCCACAAAGAAATTTTTCCAGTATCCAACCTAAACCTCCCCTAGTACAGCTTGAAATCATTTCCTCATGCTCTATCTCCCATGGGCTCCACACACCGAGTAAGGACAAAATGGAAGCATTCCATGAAAAGGCCCATGGCAGGGGGTGGAATGAGTTGGTCTTGGATGCTCTGGAGCCAGGCTGGGAGAGCTGGGGGGGTTCCCCTGGAGAAGAGAAGGCTCCAGGGAGAGCTGAGAGCCCCTGGCAGGGCCTGAAGGGGCTCCAGGAGAGCTGGAGAGGGACTGGGGACAAGGCATGGAGGGACAGGACACAGGGAATGGCTTCCCAGTGCCAGAGGGCAGGGTTAGGTGGGATATTGGGAAGGAATTGCTGGCTGTGAGGAATCTGATGTATCAGCTCCCAACTGGTGGAATTTAGCAGTGCTGTGGTTGTTCCCAACCCTCCACACTCAGCCTACAACCAGGAGCAGCTGCAGCCCTCCCACCCCATCAGGAACACAGGAGCAGCAGCATGAGCTGCCAAAACAACTCCATTTACCTCCTCTCTCCCCCAGCCAAATTCCAAAGGTCCTCCCTGATTTTGGTTCTTCAAACCTCTCATTTTTAGATCATTTTCTTTTTACTAACTTGACACACTTCAATCCTTCCCAGCGCTTTGCATCCCGAGTTCTTTCTGGATTGGTGTTTAGTTTGCAAAGCAACCCACCTCAAACCCAAACAACTGAAGTCTTGGTAGATTAGAGCTCCCATCCCATCCCTTCCACCCACTGTTTCCCAAAGATATTCCCTATCTTTCAAATGGGAAATGCCACTGGAAAAAGAGGAAGCCTTCCAGCGAGCAGATACTTTTCAAGACAACTTGATCAACTCAAAACACACTTGTAACAAAGAGGAAACTATTGAATTTATAAAGGGGGTTTTCTTTCTCTTAATTATTTATGAGAAATAATTTATAAATCCTATAAATCCACACGGAGCTCCAAATTTTCTTCAAACACACGAAGAGCAAAAGAACTTTCACGGGAGCAGCAACATAAAGGGGGAAAACTCCCGTCAACAAACACAAGGAGAGAGTTTAAAAAAAAATAATTACGAAAAAATAATAATTAGGGGGAGGGAAAAAAAAAAAAAAAAAAGAGCTCCATTTTCCACCCCGGGCTCTGTTCTTTGGGAAAAGAGCTCGGAATCTTGAAGGGAACTGTCTGGGTTAATGACAGCTGATGTCCTGTATCCCGTGGCAGTAGCTGTGACCTCCAGGCCCCCCGTGACTGACGGGCTGACCCCGATCGCTCCGGGGTGTGACAGAAATGACAACCAAGGAAGAAAAAGAAAGGGAAAGAGAAAGGAAACTGGCTGCCGGCTTTGTAGCCAGGCTCCCTAATAAAACCTAATTCAAGCTGTCAGGGTGAAATGAAGAAAGTGTCAACAGGGGTTTTTCAGAGAAATATTCCAAATGTTTGGCTGGAAAAAGGCAGAGCCGGGCTCCCATCCCCCCAGCTCCTGAGAAAGGGCTGGAAAAGCCGATGTCGAAAGGAATTTTAATAATGCGCCCAAGGGGACCCCTGAGGAGGGACCCCAAGGGGACGGTTTTCCTCCCTTCCCTGACAAGGCCAATCATCCCAGTAATGGTGAGGGGCACGAAGCCGGGGCGGGGGGAAGCGCCAGGGGAGGGGTTGGGTGAAAGCAGCGTCCGTGTGAAATCGGAGCGAGGTGTCGGCCCCAGAAACTGAGAGGCTTCATGGTGACCCCCGGGTTAAGAGCCCCGGGAGCCACCAAAGAGAACAACCTGCCACCGGTGAAAGGCTGAGGGGGAACGTGGGGCGAGGAACGTCCTGGGATCCCACAGAGACCGCGGAGCTGCCGCGGCCTCCGGCGGGAGGGGGAGAAGAAAGTGCCTCCTCAGATCAGTGTTCCTGGTTGGGAGGGAGAGAATTCAGACCCCTAAAGGGCCTCGTGTGGGCTCCAAAACGTCTGGGGAGGGCCCAGAGCGCTGGCCCAGCTTCATGTCAGCACTGGGGCAATCGTGGAATGGCTCGGGTTGGAAGGGATTTTAAACTTTATCCCGTTCCAATCCCTGCCATGGGCAGGGACACCTTACGTTATCCCAGGTTGGACAGGCCTTGGAAACACTTCCAGGCATCCAGGGGCAGCCACAGCTTCTCTGCCCAACCTGGGACAGGGCCTCAACACCCTCACAGACAGCAATTCCTTCCCAATATCCCATCTAGCCCTGCTCTCTAGCACTGGGAAGCCATTCCCTGTGTCCTGTCCCTCCATGCCTTGTCCCCAGTCCCTCTCCAGCTCTCCTGGAGCCCCTTTAGGCCCTGCCAGGGGCTCTCAGCTCTCCCTGGAGCCTTCTCTTCTCCAGGGGACCCCCCCCAGCTCTCCCAGCCTGGCTCCAGAGCAGAGGGGCTCCAGACCCAGGAACATCTCCAGGGCCTCCTCTGGACTCTCTCCAGCAGCTCCATGTCAGGTCATGGCCAGGATATGAAACCCTCCTCCTGCAACTCCCACCTCTTGCTAGTAGAGCTCTGCACGTGGAAGGGAAGAAGGATCCTTCCTTCCAGTAAAAATCCTGAAGGGAAGAAGCATCTCTGCATCCAGTGAAACCCTTGGTGTCAATTTTTCTGCCTCTACCAAGCTGGAAACAATTCTGAGTGCAAGAAAAAAAAGCACCAACTGGCAGTTTCTGGCAAATACAGTTGGTTTTCAACCTCACACACATACACAGGGATAAAACCAGCATCAAAGCACCTTGGGATGAGGAGAGAGGAGGGTAAACACATGGAATACTTTGCAGGCTTTTAAAAAACAAAAAAAAATCGTGTTATTTGTATGTAAACTCCCAGGAGAAGCAAGAAAAACAAAGCCCCGAAACCAGGAGCCGAAACTCATTAAAGCACAAAAATCCAAACCCCCCCAGAGCCTTCCTGACAACACATCCCTGGAATCCCGGGATTCACAGTCTGGGGGAGGGCCAGGGGGAGGTCAGAGATGTTCTAGGAGGCTCTGACCCAACGAGGAGTGGCCATCACCACCTTTCTCGAGACAACCAGGTTCATTTATTTCCCACAACTCCAGAAACTTTTCGGAGGAAACAGCTCCCTCAGTTTTTATACAGCTGGGGTTGTCCTGGGCTGTTTTCCCTGAAAGTGTCCAAGGCCAGGCTGGACAAGGCTTGGAGCAACCTGGGCTAGTGGAAGGTGTCCCTGCCCATGGCAGGGGGTGGCACTGGATGACTTTTAAGCTCCTTTCCAGCCCAAACCATTCCATGACCTTCCCCTCCACGAGGTAGTTTTGAAGACATGACCAGCCCTTGGAAGATGCCACCGCTCCAAGGAGGCCACCAACCACCTCCAGCCTGGCCAGGGTTTATCCAAACAGCTGAACAACAAGAAAAGTTGAGGAAAAGAATTTATATTTTAAACCTTTGAGCTCTTTTGAGTGCAAAGAACCCCGGGTGTGAATGTCCTACCTCAGGTGAAGGTCCTCCGAGAACTTCAGGCAGGCGTAGATGAATTCCTTGATCTGATTGTAAACTTTAGGCACAAACTCGGAGAAGGGGAACTTCTTTGGAAAGGGTTGCTGTAAAAAAACACAGGAGAGAATTCCATGCAAGAGCAGCTATCCATTGGGAGACACAACAACTGCTTTTCCAGCAGCATGTTCCGAGCGGTCGGATCGATTCTGGGATTTAGCCACGTCCAGCAAGGAGACAACAAGGCATTTTTCTGGGGTGTTGGATAAACACTTCAGCCCAGTGAAAGGCCATAGAATCACTTATAAATGGAGTGCAGGAGGGGTTTGGAGCCTGGAAGGAGATTTGCAGCTCGGAGGGAGAAGCAGAAAACAGGACCCTCATTCCCTCTCCCAAATCCCTCCCTCGAAGGAAAACGCCCCCTGGGAGAACTCCCTGATGCTTCTCTCCCCCCATGCACGAGTTGTTTTGCTTGGTCACCTCCCCCAGGTGCTGCCCAAGGTGAGAATCTGCTTCAAACACCAAAAACCAACAGGAAACAGATTTTTCTACCCCAAATTTCCCATCCAGCTCTTCCCCGCAGTGGGGGGACGTGCGGTGACACAGTAAAACCCTGGACATTGTGATTTAATTTTGGGGAAAGGACAAAGACTTCCTGAAATCTGGATCAAACCCCCTCCCATTCCTAATGAAGTTCCCCAGGGATGGAGTTTCCTGGGTGCCAGAAGGCCTTGTAGGATTTAAGGGACACTGGTTCCATCAGACTTGGATACACATCGGATTTGGGAGCACACACTTGTGGAAAAGCTAAGATAAAGCACCTTGTCAGGCTCTTTTTCTTTAAATAAGAGATTAAAACAAATAAAGGTCAAGAACATGGTTCATAAAATGGGAATAATACCAGTGGAAGGGGATATTTTTAGTCTCCTGTGCATTGCAAGGACTGCACACCCTGATATGAAAACAAGATCAACAAGGTTTTCCTCATCCACACCTGGAGAAATACAACACATGGAAGGGATATTTGCCCTGTTCCCTGGTCCTGCTTTCTTTTTTGCTGTTTATTTGGTGTGGGGAGGTGGATTTGGGTGATTTTTGATGCTTCCATTTGCAGTTCTCCACATCCCTGCTGAGGGTGTGGGGTTTTCCTGCACCAGCGGCCACACGAGGTCGTTTTCCCCATTCCAAGACTCATTCCAAGACTCACCTTTTCAAGTTCAGCATCCTGGAATGGGAACTGTCCAACTATTTTCTTATAAAGTTCTTCATTTGACACCGGGATGGGGCTGTAGTTGTCTGAGTCAAGTATATTTCTAGGAAAAGGAAAGAAAAGTCAGGAAGAGAGCTCTGCCAGGAGAGGACCCACAGCTCTGCCGGGTCAGGAAGCTCCCAGGAGGAGGTGCCAGCCCAAGACGGGATCCCACAAACCCACAGGAGCAGCACAGGGATGTGCCACTGATGTCCCGAGACACCCACGGCTTGGTGATGGAGCAAGGGCACAATATCATGGAATCATGGAATGGTTTGGGTCGGAAAGGACCTTAATGATCATCCAGTTCCACCCCTGCCATGGGCAGGGACACCTTCCACTAGAACAGGTTGTTCCAACCTGGCCTTGGACACTTCCAGGGATGGAGAAGCCACAGCTTCTCTGCCCAACCTGTGACAGGGCCTCCCCACCCTCACAGACAGAAATTCCTTCCCAATATCCCATCTATCCCTGCCCTCTGGCACTGGGAAACCATTTCTCCTTGGCCTGTCCCTCCCTCCCTTGTCCCCAGTCCCTCTCCACCTCTCCTGGAGCCCCTTTAGGCCCTGCAAGGGGCTCTCAGCTCTCCCTGGACCCTTCTCTTCTCCAGGGGAACCCCCCCAGCTCTCCCAGCCTGGTTCCAGAGCAGAGGGATTCCAGCCCTGGCAGCACCTCCAGGGCCTCCTCTGGACTCTCTCCAGCAGCTCCATGTCCATTTTCCACACTAACTTTACTGTAACCCCAAATTTTTGCATCCTTCCAGCTCCTGAGTGTCCATGTGAGCTCCATAATGAAACCACGACCTTGTCCCTCTGGGATGCAAAACCTTTGGTCCACAGGCATTTATTGCACTGAGCACATGCAGAATCCCCACAACTCTATTTAAACTGGCTCTCCCTGCTCCAGGAAAACCCCAGGATCTTACTGAATCTTACTGTTTCCCAAAATTTAAACATGAACTCACAATTATGATGCTTTCCCCATCCCTGGAAGTGTCCAAGGCCAGGCTGGATGGGGCTTGGAGCAACCTGGGACGGTGGAAGGTGTCCCTGCTCATGGCAGAGGGTGGAACAAGATGAGCTTTACCCGCTTCAACCCAAAACATTTGTGATTCTCTGATGAATCCCTCAAAAGATTTTATTTAGGGGCCAAAACGCCTCCGTGAGAGGCATCTCCTGGGTCTGCTGGAAGAGCCTCTTACCTGAAAACTCCTGACCATTTCTTCAGGAGGGTTTCACTGTACTGGTCCTGGATCTCCAACAGCATGTCAAAGAGCTGGTTCACTGGGAAGCCATAGCCCTGGGATGAGGGAAGAGAGCAATTTCAGGGGAAAAAAAGCCACCAACAGGCAGGTGAAGATTTATTTTCTCTATTCAACAGCGAGCACGTGGGTAAACCCTCCTCTATCCCCAGCCCAGAGCTGAACGGTGCTGGTGGAGGGATTTAGGGGCTGATTTACCAAGGGTAGGACCAAGGACTATCAAAGGTTTGGTCCTTGGCCACTCTGAGGCACCGAGCAAAGCAGGTTGTCCATCAAGTGCCACAGTCCATGCACTGACACCCCAAAAAAGAAGCCAGGACACCACATCCAGCCCCCACCAGTTGTTTAACCCTCTGGTGGGCATATCTGTGGGCAGCAGGACCATGGAGTGAGAGAAGGAGTGGTCCCCACCCACTGTGTACCTGGAGTGTGTCAGCAAAGAGGACGATGAGGTTCTTCAAGTCTAACACCAGGCTCGGGTCGGAGCAGTACGACTGGAAAGAAGGGGAGAAAGGAAAACATGGGTTTAAACTGCACAACACGGAAAAAAATCCTGCCCTCGGCCCTCCTGTGTTATCTCTGGAGTGATAATAAATGCAGGGCCTAATGACCAGCAGCTTTTATCCTGCAGCAGTGTCACCCAGGGCCAGGGCAGGGGGGGTGATAAGGGTATCTCTCCTCCTAATGCCCCTCTCCAGGCTCTCCATGATGAACAAAGACTTTGGGTGCTCCAGAGATACCTGAAGTGTCTCTAAGATTCCCCAGGAGCTGCTGGGAGAGCGAGAGGAGATGAAGCAAATCAACACCACTGTCAGAGCAGGACGCCAGCAGCTCCTCATCCAATATTTACCGTGTTGTGTCTGATGGTAATGAAGCATCAGCGGCTCGGGCTGAGGGAAAACTTCTTGGATTCCAACAAATTAATGGTCAGAACTCCAAGACAAGGATTTATTGTAGGTCAGGACGCTGCTCAAAACCCCAAAGACACAACTGAGTGTAGTGACAGCGCTGGTGTCCCCCCCAGAGCCACCCCATGTCCCCCACATGCTCGCTCTGGACACAGAAAAACCTCCCTGTGCTGAAATATGTAAAGTCTTAGGCAGATTTTGCCCAAATATAGAATCAGAGATCACGAGCTGGACAGAGAAGCAGATTTAAAGAGAACAGATTTAAAGCTCACTGGAAACTCCAGGAGGAACAACTCCATTAATCAATGGGAAAGCCTGGAAGACACACGTTTTCCAGCTCACTGTCCAAAAAAAAAAAAGAGAGTCAGAAGGAAAGATAACACCCTAAAGCTCTCAGAAGTGATAGAAGATGTCCCTGTCTGTAGCGAGGAAGAAAATCCAGGGATAAATTTGGCTGAACTGGAAGAACTGAAACAACCTCCCCAAGGTGAGAGCTCCCCTCAAGCCCCAGTATGGGATGGAGGGCACTGGTGTGTGTGTGGGAGCTGGAGGGGGAGCTGTACCCAGAGAAAAAGGGGTGATGACCACAGGTGTTGGGAGATCATGGAATGCTCCCTGACTCCTGCAAAGCCCTCTCCTGGCAACCACTTCACGCAGCAAGTTTGGCATCACTTGAAACAACCCTGTGAGGGCAACAAAGGCGGGGGGAACTGAGGAGCCCCGTGGTCGGGCCCGGTCCCCCCTCACGGTCCCACCTCGGAGAAAATCCCACTTGAAAGGAAAACAAACACGGGTTTACAACCCAGTGGGGTGTTCAGCTCTGTGTTTAGGAACACGGGAGCTCAGGGGAAGGAGGCAGCTTTCCAGGCAACAAAACTGGGAAGCTCCTGTGGTCCCTCAGCCCAACGAGCTCCAGGCCCAGAGAAGAGTCATGGAATGCGTTGGGTTGGAAGGGACCTTTCAGACCATCTCATTCCACCTCTTGCCATGGGCAGGGACACCTTCCACTAGACAAGGTTGCTCCAAGCCCCAACCAACCTGGTCTTGGACACTTCCAGGGATCCAGGGGCAGCCACAGCTTCTCTGGGAGATTTATTCCAGTTTCTTACCACCCTCACAGGGAAGGATTTCTTTCCAATATCCACCCTAAATCTTCACTTTTCCAGTGGGAAACCATTCCCCCTCATCCCGTGTCCCTCTCCAGCTCTCCTGGAGCCCCTTTAGGCCCTGTCAGGGGCTCTCAGCTCTCCCTGGACCCTTCTCTTCTCCAGGGGAACACCCCCAGCTCTCCCAGCCTGGCTCCAGAGCAGAGGGGCTCCAGAATCATGGAATGGTTTGAGTTGGGACTGTCAATCCTGCTGATTCCATGCCCTGCCATGGGCCTTCCACTATCCCAGGTCGCTCCAGCCTGGCCTTGGACACTTCCAGGGATCCAGGGGCAGCCACAGCTTCTCTGCCCAACCTGGGACAGGGCCTCCCCAGCCTCCCAGCCAGGAATTCCTTCCCAATATCCCATCTATCCCTGCTCTCTGGCAGTGGGAAGCCATTCCCACTTGTCCTGTCACTCCCCATGGATTATCCCCACCTGCCAAGCCGAAGTCATGAGCACGTTCTGCAGAACTCGGCGTGGTTTGGAAGCAGCAGCTTTTTGTGTCTGCACACAGAAATTTTAGGGTTTTCCCAGCAAAGAACCTTTGGGTTTCCCCCCACGTTCCCAGGACACTCCATCAAATGCAGATCTGCAGCCCCTGCTCTGCCAACCCCAGGGAGCTGTGGGGCATCAGGGCCTAAACACCTTGTACTTTCTAGAGAAAATGGCCCAGTAATTTAAAAACAGACTTGTGGAAACTCATTAATGACAGAATGTGCTGAGCTGGAAGGGATCCACAAGGATCATCCAGTCCAACCTTTGGCCCTGCCCAGGACACCCCAACAATCCCACCCTGTCCCTGAGAGTGTTGTCCAAACCCTCCCTGAACAATGTCCTCAAGCACATCATAAGATTTGCCTTTTACTGTCAGAACTTTCCATCCCCCTGATGAATGCTGAGCCAGCACAACATCATGTCAGGTGATAGAAAACTGGCAAAAAAAGTACATTTTTTGCAACTGGCTCTGCTTTATAAGCTCATTCAGGCTGTGAACTTTGAGGGAACAAGATGGTCCTGAAGGTCCCTTCCACCCCAAAGCGTTCCAGGATTCTGGGATCCCGTATCAAACTGGGTCACCCTCCAATGAGTCACAGAATGTGCTGAGCTGGAAGGGACCCACAAGGATCAGCCAGTCCAACCCTCAGCCCTGCACAGGACCCGCCCCAAGGGTCACACCCTGTGCCCCAGAGGATCAGCCAAACGTGTCCTGCACAGCTCAAAGAGCACATGTAAGAGGAGGACAATCCCAATCCTGCCTTGTCCTGGTCAGGAATGTCTCCACCACCCTGGCTAAGCCGATTTTCCAACCTGCTTTGTTGGTCAGTACCTCAGTCCCCTTCTACAAATAAAAGGACCATGAGGACATGAGTGGAGGCATCTCCTTCCTCCCAGCTCAGCCCAGTCAGGATTTCACAGATCCCAGAACATCATGAGCTGGAAGGGACCCCCAAGGACCATCCAGCCCAACCCTCAGCCCTGCACAGGCCCAGCCCCAAGAGTCCCCCCCTGTGCCCCAGAGGATCAGCCAAACCCTCCTGGAGCTCTGGCAGCCTTGGGGCTGTGCCCACTGCCCTGGGGAGCCTGGGCAGTGCCCAACCAGCCTCTGGGGGAAGAACCGTGTGCTGAGATCCAACCTGAGCCTGCCCTGGCACAGCTCCAGCCATTCCCTGGGGTCCTGTCGCTGGCCCCTCCCCAGGAATGTGCCAAAGAGATGCTTTTTCCCCCGTTTTTGGGGGACAAATCAACTCCCTCTGTTGGTGCTTCTCAAAAACCATCGGTGAAATAATGAGGAAAACATAAAGCCACTGTTTGCTGCTCCAAAGTACTGACTTTTGTAGGAAAACAAAGCAAATCAGGAGGGAAAACAGCCAGGGAATGGGAATGAACCGCGTGCCTTCATGTTGTTCTTCAAACAGTCATTGGAAACAGAGGCAAAATAAGGAATAATTTTAAAAAGCCAATATTAAAGCACATCAGGTCACAGCCAAGGAAGGACATTGAGGTGCTGGAGCAGGTCCAGAGGAGAGCAACGAGGCTGGGGAAGGGACTGGAGTACAATTCCCATGAGGAGAGGCTGAGGAAGCTGGGGCTGTTCAGCCTGGAGAAGAGGAGGCTCAGGGGAGACCTCCTCACTCTCTGCAACTCCCTGACAGGAGGGGGGAGCCAGGGGGGCTTGGTCTCTTTTCCCAGGCAACCATCAGCAAGACAAGAGGGCTCGGGCTTCAGCTGTACCAGGGGAGGTTTAGGTTGGAGATTAGGAAGAATTTCTTTGCAGAGAGGGTGCTCAGCCATTGGAATGGGCTGCCCAGGGAAGGGGTGGATTCTCCATCCCTGGAGGTGTTTAAGGTGAGACTGGATGTGGCATCAGTGCCATGGGCTGGGAACCACGGTGGGGTTGGATCAAGGGTTGGACTTGATGATCTCGGAGGTCCCTTCCAACCCAGCTGATTCTGGGATTCTGTGATTCTGTGATTCTATGATTCTACAATTCTATAATTCTCTGATTCTGTGATCCTATGATTCTACAGTTCTATGAATCTACGGTTCTACGACTCTGTGAGTCTGTGATTCTATGATTCTCTGATTCTACGATTCTCTGATTCTCTGATTCTATGGTTCTATGATTCTGTGATTCTATGATTCTGTGATTCTATGATTCTGTGATTCTATGATTCTCTGATTCTCTGGTTCTATGATTCTATGACTCTATGATTCTGTGATTCTGTCAGTCTGTGATTCTATGATTCTATGCTTCTGTGATTCTATAATTCTATGACTCTATGATTCTGTGATTCTATAATTCTATGACTCTATGATTCTGTGATTCTGTGATTCTATGAGTCTATGAGTCTATGATTCTATGATTCTATGACTCTGATTCTGTGATTCTGTCAGTCTGTGATTCTATGAATCTATGATTCTATGAATCTGTGATTCTATGATTCTGTGATTCTATAATTCTATGACTCTATGATTCTGTGATTCTGTGAGTCTGTGATTCTATGAGTCTATGAGTCTATGATTCTCTGAGTCTATGATTCTCTGAGTCTATGATTCTATGACTCTATGATTCTGTGATTCTATGAATCTATGATTCTATGAATCTGTGATTCTATGGTTCTGTGATTCTATGGTTCTGTGATTCTATGGTTCTGTAATTCTATGTTTCTCTGATTCTCTGATTCTATGACTCTATGATTCTATGATTCTGTGATTCAATGATTCTATGATTCTGTGATTCTATGACTCTATGATTCTCTGATTCTCTGATTCTGTGACTCTGTGATTCTATGATTCCATGATTCCATGATTCCATGATTCTGTGATTCTATGACTCTATGATTCTATGATTCTGTGACTCTATGATTCTATGATTGTTTCTATGATTCTCTGATTCTGTGATTCTCTGATTCTATGATTTTGTGACTCTATGATTCTGTGATTCTGTGATTTTATGACATGATTCTATGATTCTATGTTTCCATGATTCTATGATTCTGTGTTTCCATGATTCTATGATTCTGTGTTTCCATGATTCTCTGATTCTGTGATTCTCTGATTCTCTGATTGATTCTCTGATTCTAAGGGCTGAGGGATCCGAAGGCTCCCACTCACCGAGTGTGTCCGGAGGGCGGCGATGGTTTTGGACAAGGCCATTTCCCACAGCTCATCCAGGTAGGCCCGGTTGACCAAGCCCTGAGTGGTGTGCAGGATGTGATCCTCCACCACGAAGAACCTGAGGAGAGGGGACAACATCCCTGTCACCACATTCCGGCTCTGGAGAGACCCGGAGAGATCCCTGAGGGAACGGAGACGCGGCATCGGCGCATCCGGGAAGAGAGGGTTGGAGGCACGTTTGAAATATTTCAATGCAGGGAAAAATGACTGAAATGCAGGGAAAAATGATCTAATTGCAGGGAAAAATTATTGAAATGCAGGGAAAAATTATTTAAATGCAGGGAAAAATTACCTACTTGGAGGGAAAAGGTATTTAAATACAGGGAAAAACTATTTAAATGCAGGGAAAAATTAACTAATTGCAGGGGAAAATGATTTAAATACAGGGGGGAATTATTTAAATGCAGGGAAAAATTATCTACTTGGAGGGAAAAGGTATTTAAATACAGGGAAAAATTATTGAAATGCACGGAAAAATTATTTAAATGCAGGGAAAAATGATTTAAATACAGGGGGAAATTATTTAAATGCAGGGAAAAATTATCTACCTGGAGGGAAAAGGTATTTAAATACAGGGAAAAATTATTTAAATGCAGGGAAAAATTACCTAATTGCAGGGAAAAACGATTTAAATGCAGGGGAAAATGATTTAAATGCAGGGAAAAATTATCTACTTGGAGGGAAAAGGTATTTAAATACAGAGAAAAATTATTTAAATGCAGGGAAAAATTAACTAATTGCAGGGAAAAATGATTTAAATGCAGGGAAAAATTAAATAATTGCAGGGAAAAATGATTTAAATGCAGGGGAAAATTATTTAAATGCAGGGAAAAATTATTGAAATGCAGGGAAAAATTATTTAAATGCAGGGAAAAATTATCTACTTGGAGGGAAAAGGTATTTAAATACAGAGAAAAATTATTTAAATGCAGGGAAAAATTAACTAATTGCAGGGAAAAATGATTTAAATGCAGGGGAAATTTATTTAAATGCAGGGGAAATTTATTTAAATGCAGGGAAAAATTATTTAAATACAGGGAATAATTATTTAAATGCAGGGGGGAATGATTTAAATGCCAGGAAAAATGGTCTGATTGCAGGGAAGAGGGTTTTATCTGCAGGGAAAAATGTTCTAATTGCAGGAAAAATGCTTTAACTGCAAGGAAAAATCATTTAAATGTAGGGGGGATATGATTTAAATGCAGGGAAAAATGATTTAAATACAGGGGAAAATGATTTAAATGCAGGGAAAAACGGTCTGATTGCAGGGAAAAGGGTTTTTACCTGCAGGGAAAAATGTTCCAACTGCAGGGAAAAATGATTTAAATGCAGGGGGAAATGATTTAAATACAGGTAAAAATTATTTAAACCCAGGGAAAAATTATTTAAATGCAGGGAAAAAGGATTTAAATGCAGGGGAAAATGATTTAAATGCAGGGAAAAATGGCCTAATTGCAGGGAAAAGGGTTTTATCTGCAGGGAAAAAATGATCTAATTGAAGGAAAAACATTTTATCTGCAGGGAAAAATGTTATAACTGCAGGGAAATATTATTTAAATGTAGGGGAAAAATGATTTAAATACAGGGGAAAATTATAAAAATGCCAGGAAAAATGATTTAAATGCAGGGAAAAAGGATTTAAATGCAGGGAAAATTGCTCTAATTGCAGGGAAAAGGGTTTTATCTGCAGGGCAAAATGTTGCAACTGCAGGGAAAAGCCATTTAAATGCAGGGAAAAAATATTTAAACGCACGGGAAAATTATTTAAACGCAGGGGAAAATCATTTAAATGCCAGGAATAATGGTCTAATTGCAGGGGAAAGGGTTTTATCTGCAGGGAAAAATGGTCTAATTGCAGGGAAAAATCATTTTATCTGCAGGGAAAAATGCTCCAACTGTAGGGAAAATGCTTTAACTGAAGGGAAAAAATATTTAAATGCACGGGGAAAATCATTTAAATGCAAGGAAAAATTATTTAAATGCAGGGAAAACTGATTTAAATGCAGGGAAAACTGATTTAAATGCAGGGGAAAATGATCTAATTGCAGGGATAAATTATTTAAATACAGGGGAAAATTATTTAAATGCCAGGAAAAATGGTCTAATTGTAAGGAAAAGGGTTTTATATGCAGGGAAAAATGCTCTAATTGCAGGGAAAAATGTTTTATCTGCAGGGAAAAAGTGTTTTATCTGCAGGGGAAAATGCTCCAACTGCAGGGAAAATGCTTTAACTGCAGGGAAAAATCCTTTAAATACAGGGGAAAATTATTTAAATGTCAGGAAAAATGGTCTAATGGCAGGGAAAAGACTTTTATCTGCAGGGAAAAATGCTCCAACTGCAGGGAAAACGCTTTAACTGCAGGGAAAAATTGATGTAAATGCAGGGGAAAATTATTTAAATGCAGGGGAAAATTATTTATCTGTAGGGAAAAATTATTTAAATACAGGGGAATTTATTCAAATGCAGGGGAAAATGATTTAAATACAGGGGAAAATTATTTAAATGCCAGGAAAAATGGTCTAATTGCAGGGAAAAAAGTTTTACCTGCAGGAAAAAATGTTTTATTTACAGGGAAAAATGTTCTATTTATGGGGAAAAATGTTCCAACTGCAGGGAAAATGTTTTAATTACAGGGGAAAGGGCTTTATTTCCAGGAAAAAGGGCTTTATTCCCAGGAAAAAGGGCTTTATTCCCAGGAAAAAGGGCTTTATCTGCAGGAAGAAATGTTTTCACTGCAGGGAATAAGGTTTTAAGGACAGGGAAAAATGCTCAAATTGCAGGGAAAAATGGTTTAGGGAAAGGGAAAAATGTTTTGACTGGTAATGTTTAATGTATTTAATGTTTTAAGCACAAGGAAAAGTGTTCTAAATGAAGGGAAAAATCATTTATCTGCAGGGAAAATGCTCCAGTTGCAGGGAAAAATGTCTTAGGGACAGGGAAAAATGCTTTAATTGCAGGGAAAATGCTTTAAATACAGGGAGAAATGTTTTAAGGACAAGGAAAAGTGTTCTAAATGAAGGGAAAAATGATTTGTCTGCAGGGAAAATGCTCCAGTTGCAGGGAAAAATGCTGGAAATATAGGGAAAGTGGTTTATCTCCAAGGAAAAATGCTCTAACTGTAGGGAAAATCCTTGAACTGCAGGGAAAATGTTTTAATTACAGGGAAAAGGGACTTTATTTACAGGGAAAAAGGCTTTTTCTACAGGGAAAATGCTTTAACTCCAGGGAAAAATGTTTTAGATGGAGGGAAAAATCCTCTCTCCCATCCAAATATCCCAAACCCTCACAACCATTTAAAGGCAGGGAGTTCATTCCAACCCCAACTTCTGGAATGTGCTGCTCCAAAAACTTGTATTTTTAGGGAGAGAGAGTGACAGGGGATGTTTTAAACCCCCAAAACCACCAAAAATCTCAGGGGTGTTTTCCCAGGGAAATCCAGCCCAGCACTGGATTTGTGATGGTGATAATCAGATATTGAAATTATAAGCATGTGGTGAGGAAAATATCCAATTATCCCCTGGGTTTGAGAGATTATAAAAAGTCTTTGGAAGTCTCTTCTCTCGGAGCTGGGATGGGTTTGGAAGACTCGTGTGAAATTTGGGAGTGATAATAAAGAGCAGGGGGTTGAGAATCACCTCCTTTCCGAGGAAAATCCTCACAGAATAACTATGAAATATGCCAGGATAATTAAGGCAGAGGGCCTGGATAATTAAGGTAGAGGGCCTGTGCCCCTCATTAGCGGGGCAAGAAGGTGCAGAGAGCCCACAGAGGGAATTATCCTCGAATTCCCAAGTATTCCCAGAAATCCACTGGCTGCTCCAAGAGCTGGCAGGTCCCTCCACGCTCCCATTGGTGCTATAAAATCCACTCTGCAACACTTGAAAAGCACAAACCACCTCTCATTTCCCTCTTTTGGGCCTAAAGGACCATCAAAAATTCCAACATTCCTCATCCTCTCCCATTTTTTTGGGGGGGCTCCTCAACAGGGTATAAAAAGGGTATAAAGAGAACACTTACCCTACAATTTGATTAAAATACTTCCTGTAGCCGTCCAAGGTTTCGTGCTGCAATGAAGAGAGAGGGGACAATGATTAAAACTGAGGTGGCCCAAGAGCCACTGGGAATTTTGGGGATGCCCCAGGGAGCAGGGATGGAGGTACCATGTTGGAAGGAGGCTGCAGGACCAGCCGGGCTTGTTTTCTCCTCTGCTTCCTGTAGTAGCTCTCGAAGGTTTCTCGGGCGCCCTGGAAAAGAGGAAAGGTTCAGTCAGGGGATTCAAATTATCCCAATTCAGGGTTGAGTTGGAATATAAAATCACTCCATTGGTCAGGTTGGAAAAGCCCTTTGAGATCAGAGTCCAACTGTTCCCCCAAGGCCACCACTGACCCATTGATTAGGTTGGAAAAGCCCTCCAAGATCACCGAGTCCAGCTGTTCCCCCAAAGCCACCACTGACCCCAAAGCCACCACTGACCCATGTCCCCAGGGCCACATCCACAGGGGTTTTAAATCCCTCCAGATCTTCTGAGGAGGTGGAGGGTGAGAAGCAACTGAGTGGGGTCAAACCAATACATCCAACATTCCTTTGGATTTGCAATCACAGAATCCTTTAGGTTGGAAAAGCCCTCTGAGATCAGCCAGTCCAAGCACTGCCAAGGCCACCACTGACCCCTGTCCCCAAGAGCCACATCCACAGGGATTTTAAATCTCTCCAGGGATGGGGACTCCAACACTGCCCTGGGCAGCTGTGCCAGGGATGGACAACCCTTTCCAGGAGGAATTTTCCCCCAATATCCAACCTAAACTTCTCCCGGTGCAACCTGAGGCTGTTTCCTCTTGTCCTGCTGCTTGTTTTTTTGGGAAAAGAACCTGACCCCCCCCGGCTCCCCCCTCCTGTCAGGGAGTTGCAGAGCCAGAAGGTCCCCCCTGAGCCTCCTTTTCTCCAGGCTGAGCCCCCCCAGCTCCCTCAGCTGCTCCTGCTGCTCCAGCCCCTTCCCAGCTCCGTTCCCTTCCCTGCACACGCTCCAGCCCCTCCATGTCTCTCCTGTCTGAGGGTTCCAGAGCTGCCCCCAGGGCTGGAGGTGCCCCAGCAGTGCCAGCACAGGGGGACAATCACTGCCCTGGGCCTGTGCCCACACCATGGCTGGTACAATATAAACTGCATATATTATATATATTGAATATATTATACTGCATTTAATATCATTGAATATCACATTGCTCCAGCATTTTCCTGCAAAATTCAATTCAAACAGCAGAGGACAAAGAGTTTTCCTCCAAACATCAAGTCCCAACCCAACAGTTCAGTCCTGACAGTATCTGGTGAGCTCTCCTGTATCCAATTCCCAGTGTCACCCTGGAGGTGTGGGATTAGAGGGATACAACCAGCTGCTTTCTGGACCATGACATGGACAAACATCAGATCGATTGAACCAAAGGGGAGGGGATGAAACAACCAATTCCAGGGTCAGCAAAAAAAGAGGGGACAAAGAACACCAAGAGATTCATGGGAAAAGAGGGAGGCAAAGCCACAAGCATCAGGGAATTCCAGGCCAGGTTGGACGGGGCTTGGAGCAACCTGGGATGGTGGAAGGTGTCCCTGCCCATGGCAGGGGGTGGCACTGGATGGGCTTTAAGGTCCCTTCCAACCCAAACCAGTGTGTGATGTTCCCTTACATGAGGTGACCGGTTTTGAACACTTGGCGAGTCCTTGGTACGTGGAGACGGGATATTGGGAAGGAATTCCTGGCTGGGAGGGTGGGGAGGCCCTGGAATGACTTTCCCAGAGAAGCTGTGGCTGCCCCTGGATCCCTGGAAGTGTCCAAGCCCAGGTTGGAGCAAGTTGGTCTAGTGGAAGGTGTCCCTGCCCATGGCAGAGGGTGGCACTGGGATGAGCTTTAAGGTCCCTTCCAACCCAGGGAATTCCAGGAGAACGTGGCTTGGGTGGGGTTACAGCAGTTTACGACACCCATCGGTACGTTCAGGAAAAATAAAATTCCCATCTCGTTTTCTCCCAGCTCGACTGCGGAGGAGAGCTGGTTATCCCAAAAAGCCGAACACCCCACGGGTGCCACTCACCCCCCACCCTGGGCCCTGAGCAGCCCTGCTGGGGTGGTTTGTTTTACCATCCTGGCTCCACGGGAGGATCCCAACCCCCAGGCCCCAGAGCCGGGAGGCTCCTCCAACGCCGCGGGAGCCACCGGAGCCGTTCCAGGTGGAAAACCTGGACGTTTCATCCCCGCCTGGTTCCTCCCTCCCTCCCTCCCCCCCCTCCACGCCCGCGCTGTTTTCCCTCTGAAATTGGATTCTAAACACTTCAGAGAAGGGACAACGGCTCCCTTTGAACTCTTGGGAGCCAAAGGAGACAGGGAAGAAAAAAAAAAGAGAGAGAGAGAGAAATCTCATTTAGAATTCACAAAACAAACAACAAGCAACAACAAATATCACCTGAGCGAGGCACCAGCTGTCAACCTGCTCTACACCAGGAAATAAATTAATGAAAAGGCAACCTGATGGTAATTTAATGATTCTCCAGCTGTCCTGGCATTACACAACCAGGCTGCCTCAGGATGCCCTCAGCTCCCGGGCTCTTATGAAATGTCTGCAAAGAAGCCTTGAGGAGCCATAGCCTGAGTTGCTCCTTGTCTTCCCCGAGCTGGAGCTCCAGGTATTAAAGGAATTCAGGTTTGCTGAGGTGCCCAGAGCTCTCCCAACCCGGTTCTGCCCTTCCCAAGGGTGCTAAAATCCAGCCAAAAAGTCTTTTTTCCACCCCTGCACTGCAAAGATAAAGGGGGTTTTTTTGTCTCTGGATTATAATTTTTATTCCAGGTGGGAGTCAGGGAGGCACAGGATGAGCAGCTCCTGATCCATGCTGGGCACATCCATCCATCCATCAGTGGTGCCAATGCCCTGGCAAGGGACAAACCTGGACTGGGTGCAAATCCCAGCCTTTCTTCTGGGACCAGGTTAAGAATCTAATTGAACCTGCAACTAATTGGACATTTTAAGGAGGATTTTAGAAATATCTGGGAACCAGCATTTCCCTGTCCTGTGTCTTCTCCTTGCTCTTCAAAGCTGTTTCCCTCAGGAAAGGGAAGGATCACAAGCCAGAAATCAGGGACAGCACAAGGAGGATTATTACAATTTTTATCAAGCCCAGTGATAAAATTTAAGTGACAAATGAAGTGATTAAACCAAGCAATAAATTCAGAGGACCTACAAGCAGGGACCTCCCTTGGAGCTCCTTTCCCAGGCCTGGGAGCTGGGAATTCTCAGGATGCTGGTGTTGACCATCTCCTTGTCCCAAGACACAAGAGGGTTGTCCCACTCCCACCCCACCCCTGATGGGACCAAACCAAGGAGAGTTATGAAATTCAGCTGTGCCTCACCTCCCAAAACCTACACAAAAAAACCCTGATCATCTCCCCCCTCATCAACTCACCCCTGGCAGCAGCACCAAGAGCTCAGAGGGAAGCTACTCAATTACCTGGAGCTAATTAACTAATTAATTGTTTTGTGGCACAAATTTAAAGCTGAAGGTGAGGGTTTATTCCCCATTCCTTTAATAAATTAACTTTGGAACCATCCAAGAGCACACCAGGTTGAGCCACCTGGGTGACAGTGGTTGGGGGCTCCCACTGGACACCACGTTGGGTTTTATCATCCCAGGGAATTTGAGGAGCAATTATTCCCTGCTGCTGAACAAGCACAAGTTGCCACTTCCCCAATATTTTGTGGTGACCTCGAGGACCTACTGGAAACTTGGAGAACAGCTCAGACACCAATCAGACCTTAAAAGACCAGATTTGGGAGATTTCTGCTAAGACTGCACCAAAGGGCAGAGAGTTCAGCCGGAATTCTGCCCGTTCACCTCCCCCTCACCAGGGATTCCTTCAGGGAAGAAAGGACAAGAAGTCATCCCCACCTCCTTAAAAACTTCTCCATTTCATGGAATCATGGAATGGTTTGGGTTGGAAGGGGCTTTAAAAACCATCCAGTGCCACCCCCTGCCAGGGGCAGGGACACCGTCCAATAGCCCAGGTTGTTCCAAGCTCTGTCCAGCCTGGCCTTGGACACTTCCAGGGATCCAGGGGCAGCCACAGCTTCTCTGGGCAAGTTGTGGATGCCCCATCCCTGGAGGTATCCCAGAGGTTGGTGCTGTGTTAGCTCAGGAGGGATTAGAAAAGGTTTCCACTTGGAAACAAGCAAACCTCAAAATTGCTCCACTTTGAAATTCTTTTATCACAAAATCATGGAATGGTTTGGGTGGGAAGGGACTTAAAATTATCTTGTCCCACCCCTTGCCATGGGCAGGGACACCTTCCACTAGCCCAGGTTGCTCCATGCTCTATCCAACCTGGCCTAGGACACTTCCAGGGATCCAGGGGCAGCCACAGCTTCTCTGGGCAACCTGTGTCAGAGCCTCCCCACCCTCACACCCAAGAATGCCTTCCCAATATCCCATCTATCCCTGCCCTCTGGCAATGGGAAGCCATTCCCTGTGTCCTGTCCCTCCCTCCCTTGTCCCCAGTCCCTCTCCAGCTCTCCTGGAGCCCCTTCAGGCCCTGCCAGGGGCTCTCAGCTCTCCCTGGAGCCTCCTCTTCTCCAGGGGAACCCCCCCAGCTCTCCCAGCCTGGCTCTAAAACCCCAAATCCCCAACCCCACCATTCCCCTCCTTCCCCACTGGGACAAACCTCAGTTCAGGTTTCTATCCTTATTTTCCAATGGCTTTGAGGCAGATGAAGCATCTGCACCAACTTCATCATATTCCCTGAAAATGAAACTCATGTTGGATTGGAGTTTCAGAGGAAAAAGTGTTTTCCACAGCCAGGAGGAGCAGGAGCGAGGAGAAGGAACAGCAAAGACCTTTGACACCACACCCCCCAAAAAATCATAAAATCCTGTTCACATTTTGGTTTCCCTAAAATTTATGGCCCAGAGTCCTGCCAATGTGACCAAAACCATCTTCCTCCCAGTGCCCTGTTCCAAGTGTTTTCCTTCTGGAGCCTTTTCTGACTGGCCCAGGAATCAGGGACCCTCTCAGGAGAGGCTCTTTCAACACAAAACTCCTCCTCAGGACATCTCTCTCGACCATATTCTCATATTTCTCGCTCACACTTTCATCCTTTTCTCTTAAATCCATTCCTCCATCGTCTCCTCGGATACTTTCATTGCTCAGGACATTATATTATCCAAAAAATGGAAAATATTTCTTCCTCTTCGTGGCAGTTTGAGCTCAGACCACCCAGTTTCCCCCGTTTGATCTGTTTAAGACCATTCAGCTTCCCAGGTCTTCAGACAATCCATTAGTCCTCTGTCTCCTATGTTTTACTACTGTTCTCCTCTGGATAAAACCCCAAAAACCCAACAAACACGGAAACCACACCAAAAAAAAGTCTTCAGAACAGGTCATGAGACCCCCATGTTTTAGAAATTGCTCCTCTGAATTTATATTTATTTTTGTATTTTATATTTTAATCCTGTTCTTCTCTCTCAGCCCAAGGGACAGGACGAGAGGAAATGGCCTCAAGTTGGGCCAAGGGAGATTTTTGTTTGGATATTTGGGGAAAATTCTCCGTGGAAAGGGTTTTCCAGCCCTGACAGTGGTGGAGTCCCCATTCCTGGAGGGATTTAAAGTGGATGTGGCACTTGGGGACATGATTTAGTGGTGGCCTTGGCAGTGCTGGGCTTGATCTTAAAGGGCTTTTCCAACCAAAATGATCCCATAAAACCAAGGTTGGGGAGAGGAGAAGGAGCTCTTTTTCCCATTCCTCTCCTCAGTTTTAACAGGATTCACCCAATTCTCAATTCTTTAGGATTTCACCCCGTTCTCAATCCCTTTGAGGGAGCTGAAGAATCGAAAGCTACACTTCCAAACTGCCCCTTTATTGCAATATCCCCAGTCCAGGAAAAACCCTCCAGAGTTTTCAAATGACGGGGCAGAACTTTCCTCCCCCAATTAACTGGGAGTTCACAGAGCTGGCAACGAGAGGAGGGTAATTAAGAGTGTGGATGAACACCAGGGAAGGGAAAACAGGAGAGAATCCCAAGAAAGCAAAACCAGCAGCTGAAAAAAAACAACAACAACAAAAAAACAAAAACAAAAACAAAAAAACAACCTTAAAATGTTTAAGAATTCAAGAGGTGAAAACGAATCGAGCTGGGATTACACAGGGAGAAAAAAAAACAGGCTCTGAGTTTTCTCGTGTTCTTGTCCCCAGAAATGATGAAAGTGCCCCGTGAAATGGGACTTTTGGGATCCAGAGCGTGTAAATAACAATATTTTGGATGACTGAATTCCTGCAGAAACGCTTCACATCGTGATTTGCTCCCTGGGTGACACACAGCGTCCATAATCCACGATTCCCACGGGATGTTCCTGGCTGAGCCACCCTTTGGACTTGCAACATCATCAGTTCATCCCCTAAAAAATTAGTGAGTCCTCTGAGTTCTGACATTGAAATATCCTTACCATGACAGGAAGGAGGGGGATGTGCTATGATGATATATTTTGAGCAGATCCTCCCTTGAAAAACCCAAGTTGGGCTCAGTTTATTGTAGATATTTTGACACAGAAGAGGCAGAAATATCCCAAATTTACTTGAACAGCCCAATTTTACAGCCCCTGGAGAAAGTTTTTGTACCCCCTGGTGCACAGAGCACCTCAGTCACACCTCTGGGACTGATTTAAGCAAAGAGTGATGAATATTGGCTTTAATTTCTTCTCCAGGAGAGTCTTAAACCCACTGCCCACCTGGATTTATTAATTTATCAGCACTACACAGAATCATGGAATGGTTTGGATTGGAAGGGACCTTAAAGACCATCCAGTCCCACCCCCTGCCATGGGCAGGGACACCTTCCACTAGCCCAGGCTGCTCCAAGCCCCGTCCAAACTGGCCTTGGATTCCTATAACAAGCAGAAGGAACAGCAGGAGGAATTTTGGGACCTTCACCAACAACCTTGAGGAGCAACGACAAGGTCCCACCCACTTTGCAGATGCCCCCAAATCAGGGGAAAAGTCAACAGGGGTAATATCTGGAGAGGTCCTGGCAGGCTGGAGGAACAACCACCATGAACATCATGAACTCCAAGAAGGACAAACACCAAATAACCTACATGGAAAGCCCTGAGCTCCTCGCAGCGGCACAGACTGGGTAACCACAGCTTTGGGAGCCCCCTCTGTGGGTAAGGATGGGAAGTTTTGGTAGTTTTCCACAACTAGAACAGACAGGCAGCAGAAAGAGCCCCCAGAGGTGTGTTGGAATCTCCATCCTTGGAAGACTTCAAGAAATAACTGGATAAAGCCCTGAGAAAGCTGCTCTGGTCTCACAGTTCCAGGCAGGAGGTTGGACTTGAGATATCCTGAGGTCCCTTCCCACCCTGATGGCCCTATCCCACCTCCCAGCCTGGGAGAACACTCTTCACAAACAACCTACACAAGAGATTTTTGAAGCCTCTGTGCATTTTACACACGATTTATCTCCCAGCCCGGGCTCCAAACATCCTGGTCCCCAGCCACGTCCCACGAGTCACGTTCTGGGAGAAGGAAAGGCCAGACCTGGGGCCAGATGTCCCATTTCAGGGGGAGGGTTTTAGTCACAGTTCAGCCAATCCCAGTCTCATTCCAACAAGGAACAGTTTATTCCTTCCCCCCTCCTTGTCAGGAGCAGAGCCCTGGGCTGTGTCACCCTCACCTGGCTCAACCAGCCCCTCTTTCAGTGTTTCATTTTCATTTGCCTCTGAGTGCCAAACAACACTTGGCATCGTGTCAATGCCCAAAAAGTCACTCCATCCGACCTGGATCCCACCTCTGCTCCCCTCTCATAACCCCAGAGTTTCATGGACGTGCCCCAAACTGGCCCCACTGGTCCAACCCCTTGAGAGCAGCAGTTTGGATGGGCCAGACCTCATCCAAAGCAGCACAGAAGCTTTAAAATCCTCCGAACCACCATTTTTTACCCCAAAATCAGCTGAAACAGGCAGGGTTTCTTATGAGGTGATAGTCACAGATTATGCTGAGTTGGAAGGGACCTGTGAGGATCAACGAGTCCAACTCCTGGCCCTGCACAGGACACCCTGAGAATCCCACCCCGTGAATCCCACCCCGGGCCTGGGAGCGTTTGTCCAAACCCTCCTTGAGCTCAGACAGGTTTTCCAGCGCTTAAACAAACCACCAGGAGCTCGTGCAGCCACGGAAAAACTGCCAGGAAAATAAATTCAACATGCCCTGAAGATCTCTGGAGATAAAGAGAACACCAGTAGCCACTAATGAGGCACAAAGAAGTCCGACTCTCTTGGGCAGATGCTTGACTTGAAACATGTAAATATTCCCAAATCATATCCCATGGATACACACACAGGTGCTCGGGGATCAAAAAGGAGGCTCCTGCTCCGTGGAACTGTTTGTTGACTGTAAACACCCCCCTCGATACCGAAAACAAAGAGATAAAGGGAAGCAGAGAAGTGCGTGGGGGGAAGAGAGAGGAAAGAGCCCCTTTGGAGTTGAGTCTCTCCCTCTGTCTCTCCCTCGGAGCTCTGCAACCTCTGGAGCAGCCCTCTGATCACCACAGAATCCTGGAATATCCCCAGTTGGAAGGGACCCACAGGGATCAGCCAGTCCAACCCTCAGCCATGCACAGGACCAGCCCCAAGGGTCCCACCCTGTGCCCCAGAGGATCAGCCAAACGTGTCCTGCACGGCTCAAAGAGCACATGTAAGAGGAGGACAATCCCAATTCTGCCTTGTCCTGGCCAGGAATGTCTCCACCACCCTGGCTAAGCTGATTTTCCAACCTGTTTTGCTGGTCAGTACCTCAGTCCTCTTCTACAAATAAAAGGACCATGAACACACGAGTGGAGGCGTCTCCTTCCACCCAGCTCAGCCCAGCCGGGATTTCACAGATCCCAGAACATCCTGAGCTGGAAGGGACCCCCAAGGACCATCCAGCCCAACCCTCAGCCCTGCACAGGCCCAGCCCCAAGAGTCCCCCCCTGTGCCCCAGAGGATCAGCCAAACCCTCCTGCAGCTCTGGCAGCCTTGGGGCTGTGCCCACTGCCCTGGGGAGCCTGGGCAGTGCCCAACCAGCCTCTGGGGGAAGAACCTTCCCCTGAGATCCAACCTGAGCCTGCCCTGGCACAGCTCCAGCCATTCCCTGGGTGCTGTCGCTGGTCCCCCCAGAGCAGAGCTCAGTCCCTGCCCCTCCTCTGCCCCTCCTGAGGATGCTGAAGACCCCAATGAGGTCTCCCCTCAGTCTCCTCTGCTCCAGCTGAACACACCAAGTGCCCTCAGTGTCCTCCCACAGCTTCCAATCAAGGCCCTTCCCCACCTTCACTACCCTCCTTTGGACACTCCAACAGCTCCATATCTCCCACTGTGTCCCCCCAAACCGCCCCAATGTTGCAGGAGAGGCCACCCCAGGGCAGAGCAGAGCGGGACAATCCCCTCCCTGATGCCCCCCCGGACAGGTTGGCCCTCCTGGCTGCCAGGGCGCTGCTGGCTCAGGGCCAACTGGACCCCCAGGGCCCTTTCCCAGCACTGCTTTCCAGCCTCTCATTCCCAGTCTGTCCCTACATCCAGGGTTGCCCCATCCAGGCGCAGAATCCAGCACTTCCCCTCCACCCAGCCCTGACTCCAACCTGTGCCCTGGATGAAATGCAACCCATTCCTTCTTTAAGCATTAAATCTCAAGGTTCAAAGTGAACTTCCCATGGTTTCAGGGCTTGTATCCAACCCCAGGGCACTGGTAGGACCCTCCTGACTTAATGGATTTGGACTCAAGCACCTGAAAGTAAATTAATGGAGACCTAGTGAAGAGGAAGAAGGCCAAGGAGTACAACCAAAAGTGATCCCAAAGGAAAAGAGCACTCCAGAGGTCATGAGACAGTCAACTGAAGTTGTCCAGAGAGGCTGTGGATTCTCCATCCCTGGAAGTGTCCAAGGGCAAGTTGGACAGGGCTTGGAGCAACCTGGGCTGGTGGAAGATGTCCCTGCCCATGGCAGGGGGTGGCACTGGATGGGCTTGAAGGTCCTTCCAACCCAAACCCTCCTGTGACTATGAAACAAACTCTAACCAAGAGCTACGCAGGGCCATGAGAGCAGAAAGGTCACCCAGAAGGTTCCATCGGAGCTCCAGTGCCCCCTTCCCTCTCTCCAACCATTGACTTCGTAAGTTAATTTAAGGCGTATTTTGAAAGCAACAAAAAAATTTGCAAAGCAAAAGCAAGAAGGAAACAAAGGTTGAAATCACAGATCCAGTGACCTCCCTCCTGCTCCACCAAACAGTCCAGTGCTGGTGGCCACCTCCATCAGCAAAGGTGGGCGAGGTGGGAGAGAAAAAACCCTCCTGATCCCTCAAGGATGGGCACCGGGATCCAAGGGCAGCTCCCAGCCAGCCCTGGTCGGGCAAACAAGGTTTGTCTCATGGACATCCACACACCAGGAAACTGATTTTAAATTCGGTTTTAAAACTGGTCACTACAGGGGGAAGGTTCACATGGACATCCGTACACCAGAAAACTGATTTTAAACTCGGTTTTAAAACTGGTCTATACAGAGTGAAGGTTCACGTGGACATCCACAAACCAGAAAACTGATTTTAAACTTGGTTTTAAAACTGGTCTCTACAGGGGGAAGGTTCACATGGACATCCAAACACCAGAAAATTTATTTTAAACTCATTTTTAAAACTGGTCTCTACAGGGTGAAGGTACAGATGGACATGCATACACCAGAAAACGGATTTTAAACTCGGTTTTAAAACTGGTCTCTACAGGGGGAAGGTTCACATGGACATCCAAACACCAGAAAATTTATTTTAAACTCATTTTTAAAACTGGTCTCTACAGGGTGAAGGTACAGATGGACATGCATACACCAGAAAACTGATTTTAAACTTGGTTTTAAAACTGGTCTATACAGAGTGAAGGTTCACATGGACATCCATACACCAGAAAACTGATTTTAAACTTGGTTTTAAAACTGGTCTCTACAGGGTGAAGGTTCACAAGGTTTTTCTTTGGGCACAACAGCCGCTACCCGTCCTGAGGTCCCGCAGCAGCTCCTGGCACAGCTTCCCACCACTCAGCCCGGCCAGGAATTAGTTAACTAAGAGCAAAATAGGTAAGATTTCCCCCTTTACTCCCCCCTTCCTCCAAGGTAGACGCCCAACACCTCTCTCAAAGGAGTAGGGCTCCTTCCTCCCAGAAAATCAGGCCATTACCCCCCCGTGCCAGCGCCGGAGCCGGCGGCGCAGCATTGTTCCCCAGGCCTGGCCATAGGAAGCAATATCTATTTTCCATTTAGAGCAGGGTAAAAGCCTTTAATTTCACCCTCCTGGCTGCAGCTGGAGTTCCCTTTTAACTGCTCGGGCCACAGGAGTGAAGACAGTTTTATAAGGAGGAGAACGCTGAAAAGGCCACTTTAATATGCTTGGCCTGTGAAAAGGGGAGAGCTTTTCCTACGGCACGGTAATGAGGGGCAGCGGGATATTACACTTCACCATATGGCTAATTTGCACAGCAGGTCAACTGCTCTATTTGCTTTTTAGGGACAGGCCTGTAGATTAAGCTGCAGTAAAACAAAACGCTCTCAAAACAAAAAAAAAAAAAAAAAAAACCAAAGAAAAAACCCAAATAAAGCGCGAGCAGGAGATGCCCTCTAATGTCGGAGCCCGGCAGCACAAGCTAAAAATAGGAAAACTGGGAGAGGAGAGGGGTGAGGATGAGGTAAAATGTGGTGTTTTGGGGTGATTTGGGTTCACCCCATGCCTGGCACAGGAGAGGGGTCACAGGGAGCAGCTCTTGGGCATCACCAGCCGTGTTTGTTCTCGGCAACTCCCTGGCAGGAGGAGGGAGCTGGAGGGGGTCGGGCTCTGCTCCCAGGGAACCAGCAGGACAAGAGGGCACAGCCTCCAGCTGTGCCAGGGAAGGTTCTGGTTGGACATTGGGAAGAAGTTCTTCCCAGAGAGAGGGATCAGACACTGGAATGGGCTGCCCAGGGAGGTGGTGGAGTCACTTCCCTGGAGGTGTTTAGGAAGACACCGGACGTGGCATCAGTGCCATGGGCTGGGTGACAAGGTGGGGTTGGGTCACAGGTTGGACTGGATGATCTCAGAGGTCATGTCCAACCTGGCTGACTCTGGGATTCTGGGACTGTGTGTTTGCGTTGGCGCGTCCTCGGAGCCGCGGCCCTGGAGTGACCCGCGCCGGCGCTTCCCGTTCCCAACAAATCTGCTGGGCAAAGATTAGGGAGCAGCGTTTGAAGAGGGTAAACAGGCTGATTAACGAGCCTGGCTTTTGTAACACCTCCCTCCCTCCCTCCCTCACTCCCGCCCTCCCGAGTGTTAATTTATTAAATACCTTCACAAAGGGCCTTTCTGAGCAGGCCTGGCTGGGCCGGGCCTTGCCCAGTCCCCAACTCCAGCCCATAAAGCTTTAATTGGCCATTGCTTTGCACAACCTCTGACCCGGGAGGACAAACGTGGGGCCACATCAGCCAGAGGAGGAGTTTCCATCCCAAAAGAGCCCGGGAGCTTGTAGGGATGCAATGGGCTGGGATGGATCCGAGGGATGAGGAGGCTGGGGATGAGCATCACCTTGGTCCATCTCGACCAAAAGTTGGTTGAGGGGGGGATTCTGCCCCTCTGCCCCTGTCTCAGCTGAGACCCCCCTGCAGAGCTGCTCCAGCCCTGGGAACAGCAGCACAAGGACGTGGAGCTACTGGAGAGAGTCCAGAGGAGGCCCCGGAGCTGCTGCCAGGGCTGGAGCCCCTCTGCTCTGGAGCCAGGCTGGGAGAGCTGGGGGGGTTCCCCTGGAGAAGAGAAGGCTCCAGGGAGAGCTGAGAGCCCCTGGCAGGGCCTGAAGGGGCTCCAGGAGAGCTGGAGAGGGACTGGGGACAAGGCAGTGAGGGACAGGACACAGGGAATGGCTTCCCACTGGAAAAGTTAAGATCTAGATTGGATATTGGAAAGAAATCCTTCCCAAGGGTGGTGAGGAACTGGAGTAAATTTCCCAGAGAAGCTGTGGCTGCCCCTGGATCCCTGGGAGTGTCCAAGGCCAGGCTGGACAGGACTTGGAGCAACCTGGGCTAGTGGAAGGTGCTCCTGCCCTTGGCAGGGGGTGGAACTAAATGATCACTAAAGATCCCTCCCAACCCAAACCATTCCACGATTCTTCCCACATCAGTCCCTTTTACAGATGCTCCAATTTTCCCAATGGGAGGAAACCACACTTTGGTGAGAAATGGGGAATTTTTCCAGCTTGTGTCATACAGAGGGGAGCCAAATGCTCTATTCTCATTTAAATCTTAGGAATTCAGGAACAGAGATCCAGATCCTGGTATTCACCAGCCCCC
This sequence comes from Chiroxiphia lanceolata, assembly GCF_009829145.1. Classification (NCBI taxonomy): domain Eukaryota; kingdom Metazoa; phylum Chordata; class Aves; order Passeriformes; family Pipridae; genus Chiroxiphia; species Chiroxiphia lanceolata. Next base: position 1,452,678 of record NC_045640.1, read on the forward strand.
CATTCCCTGCTCCCAGGTGCTGTATAAGGAAGAAAAAAATCCAGCATTTCCCCCTCCTCTCCAAGGAATCACCACAAAAGCAGCTGCAGGGAGGTGGGGACCAGAAAGCCAAACAACTCTTTGCTTTGGACATGATCAGGGGTTCTCATCTTCTCACAGCCCGAAGACACCAGTGAAGAGACAGAAAACTGTCTTTGGCAACAGAATGGAAAATCAAAGAATTGAGGATTCAAAGGGGAAAAAAAAGAAAGCCTGGAGGAAATAGAATTCCCAGGTTGGAATTGCCTCTTGAGCCTGGTGGAAGGGTTGGGTGGCTCATACCTCTATTTCTTCTCCCCAGATTCCACACCAGACATCTCTGGAGGCAGTTCTGCTCCCAGGGTTCCAACCAGGCTCCAGTGTTTCACCTCAACCCCAGGAGGTGGAATCGAGAGCTGCATCACTATTTAAGCTGTCACTGAAAATAAATAAATAGGTGTTTCTAATCCTTGCAACGGAAGGGGAAAAAAAGACATGAAAATGAGAATAAAGTGCCCTTCAACTGCTCAGTCCAGGAAAGACCCACTTTTCCAAACGCCACAAGTTCTTTCACCTCATTCACATTTACCTGCACTGGGACAACGGGGAAAAAAACAGCAATTCCCAGGATAAAAAAAAAACTACCTGCTGTTCTACAAAGCACTCAGAAGCATTTTAACCACATTTAACTTTTAAAAAAAAAAAAAAAGGAAATTAAATGTTTCTCAACCCCTTGGCAAGACCAAAGGCAGGAGGTGCTCACACAGTCACAGAGTGGTGCCCAAGATCCATCAGGAGACACTCCATGTCCTGCCCGGACGGGGCTCCAGCAGGTGTTGGGGAGAACGAAATAAAACTGGAATTGCACCAGCAGGAACAACCAGCTTTCCTGACACATGTGTGGGAATGTTCCAGGGCAGCAGAGCCTGGGCCCCGACCCCAGGCAGCACTACTGAGGGTGTTTCTGAACAATGACACAACAATCCAGCTTTTCCAGAGGAGTTTCTCAGCCTCCAGCAAATCAGGGAGCGAGGACGCCCTGAGCCACAGGCCAGGTCTTCTTGTTTGATGGATTATTTTCCATAAATTTGCCCAACGGCTTCCCGTGCCTGTGGAAATTGGAGGTGTCTGTAGGAGCTCTGTCAACGTTTCAGAGAAAGCAGAGCTTTGGGATCACAACACCCTGTGAGTCTTGAAAAGTAATGGAATTGTATCCGACTGTGTCCTGGGCTGATCCCACGGCGTGGGCAGCAGGGCAGGGGGGGATTCTGCCCCTCTGCCCCTGTCTCAGCTGAGACCCCCCTGCAGAGCTGCTCCAGCCCTGGGAACAACAGCACAAGGATGTGGAGCTGCTGCAGAGAGTCCAGAGGAGGCCCCAGAGATGCTGCCAGGGCTGGAGCCCCTCTGCTCTGGAGTCAGGCTGGGAGAGCTGGGGGGGTTCCCCTGGAGAAGAGAAGGCTCCAGGGAGAGCTGAGAGCCCCTGGCAGGGCCTAAAGGGGCTCCAGGAGAGCTGGAGAGGGACTGGGGACAAGGCATGGAGGGACAGGACACAGGGAATGGCTTCACATGGACAAAGCACAGAGACAGATGGGATATTGGGAAGGAATTGCTGGCTGGGAGGGTGGGGAGACCCTGGCCCAGGTTTCCCGGAGAAACTGTGGCTGCCCCTGGATCCCTGGAAGTGTCCAAGGCCAGGCTGGAGCAACCTGGGCTAGTGGGAGGCGTCCCTGCCCATGGCAGAGGGTGGGACTGGAAGGCCTTTGAGGTCCCTTCCAACTCAAACCATTCCATAATTCCATGATGATAAAAACAATGCTTGTAATTTATATTCTCCCTTAGAAAATTCCAGCTTGTGTGACAAAGCTGGGAAGTGTCTCGTGGCTCAGAGGATTCAAAAGCCACCAAAAAACTACAAACAAGCCCCAGATCTGAGGGCTGTCAGAGCAGCACAGCCAATCATAGAATCATAGAATCATAGAATCATAGAATGGGCCTCTCCCAGGCCATGGATAACCATGGAAAACTCAGGCTCAGGTGCTCTTATCTTTAAAGCACTCAATGGCATGGAAGGAGCCCATGGAAATCATCTCCTACAGACTCCAGGATGAAGGAAGGATCAGCAGCTCGTCTCTATCTCTGCAGCAGACCCCCCTCTCCCACCAATAAAGCTGATTTTGCAGCCTTTGGAGGGGCTGCCAGGCTGCAAAAGGAGAGCTCTGGAAGGAATTCCACCCATCCAAACCCTCAGTCCTTCCCAAACACAAGGAGAGGAGGAAAACGAAGAAGTGATGCTCCATCTTCCAGCCCTGCAGGAAGTCCACGGACAAAGAGAGGGAGAACAAACATGCACAGAACAGATGGATGCTGCCCCTTCCAAGGAATTTCTGAAGTGAAATCTGCCTTCCAAGGAATTTCTGAAGTGAAATCACACGCCTGGTTTCGGAACTTGCCTTCACAACCCATCTCCCTTTTCCAGGAGCATCCCGGGTTTCAGGGAGCTTTGTAAGAGGAAAAGGGAGAGCAGTCGCCTCTTCCAAGTTTATCTCCCTGCTAAGAATTTAACAACTGCAAAAATCTAGGAATAGTTTCCAGGAGAAAGGGCATTTTTAAGTGTATGTTGATCCCTGAAAGCAGAACAGACAGCGACCATGGAGAGGATGAGGAGGTGAAGACCTGCCTCTCTTCCCAGGCTGGATCAAAGTTCCCAAATTAGAAATGTGAGATTTCAAATTCAGCAGCAGAGTCAGTGACCCTCTGGTCAGGGCAGTTTGTTGGGAAAGAAGCAGGAGAGAAACTCTGCAGGGAGATGTAAAACTCTTGGGCCACCAAAACCCTGCTGATGGAGAGATGGAAATGCTCCTCATCCTTAGGGATGCAAGGACACCCTGCAACAGGAGACTCCCAGATCCACTGTCCCCTTTCACACTAATTCCAGCCTCTTATGGAATCCCAGAGTCACTGAGGTTGGAAAAACCTTCTGAGATCATCCAGTCCAACCATTCCCTCAGCACTGCCAAGGCCACCACTCACCCATGTCCCCAAGGGCCACATCCACAGGGATTTTAAATCCCTCCAGGTGTGGGGACTCCATCACCTGTTCCAATGACTGACAACCCTTTCCATGACGAAATTTTCCCAATATCCAATTTAAACCTCCCCTGGTACAACTTGAGGCCATTCCCTCTCCTCCTGTCCCTTGTTCCCTGGGAGGAGAGATGGACACTGCTCACCACGGGCTCGCCCAGGTCTCTCCCCACCCGGGCTGGGCTCCTGCTCAGAGCAGGCAAAGGCATCTCAGCTGCAAGTCAAGTGTCTGTCTGGAGGTGTAAATCTCCACAAGCCAAACACAGGGAATTTTAGTGAAACACAGGGATTTTCAGGCCTGAAGGAAGTTCCCCCCAACGTGACGGACGAGCAGCCACAGCAAACCTCCCAAGCAACCCAAGACGCGAATTCCACTTCCATCACATTTCAGAGGTTTAAACGGTGGCCAGAAATGTGTTTTCTTTTCTCTTTAATATCAGGAGGAATAATTTAGTGCCTTTGCTACTGCTCAGTCATCGGGCTGGAGCCGCTGGGCTCATTTAACGAGCGGAGGGAGCGCGAGCGTTCAGCCTCTGCTCCCCAAGTACCACTTGTTTTGTTACTCTGCTTAGCTTTGTTCCTTAAATTAGACCAAGCTCAAACTGCTGCCCGAGTCCAGCATGTGATTTAACATCCCATCATCCCAGTCAGGGAGTGCTGGTTTGCTGCACAAACACCGAGCTCACGGCCAAGCTTTTATAAAGCGGCGCGTTCGGATCTATCGGATCGATCCGCGCCGTCAAAAGGAGATATTTTCATCCGGGAGGAACAGAAAGGCTCAAATACCTCACAGTGTTCCCCTCGGGGGGGCTTTCTGTGATCTTAAAACTTTTCCTTTTTAATGGTTGGGAAGCAGAAGGGGCTGCAGAGCTGGCGCTGCCGCGGCTGATGAATGAAGTGAAGCGCCGAGCGCGCCGAGCTGGAAAAGGCGAGAAGGACATTAAACTTCTCCAGGAATGACAGCTGGAGCTTTCCCAGCTCCTCGGAGCTAATGCTGCTCCAAAGGACTGGAAAGAACATGCACAAATCTTCTCCCATGATTAACGGGCCGGAGTTTATCTCGGAGTGGGAGCGGCGCAAGAGAAGATCCAAGGCCCGTCCGTCCCCGCCGGGGCGGGTGACACCGATAAGGAGCCCAATGTAAACTGGTTTTCCGTAATTTTTCATGGCTTTGATTTTGTTTTCAGATGACAAAATCCATCAAATAACAGCGTGTGTTTCTAAAAGCCGTGGCAGTGACCAGGATCATCCACAGATCCAGCCCTTCCACTGCTCTTCTCGGCGCCTGATGGAACAATTCCTGTCACTGCTCCAAGACCTTCTCCTGCCACAGAAAGGGTTTTGTGCATTACCCTCATTTCTGCTTTTAACTTCCCAGCCACCTGCACGCACATCCTGAGCACCTGATCCACCTGCTCACACAGTGATCAAGCCAATCTTCTCCCAGATATCCCCATGGACATGAGCTGGTCCATATTGGAACACAAACCAACCTCAGGAGAGGGCAATGAGCTTCTGGGCTCTTTGGGGAAAATTCAACCTTTCAGATGGTGCAATGAAAGCAAAGCTTGTTCCCACAGTTATCCAAGCTCAGTCCCTTGCATCCCAGAAGCCAAGAGATTCCTGAAGAAAGGGATACTGATTTTAGAATAAAGATCCTAAAAAGGTTTATAGCACCTTCCTACATCTAAGGGGGTCCCAAGAGGATGTGGAGCTGCTGGAGAGACTCCAGAGGAGGCCCCGGAGATGCTGCCAGGGCTGGAGCCCCTCTGCTCTGGAGCCAGGCTGGGAGAGCTGGGGGGGTTCCCCTGGAGAAGAGAAGGCTCCAGGGAGAGCTGAGAGCCCCTGGCAGGGCCTAAAGGGGCTCCAGGAGAGCTGGAGAGGGACTGGGGACAAGGTATGGAGGGACAGGACACAGGGAATGGCTTCCCAGTGCCAGAGGGCAGGGATAGATGGGATATGGGAAGGAATTCCTGGCTGTGAGGGTGGGGAGGCCCTGGAATGAATTTCCCAGAGAAGCTGTGGCTGGTCCTGGATCCCTGGAAGTGTCCAAGTCCAGGTTGGACAGGACTTGGAACAACCTGGACTAGTGGAAGGTGTCCCTGACCATGGTGGGGGTGGAACAGGATGGTCTCGAAGGTTCCTTCCAATCCAAACCATTCCATGACTTTAAGATTAAACACTCTCTCAGCACTTCCCACCCTTCCCATCTCCCGTAAAACCGGGGTCAGGGATCACACACAAACACTTATCTCAGCTTCACCAGCCCTGGCTCTGAAAGGGGAATAATTAGCTTTGTAGCCCCCCCCCCCCCAATAAAATCTGCAGGTGAACATTTTCTAGGGGAAACCATGGAAGAATTCACAATAACTCAAAGCAACACAGGGCTCGTGTCAGGGAGCTCCTCTCCAGCACTGGCATCCCTCAAATCCACCTCCACCCGGCAGCGCAGGATCCAAGGTGCACATGGGAATCATCCTTCCAAGCCTTGCTGAGAGCCCCTGGTTTAATCCTTAAGAGCAGAAACCCCTCCCACAGAGCCAAACCCTCGGGCTTGGAGCTCCCAGCCCCACACCACTGCCAGGCTCCGAGCCGGAGGACCCACACCGGGAAACGCTCCGAGGAAATCACGGCACGCTCAAACAATGGGATATTTGTCAAAGTACAGCCTGATCACCAGCAATCATCTGTTTTCCATAACCACGTTTGACCTAAACTGAGTTGACTGAACAAGTAGCCTGTGTTTCTCATTCTGGAAAACACGGCTCCCTCTCCGGCCTCCCCCTCCCCTCCTCCGGTCGGACTTTTTGGGAAGTCACGGAGCGATGATGTGGGCAGATACTCCCTCGTTCTCCACACCACCCACAATCCGAATTCCAGGTCGGATTTCTGGCCATCTCCCCCCGTTCCAGGTGAAGGTTAAGCACCCGGGGATGCTCCTTTCCGCTCCTCTTGCTCCCAGTCCACCCTCTCCACACAACCAACACTTCCCGGCGTAAAACTGGTTTCCACCCACGTGCCTTTTTTTTTTTTTTGTTGTTGTTGTTGGGTTTTTTTTCATAATATATTTAGGATTCATTAAAACTTTATTATGAATGAGCTGCCAGGGAAACAAATATATCCAGGACAAGCCCACAGGGTCTTCCATGCGAGGCCACCGTGCGTAAAACCTCGGGGAGGACACGAGGAGAAGGAGGAGGAGGAGGAGGAGGAGGAGAAGGAGGAGGAGGAGGAGGAGGAGGAGGAGAGAGCTCATTCTCTGGGCTGGAGGAAGGAAGGAAGCGCTGGAATTCGGTCACAAGCTTCGTGAGGAAGGACACAACCCCCCCCCCCAGCTAATCAGCTCTTGTCAGGGCTCCCATCAATTAGAAGGGGGGGAAATAACCTCAGTTCAAGAAGGCAGGAGGAGTCCTTGAGGATGATGAAGGATGAGGTCCGGAGGGAGGGAAAGGAGCCGAAGGATAGGACATGAAATGTAGGGAGAAGACCCCGATTTGCCCCAAATCTCCCCCATTTCCCACAGCCTGCTTAGTGTTGGGTGGTTTAAGCCATGTGGGTCCTCCCAGACAGCCCAAAATCACCGACAGACAGGGCTTTGCATTAATTGCAGACACACAGGGGAGGAAAAGATCCCAAAATGGGGATATTTCTGCAGATCATTCGAGTTCAAACTCTTTGTTCTCCCCCTCCCTGAATCTGAGGGCAGGCACGGGATGGAGCAGACAAGGACCAATCCCACACACCCCGTTCCAGCCGAAATGCAGCTCGTTCCTCCAACTCTGCTGGAAAATGTTTGGGTTGGAAAACTACATTTGCATATTTGTTATTTTGTTCTGCCGTGGCAGAACATGGGGGGATGGTCGGGGAGCACCGAGAAATCAAAATAAGATAAATTGATAAATAAGCCTCCTGCTCCAAGCGCCTGCTCCAAGCTGAGGAGCAGCACATCCAGGACTGGATACACCCTCCCTACTGGGAAGGAGGTCGTGTCCTAGGAGCTCCTTTCCACATTTGGTAACTTGGGGTTTGTCCCTTTTTAAGGCATTAATCCACAGAAAACGAGTCCAAGGTGCAATTGCATATAAAGTGATGCTGCAGATTCCATAGGGTCTCCTCATGTGGAAACCACAGCTGGGCTGGCACTGGGAGGGTGGTGGTCACTGACTGAGTGGAATCTGGAAGGGACGGGGCATCCAGAGGCACCTGGACAGGCTGGAGAGGTGGGACTGTGGGAACCTCATGATGTTCAAAAATGCCAAGAGCAAGGTCTGGCACCTGGGTCAGGGAAATCCCAGCACAAATCCAGGCTGAAGGAGAAGGGATGGAGAGAAGCCCTGGGGAGAATTTGGGGGTGTTGGTGGGTGAGAGGCTGGAGATGCCCAAGTCAGAATCCCCCCCGTGCCCTGGGCTGATCCCCCACCATGGGCAGCAGGGCAGGGGGGGATTCTGCCCCTCTGCCCCTGTCTCAGCTGAGACCCCCCTGCAGAGCTGCTCCAACCCTGGGAACAACAGCACAAGGACCTGGAGCTGCTGCAGAGAGTCCAGAGGAGGCCCCGGAGCTGCTGCCAGGGCTGGAGCCCCTCTGCTCTGGAGCCAGGCTGGGAGAGCTGGGGGGGTTCCCCTGGAGAAGAGAAGGCTCCAGGGAGAGCTGAGAGCCCCTGGTAGGGCCTGAAGGGGCTCCAGGAGAGCTGGAGAGGGACTGGGGACAAGGCATGGAGGGACAGGACACAGGGAATGGCTTCACATGGACAAACACAGGGTTAGATGGGATATTGGGAAGGTATTCTTGGCTGTGAGGGTGTTGAGGTCCTGTCCCAGGTTGGGCAGAGAAGCTGCGGCTGCCCCTGGATCCCTGGAAGTGTCCAAGGCCAGGCTGGAACAACCTGGGCTAGTGGAAGGTGTCCCTGCCCATGGCAGAGGGTGGCACTGGGATGAGCTTTAAAGGTCCCTTCCCACCCAAACCATTCCATGATTCCATGATTCTCTCTCACACTCCCTGATATTCCTTTACCCATCTCCTTTCCCTTCCAGCTCCACCCCCAGGCTGAGTAGATCACCCACCCGGTGTCACCTCACACTGGTGTGACCTCTGCCACCCCCCAGTGCCCAGGACAGGCTCTGGCATTCCCTGCCACCCAAATCCTGGACAGGCACATGTTTTTATGGGAGGTCCCTTTGGGTCACAGATCCACAGCATCATTTAGGTTGGAAAAGACCCCCAAGACCCCGATTTCTTCCCAGTATCTCACTCCACATTCTTACTTTGAATTGCACTGACTTGCCAAGTCTTTGTTGCTCTAAATCCCATAAAACACATGATTTTGAGACCCTTCCCTGCTCCCAAGAGTTGGATGCAATGGGATAAACCCACATGAGACTCCCCTCCTCTGTACCTACTGGCAGAACATTCCCCCCAGCATGTCCCTCCCTGAGGAAGAAGAGTAAAACCATCAAAAAATCCCAAAACTAAGCATTTATGACATCTTTTAAAGAGATTTCAAGGCTGGGAGAAAAATAAAGGCCCGGAGCAGTCAGTCATGATCCAGAGGGATCCAGTGGATCCAAGCCTGGAGCAAGGGTCTCCCCGGGCATCATGGGGGGAAATGGGGAGGCTTGGGCTGGATGGGGCTGGGAGGGGAGAACAGGAGCTGCCCCACGAGCCACTTCCAACCAGTTCCAACCAGCTCCACCCAGTTCCAGCTGGTTCTGGATGGTTCCATGGTTGCCATGGGTGCTGGGATGTCCCTTTGTGACGTGGGGGTGGTGCTGTCCCCAGAGCCCACTGTGACCCCGGGAGGTTTTGGGGGTACAGATCCTGGGGGTGCCACTCCCAGGGGAGCCCCCCCCTTCCCCCCAAGGAGGCAGCAGCTCCCGGGATCCCTCTGCAGCTCAGGACAACGGGAATGGCGGAGAGGGTAAATCCCAGCACTTCCAGCAAAGTGAAGGCAAACCAGAGGAGACGGCACGAGGTGAGGGATGGGATGGGATGGGATGGGATGGGATGGGATGGGATGGGATGGGATGGGATGGGATGGGATGGGATGGGATGGGATGGGATGGGATGGGATGGGATGGGATGGGATGGGACAGGAGAGGTTGGTGGTGGGATGGGGACGCAGGGAGATGGGATGGGGACACAGGGAGATGGGATGGGGACACAGAGAGATGGGACGGGGACACAGAGCTGGGATGGGGACACAGGGAGCTGGGATAGGAACACATGGAGCTGGGATGGGGACACAGGGAGATGGGATGGGGACACAGGGAGATGGGATGGGGACACAGGGAGTTGGGATGGGGATATATGGAGATGAGATGGGAACACATGGAGCTGGGATGAGGACACACGGAGATGGGATGGGGACACAGGGAGATTGGATGGGGACACACGGAGATGGGATGGGGAGGGGGATGGGCTTGAGCTGTGTCTTCATCCCATGACTCCTCCTGCCCATGGGTGGGATACAGAGAAATGCAGATGGGACACAAGGCACCACAGGTGGGACACGGGGCAGTCAGAGCCAGACCTCACCCCTCCATGGGATCAAGCTGCCATGGTTGCCCAGCCCACAGAGCTCTGGGGCCACTGGGAGCCACCACAAAGATGCAGGGAGACAGGATCGAACATCTTCCCAATCCCAACCCCAATCCCGATCCCAGGACCTGCTGGTAGGGAGATGGGAACGAGGCCCACGGCCACTCATCCTCTCTGCTCTGTCCCCCTGGCAGAGCCCGTTTGTGCCCCGTTCCAGGGTGCCAGAGGACGACTCCTCCAGCGAGCCCGTCAGCCCGGCACGGGCCACCCGCTCCCCGCCCGGGGCCACCACCAGCCACCAGCCCGGGCCGGCCACCAGGAGCAGGGGCACCCCCCAGCAGCCCCATGGGGAGCCGGGCACGGCCTCGAGGGCACAGAGCCAGGGGGCCCCCTCGGAGGCCAGCGAGGACTCCTCGACCTGGGTGACGGGGGCCCCGCTGACCGAGGCCGGGCTGCGGCAGCTGGGCCGCATGACGAGCCAGCAGCGCGTGCTGCTGTGGCTGGAGGCCAACTTCCCAAACCCGCCCCAGGAGGAGCCGGAGGCCGAGGGGCACAAGAAATCGAAGACTCAACAGAAGAAATAGGTGGGAAGAGACCTCTGAGATCACGGAGTTCGTCCTGCGGCCAAACGGCCCCTCGGCAACCAGAGCGGAGCGCTGAGCGCTGCGGCCAGTCCTTAAACACCTCCAGGGATGGGGCTCCACCTCCACCCTGGGAAACCTGGTCCGATGTTTCAGCATCCTTTCAGTGACAAAATTCCTGCCCATGTCCAACTAAACCTCCCCCGGCAGAGCTCAAGGCTGCTGTCACCAGCATTCCCAGGTCCTTTCCCACCAGGCGCCTTCCCGGCCACTATGCCCCTGCCTGGAGCCTTCCTGGGGTTGTTGTGGCCACAGTGTAGGGCTTGGAACTTGGTCCCGCACTTGGAACCTCCCACCCTTGGTCCCAGTTCATCAATCCAGGTCCCTCCAGCAGGTCAACACTCCCACCCAACTTGGCATCATCCATGAACTCGCTGAGGGTAGAGTTGGGAAGAGCTGTGCCAAGGGGAAGCCAAGAGACACCAAGGGTAAGCCAAGGGATACAAAGATCTGCCCCAGTGGGAAGAGATGTCCCATTGGGAAGATTACTGTGACCCAGAGTTGTGCCAAGGGGAAACCAACCCAGTGCAGGCCACGGGGAGAAACGGTTCCCATGTGGTCCCCCCACACCTGATGGTTCTGCCATTCCAAGGGACCTGGGCAGGATGGAGAAATGGGAGCCTCATGAAGTTCAAGGAATGCCAAATTCTGCCCCTGGGGAGGAACAGCCTGGGAAAGCAAGAAAAGACCTGGGGGTTGTGGGAGACACCATGAGCAGGACGAGGGAGGGGATCCTTTCCTTCTGCTCAGCCCTGGTGAGACAGCTGGATCCGGGTCTGGGGTCACCACCACAACAGGTAATGCCCAGAGGAGGGCCACAAGGATATTCAGGGATTCAGGGGTGGGAAATGTGGTATATTGCAGGAGGAGCTGGGACTGCTTGGCCTGGAGGAGAGAAGGCTCTGAGGGACCTTCTATATGTGTTCAAACACTCACTGGGGGAAACCAAGAAGGCAGAGCCAGACTCTTCTCAGTGGTGCCTGGTAACAGGACAAACTGAAACACGGGAATTCCCATGGAACACCTTCTCACTGTGAGGGTGATCCAACACTGGAACAGGCTGCCCAGAGAACCTGGGGAGCTCCATCTCACCTGGACATGGACCTGAACAACCCCCCTGGAGCTGAGCCTGCTCTGTGGGGAGCTGGACAAGGTGATCTCCAGAGGTTCCTTCCAACCTTTGCCTGTGATTCTGTGGAGAAGGAGACAACACCACCTTCCCTAGAGAGCAACAAAATATAACGTGTAATCATGGAATGGCTGGGTTGGAAGGAACCTTGAAGACCACCTAGTTCCACCCCCTGCCATGGGCAGGGGCATCTTCCACTAGCCCAGGTTTCTCCCTGGCCTGGAACACCTCCAGAGTCTACAGACAAAAACATCATGAACCTTCCCATCCAGCAGCAGTAGAAAACATGTCCTGTGGCATCCACTGAACGCAGGGTTTGCCACACAGATCCACCCATGTCCTTTGGTTAATACTTGAAACCATTACAAGCTGGAACAGGAGCAGCTTTTCAGGCTCTGTTTTCTCCTAACAAGTTTTTATCCTGAAGGATTTCACGGCGTTCCAACGCCACGCAACAGCCACGGCCGGGGCAAGACGAGCCAGAGGTTTGTAAAGTCAGGAGAGAAGATTTAAAGGCAAAAAAGACAAACCCCTGCCCCCCAAAAACAGCTCTTGTGGCTTGCTGGGTGTCTGTGAGGAGACGATTAAGCCTCCACAAGAAGGAGAAACTAGAAGATCATAAGTCACCCAGACCTCCAGCTCCAAACCATAAAAGAGATGAGACACCTTTCTCCGCAGCCAAACCCCTCGTGCCGAGGGATCCAGGAGAGCAGAGCCAAGGAAAAACCCCTCTGAGGGCAAAGCTCCCCTTGGGAATGTGTTGCACACACCCCTGCCTTTGTGCACAGCGATTATTTTCCCTCACCTCCCATAAAATACAACCCTGAAACCACCTTTTTTTTTTTTTTGTGGATTTTGGGAGCTTCTCATCCTCCCACCGCTCCACCGCAGCGGCAAGAGGCTCCTGGAATGCGAGGGCAGCGTTTGTTCCCTGCGCAACAACTGCCCTGTTTCCACATTTTCCTGAACAAAGGACTGAAACAGGGGGGAATATGCGTCAGAAGCCCGTCCTGGACGTTTGCTCGGCCTTTTCCTGAGCAAAATATTTGTAAACACGTCGAGAATTAATGTCCAGCCTCGACTCGAGACCCCTTCGTAAAAGAAGGGATTTATGGAAAACAGGATGGAAATCATTTCCCAGCTTCCAGTGCTTATAGGCCTTTGGGATGAGAAACAACCCACAGGAAAACAGGAACTGGCAGCTGGGCACCAACCTGCTCTCGGGGATGGGGAAAACGTGGTGGGTTGGGATTTTCCAGCCCCTTCCTCCCCCCCCCAACAAACACACTCCCAGAAAATAAAATCGAATGTGGGGTTTCTGGTCAGCAAGTGATGATTCCCACGGGGTAATTCCTGCATAAAATACAGAGATTTTGGGATCTAACACAGATCCCTCAGAAGAGCTCGTGGATCTTTGGGGGGGGCTGAGCCTGGAGAAAAGGAGGTTCGGGGGGACCTTCTGGCTCTGCAACTCCCTGACAGGAGGGGGGAGCCGGGGGGGGGGTCAGGTTCTTTTCCCAAAAAAACAAGCAGCAGGACAAGAGGAAACAGCCTCAGGTCGCACCAGGAGAAGTTTAGGTTGGATATTGGGGGAAAATTCCTCCTGGAAAGGGTTGTCCAGCCCTGCCCAGGGCAGGGGTGAATCCCCATTCCTGGAGGGATTTCAAATCCCTGTGGATGTGGCCCTTGGGGACATGGGTCAGGGGTGGCCTTGGCAGTGCTGGACTCAATGATCTTAAAGGTCTTTTCCAACCTCAACAATTCCATGATTCTGTGATTCCAAAGCCTCTTGTTCCTGCACTCTGAGAGTCCCCCTCTTACACGTCCTCCGCTTAGACCCAGTTTAAAGCCCAGGGTGATAACCCAAGGTAAGACAGGGACAGAATATTCTCACAACTTCCCTTCCATCCATATCTTATCCCTTTTATTTTTCCATGATTTCCACAGCTGGAGCCCAGAGATAATCCTGCTAAGGCCAAGACTCTTCACTTCTAAGAGGGTTCCTCTCCTTCCAGGTCTGGGGATAATCCTGCCATAATCAGGAAAAACTGGAACTGCCTCACCAGGGTCAAATTTGGGACTAGTTTTATACTCCATATCTTTTAAGTGCCACTATGAACCAGCACTAAGGGCCATCTAATTGAAATTTAATATAAATTTCTTCATTTTTAGGTGCAAAAATAAGCCCTAAACATTGAATATCAGCATCAGCTCCGTGTCAGTTGTGATAGAATTGGGTTTAAAAGTGGGATGTGAAAGAGCTGCTGGTTTGCTACACGTTCAAGGCCAGAAAAAAGAGAGAAATAATGCAAAAAAAGAGAAATTCAAATTAATAAAATGGGGGGGAAAATTACATCAAGGGAGGTCAAACACTGGAGTAGGGACCCAGAGAGACTGGACAGTCTCCACCCCTTGAGATGCTCAAAATTTAACTGGATATGGCCCTGAAATCCCAAATATAACTTCAAATTTAGCAAATCTATAGGAGGCTTGGACCAAAGTCCTCCCTGAGTCTGTGCCACTCTTAATTAGGTGTCTCTAATTAGAGACTAGATGACCTTTAAGGCCCCTTCCAACCCGAACCATTCCATGATTCTGTCATGAATCCATAAGCAGAGGATGAGAAAAGAGTGGGAATGTTGGGAATACTTGTTTGAAATTCCCCTTTCTGTTAAACTCAGTTTTACCTCGGAAAACTCCAAGCTCTCCAGGGAAATTCCTCACAGCTCCGCTCACTTCCCCCTCTATCACTTGTTATTTTTGAGATATCACCCCTTCTGGACCCCACCCCGAAGTTCTGTGGGGTAGCTGAGGCATTTTCCAAACATTCCCGAGCCCCAGTGCCTGGAAATGGAGCAAATCTTGGGAACAGCCTTCCCACACAAACAGTGGTGCTGGAATTCCAGGTCCTCCAGCTGCCCCGTGTTCTGCACCACACGGGGTGAGCATCTCCCAGCAAACCCAGTCCTGATGATCTGGGGAGATCCACAGATCCAACAGCCCCACAGGAGTTAAAATTCCATTTAAAAAAAAAAAAAAAGATGACATAAAAAATAAGTGGGAAAAGGTCAATGTTGCAACAAAGGCTGAAAAAAATGACCTGAGGAACAGCAGCACTTCCAACCTCACTCCAGCCCCTGGGAAGTCATGAACTGAGTCCTCCTGGGACACATTCCCAGGAAAATGGAGGAGAAGGGGATTGGAGACAACCAGCACGTATTTGCCCAGAAGATCTGATGGCACAACAGGATTTATGGATGAAGGAAAAGCATCAGGTGGCACAGACTTCAGCCAGGATTTAACAGGCTTTTCCACAGTAGTCCTGTTGCTAAATCTGGATGTCTCATCTCCGGATGAGGGATCAGCTGGATGGGTAAATAATTAGTAGGGTGGTCAAGTCCAGAGGGTTGGGATTAAGGAGTTGTACCCTAAAAGGAGCTGGGAACAAGTGGGAACCACAATGGGGTCTGTCCTGGGACGTGTCCTGTTTAACATCTGGATCAGTGGCTTGGAAGAGACCACAGAGCTTCTCCCGGGCTCTGCTGGTGACACCAAACCAAAGGGAAAGTCACAGACTCATGGAATCCTTCAGGCTGGAAAAGACCCTGAGGATCATCGAGTTCAACCATCCCCCAGCGCTGCCAAGGTCACCACTGACCCATGTCCCCAAGTGCCACATCCACAGGGATTTTAAATCCCTCCACGGATGGGGACTCCAACACTGCCCTGGGCAGCTGTGCCAGGGATGGAAAAACCTTTCCAGGAGGAACTTTTCCTCAATATCCAACCTAATCTTCTCCTGGTGCAACCTGAGGCTGTTTCCTCTTGTCCTGCTGCTTGTTTTTTTTGGGAAAAGAACCTGACCCCCCCCGGCTCCCCCCTCCTGTCAGGGAGTTGCAGAGCCAGAAGGTCCCCCCCGAGCCTCCTTTTCTCCAGGCTGAGCCCCCCCAGCTCCCTCAGCCGATCCTGCTGCTCCAGCCCCTTCCCCAGCTCCCTTCCCTTCCCTGCACACGCTCCAGCCCCTCAGTGTCCGTCTTATTGTGAGGGACCCAAAACTGCCCCCGGGATTTGAGGTGTGGCCTCAGCGCAGGGGACACGCTCAGGGGCAGGGCCACCACCCAGAGGGTTCCAACAGTCTGACGGGATCCCTGATGAAAACAAACTAAGGAGAAAAGCCAAATCCTGCACCTGGGAAGGAAGAACCTCTTCCCAACCCCGCGTGGGGACGGCCTGCCCGGGGAGCAGCTCCGTGGAGAAGGACCAAGAGCCTTGGCAGGGAGGAGCCGAGCCCGTGCCAACCGCCTGCCCTGGCAGCCTCCCGGGCTGTGTGAGCAGGAGCAGAGCCAGGAGATGCAGGGCAGCGATTATCCCCCTCTCCCCAGCACTCCTCAGGGCTGCATCCCTACCCTGCATCCAATTTGGGGCCTCCCAAATTCAGGAGAGACACCGACAAACCGGAGCGAGTTCACCGGAGGCCACCGAGGCAGCGGAGCTGGAGCTGATGGAGCTGGTTCAGTCTGGAGCAGGAATTGCTCCAAGGGGACCTGACAAGCACCTTTCACACCTGCCAGGAGGGCACGGAGCAGGATGAGCTGCCCTGGGAGATTTTACAGTCTTGGTCCTTGGAGGTTTTCGACACCAGGTCCTGGACTGATCCCAGAACTGCCCCCTGCTTCCATAGAATCCCAGAATGGTTGGATTGCAAGGGACATTAAAGCCCATCTCATTCCACCCCACTGCCATGGGCAGGGACACCTTCCACTAGCCCAGGTTGCTCCAACCTGGCCTTGGACACTTCCAGGGATCCAGGGGCAGCCACAGCTTCTCTGGGAAAATCCATTCCAGTGCCTCCCCACCCTCACAGGGAAGAATTCCTTCCCAACATCCCACCTAAACCTACGTTCAGTTTAAAGCCAATTCAGCAGGAGGCTGGACCAGAGACCCCTGAGCTCCCTTCCATATGGAATAATCCCATAAAACACTCAACAGACACATTACATCTTCCCTGGTCAGGGCTAACAGGGATTGAGCGAGCCGGGATAAAATCAGCCTTAAATGTCAACCATCAGGACGTTTCCAGTGACTGTGCAGAGCTCTGTAAATCCTGGGAAAGCTCAGTTCTGTTCCCAACCTCAGGTGACAAGAAGTCTGCATCTGGGCCATTGTAGTAAAACCTCCCTGGGCTTCTGGGTTTTTTTTTTTATTCCCTTCCCCCTTTCCAGGCCTGTTTTCCCGAGCCGAACGTTTTAAGCCTGGAGGCCGCCTGCGATCCTATCTCGCCGGCTTCGAGGGAACACTGATTCCTTTGCTGCTTCTTTGATGGCAGCCAAGTGGTTTTCTCCCGGGGTAAGAAGGGTCAGGGGGTTAAAAGAGCGAGATGACAATGACAAAAGTTCAATCTCTCGCCACCGCAGACGGAGCCCGGGCCGGGTCTCCATTAGCACGTAGGACGGGGTGGTTATCACAGGTCACTGACACCAGCCCGCTCTAATGGCTTTTCCTGTGTCCTTATCAATGCAGTGCACAAAGTGTCTCACCCCCAGCCTTTCCCTATGATCTCAGAGCTGTGTTTACAGCTATCTCACTCCACCAGGCACCACTGGGGCAGCCAAGTCAGCAGACAGTGAGATATGCCAGGACACGGCGATGGGACAATCTGCAAAGTGTCTGAGATGGACAAGGAGTTACCCAGAGACTTCCAGAAAGGGAATTTTTTCCACTTCCACCCCCCCACCCCACCCCACACACACCCCCCTTTAAAAAAAGTTAAAAAAAAAAAAAAAAAGCTTTTCAAGTTCCCAAGGACACCGAGGGAAAACTTTACAACCCTGAGCTCCAAAACAGAAGAGAACCACAGACTTTCCACGGGGGGGTTTGTGTTTCAGTATCAAATAAAAGGAACAACCGGTGGGTTGTAAAGAGGGGGAAAAAAAAAAAAGGGACGTTTTCACCTGAAAGCGAGGGCTGGGTAGCTCTTCTTGTTTGAATTGTGGTTCCTGTAAGAGCCTCTCTAATCCCTTGAAAGGAGAACTCAGGTTGTTTTGCCCCCCTCAGCAAAGAACAAATATTTTTGGTGGGATGCTGGAGAGGTGGGAAGGGGGAAGGAGCGTCCCAGGCACTGCGGTCGAGCAGTTGAGGGACCCCCCACTCCTGCCAAATCCTCATCCCACAAAGGCACAAAAAGGAGGATTCAAGGAGGCAACACAACCACCAGCACACTCCTGAGAGGGATCCAAACAAAGAGGAGGATTTAAGCCGAGGGCTGCGAGGAGAACAACGAGGAGCCGCCACCAGATTTGCAGCATCTCCCACCTCAAATGGAATCTGGCTTGACCATCCAAGGGGTGATTCCAGCACTTCACCTTGAGTCCCTGGGCACCAGAATGTAGCAATTCCAGTGATACACCAAAAGAAAGCCTCGTTTCTCCTCCCAAGGCTGTGCTGGCTCCTCACTAAGAGGCAGAAAGCCCGTTTTCTTCCCTGAAATACGTCAGGAAAAACGTTCCAAGCGGACACAGATCACCCACACTGCCCCTATTTTAGTGCAAAAAAAAAGCCTAAAGATATTTCTGCACTGATTGTTTTTAGTAAAGTGTGGGGGGTTTATTACTTATTGTACTCTTTTTTTTACCTTTTGAATGTATTTTGTGCATCAAAGCAGCTCCGGGGTTACAGAGGTTTGGGGTAAAGATAAAAATGTCAGTGGGGAGATACGACAAATTTATAGCAAATCCCTGTCAACTGCTATTTATCTAAATTATCCAGCTCTGGGATTCTCCAGGAATACTCCAGTAGCTCCAGATTTAAGCCTATATTTACATCAGAATCTGCTCTTTTTTTTTTCTTTCTTTCTTTTTTTTGGACACTTGTTCTTTACCCTAAAATGACCCCTTTGTAGCTCGGATCAAAGAGCTGGGAGTGCCAATACCAGTGTCTTCATGAACATGTTAAGAACCTCAAAGTAATTGGTAACCAATTAGCATAAAGCTAAAAAAACCCACCACGCCACAGCAAACCCCAAAAGAGCATTAACAGGCACCAGAACTGGCTGCAGAAGGAGTTTAAGCGACTTAAATCACCTCCGAGACAACTTTTTGGGAGCACCCTCTGCACAGAACATTGTTCAGCCCACGCTATCTTTATTTTTTGGCTTTTTTTTTTTTTTTTCTTAATTCCTTTCTGCTTTCCCTTCACCCTTTTGCTTTCTGCCTCGCTGCAGCTTTATGGGAAACATGAAACAGACAACAAAAAAAAAAAAACTGCTTTTCATTTCGTGTTATGTAAAGCGAAAGCAATTCCACGCCTTGGCCTCGAAATCCAAGGCGCCCAAACAGCTGTCGAGATGCTCCAGCAGATAAACCATCTGGCCCAAAACCTCACCTTTCCTCATTTATTTTGGATATCCATCAAAGCAAAAACCGGAGCAGTTCCACAAGACTTTTTGGTCAAAGCCAACATAAAAGATAAAGCCGGCGATGGCGGAGTCGCTTCGCTGCAGCGCTCGGGTTTCTTCTTTACATCAAAATATTGCCATTTTCAACAAACTCCCCTCTCGGGGAGCAAACAGAGCTGGTACCACCAGCCCAGCAGCACGACCACGCTGCAGGTGGATGTCCTCAAATAGCACAGGGCTGCTGAGTCGAAACTAAGCCGGGTTTAGTGGGTAGGATCAGCTAAAACTAGACTAGACCTCATCTAACTGACCAAGGAGGGACCCCAAGATTTACATGTCCTGGGTTTGCTGCTAGTCCCCCTTCCTTAAACCTGTCAGAGTTTCCCAGATTTGGGTTGGGAGGGACCTTAAAGCTCACCCAGTGCCACCTCCTGCCATGGGCAGGGACACCTTCCACCGGCCCAGGTTGCTCCAACCTGGCCTTGGACACTTCCACCTCAATATGATGCTCCTGACACCTGCAGAATCACCACATCCCTCCTTTCCAGCTCCTCTTTTTTTAAATTTTCCTAGGAAAAGGACAGCACAGTATTGAGGATTCCCACCAACACACTGAGGTTGTTCAGTGGTTCCAACCTGAAACCAAACCTGGCACCTGAAAAGCCCTTTTTCCTGCAATTCAGAGGGGATTTGCTACAGGCAGAAACCAGGGGCAGGGAGAGCACTTATTGTCTCAGGCAGTTTTAGGGATGCAAACCCAAATCATGGAATCATCTGAGCAAAGCAGGAGTTGGACACACAGAGAATCCAAGTGAAATAATACACAAATCCAATTTTAGGATGTTCTGGCTTGTTCCAGAGATATAAACCCAAATCATCTGAGCAAAGCAGGAGTTGCACACACACAGAACCCAAGTGAAACAGTACGAAAATCCTCTCCTGGGATGTCTTGTTTTGCTCCAGGGACATAAACCCAAATCATGGAATCATCTGAGCAAAGCAAGAGTTGCACACAGGGATAACCCAAGTGAAATAACACACAAATCCAATTTTAGGATGTTTTGTTTTGTTCCAGGGACACAAACCCAAATCATCTGAGCAAAGCAGGAGTTGCACACAGTGATAACCCAAGTGAACTAACACACAAATCCATTTCTGGGATGTTTTGTTTTGTTCCAGGGACAGGAACCCAAATCATCTGAAAAAAACAGAGTTGTACACACTGAAACAACACACAAATCCACCTTTAGCATGTTTTGTTTTGTTTTGTTCCAGGGACATAAACCCAAATCATTTGAGTAATGTAGGAGTTGCACACACACAGAACCCAAGTGAAATAACACAGAAATCAATTCCTGGGATATTTTGGTTTGTTCCAGGCAGTTGTAGGGACATAATCCCAAATCACCTGAGCAAAGCAGGAGTTGCACACACAGAGAACCCAAGTGCAATAACACACAAATCCATTCCTGGGATGGTTTGTTTTGTTCCAGGGACAGAAACCCAAATCACCTGAGCAAAGCAGGAGTTGCACACACACAGAACCCAAGTGAAATAATATGAAAATCCTCTCCTGGGATATTTTGGTTTGTTCCAGGCAGTTGTAGGGACACAAACCCAAGTCACCTGAGCAAAGCAGGAGTTGAACACACAGGGATAACCCAACTGAAACAACACACAAATCCACTCTTAGGATATTTTAGTTTGTTCCAGGCAGTTGTAGGGACATAATCCCAAATCATCTGAGCAAAGCAGGAGTTGCACACACACGGAACCCAAGTGAAATAACACACAAATCCACTTTGGGGATGTTTTGGTTTGTTCCAGGGACAGGAACCCAAATCACCTGAGCAAAGCAGGAGTTGCAGACACAGAAATAACCCAAGTGAAACAACACACAAATCCTCTCCTGGGATGTCTTGTTTTGTTCCAGGGACACAAATCCAAATCACCTGAGCAAAGTAGGAGTTGCACACAGTGATAACCCAAGTGATATAACACACAAATACATTCCTGGGATGTTTTGTTTTGTTCCAGAGATATAAACCCAAATCACTCGAGCAAAGCAGGAGTTGCACACAGGGATAACCCAACTGAAACAATACACAAATCCACTCTTAGGATATTTCAGTTTGTTCCAGGCAGATGTAGGGACATAATCCCAAATCATCTGAGCAAAGCAGGAGTTGCACACACACAGAACCCAAGTGAAGCAACACACAAATCCACTTTGGGGACGTTTTGTTTTCTTCCAGGGACAGGAACCCAAATCACCTGACCAAAGCAAGAGTTGCACACACACAGAACCCAAGAGAAATAACACACAAATAAAACTTTAGGATGTTTTGTTTTGTTTTGTTCGAGGGACACAAACCCAAATCATCTGAGCAAAGCAGGAGTTGCAGACACAGGGATAACCCAACTGAAACAATACACAAATCAATTCTTGGGATGTTCTGTTTTTGTCCAAGCAGTTGTAGGGACACAAACTCAAGTCATCTGAGCAAAGCAGGAGTTGCAGACACACAGAACCCAAGTGAAATAACACACAAATCCAATTTTAGGATGTCTTGTTTTGTTCCAGGGACATAAAACCAAATCATCTGAGCAAAGTAGGAGTTGCAGACACAGGGATAACCCAACTGAAACAACACACAAATCCAACTTTAGGATATTTTAGTTTGTTCCAGGCAGTTGTAGGAACACAAACCCAAATCACCTGACCAAAGCAAGAGTTGCACACACACAGAACCCAAGTGAAATAACACACAGATCCAACTTTAGGATGTTTTGGTTTGTTCCAGAGACACAAACCCAAATCACCTCACCAAAGCAGGAGTTGCACACACAGAAAACTCAAGTGTAATAACACACAAATCCAACTTTAGGATGTCTTGTTTTGTTCCAGGGACACAAACCCAAACCACCTGAGCAAAGCAGGAGTTGCACCCAGAGACAACCCGATTGAAATAACCCCCAGTTGCACTCCTGGGCTGTTCTGCTCCGTATCTCCAGACACCCAAAGCCTCCCCTACGCCCATTTCTCCCTCGAGGCACCGCCAGCCCGTTTCTCAGGGAAAAGGAATCGGGATGAATAGTCCCATAAAGAATCCCAGCAGAGCTTGTCCTGCCCGGGAGCCGCCACCACGCCAAGGTCCAACTCTCAATTAACCCCCGGCCGACCTTCCTTCACTTTCTTTCCCCCTCCTCTGCCCTTCCTGAGAAAGTTCAGCGTTTCCTGGAAAAGTCTCCCTGCCTGTTTGATATTGTACTTCGCCTTGGTTGCTGAAGGAAGGATTTACAGGTGCCTGGCCCCCTCTGGAAGACCATGACCGGAGGGTGACCTCCCGGTACAATATGTGAACTCCTGCCCTGCTGATAAGGCTGCCAGATATGAGTAGGATTTTTCAAATAATCCTTTGGGAATTTATAAGCAGCGCGGCCATAAAACCGAGGTGACTGGAAGGTCGATTTCACTAAAAATAATAAATATCCCGATGTTTATTCAACGTTGGGCCTTTTTAACTGCGGGCCGAGCGCCGAGATAACGCCATTGTAAATGACAAATATTGGGATTTTTTGGTAACTATTACATTATGATCCTTCCGTCTGACACTGATGTGGCCGTTTCCCTTCGATGCTTGCAGGATCCCTGACATTGTTCAGCCCAAGTTGGGCCTGGAAAGCCGGGGCAGGATTCAATCACGGGTCAGGAAAAGGGCAGTTTTCTTCTCGGGAGCCTCGGGAACCTTTTTCTGGTGCTCCCGTCTCACTAACACACCTTCTGCCCGGGGGTTTTTGGCCTTATCAGGGGTTTTGGTGGAAGTAGAGAAGGAGGAATGGGAGGACTGAGTGATCTCAGCTCAGGATGGGGACAGAGGACACTGACCTGCTGGCATGGAACCCCTGCTCCAGGTTAAACCTCCCCATGGAATCGTTTCTGGTGGAAAAGACCTCAGAGACTGAGTCCAACTCCAGCACTGCCAAGGCCACCACTGACCCATGTCCCCAAGTGCCACATCCACAGGGATTTTAAACCCCTCCAGGGATGGGGATTCACCCCTGCCCTGGGCAGCTGTGCCAGGGCTGGACAACCCTTTCCATGAAGAAATTTTCCCAAAATCCAACCTAAACCTCCCCTGGCACAACTTGAGGCCGTTTCCTCTCATCCCATCCCTCGTTTTCTGGGAGAAGTGACTGGTCCCACCAGGCCCCACCCTCCTGTCAGGGCGTTGGGGAGAGACCATCACCAAGTCTCCTGCACTATTCCCACCTCCAGCAGAAGACAATCCCACCCAGATCCATCCCACAGATCCAGCCACGAAACCTGCCTTGGAACAGCAGCATTTCCCTGATATATTTTGGAGGAGGGACTGATATTTCAGATTAGAAAGCAAAGCAACAAGACAACAACAAAAAAAAACCCCAACCAAATGTAGAAACAAAACCCATTTGAAATGTGCCAAACTGCTCCAGCCACCACCAGAATCCCTTCATCCTTCTCCTCATCCCACCTTCAGGTCCAAACACACCATTAAATCCACGTCGAGGCCCGTGAGCTGCTCCAGTATTATTCCTAATATCCTGTTTTCATCATCCGTATTTTCCCCTGAAGTTTCTCCCAAATAAAGTGACACTTGGAAAGCCACGAAACCCCTCGGAGCAGTTTGTAGTCTCCAATTAGCAAACAAACTGAGGAGGAGGGTTTTGTCCAACCTAAACACGGCGACGCGATTTCGGGGAGGGCAATTCCTTCATCCCGATAAAATATCCCGGCAAAGGAGCCAAATGGCATTATTATTAACAGCTGAGGGCACAGAAAGAGGTCTTACATAACTGGGGGTTTAGGACAACTCTTCTCCTTCAGCAAAATTCCTGCTGGAGAAACTCTGGAAGGGCCTTAAAAACAATTCCCTCTCGAGCCTGGCTCGGAAAGGGAGGAAAGTTGGGAACGGAGCGTTCCTTTCATGTGCTGCCTGGGCTCTGGAATGTCCAACCACGGGAGAAGAGCCCTCCAACAGCTCCCAAGCTCCTTAAAAAATAGATGCAGACCCCACAGGTTGGTTGGGTTGGTGGATGAAAAGCTTGGGAGCCGCCGGAGGCGCCTCGGGAATTCCAAGTCGGAGGGTGAGCTCCGAAGGGAGCTTTTATTATTAATGAAATGATTTAATTTAATATTAGTGGTAAAATTGAAATAACTTAATTTCATAATAAAAAATAAAATAATTTAATTTGATATTAATTTATCAGGAGGCTCCTCTGAGCTCCTGATAAATTAATAATGAAGAAATTAGTGCCTTACGTGCTCGTAACGCCCAGGAGAAAGAGCAGCTCAAACACAGGAGATCTCCTAAAAGTTCTCCAGAGCT
The DNA here is from genome assembly GCF_009829145.1 of Chiroxiphia lanceolata. Taxonomy (NCBI): domain Eukaryota; kingdom Metazoa; phylum Chordata; class Aves; order Passeriformes; family Pipridae; genus Chiroxiphia; species Chiroxiphia lanceolata. The sequence continues at coordinate 1,476,847 of NC_045640.1, forward strand.
GACACAGCTCAGGGGGACAATTTGCAGCCCAAAAATGAGCCCTGACACGGAATAATTCCAGTTGGATCCCGTTTTTCCATCAGGGATGCGGGAGGGATCCAGTCAAATGTGGATTTGGTGGGATTTGGCAGCAAATCTGCTCCCGGTAAATGATGCTTGAAGGGCAGCAAAGTTCTTGTAGAGCAGCAAATAGTTCATTTCAAACCAATTCCTGCCCCAAAACTCCTCCATTTGCACTGAATAATCAATACACTGTGGCCAAAGATGAATTCTTGGAGGAATGGTAAGTCAAAAAATCATAAAATCCAACCAATTCCTCCCCAAAACTCCTCTATTTCATTGAATAATGAAGATACTGTGGACAAAGGAGAATTTTTGCAGGAAAACTGTATCATGGAATCATAGAATCACACCAATTTCTCCCCAAAAGACCTTAATTTGCAATAAATTAAGAATATACTGTGGCCAAAGAAGAACTCTTGGAGGAAAACTATGCCAAAAAATCATAAAATCCAATCAATTCCTCCCCAGAACTCCTCTATTTGCATTGAATAATGAACATACTGTGCACAAAGATGAAATCTTGGAGGAAAAATATATTAAAAAATCATTAAATCAAACAAATACCTGCCCAAAACTCCTCTATTTCACTGAAAAATTAAGATACTGTGGACAAAGGTGAATTTTGGGAGGAAAACTATATCATGGAATCATAAAATCATAAAATCCAACCAATTCCTGCCCAAAACTCCTCCATTTGCCCTGAATAATCAATATACTGTGGCCAAAGATGAATTTTTGGAGGAAAGATATGTCAAAAAATCATAAAATCCAACCAATTCCTCCCCAGAACTCCTCTATTTCATTGAAAAATTAGGATACTGTGGACAAAGGAGAACTTTTGGAGGAAAACTCTATCATGGAATCATAGAATCAAACCAATTTCTCCCCAAAACTCCTTCATTTGCAGGGAAAAATTAAGATACTGTGGCCAAAGGTGAATTCTTGGAGGAAAACTGTGCCAAAGAATCATAAAATCATAAAATCAAACCAATTCTTCCCCAAAACCCCTCCATTTCTACTAAATAAATAATATACTATGGACAAAGATGAATTCTTGGAGGAAAAATATGTGAAAAATCATAAAACCAAACAAATTCCTGCCCCAAACTCCTCTATTTCATTGAAAAATGAAGATACTGTGGACAAAGGTGAATTTTGGGAGGAAAACTATGTCATGGAATCATAAAATCATAAAATCCAATCAATTCCAGCCCAAAACTCCTCCATTTGCACTAAATAAACAATATACTGTGGCCAAAGAAGAGCTCTTGGAGGAAAAATATGTCAAAAAATCCTAAAATCCAACCAATTCCTCCCCAAAACTCCTCTATTTCATTGAAAAATGAAGATACTGTGGACAAAGGTGAATTTTGGGAGGAAAACTATATCATGGAATCATAAAATCATAAAATCCAACCAATTCCTCCCCAAAACTCCTCCATTTGCACTGAATAATCAATATACTGTGGCCAAAGATGAATTCTAGGTAGAAAAATATGCCAAAAAATCATAAAATCCAACCAATTCCTGCCTAAAACTCTTCTTTTTGCAATAAATTAAGAATATACTGTGGCCAAAGAAGAGCTTTTAGAGGAAAAATATGCCAAGAAATCATAAAATCCAACCAATTCCTGCCCAGAACTCCTCTATTTGCATTGAATAATGAACATACTGTGGCCAAAGATGAATTCTTGGAGGAAAAATATGTCAAAAATCATAAAATCCAACCAATTCCTCCCCCAAACTCCTCCATTTGCACAGAATAATGAAGATACTGTGGCCAAAGATGAGTTTTTGGAGGAAAACTGTATGAGAGAATCATAGAATCAAACAAATTCCTGCCCAAAACTCTTCTGTTCTCACTAAATAAAGAAGATACTGTGGGCAAAGGTGAAAATCTTGGTGGAAACTAATAAATATATACATTAAAAACTCAGGATTTGTGATAATTGGAGGAAACATCCCTTTATATTTCCGAGCTCTGCATTATATCATATTTCTGAATATTTCTGAACTCCGAGGGTTTCACCCAAATCCATCCATCCCTGGGCTATTTTCCACTTCAGGGAATCCACTTTGGAGGAAGAAATTATAAATAAATATAAATAAATATAAATAAATATGAATAAATCAGCCCATGGGTCACTCACCAGGACAGAATAGATGTGCAGGCAGCGATAAACTGGGGAGAAATCCACCAAATCCTGGGCTCCAGGCACCTGGAAAACGGCAGGAGATGGGTGTGAAATATGTGGAATATGTGGGAAAAGTACAGGAAAGTGGAACCTCCCCCCAAAAACTCACATATAAAGTGCAACTGCAAAAAAAAATTCTATACAGGTGAAAGTGCAAGGCTGAAAAATAATCAATTAGGAATAAATGATACTGGGAAAAAAAATCATATCCAGGTAAGTGCAGTTCTTCAAAAAAATAATATATCAATAAGTGTCACTCTAAAAAAAAAATAATCACATTTAGGTAAGTGCAAGTCTAAAAAAAAATATTTAAAAAAAAAATCACATTTAGGCAAGTGCAAGTCTAGAAAAATATTAAAAAAAAATCACATTTAGGCAAGTGCAAGTCTAAAAAAATATTTTAAAAATATCACATTTAGGTAAGTAAAAGTCTAGAAAAATATTAAGAAAAAATCACATTTAGGTTAGTGCAAGTCTAAAAAAATATTAAAAAAATCACATTTAGGTTAGTGCAAGTCTAAAAAAATATTAAAAAAAATCACATTTAGGGAAGTGTAAGTCTAAAAAAAATATTTAAAAAAATCACATTTAGGTTGGTGCAAGTCTAAAAAAATATTAAAAAAATATCACATTTAGGTAAGTGCAAGTCTAAAAAAATATTTTAAAAAAAATCACATTTAGGCAAGTGCAAGTCTAAAAAATATTTTTAAAAAAATCACATTTAGGTAAGTAAAAGTCTAGAAAAATATTAAGAAAAAATCACATTTAGGTTAGTGCAAGTCTAAAAAAATATTAAAAAAATCACATTTAGGTTAGTGCAAGTCTAAAAAAATATTTTAAAAAATCACATTTAGGGAAGTGCAAGTCTAAAAAAATATTTAAAAAAATCACATTTAGGCAAGTGCAAGTCTAAAAAAATATTAAAAAAATCACATTTAGGTAAGTGCAAGTCTAAAAAAATATTTAAAAAAATCACATTTAGGTTAGTGCAAGTCTAAAAAAATATTAAAAAAATCACATTTAGGGAAGTGCAAGTCTAAGAAAATATTATAGAATATGTATTATTATGTAATATATAAATAATTATCACTCCAAAATATCAAATATAGGTGAGAGTAACTCCAACACGAGCAGGTTCAACAGAGAGATTTCAGGTACAATAACCAAGTTGCTAATAAATGGTTGTTATATAACATTATATCTGATTTTATTTCAATTTTTTTTTTATTTTTTCAAGGTTTTAAAGCGGGAAAATGTCCTTTTAATGCTGATTTTGCCCCATTTCCAACCCCACTGCAGCAGATTCATTTTGACCAGGGGCTCCAACACCGGTCCCGGCGTCCCGGCACAAGCCCTTATGCAACAAAAGGGGATCAAACAAACCAAACCCAACTTATTCTTTAGATTCCCAGTTTGATTTGTTTTAAAATAAAGCTGGAAGTGTTATTTTATTTTGCATTTTTTTTGTGTGTGTGTGTGTGTGTGCTCAGGGAAGAGGCGCCACAAAGGCTCCACCACCTTTCAACAACACGCCAGAGTCGTGAGCGGGGACGAGGAAGAGCTTTTTCCAAGGCTTGGGATGGAGGGAGGGAGGGAGGGAAAGGAAAGATCAGAGGGGGAAATTTGCATAAAAGAGGCTCTTGTCCTTTGGAGATGTTGGAGGGAACATGGAATTAAAGCTTGTTGGCCGGGCCTTAAAGCTGAAGGAACCATCTCCTTCTCCCCGAAAATCCGGAGAGCAGGGGCGTGTTCTGTTGACATGTGGTGGGGGAATGAAAAAAAGAAAAGGGGGAGAAAAGATGAAAGGGCCCAATGGACAGGCCTTTGGAAACATGTTTATTTTCTATATTTTTAATTGTGCTTCTGAGGCCTTTGGGCTGGGAAGGAGGTGGGATGAAGAAAGAGGAGTTTCGGGATGAAGGAAGGTTTGCCAACCACGCGCCTGGGGCGAGGGTCCCGCTCGGCTCAGCCAGCAGGGAGGGCAAAGGGGATGGGCTGGGAAGGGAAAATGGGGGATTCTGGGAAAGAAACTCCTGGATAATGTGGAACTTCTGGTAAAGAATCCCCTCCATGCAAAGGAACTCAGGGCTCGGTCACGCAGAGCTTCTCGGTGGGAGTGGAAATGATGGAGCACGGACCGGTTTGGGTTGGAAAGGAACTTAAGGATCATCTCATTCCACCCCCCTGCCCTGGGCAGGGACACCTTCCACTAAAGCAGGTGGCTCCAATTCCCAAAAAGAAAGACACAGAGACAGAAAGTGAAGCTACAGACGTGGGAATATCTAATCCTGCATCATCAGGATCACATCGAGATCCCAAAAAAACCTGTCATTCCCAAGCCATCAGTGCAGGGAAGGGAAGCAGGAGGCTCGTTGGGAACAAGGTAGCAAAGAGAATTAATTTTTGGGGTGCTGTGAACCCACTCAACCATCCACCTGCACTTTCTTTCCCAGCCTTGCACCAAACACTCCATCCCAGCAGCTTTTCTGGATGAGCAGCGTTGGCTCTCCGGGAAGGAGGAAGGTTTCCAAGCACAGGCTGAGGCTGGGATCAGCCATGGAACCCTTCCCATGTTCATCTGGGATGATGAACACATCATCCACCTGAAGGTTGGGAGAGCTGGGGGGGTTCCCCTGGAGAAGAGAAGGCTCCAGGGAGAGCTGAGAGCCCCTGGCAGGGCCTAAAGGGGCTCCAGGAGAGCTGGAGAGGGACAGGGGACAAGGTATGGAGGGACAGGACACAGGGAATGGCTTCACATGGACAAAGCACAGGATTAGATGGGATATTGGGAAGGAATTCCTGGCTGGGAGGGTGGGGAGGCCCTGGCCCAAGTTGGGCAGAGAAGCTGTGGCTGCCCCTGGATCCCTGGAAGTGTCCAAGGCCAGGTTGGAGCAACCTGATCTAGTGGAAGGTGCCCCTGCCCATGGTAGGGGGTGGAATTGGATAATCTTGAAGGTCCCTTCCCACCCAAACCATTCCAGGATTCCCTGCTCACAGCTGAACCGAGGGCACAGAGCTGGGAACAGCCCTCACCAACATCCCTTTCACCTTTTATAATCCTTTATTTGACAACTGCAAACATGAGGCAGCACTTTTATCCCATCTATGCCAGTTTTATCCCACCTTCCTGGCCCTTGATTTTCCATTTGGAGCCTCCCAGGCCTCCCAAACTCCCGAACCAGCTCCCAAACCCACATTTCAGCTGGTTTGTGGCCTCCTCAGGGCACAGTTTTGCCTCGCCGGCGTCGAGAGCGATCGGCCTGCAGTTGCTAAAACACTTAAAAAACGCTTCTGGCTCCCGAATCCCTGATTGCAAAACTCCTGGAGATCACTGGAGCAGACAGGGAAGCACCAGCAGGCCCTCCCCGTTCCATCCTCCAGAGGAATCTGTCATCCCTTCCCATCACCATCAAAGCAGGCCCAGCTTTCCAGCGAATTCCGACTCGGGATCAAACAGCTTGGATTCGGGACGCTGAGCTGAACGCGATCCACGGAGAAATATTCCCGATAAAGGTCTATTGCCAAAAAAGCCGGAGTTTCCTCCCCTCCTCCTGCCCCCCGAGAAATTCTTTCAAAGCAACTGCAGAGTTTTCACAGTCTCTGATCTTCTGTGAAAACTTTTTAAGCCCACACACGCTCCCAAAAACAAAATCTGCTGGGTTGTCTCTGCAGAGCTCCCAGTTCCGAGCCATTAACGGCTGGAAAAATTCCCAATAATTTTCACGTTCCTAATTTCAAATTCCTAATGGAGGAACGGCATTACGGGGACGTGGAAGGTCGACCCGGGACCACAAGAAAGTTTGTGGGAAATAAAGCCAAGCCCCCCCCCCCAAAAAACGTGCTGGGATTTGAAGTAAGGTGTAAATGTAAGTGTAGGATAAGGAACAATATAATTATGACATAAATATATATGTTTTTTAAGGAAAAAAACAGACCATGTCTTTCACACACACACCACAGCCCTACAAAAACATTCCTATTATTCAAAATCTTTCCAAAACAGCCAAGTCTATCAACCAGCCTGTGATTCCAGGGAATTCTCTCTCTGGCTGGTTTAACACACTGCACAATTTTACGTGTCTAATATTTACAGATTTAGATCTTTAACTAATATTTCGATATTTGGACATACCTAAAAATTCAGATTTCACATATCCCCCTCAGCAATGACTTGATTTTGTGAGCCAAAGCTGCAGCACCAATGTTCAAAAAACATAAATAAATCCTTGATTTCTGAGACTTGACCACGACCCAAGACCTCGGACCACCCCCACAAAGGGACTGATTTTGCCTCTGACATCTCCCCTAATCTTTTTTATGGTTTTTTTTTTAATGCCTTTTCATTCGCAAGAACAAAGGATTTATTCATCTTGTCCAAAATATTTCCCAGTCCACCAAACATCAGCTTCACAAATCTTGCTCCCGAATCTTGCACCGGGCACGTTCCCGGAGCTGGGAGCAGGGGGAGACCTGTCAGCCTCTGTAAACAGCCAAACACGCTCTCTGTTCTGCAAGAACTTTTGGGTTCAACAATTCCTGAAGCAAATTTAACCCATGGAAGCCAAGTTTTTCATGGAAATGTTCGACTGTGATGTCGCCAACACCAGGTTGGCCCAGATTAAGGGATGCTCTGCTCCGGCTTCGGATAATTTGGGATACGAGGATGTGAATCTCTGAACCTTGATGGTTTTTGATGTAAAGACACAAAACAAGCAGAGATATATTTGATCCACAGGGAAGGGAAAAACCCTCCTAACTGAAATAGCAGCAATTCCAGACAACCTGAATTCAGGAATTCAGGAACCACCTCATGGGCCTGTGGGTTGATGTCCATGGATGAGCTGGGGCTGAGGAACATGGGACACATGACACGGAATCCACCAAGGCTCAGCTCCAGCAGAGGACACGGAGCATGGGGGGGGGGGGTGTTCATGGGACACAGATTCCAAGAAGGATCCGTTCACCTTATGGGATAAAACTCTACTGCTGCCAGAAGTGTTGGTTCTGCATCTCCAGCTCTGGAGTCCTCAGGATAAGAAAGACACAGACTTCTTGGATCAAGCCCAGAGGAGCCCTGGAGATGTTGCCAGGGCTGGAGCCCCTCTGCTCTGGAGCCAGGCTGGGAGAGCTGGGGGGGTTCCCCTGGAGAAGAGAAGGCTCCAGGGAGAGCTGAGAGCCCCTTGTAGGGCCTAAAGGGGCTCCAGGAGAGCTGGAGAGGGACTGGGGACATGCACATGGAGGGACAGCACACAGGGAATGGCTTCACATGGACAAAGCCCAGGGTTAGATGGGATATTGGGAAGGAATTGCTGGCTGGGAGGGTGGGGAGGCCCTGTCCCAGGTTGGGCAGAGAAGCTGTGGCTGCCCTTGGATCCCTGGAAGTGTCCAAGGCCAGGCTGGAGCAACATGGGCTGGTGGAAGGTGTCCCTGTTGTAGATTTGCTACATCCTGTGTGGTCTCAGTGTCCTTTGACTATCCCATGGCTTAACCTTGGGGGAAAAAATGACTGCATTCCTACAGTCAGGAGGGTTCCCAGGACACTGTAACCCTGGAATCGGCCAGAGGGTCCTGCCGACTCCGTGCTCTCACTCCAGCTCATGTGAGACTCAACAGGCTCTGTCTGAAACACAGAGGGTTTTCCCAGTGTCCAAGATGTCTCTTCCATAATTCCCAAACAAAAGGTGGAGGCTGATGGTACCTAAGGAAGACATTTCTCAGGGAGAGCCAAGAGAGCTCTCCGGGGTCGCTGCTCCAGCTCCCACAACTTTGTAAGGAATCTATTCCGCTCACTCAGAGGACTGCAACTTATTCCTAGAGCCAAGAATGCCAAACATGAGGAATCTTGGCCATGCCTCACACCTGCTGGTGTCCTGAGTGCCAAACTCCCTCTCCCAGGAGAAAAACTGCCTGGAATTTGTTTGTTTGTCCCTCAAAGATGCCGAGAGGCCGTTTTTCCGAGGGGCGACGTCCTCCCTTAGAACTTCCCTACAAAGGAGCACCAGGGAGCCAAACTGGACCCAACCACTTCACAGGACACCTGTTTTGGGGACAAGAGGAAAAGAGAGATGATGCTGGTGGAGCTTGTCCTGCTGGACTCAACAGCAGCACAGAAGAAAAGCCGCTGAAAACGGGAAGAATCCGGCGGAGCTTTGTAGCCCTCTGGATGTCGTTTACTACAAAGGGAAGAGCTGGCACCGACTGGGCGGTCTGGGGAGCTGCTCACTGTGAAGTGCAAACCCTCCTGCAGCAACTGGACACTCATAAAACCCCAATCTGAGGCTTCTCCCAGCTCGTTTTCCAGCTGTACCCTCTCCCGCGCTCCAGCTCCCTCCGCCTCTGGGAGGCATCTGTGCTCCAGTGGGACGAGGCTGGACCGGGATGTCTCCAAACTGGACAATGCTCATGGAGTTTGTGCTCTGGAGCTGCCAGAGCTCTCTCAAGCTGCTCCAAGGGACAGAATCATCTCCACTGGAATCGACTGTAGGAGCCAAAACCCTTCTGGCTTGTTCTTCCCTTTCAAAGCTCTTCCTGGAAATTTTGCCGCGGGGATGAAGGGATTGCTCCATAGGGGTGAGGAATAACGGGATCACCAGAACAGTTTGCCCAGCCTAGGTGGAGAACTCCACACCAGAACCTCCTGAAGGGCTTCCTAGAGGTACAAATTTACATTTACCCCACTTTTTCCAGCCTGTGAACCAGGATCAGGAGCTCTCCTGCCTAAACTTAAATCAGGACCACCCAGGACCATCCTGTTTTCCATTCTGAGGTTTTCTTGAGGTTTTCAGAGAAGTAGAAGCCTCAGCAATCTCTGGTGGGTAGAACACAACCAAGAACACGTGTCCAGTGGGTGCAGCTCTGTCCCTCTACCCCACAAAGCACTCCAGAACACGGGGGATTGTGCAGGAAATGAGATACCTGCACTCAGGACACTTCATATCAATAATTTTAAGCATTAAGGACCAACCTTGAAACCCAAATTCTGAATTAACAATATTTCTGCACAGATCAGGCAACCAGAAGGAGGAAGGGCTCCCACCAGAAGGTGAAAAGTGAGGAATGAATTCAGCAACCATGGAAAGTGAGAAGTTGTTTTTCCCCTTTCCTTATTAAAGTGTCTCTACCTTGACACACAAGTTTTCTTGCTGTGGTCCCTCACATTGTCTCCCCAGATCTTCTGAGGGGGTGGAGGGTGAGCAGCAACTGAGTGGGGGCTTAAGCACAGACTGGAGTCAAACCACTACACCCAACATTCCTTCAGATTTGGAATCACAGAATCCTTTAGGTTGGAAAAGCCCTCTGAGATCATCCAGTCCAACCATCCCCCAGCACTGCCACTGATCCATGTCCCCAGGTGCCACATCCACAGGGATTTTAAATCCCTCCAGGGATGGGGATCCACCACTGCCCTGGGCAGCTGGGCCAGGGATGGACAAACCTTTTGGTGAAGGAATCTTTCCCAGTATCCAACCTGAGCCTCCCCTGGCACAGCTTGAGGTCGTTCCCTCTCCTCCTGTCCCTTGTTCCCTGGGAGCAGAGCCTGACCCCCCCCGGTTCCCCCCTCCTGTCAGGGAGTTGCAGAGCCAGAAGGTCCCCCCTGAGCCTCCTCTTCTCCAGGTTGAGCCCCCCCAGCTCCCTCAGCTGCTCCTGCTGCTCCAGACCCTTCCCAGTTCCCTTCCCTTCCCTGCACATGCTCCAGCCACTCCACATCTTTCTTGTTGTGAGGGGCCCAAAACCTTACTGGCTCTGTTTCCATTTGAGAGATCCATTTGTACTAATAAATAAATAACTTTCTGTCCAAACAGGAAAAAACCCCAGGAGGCAGGAACATGGGGAACTCAGAACTCATCAGGGACCAAACCTCGTCCCTTTCCCCACTGAGGCAAATCTGGGAGAAGGGGACACAGAGGTCTCCTGCTTGAGGGGCTCCAGGGAACACAGGGGGGTCCCAGGGCTGCACTTCATCACCACGGACAGCACCCACCCCTGCCAGGGCACTGGGACTGAGCCCTCCTGCCATCCACCACCACAGGGTCCCCCTGACTGGGGGGTCACCCCATCCCACCAGCCTGGCTTGGATCACACCCAGGGATGGGACTGCACCTGCCTCGAGATGGGGTGGAATCCTGGAATGGGTTGGGTGAGAAGGGACCTTAAAGCTCATCCAGTTCCACCCCCTGCCATGGACACCTTCCACTAGCCCAGGTTGCTCCAACCTGGCCTTGGACATTTCCAGGGATCCAGGGGCAGCCACAGCTTCTCTACCCAACCTGGGACAGGGCCTCAACACCCTCACAGACAGCAATTCCTTCCCAATATCCCATCTATCCCTGTCCTCTGGCACTGGGAAGCCATTCCCTGTATCCTGTCCCTCCATCCCTTGTCCCTCTCCAGTTCTGCTGGAGCCCCTTTAGGCCCTGCCAGGGGCTCTCAGCTCTCCCTGCAGCCTTCTCTTCTCCAGGGGAACCCCCCCAGTTCTCCCAGCCTGGCTCCAGAGCAGAGGGGCTCCAGCCCTGGCAGCATCTGCGGGGCCTCCTCTGGACTCCTTTAATTTTGCTGCAGGACTGAACAGCCCCCCCAGATGGTTCCAGAGCAGCGAGAGGGCTCTGGGTTGACCCCACAATTCAGTCCCTGTGACGTAAATTGTGATCTCAGTCTGCTCTGGACCCACAGCAGTGATTTAGAGGAGGGAATTATTTGCAGAGAAAAGGCAGAACAGGAGCACAGAACCACTTGACTGACCCTATTTTAAACTTCAGAAACTTGTTTTTTATCCCCTTCTCTGGTCAGTCATGGACTGTTAAAGTCCATGGTCAGGTTCAGGATGACAAACACCACCCCATTCAGGTTCAGGTTGTAGCTGAAATTATCATTTTCTTGACATGAGAGGCTTCAGCAGGAGGAGGAAAAACACCCAGAGTGGCAGACACAATTTGCCAGAAGGTCCAGGGCAAGGCTGAAAGCCAAGAAATCACGAGCACATCAAAAAGCTCCACACCCCATGTCCTGCACTCCAGGTCTGGATCTCCGAGCTGCCTTTCCTACAACACAGGGCTCTGTTCCACGTTATCCATCACAAATCCAAGGTGTCCCCACTCTGCACTATCCTCCAGCACAGGGAGCAAAGAGAGAAGAACCAACCCCACCACGAGGTTCTGGTTTGTGGTTCCTTAAACCCAAGGGAGTTCCAGCTCCGAGGAATCAGCACCAGAAAGGGAGGCAAAGGAGGGAGCACAGCAAAGAATTACAATTGCTTTGAAAACTTCCACCCTGACAATCCTTTTCAGCCCAAAGTACATCTCTGCCACCCAGACAAAGTCTCAAAGAAAAGGTCAAGGATGTCTTGCACTAAGGAGTGATTTATCTTTTTAAGGAAGGATGGATCCAAACTGCCTTTTCCATAAGCACCCAAGTGCAACCTTTGAGCTGGGAGACAGACATGAGATGTCCAGTTCTCAACCCTTGGCCTCTCTGCTGAGCCTGGGAACAAGATCAGGGATAAAAATGCAAAATAACCCAATTTTGAAACGCACAGCCTGTTCTGGATCTTTCTGAGTCTCTGCCCAGCAATGCTGAGAGAGGAGTAGACACCACCTGAGATACCACAACCACCCCCAAACACCCCCTGAGACACCACAACCACCCCCAAACACCCCTTGAGACACCACAACCACCTCCAAACATCACCTGAGAAATCACAACCACCTCCAAACAACATCTGAGACATCACAACCATTCCCAGACACCCCCTGAGACACCACAACCAGCCCCAAACAACACCCCCTGAGACATCACAACCACCCCCAAACACCCCCTGAGACACCACAACCACCCTCAAACACCACCTGAGACTCCGTAATCACCCCCAGACACCACCTGAAACACCACAACCACCCCCAAACATCCCCTGGGACACCACAACCACCCCCAAACTCCCCCTGGGACACCACAACCAGCCCCAAACATCCCCTGGGACACCACAACCACCCCCAAACATCCCCTGGGACACCACAACCACCCCAAACACCACGTGAGACACCACAACCACCCCCAGGCCCCTTGAGCTGCTGTTGCACAGTTACCTCTTCATCCTCATCCTCATCCTCAACATCCAGGATTCCCGAATCTTGCTCAGACATGGGGCTGGTGTTTTTCACCTCCAGGTCTGAGCTGGCGCAGAATTCCTTCTTGGATTTCTTCCCCCCGCTTATCCTGGGATGCTGGGACACGATGTTGTCCAGGTTCCTTTGCTGCTGAGCCTAGGGGGAAAAAAAAAACAAAACCTCAACCCATTTCACCTTTTACCACGGTATCCTCACAATTTTGCTTTTTGGGCAAAAGGATTCCTGCCCCGAAATAAAGACAAACGAGGGAAAAACCCAACACGCGCTTAACGGAATTCAGACCCCGAGCCAGATATTCCAGAGAAACAGAGGGCTCGTTTCAAAACCCTTTCCAGGGGATTATGCAACGATACAAACAATATTCTGCCTCTTCACAAATCCAAATGCCATATTGATCTATTTACAGCCCAGATGCAGGAATATTAGCCCACGGGCCATGTGGTGACTGTCACAGGCTGAATTAAAGGACCTACTTAACCGCTGGATTTGTTCCTCTTTTCAACCCGTGTCAGCGCAAAACATTCCACATCTGGACCCCAGAGGTCCCTGAAAGCATTTTTGTGGTACCCCAGGAGAGTTTAATTGCAGTTGCTGATGTACAGAACGAGCTGTAAAAGGTACTGAGCGAAAAAGCCGCTCGCCGGGAGAAGCCCCGGGATCGCGGGAGCAACGCACGCGGAGTCGGAAAGGGGGGGATATTCCAGGTTTTTGGGGGGGTTTGGGTTTTTTTGGCACTGGGGGGTCAATGTGTGTGACCTGCTGCGTGAAGTCACTTGGTTTCCTCATTGTTATCCAGCACAATATTGACGGGAAAAGCGGTTCAGCCCCAATTGTTCAAGAGTTGACCAAGAAGTTCGAACCGAAGGGGAAGGACAAGGAGCGGGATCAGCACGGGGACACGAGTGGCACAAGTGCCAAAGCCTGGTCAAAATAAAAGGGAAAAGGCCAAGCCAATGGATGTCGTGGTTCTGCACATGTGGGTTTATGTCCTGGTGTAACCAGAAAACAAACACTCCGCAAACCTGGAATTTACAGGGGTTTATACCCACAGATTTTGAAGATCCCTCCCATATTTTTGTAGGAATTTTTGATGTATCAGAAGAAAGGTGTGCAGAAATCAGAGAGCAGTTTGGGTTGGAAGGGATCTGAAAGACCACCTCATTCCGACCACCTCATTCCAACCCCCTGCCCTGGGCAGGGACACCTTCCACTATCACAGATTGCTTCTGGTCGTTCTGGAATTCTGTGAGGTGGCAAAAGGGGACCATTCCCTGTCCCACAGCCCAGATTTTAAAGGAAGAAGGGAAACCACAAACCATATTGGAGATATGTTGTCAGCGACACCAACCACGCAGGGAAACCAAAGGAGGACTAAAACAAATGTCAACTATTCAAAATTCCCAATTACTTTTGCCACCTGAGCTGCAGAAAGGAGAAAGATCCATCTAATGTGCAAACCCCCACAATTATTTCCTAAAAAGTCTTAATATGACCCCAAAATAATTTATGAGCAGGTTTTATTCTGACAGCCTCGAACTCCCTTCAGAATCCCTCCTGATCACCTGAGTAGTTCCTACATCTCAAGAATATTAAAAGATTAAAAGGGACACCAAAACCCAAGCACGGGAGATCTTATCCCTTGAAAATCCACCGCTGTGGGACGTGAACATGCAGCTGGCTTCATCTTAATTAACAAACACGGCAAATGATGACAAAATTCAATATATAAAGCTGACACTGGACGTGGCTACACCAGGAATTGCACCAGGAATTGGAGCTAACCCTTAGCAGAGCTATCCCACAGCACAATCTTGACCTCTAGTGGTCGGAAAGCAGCAGGATCCTCGATGTTCCCTACAAGTGCTCCTACAAGACAAGCACCAGCTGAGCAAGGGGACTCCCAACCAGGCTTATTAAAAAGATCTCCGAAGGGATGAGTCTCAACAATGGGGATTTTTTGCAACAAAAAGCCCCGGGAAAAGGTCTGGGTGGACGCCGCCGAAGTCACAAAGTTTGCGACCGACGTCAGGACTTGAAGCAACTGGGGGGGGGGGGGGGAAAGTGGGTGTTTTTCACATTGGAAACCTCCAACTTCAGAGGCACAACTCTATAGAAAGCCATTGCAACACCCTATAAAGGGAATTAGGACTTCAAAAAAGGGGAGGGAGCCGTTTGGTCCCTCTGAAGCTCACACAACAAAGAGCCGGGGCTCGAGTCCACTCTCAGATACACCCATTTATGACATAAGTTTCCCAACTGAAGCGCAACGAGGTTGTAACTCTGAGCCCACTGTAAATTCCACCCGAAGCGAGCCCGGCGCGCTCATTAAAAAATCCCCAATTTATGTAATCTTTCTTCTTCTTCTTCTTCTTCTTCTAGAAAGGGAAGAAATCAAAGAGTGGGAAAAACGCCGAAGTCTTGGATAAAACGCCGCGCTCGAAACGGATCATTAACCAGGGCGGAGCTGCAGAGGCGGCCATGGGAGAGGGAAAATTTGGGATAACGAGCTGAGCTCCACTGCCCAAGCCCTCAGCAACTCTCAGGCTGAACACAGAATTTAGTGTCACCAGACAACCTCACAGAACCCCAGAACAGGCTGACTTGGAAGGGACCCACAAGGATCATCGAGCCCAACTTCATGGATATTTTCTCCAAGGATACGTTATCTTGGTCCCCATCTCTTTTCCAACAAGGAATGTCTTCCTTCAGCTTCATCTCTGCTCAGAGGAGGACAGCAGTACACTAAATATCTACTGACCAGGTGGCAATGTTAATAAGATCCAAAGCAAATCTTAATAAGATTTAATTAATTCTGGTCATTTCGAAAACCCCAAAGTCAAGAAAATGTGTCTTCCCAGGTCAGGTTGCTCCATGTGAAATTCAAACACCACCTTTTGATTTTGCACTTTTAATGTGAATAAAACTGAGGTTTATCGAGAGAATTTTGACCTGAATTAAAGTCCAAGGACCAACTGGGAAAATCTAAGAATCCCAGAATGGTTTGGATTGAGAAGGGACCTTAAAGATCATCCTGTTCCAACCCCCTGCCATGGGCAGAGATACCTTCCACTAGCCCAGGTTGCTCCAAGCCCCATCCAACGTGGCCTTGGACACTTCCAGGGATCCAGAGGCAGCCACAGCTTCTCTGGGCAACCTGTGCCAGGGCCTCCCCACCCTCTGAATGAAAATAAAGGACAAAAATACACATCCCAACTCCCAGATATCCAGAAGAAGCAGCCACAGGATAATCCCAGTAGCACAAAAGCTTCTGCACCCACCAGGAGCAACTTTTACCTTTGGGAACCTTTACCTTTAGGAAGTTGTGGGGAGGGAAAAGTTACAAATTAGAAGAGATTTTTCCAGGGATTTCTACCTTACAGGGCAACAGAAGTGACCCAGTGGATGTCTGCTCCCTTCCAGCACACCGGGAATGTCACATTCCATACCCCCAGCTCGCGGAGCCGCCGCTCCGTCCTACGATGGGCACGGTCCTGAGGGGTTGGGGTGACCCACAGCCAAGGTGTGACGCTGGAACAACCCAACCTCCGCTCCAGAAGAACCAGTAATTGCTTTTCCATTACCGGGAGGGCATTTTCCCCTGCCCCCCACATTCCCGGCAGGAAACAATCTGGAACTTGAAGTGACCTAAAAGTGAGAAATATCGAATTTTCTTTAAACTTCGGCGGCGTTGGGTGAAGTCACCGAGGTTTCAGTTTCACCCTGAGAGAAAGGCAGAGCTGGGGTGAGGCCCAGAGGAAGCAACCACGGAGAAATTGGGGTTTAACAGCCCAGGAACTCCCCTCTCCCCCCCCACCCCCAGCTCGTTCCCCACACCTTTCCGGCGCAAGAGATTTGACGTCGCACGTAAAAGGATGAAAAATGACCTGCAGAGGAGGCACATTTGGGGTTTTTAACGTCCTGTTTCACATCAAGGCATCTGTGGGGAGCCCAGTGAGGAGCCACGCTCGAGGGAAACCACATCAAAGCCCGGGTGACACTCCCGACGTGCCCTCTGGAAACGGAGGGACCTGGGGCTACGGGGAGGAGGCAAAAAGCCTTCAGGGGATTAAAAAAAAAATCAAATCTTAAAAAAAAAAATCAAATAAAAAATCCCCCTTCCCTTTTGGTGTGGTTTACATGAAAGCAAGTGCATTCTTGTGTTATTCTGTCAAATGGCCTCCATCACTCAGGACTATCAATATCTGGGCTCTGCTTATTGTGACGATAAAACAAAAGGTAAGAACATCCCCCCCCAGTCTGTTCGTGGCTAATGTTCCACTGAGCAATGACACACTGAGTGTTTGGGTCAGGGAGCTCAAGTCCCCCCCCAGGCACAGCTACTTTCTTCATCCACAGCAGTCTGGCAGAGCAGGAACATCCCACACTGCTCTGCCATGGGAGATATTCCAGGCCCTGGTAGCAGCTCTGCTCCCAGACTAGTTGATGGAAGAAGTAAAGGCAGTTTTTCACCTCCAGGGTCAGGTTTAGGTCAGTGACCGACTTTTGCAGCTGTAACCAGACCAAGGTTGGCCACTGGGAAGTCCTGGAGAGCTTCTAGGAGACCTTGGAGTAATCTGGTCCAGTGGAAGGTGTCCCTGCCCATGGTAGGGGGTGGAATGAGATGGGCTTTAAGGTCCCTTCCAACCCAAACCATCCAAGATTATGGAACTCATGTAACCTGTACATCATTCCACCAAGTGCTTTTGGGGTTTTCCCTTCAAGCCTGTCCTACAAGAGTCCTAAATACCAACTCCCAGAGAAGCTGTGGCTTCCCCTGGATCCCTGGAAGTGTCCAAGGCCAGGTTGGAGGGGGTTTGGAGTAACCTGGGCTAGTGGAAGGTGTCCCTGCCCATGGTAGGGGGTTTGGAATGAGATGGTCTTTAAGGTCCCTTCCAACCCAAACCATTCTGTGATTCTAAGCCCTCCAAATGAAGGATTTTCCTCAAGATTTCAGGATTCAATCCCGAAACAGTCGGAACAGCGACTCCCCCTTCCCCACCCACCACAACTCACCCGAGCCAACCCAACCAACGGAGCTCACAGACCCAACATTCTGCAGGAGGAACTAAAGGTGCTGCCTTAAAACACCGGTGACAAGTTACATTTGAATGTTTTGTGGCTGAATTTGTCACAGTCAGATTTTTCCAAGGAACTCAGCTGCCCGTGACCAAGGCCCCAAACCTGCCACCCCAACTACACCGGGAATGACACGGAGGAGCAGAGCAGGCCATGGATTCCTCCAGGCCCTGCCTACAGGAGCCAGATCCCTCCATAAGGAAAGTTGTTTTACCACCTACATGAGGAACCGACTCTTTTAAAACTCAACCAGCTTTCTAAAGGGTTTTATAACGTCGCCTTGTCTTCTGCACCAGTGTAGAAACGTGTGAGTGTCTCACCTCCCATCACCTCCACCCACCAAGGAACTGACAATATTTACTTTTGAGAAGAATCTAATTAGCTTTTTCCTGATGAGACACGAGATAAGGCCCCAGAAAAAAGGAGGGTTGATGATTTAAAGGGAGCGTGGCTGTGGCTGGTGGGTGGTTTTGATTAGTTACTGCCACGACTGGTTTACAGACCCCTCTAATGGGCTGAGACACACAACTCTAAAATATCATTTCCCAGTATCCCTAGGAATGGGATAAATATTCCTTAAACAATCTTTGGAAGGAGGTGGGGGGGGGAGAGGTGGGGAATGAAAAAAAAAAAAAAAGCAGACTGGTTATGGGAGGGGGGGGAGAAAAAAAAAAAAGCAAGTTAATAAAAACTGACAGTAGGGCTGGAGCCCGGCCAAGGAGCCATTCCAGAGTTATAAAATCCCCCTCGGATCAGATAAAAGCAGGGATTATTATTGCAAGGTGTAAACTCAACACACTGACACAGCTTCTGGTTTGAGTTTGCCCAAAAAAAAAAAGCCCGTGGCCTGTCAAGGATGATAAGGGGCTTGGCCTCTCCGCTCTCGCCGCGTTAACTGGTTATCAGAGCAAACAATTTGTTGGAGGTTTGTCTGACAAAGTTCACCCTCAGCACAGGAAGCTGGGCCCAACAACGGGATTTCTTTCTTTTTTTTTTTTTTTTTTTAACTCTATTCCTCATTAAAACAAACAGAAATGCAGCATTCAAAAGGGTTTTTCTCCCCGGTGCTTTCGTTCCCTAAAATGACTCTTCCGCCTCAGTGTTAAAACCCAGCTCGTGATCCCAATATTCTTAAATGCCAATTTTTGCTCAAATGGAAGGCTTTGGCATCGACTGTGTGATGATGGGGAACACACAACCCTCCCTTTGCTTTTGCTTTCACCCCGTGGTTTATCCCCCATCCCCACACTCCTGCTCCTTTCCCTCGCCCACAAGACCAACTCAGCAATATTCGAACCCTCAGAGTTCATCGCAAACTTCGCTTGGTTAATTCGGCATTTTACATAAAAACCTATTAAACCTCAGCTGGGTTTTTGGGGGAAGCTCCTCAGTACAGCGTTTGGAAATGGGAATGAGCAAGACTCTCCTTCCCTGGGAGCTGTAAAAAGGAGTTTATCACATTAACATCGATAAAAAGACTTGGGCAACCACGTCCTCCGGGCGAGCTGCACAATAAAAGACCAAAAGCCATTTTTTAAGAAGCCCTTTGTGCGGCAAAGCATTGATTTACACCCCCCCTGTGTGATCCAGAGCTGGGCAGCCTTCAAAAGTAGCTCAGTTCTGCGATTACAAAGTTTATTTATCACATTTACACAGAGCGGAGAAGCCGAAAATTAGATAAGTGGCCTGAAAGCAGGAGGAGGACGGGTGTTGTACAAGGTATTTCAAACACATTAAAGCCCGTGGCCCCCACAACTCCGCAGCCCAGGGCTTTGTTTAACCAGTCCCCAGAGCTCTGGGGAGATAAATAGTTTACCATTAAGCAACTGGATGGAGGTTCTTTGATTAACTTCTCCCGACAATTTTAAAACTCCTTTTCCAACTGAAAACCCCCTGTCCCTATGCAACGTCCCAGCCCACGCTCTGAGCTCGGGGTGTTTGCACTCTGCCTTTCCACGAGGCACCTGAGAGGCTCCTCTGAGACAGGATTATGACTCAAAGCCCCAAAGTGGAAACTCCCCCAGGTCGGTCCAACCTCTTGTTAAGTCTTAATTGCAACCCAACCAAGGAGCAAAAAGAGGGAGCAGCAGGGAAATCACAACCAAAACCGGTCACAGGTGAGAGGGTCCAACTCTCACCCTGCCCGCAATGACTCAGGTGCACACAACCGTGCAGGATCAAGCCTTGGCTTTCAGAGCTCTCTGAGGCACCAGGGAATTGTAATTATTTTCTGAGGGTTTGTTCCAACATGCTCCCTGACAATCAAGGCATGACAGAGGTAATGGGGTAGGTGTTTTGTTGTTTTTGTTTTTTTTTTCCATTGAAACTGTTAAAAAGGCAAAAATCCAGACAGGAGGCTTTGCTTCTCCAGAAACTGAGGTCAGGGTGAAGTTGGAGGAGGGAGGGAAGAAGGAAAGGGACAGAACTCAGGCTTTGACTTCAGGACACATTGTCATAGAACTAGAGAATCACAGAATTGCAGAATTACAGAATCACAGAGGCAGAGAATCATGGAATGGTTTGGGTTGGAAGGGACCTTAAAGCTCCTCCAGTCCCACCCCCTGCCACGGCAGGGACACCTCCCACTAGCCCAGGTTGCTTCAACCTGGCCTTGGACACTTCCAGGGATCCAGGGGCAGCCACAGCTTCTCTGCCCAACCTGTGCCAGGGTCTCCTCACCCTCCCAGGGAGGAATTTTTTCCTCTAGACCGGGTTGCTCAGACTGTTGCTCTACTCTTGGTGCTCCCACTAAAGATCTCCACAACGCAGCACTGGAGCTTGGTAGCTCCAAGGAAATGTCCTCCTCCATCTGACAGCAGTCAAAGAGGTCTCCAGCCCCCAGCATCCCTCCCAACACAGGAATATTCCCACTCCAATAAGTGAGGCCTGCAGGCAGCTCCAGCAAGTGCCGGCACGCTGGCCCTCACCTCTCCCGAAATCCACCCGGGCAACCCTCCAGTGCTTCCCTCCACCTCCAGCCTTGGAACCCTCATACCTATGGCAGTTCAGGGTAGAAAGAAGTCGTGGATTAGATCTCACAAAAGGGTGAAGGTGTGTTGGCCTGTGAAGCCTTTCAGGGTTTGATCCACGGGTAATCCTGGAAAAACAATTCCGGCGTGCTCACGGCTGCTGCTTCAGCTTGGAGCTCCCCCTGCCCGAGCTCTGACACGACACCAACATCTCTGAATAGGCTGATTCCAACATTTCCCAATGATTTGACTCTCATGTTTCCTTTGCACTTTCTGGGGGGGGTGCAGTCACCTGAAGCTCCTGGTTTTCTAAGGACCAGGCTGCCAAATATCCCCATTTTCTGGGCCACAACTTAGAGCAGAGGAAGGGTTGTTTCTCCAGCCAGAGAAGCAAACAAGGATTATTGTTCATTGGTGCTCCACACTTATTCACCTTGACCACACTGACTCTCACAACATTACCCTGGGAAGTGTTAACCCTCCCAGCCTGGCCTCGGATTCATCCCTAGTATTCCCTCCTCTGTGGGAGTTCCCAAACTGCTGGTTCACACACCCTCTCTCTGGGCCTTGTCAAGCATTTTGGAGATAAGTTTCCTCTCAAGATTCTGCTTTTGTTTCCTTTTATCGCTCTGCTCTGGGTTTCTGCAACATTCTGAGGAACCAGCTGCGTTCAAAGCACCGACGTGAGATGGTCCCGATTATCCGGAGGCACACGGAGACTTGGAAAACACAAGGATAAAGCTCTGAGTGGGGAGTCCTGGGTAAAACAGGTTCTTGGCTTTTCCACAAGATTTATGGACCTTAAAGGCCATCTCATTCCACCCCCTGCCAAGGGCAGGGACACCTTCCACTAGACCAGGTTGCTCCAACCTGGCCTTGGACATTTCCAGGGATCCAGGGGCAGTCACAGTTTCTCTGCCCAACCTGGGACAGGGCCTCAACAGCCTCACAGACAGGAATTCCTTCCCAATATCCCATCTATCCCTGCCCTCTGGCAATGGGAAGCCATTCCCCCTTGTGCTGTCCCTCCATGCCTTGTCCCCAGTCCCTCTCCAGCTCTCCTGGAGCCCCTTCAGGCCCTGCCAGGGGCTCTCAGCTCTCCCTGGAGCCTTCTCTTCTCCAGGGGAACCCCCCCAGCTCTCCCAGCCTGGCTCCAGAGCAGAGGGGCTCCAGCCCTGGCAGTAGCTCCGGGGCCTCCTCTGGACTGTCTCCAGCAGCTCCACGTCCTTGTGCTGTTGTTCCCAGGGCTGGAGCAGCTCTGCAGGGGGGTCTCAGCTGAGACAGGGGCAGAGGGGCAGAATCCCCCCCTGCCCTGCTGCCCATGGTGGGGGATCAGCCCAGGGCACAGGGGGGTCTGGGTTGGGGCATCTCCAGCCTCTCACCCACCAACACCCCCAAATTCTCCCCAGGGCTTCTCTCCATCCCTTTTCCTTCAGCCTGGATTTGTGCTGGGATTTCCCTGACCAGCTGCAAGACTTTGCACTTGCTTTTCATGAACTCCACGAGGTTCCCATGGTCCCACCTCTCCAGGTCCCTCTGGATGCCCCATCCCTTCCCTCCAGCATATCCACAGCCCCTCTCACCTCAGTGTCCTCAGCCTCAGTCCCGCTGTCCATGTTGCCAACAAAGATTCCAAACTGTGCTGATCCCAATCCCAATCCCCGAGGACACCACTCGTCGCTGGTCCCCACTTGGACAAGGAGCCATTGGCCAAAACTCTCTGGGAGTGACCATCCAGCCAATTCCCTCTCCACAAGAGTGGTCCATCTGTCCAATCCCTGTCCCTCCAGTCTGGACACAAGGATGTCCTGTGGGATGGTGTCCAATCATCCAGGTGGATGATGTCACTCATTTTTCCCCTTTTCCACCACGGCTGTAACAGGAAGCCAGGAAAGCATCACAGGAGCTCCAGAATCCCAAAATCTAAGGAACTTCCTATTGTTTTGTTCCTGTCTCCTGGGGAACACAGGCAGCAGCAGCAGCACCTCCACCTTCAGAACACTTTAAAAAAACATTTTTAAAAAAACAGGGAGAAATCCTTCTTGGAACAAAGAGAGTGTTTCATTCTGTTTAGGAATAACCCCTCTGGTTTGGTTTTGGGTTTTTTTGATGAGAAAACCCACAAAGCTGATGCCAAAAGGGCTGAGCCACAAAGACCAGCTTTGCTTGTTAAGAACTAAATGGCTTTTTCAAGAATAATCAAGAATGATCCGTGAGCTTTGGGGTAGGAGGAGAAGAAAGCAGAACATTATTCTGTTATTTCTGGCTTTAATTAATCACAGAATTAAACAGGCACAGCCTCTCCGAGCGTGGTGACTTTCAGGACTATTTAATCCCAATATGAAAAGTTTCATTCAAAAGAACTTCACAGCAGAGTTCGAATTTCATTTTTCTCCCTTCACTTCACACAAGATTCCTCCGATGCTTTGGAATATTCTGTTGATAAACATAATTTTTCCTGAGCATGAGGCTCGGGGATTTAGAGAAGAGATTACAGCAGAGAAGAACGAAATTTATATATTCATCACACAGCATTTCTCTGAACTGAACCCACTCTCTGAACTGAAACCATTTCTCTGTGGTCTTTTTTAACATAAAAATGAACTTAGTCAACATATTACATAATTCTTCTCCACCACAGTATGTTCCCAAGATTTTTCTCCCAGCATCTATCACTAATATTTCACTTACACCACAGTTTTTAGCTCTGAAACTGGAAAGACTGTAAAGGCAGGTCGATAAATCAAAACCTGATCTCATCCTGCTCCTGTAAATTCACTTAACATTCAGCCTTTAAAGCATCAGAGGTTATTGCAAAATTCAAATTATGCATTGAAAAAAATCACATCCATATTCAGAGTTCCTCCAACTTTCCCAATTCACGACCAGAAAAACTCAGGCAAGTCCCTAAATCTGCTCTTTCCTGGACGTGATCTGCCCTCTAAAGGCGCGTGGGGAAACTACAAACAACTTCTCAGCCACAAATGAAGACCTGAGAGCGTTACTCACCCTCTTGTTTTCATTTTCTGGCCTCTCCCTCACAATTTTCCTACAGTTCAGCCACTCAGGAGGGTCCCAGGCTCAACTTAACCCAAATTCAACCCACCCAGGGACAATCCTGGTCCCAATAACTCAAAGAAAACTCCACCGTTCCTGAACAGAGCCCAGATCTCACTCCTGAGGACACAGGTTTCAGAGATGAGATCAGGCATAAATAAGATGCAATCCAGGCTGAATTCCATCTATTTTACAGTCCAGTATAATGTGGCAAGTCGCTGGTCAGGACAATGTCACCGATGTGGCAGCACCATGTTTGTGCTTCCCTCATCCCCGGAAGTGTCCCAGGCCGGGTTGGAGCATCCTGGTCTAGTGGAAGGTGTCCCTGCCCATGGGAAAAGATGTTTTTTACAGTCCCTTCCAACCCAAACCATCCTGTGATTCTACATTTGGCCCAACCATTCAAAAAAATCCTGCAAAAAGACTTTGCCCTCAACACCGTTGCTGCTTCCATCTTAAAGGAGAAGTCCGTCACAGCTGGAAGATGGGAAGTAGGAACAGCTGGATTTCCACTCCCCATTTCCTAAGAGGCAATATTTGCTCTCATTCCAACCCCTGGAGCCATCAGCTCTTCCAGGTTGACAGGGGCTCAAGAACACAACAGTTTTTTTCAGGCACAACAGTTTTTTGGTTACTCAAAGCCTGTTCCTCTCAAGCAAAACCTGCTCATCCCTGACATTCCAAAGGAAAAACAAGAGATGGAAAAGCTCAGCGCTGCCATTCACTAGATCCAAGTGCACATCTCTCCAGGGAATGGTTGGAGCTGTGCCAGGAAAGGGGCAGGTTGGATCTCAGCACAAGGTTCTTCCCCCAGAGGCTGGTTGGGCACTGCCCAGGCTCCCCAGGGCAGTGGGCACAGCCCCAAGGCTGCCAGAGCTCCAGGAGGGTTTGGACAGTGCTCTGAGGGACAGGGTGGGATTGTTGGGGTGTCCTGGGCAGGGCCAGGAGTCGGACTGGATGGTCCTTCTGGGTCCCTTCCAGCTCAGGATATTCTGTGATTCCATGATCTCTTCTTCCCATTACATCTTAGTGTATAAGCTCCGCTTATAAATCCAGAGAGCACGAGCTGTCACAGAGCATCGCCCCAAATTAAATGCACATTTCACAGAATAAACGTTCCAGCAGCGCCTGCTGTGCCTTTACATTGCAATTACCCACCACCAGGACAAGACAATCACAGAGTCACAGGATACTCTGAGTTGGAAGGGACCCACAAGGACCATCCAGCCCAACCCTCAGCCCTGCACAGGCCCAGCCCCAAGAGTCCCCCCCTGTGCCCCAGAGGATCAGCCAAACCCTCCTGCAGCTCTGGCAGCCTTGGGGCTGTGCCCACTGCCCTGGGGAGCCTGGGTAGTGCCCAACCACCCTCTGGGGGAAGAACCTTTCCCTGAGATCCAACCTGAGCCTGCCCTGGCACAGCTCCAGCCATTCCCTGGGTGCTGTCCCTGGTCTCCCCAGAGCAGAGCTCAGTCCCTGCCCCTCCTCTGCCCCTGCCCAGGCAGTTGAACTGCAGTGAGGTCTCCCCTCAGTCTCTTCTTCTCCAGCTTGAACACACCAAGTGCCCTCAGTGTCCTCCTACGGCCCTTCCCCACCTTCGTTGCCCTCAAGGACAAAGGAGGAGCTGTGGTGGGATCGCAGCTCCTGGCAGGGGCAACTTGAACACTGGTACAGGAATTTGCCATAACAAAATGTATCAATAGCCTGGAAACCTGTAATCCCACTTGCTGTGCATCTTTTTTTTGCTTTTGTGGAATCACATAATCCTCCAGATTAGAAAAGAACTCCAAGATCACCCAGTCCAACCTTCAACCAATATTCCCACCCCCACTAAACCGCATCGCGTCCACTCGTTTCCTGAACACTTCCAGGGATGGTGACTCCACCACTGCCCTGGGCAGCCTGTTCCAGTGCTCAACCACTCTTTCCTAAGGCCAGGAATGGGCTTTTGGATCCAGACACCTCCACATCTCTCTGTTAGTTCTCTCTCTGGATTCCCCACACATGGATCCTAAATGGGAGATGGGGTGTTAACACCCTAAAGACTGACGTCATTCCCAAGCATTCCACATATTCCAAACAGGTTGTTTTCATAGAATCATAGAATAGAATCATAGAGTCATAGAATCATAGAGTCATAGAATCATAGAATCACAGAATCAGCTGGGTTGGAAGGGACCTCAGAGATCATCAAGTCCAACCCTTGATCCAACCCCGCCCTGGTTCCCAGCCCATGGCACTGATGCCACATCCAGTCTGTCCTTAAACACCCCCAGGGATAGAGAATCCACCACTTCCCTGGGCAGCCCATTCCAATGGTGAGTACCCTCTCTGCAAAGAATTCCTTCCAAATATCCAACCTAACCCTCCCCTGGCACAGCTGAAGACCGAGCCCTCTTGTCTTGCTGATGGTTGCCTGGGAAAAGAGACCAACCCCCCCCTGGCTCCCCCCTCCTGTCAGGGAGTTGCAGAGAGTGAGGAGGTCTCCCCTGAGCCTCCTCTTCTCCAGGCTGAACAGCCCCAGCTCCCTCAGCCTCTCCTCCCAGCACTTGTGCTCCAGTCCCTTCCCCAGCCTCGTTGCTCTCCTCTGGACCTGCTCCAGCCCCTCAACGTCCTTCCTGAGCTGAGGGCCCAGAACTGGACACAGCACTCCAGGGGTGGCCTCACCAGCACTGTGGCCACACCTCACTGACCTGGACTGAAATTTTTGGCCCCAGTACCTGCCAGGGAAGATGTGATGTAGGACACCAGCCCATCTCCTCCAGACACAGCTCTGGAAAAAGATTTCCCGTGGAATTTCAGCCGGATTCGCCGAAGCCACCAGTGGGGTGCATAAATCAGCAGGACCCTTTGGTGACAAACTTCCTTCAGAGCAACATATGGCACAAAACAAGGAGGAGCCCAACCTGGAGGAATTTTTTCTTTTTTTTTTTTTTCCAAAGCTCTAATTCTACTTCTCTCTCCCCTCAAATACATTTTTTGAGGAATATTCCAGGAAACGCCCAGTTTCCCGGGTGTCGTTTCTTACCCTCATAAAGCACTTTCTGATGATTTACATTTCCAGTTTCAAACCATCCCTGCCAAGAGCATGGAAGTAATCGCAGGAAAAATGACAATGAGGGAAAAAAAAAGAGGAGAGGGAGGGGGAAGCACAGATTGGAATTGGCTGGACAAAGGAAAGTGGCATCTCTGAGCAGATGAGCCTGAATCCAGCACCCAAAAAACTCCATGAGGTTCCACGAAACTCATCTGCACTTCGATCCCTCTTTGTCCATTCCAGTGAATTAATCCATTTTATTTAATTAAATTTGCCTAACGACTTGTTTTCAGGAAAAATTATAAGAGGGAAATTATAAGAGAGCTGGAGAGGGACTTGGGAGAAGGGATGGAGGGACAGGACAAGAGGGAATGACTTCCCAGTGCCAGAGGGCAGGGATAGATGGGATATTGGGAAGGAATTACTGGCTGGGAGGGTGAGGAGGCCCTGGCACAGGTTGGGCAGAGAAGCTGTGGCTGCCCCTGGATCCCTGGAAGTGTCCAAGGCCAGGCTGGACAGGGCTTGGAGCAACCTGGGAAGGTGTCCTTGCCCATGGCAGGGGGTGGAACTTCACAGTCTTTAAATTCCCTTCCAATCCAAAGCATTCCATGAAATATAACATATCAGCAATACCTCAGCATTTAGGCATTTCATGGAATAATTTAGGTCGGAAAAGACCTCTGAGATAATCAAGTTCAACCTCTGACCCATCACCACCTTCTCAACCAGAAGTTTTCACCCAAAGACACCACAAGGTCCCCCAGGAGGAACACCCTGGCATTATTTTATGCACATCACAAAGAATTCCTTGCTCAAAAACAACCAAAAAAAACCACCAGGAGAATAAAATCCAAGGGATACAAATCCCAATTATAAGAACAGGATCTGAAGGGTTGAAATGTTGAGGAACTTCCCCAGAGTGTCACAATCAGTCCCCACCACCACGGATCCATCCCACACCTCCAGGCCCTCCTTCCCTCCCGTTTCAAACTCCCAGACTTCCAAAATCCAATCCCATTTTTTTTTTTAAAAGCCTGAAACAACCGGCAGCTTGCACTGGAAAAAAAAAAAAAAGGGAGGGGGGCAATTAGAAAATCAACATTCCTCCAGCTTCTCGTTAGGAAAAGTTTTATATCCCTCCAACAACATGTGGCACTGGGAAAACCTGGCAGAGGGAGGAATGCCCTTGTCCACCTTTCATAAACACAACAACGTTTTCAGCCTTGGCAGACACGACCTGGTTCCTGTTACGAGCTTTTTTCCATTTCAAATTTACTAGTTAATTTTATGGAAACAAATAAAGGGACCTGCGCATTATAAATCTATTAAGGATAAAAAACGCAAGGCTGCAAATAAAACCCGAGAAAAATCTCACACCTCCTCGCCAGCCCTTTCCAATTTTCATTTATATACCTTTTAAAAGGGGGGGGGGGAAAAAAGTGCCTCTCAGAGGAGCTGGGAGGTCTTTTTTTATTCCCAGTAACTGGCACATGTGTGGCATCGCTGTTTAAATGTGCAGGTTGATTGTCCCATCTCTCTTTTCCAGGTAAATAATTCCACCTGCTACTGGTAAATAGGGGAAAAAACCTAGCTTTTTAAAGGATATTTTAAGTATATTTAAGGATATTTTCCTCTCTCCCCAGGAGGAGGGTGGTAAGGGAAGGGGAAGGACAAAATTCCATCCAGAGGGTTTCAACTGGTTTGGCTCCACCTGGAGTTAATGGGGCTGCACCTGCTTTTCACAAGGTGTGAACCTGCTCAAGGGAGGCACTGGCACGGCCTCGATCCCACAGAACAGTAGGGAGGGAACTCCAGGAGGGACAGGGTTGGGAATGAAAACATGGAAACCCTCAGAGGTGGGACCACGGGAATCTCATGGAGTTCATGAAGGGCAAGTGCAAAGTCCTGCAGCTGGGTCAGGGAAATCCCAGCACAGATCCAGGCTGAGGGAGAAGGGATGAAGAGCTCTGGGGAGAATTTGGGGGTGCTGGTGGGTGAGAGGCTGGAGATGCCCCAGCCCAGACCCCCCTGTGCCCTGGGCTGATCCCCCACCATGGGCAGCAGGGCAGGGGGAAATTCTGCCCCTCTGCCCCTGTCTCAGCTGAGACCCCCCTGCAGAGCTGCTCCAGCCCTGGGAACAACAGCACAAGGACCTGGAGCTGCTGGAGACAGTCCAGAGGAGGCCCCAGAGCTGCTGCCAGGGCTGGAACCCCTCTGCTCTGGAGCCAGGCTGGGAGAGCTGGGGGGGTTCCCCTGGAGAAGAGAAGGCTCCAGGGAGAGCTGAGAGCCCCTTGCAGGGCCTGAAGGGGCTCCAGGAGAGCTGGAGAGGGACTGGGGACAAGGCATGGAGGGATAGGACACAGGGAATGGCTTCCCACTGTCAGAGGGTAGGGATAGATGGGATATTGGGAAGGAATTGTTGGCTGGGAGGGTGGGGAGGCCCTGGCCCAGGTTGGGCAGAGAAGCTGTGGCTGCTCCTGGATCCCTGGAAGTGTCCAAGGAAAGGCTGAAGCAACCTGGGCTGGTGGAAGGTGTCCCTGCCCATGGCAGGAGATTGGAACAGGATAAGCTTTAAGGTCCCTTCCAACCCAAACCACTCTGGGATTCTGTGATAACTTTGTATCCCAAGGAACACAACGGATTAAGAAAAAATCAGTAGAAGTCAACAAGTCAACACAACCAACCCACGTTGTTTCCCTCCAGTGTCAGTGAAGTTTTAGGCCAGTGAAATTCCAACTGATTTTGCTTCTTCCTGGGAAAAGTTCCTCACTGCGGGACCAACCTGGTCTGCACATGGGACAGAGAAATTTGGGGTGGTAGAAGATGATAACAAAGCCATTGGGATATTTACAGGAATATCTCCAGCACCAGTTTGGATGGGGCAGAAGTGTGGCATCAATTCCAGCACTTGGGTACAGAGCAAATGGGGAAAAGGGGGGGGGGGGGGAGGAAGAAGAAAAAGAAGAAAAAGATTGTCATTCACCTGCCAATATCTGAGCTCCAACCACATGTCCCAAAAGCAGGAACAACCACTAAGCCACAGTCAGAGCTTTGCTCAAAGGAAGTGAAGAACTTAAGCTTGACTGAATTTCTAAGTCCGGTCCAGTCTTCAAAATGTCATTTTTTATCAGAAGAGGAGAACACTTTTCTCAGCTCCTGGGGATTGTTATGGAGAGATTTGGTCCCTTCAAACAGGGCAGCGTGTCCTGTTCACCTCAGAACCACATCATTTGGATTATTTTAGGCAATCCAGTGACAGCTGAGTGAGAAAATCACTGGAGACAGAACTGCAGACAACCCCAAAAAACAACGTTTTGCCTTGTTCCTCACCCAGTGCTGGACATGAGAACATTGCTCAGAGCTCCCAGGGGTGGGTGTGAGGAAAAATCACCTAAAAAGTCCTTTTATTCCTCCCCCCCAGCACAGTGACTGGTGGAGCCCTGTCAGAACAACCCCAAAGATTTGCTTCTGCAAATAATCAGAAAAATCTTCAAGGACCTGCAACCTCCAAATAAATCCTCCAAATAAATTCCAAACTGCCTTTTTTTTTTCCCTTTCCAAGAGAAGTGAAAAAAGAGAGAGATCCTCCCATCTCCCAAACTCTTAATAATGCTGTTCTTCAAGCACTTTGGAGCTGCTTCAATAGAAAGCACTGAAGAAATATTAACCAGAATTTCATCCCGAAGCCTTGTAGGTGGTTTGAGGGCCAGATCCACAAGAACTACATTCCAGTCTCATCCTCTGTTTGCCAAATCACTCCTTGTTTAAGGTGATGGGCATCAAAAGGACTGTGGGAACCTCAAGAGCTTGGCCAGCAGAGTTTATAAAGCCCTCCTTCCCTATTTTTGTGAGCTGAACCCGGGTTCTGCACGGCCACAGAAGAACGCCAAGTAAAATCTGGTCGCCCTGTGATGCCTCAGCACCAACCTGAGAGAGAGAACTGGAGCCCCAGAACTAACCCAGCCTCATTTCCCAGCTCCTGAAGCAGGAGAGGTCTGACAGTAATGAGAAATAAGGAGCTCTGAGCACAGTTGCCATGAAAACCGGCACCAAAAAAAAAAAAAAAAAAAAAAAAAAATGTGCTCCTAATTTCTTGCTCAGCACAAGGGCCCTCCAAAGCTCTGCTCTGACTTTGTAGAACCACTGCAATTAGTTAGAAATGATTAAGTGAAAGACTCCGACTCCGGCCAAGTCACAGAGGACGCAGACACTGAGCTCAGTTACTGCTCCCGCTAATTGAAGTCCTGCTCAGCCCAAATAACTCGGTTGTGCAGCTTGTAAAACGTCTGAGCCTTTTCCTTTTTCCAGCCATGTCTTAAAAAACACGTTGTAAAAGTTCCATCGTGCCACAGGAACCCGCCCGGCAAGGCCGGGGCCGTTTCTGCCGCCGCTTCTTTTTCCCCTTCCCCGAGTTGAAACGTGAACCTTGGCGGGGGGGGGGGGGGGGGGGAGCATTTTGGATACCACTTAGTTAGTTAGTTAAGAAAAATGTGATCTGTGAAATATGGGTTTTTCCGAGCTCACCTTGGAAAGCGGGCTCTGGTTCCTCCCAGGAAAGCAGGAGCAAGGATTGGGAAGGAGATGGGCTGTTTAATCACTGGGAGGGTGGAAAAAGGGGAAGGAAGGAGCAGCTGATGTAGAGGATTTAAAGGGCTTTATGAAGAACAGGTTGGACGGGGCTCGGAGCAACCTGGGCTAGTGGAAGGTGTCCCTGGTGGAACTTAACAATATTCAAAGTCCCTTCCAACCCAAACCATTCTATGATTTACTGAACCACTGCTAAAATAAAAGCACTGGGTTGGATCACAGAAGAGAAGAGTTTGCAGGACAGGAGGTGGTTGTGGGTGTATTTTAGTGACCAGTCATTCCACCAGTGGGAAGGGAAGCAGGGATTTACTTTCCCGTCAGGGTAAAGGACAAAAGCAAAGCAGCAAATCATTAATCCCAAAGGCAGATAGAACTTGGCTCCTGGAGAAATGAAGGACAGAGAGATCAGCAGGTTTTTACTGTGAGTCAAGAGCCTTGAACCCTCAGATAGAATCGTGGAATGGGTTGGGTTGGGAGAGACCTAAAGGATCATCCAGCTCCAAACCCTGCCATGGGCAAGGACACCTTCAAAGAAACCAGGTTGCTCCAACCTGGCCTTGGACACTTCCAGGGATCCAGGGACAGCCACAGCTTCTCTGCCCAACCTGGGCCAGGGCCTCTCCACCCTCACAGCCAGGAATTCCTTCCCAAAATAGATGAAGAGGTCTCAGTCTTTCCCAATTCAGGATGAATCTTTATAATGAAATAAGGGAAAAAGGAGGAAAAAAAAAATCCAGTCTCGGCTTTGACTTCTGAGAAATCCAGACTTTTCCAGGTAGATCCCTGCACAGGGAAGATGGAAAACCTGAACTTTTGTTCAGCTGGTGGGGATGAGAGGGAGGAAGAGAAGAAAAAAGTACCTGATTCTCTGACTGGATCATGTAAATCCTCCAAACATTCCATGTTTACCATTTCCATTAGTACCTTCCCTGATTTTAGGAATCCATTGTGTTGATCCAAGAGGAGAAACACCCTGCCCACGGGATGACAGGAACAACATCCTGTCATACAGACCCCATCACGAAGTTCCTGCAGCTCCCCATCCCGAAAAACAACCCTGGCCAACTCATTTGCAACCGGAAAAGACAGTTAGAAAGGAAAAGAAAATTCCTAAGTAGAAGCACCAGAAGAAAAGGAAGATTCTAAATAAGAAAAAGAAGACTCCAAAGAAAATTCCAAGGGAAAAGATTCCAAAGAAGAACGTCACAAAGAAGATGAAGAAGAAAAAGATTCCAAATAAGAAGATATTTCCAAATAACAAAAAGATGATTCCAAGAAGAAAATGAAGATTCAGTAGAAGAAAAAGAAGGTTCCAAAGAAGAAGATTCCAAAGAAGAAAAAGGAGATTCCAAGAAGAAAAAGAAGATTCAAAAGAAGAAAAAGAAGACTCCGAAGAAGATTGCAAAAAAGAAAATTCCAAATGTTACAAAGAAGAAAAGGAAGATTCCAAGGAAGAAGAATAAGATTCCAAAGAAAAAGGAGATTCCAAAGAAGATGAAGAAGAAACAAGTGACTTCAGATGCTCCTCATAAGGCTTCCCTTCCAGATCCTTCCCAAGGTGAGGAAGTGATGTTCACTCCATGGACACAAGGAATTTTGTACTGAGTAAAAAGCAAAAATCAGGAAAGACCTAAAGGACTCATCCACATTCCCACTCAACAGCAGCCTCCTTCAGGAGACTCTCTCCCAGGACTTCAGGAGTCCCAACCACCAAGATGGTCAACTTAATGTCCAAGGAGACACTGGAATATCACACTATGGAGAAGATCTTTGTGAATACCTGGAAAAAAAATCAATTCTTTTATAGAATTATCCCAGAGTGGTTTGGGTGGGAAGGGAACTGTGAGGGTCATCCAGTCCCACCCAGGGACATCAACTAGACCAGGTTGCTCTGAGCCCTGTCCAACCTGGGAATGTTTGCAGGGATGGGGCATCCACTGTGTCCCCAAGCAACCCGTGCCAGGGTTTTACCACTCCCTTGGTGACAAAGTTCTCCCTCATATCAAATCTAAATCAACCCTCCTTCAGTCTAAAACCACCACCCCTTGTCCTCTCACAACAGGCCCTGCCATAAAATCTGCCCCCGTTCCTGAGGGGACAATGTCCCCTGATCCTCCTGACTTCAGGACTGTGGGCAAACAGGGATGCAGTTTGATGGGAACTGTGGGCAAACAGGGATGCAGTTTGATGGGGTACTGGGACTCCACAGGGCTGAACACAAGCCCTGACAGACTCTGGTAAACAACTCCTGTGGTCTGGATTAAGAATAGATCTCGAGGCAGGAGAAGGATCACAGAGGGGGGCATTTTATCTGATCCATGACTAAAACCATTCCCATGCCCCAAGCCAGCCCTCCATGGGATGACCAGTGAAGCAATCCCCCACAATTTACTCCGGCCATAAAGGAAGCCTGTTTTTCCCAACAATCCTGGAGCCACCATATCTGGGACCAATAAACCTTCTCAATAGCGACATAAAAACCCTTTTCATCCCTTCTCCCCTCCAGAAAAGGTGGCAACTGCCATCCAAAAATGACCAACTGAAGGCTCCTTGTGCCCACGCCTTAAGGTCAACTCCCTGGGCCCACCACGAAGCCACGACAAACAAGTGACCAACCCCAGATCTAGAAAAGCTGCAGCTCCTGGGCTCGGCTTTGTAGGTCCTCTGGAAAGAGTTACCGAAGATAAAACAACCTTTCCATCATTTAAAAGGGACTTCTGGGCAATGTCTGTCCTAAAAAATCAACATAAATTTGCATTTATCCCCGGAGGCTCCTAGTACCAAAGGGTTCCCATTGGGCTTTAACAATGCAATTGCCCTTTCTCGTGGAACAATGACAAATCCTGGTTTTCTTGATGGATGCTCGTCCCCTACAGAAGTCAACAGGAAAAATGTGAGAGGGATCCAGAGCATCACGATGTCCTGACCAAGCTGCTCAAGTCTGCCCAGCAAAACACGATTAAGAACTCAGCAACAAGTGGTGAAGATGTGCTGAAAGAGATCCCAATCTCGCCATAAAAGTCATCTCAGGTTCCTCCCAAGCCCTCTGAGCAAACTGGATCTTTGCTCTTCCGTAGCTTGTCAGCTTTGCCCACTGGAGAGGCTTTAGAGGAACAAACAATGGAAGGAGAGGGAAGGGAGTTAAGGCACTCCAGAGCTTAAGAAGTCACCGAGCTGTTGCTCAGGGAAACTTCAGAAAACCATTCATCTTCTGAAGGGGCCCACCAAGAACGGCGTTTCAGTGGCTCTGGCACAGCAGGCTCCTGGTGGGAGGTCCTGTCAGAGCTCCCAGCGCCCAGGATTTACAGAGCCGGAGGAAGATAAGGCTGAGCTTTTGTGGGATCACCCACAAAACAACAATTGTCTTTGCAACAGAGAGGGAGAAATTCCCTCCGCCCACTCGGAGCCCCGGGCAGCTCAGCCCGTCCAGAGCATCGGGGACAGGTGGCACTTCAGCACTGAAGCCCCTCTGCCTAGATCAGGAAATCAGGAGACTCCAGGAGGAGCACAGAAATTCCTCTGGCAGCACGGAGTTAAGAGGTGTGGGAAGTTCAGCAAAGAGTATTTGTACCAACCCAAAACCTTCACAGAATCACAGAATCACTGCCTGGTTTGGGTGGGAAGGGACCTTTAAAGGTCACCTGGTCCAACCCCCCTGCAATGACCACGGACATCTTCAACCAGGTCAGAGCCCTGTCCAACCTGACCTTGGAAGTTTCCAGGGATGGGGCAGCCAGTCCTATCCTGTCCTGCCACAAAGGGTGTTTGATCCTCAGCAGAAAACCAACATTGCCTGTGCTGGACCCTCACTGATTCATAATAAATATTTGTTGACAATTCCGGACATTTAATAAGCAGATTAAAGCCACGATTTTAAAGCAAAGAGACCTAAACACAAGTTTCTGCTCTATTACAAAATATGTCGCATCCAGCTGAGGACTCAGCCCAAAAATCCCACTCTGCCACTCAGGAAAAGTGAAAACACGTTCGAGACCAAGCAGAAACTTCCCATCTTTAACTGCACGCCCCGAACGTCCGAGAGGCCCACGACAAGCAGACGTTTCCCATCGCCTTCAAACAAGTCCCACAACGCAAATGCCCCTGGAAACAGACAGGAAGCAAACTCATCCCGCGGATTCATCCGGCTCGGATCATTCACCAGAAGCACAACCAGCTTTGAGCAACACGGAAATGGAGCAGCAAATTCACTTTCTCCTCTTTCCGTGCCCTGGGAAGCGAGGGAGCGATTTTCCACGGTGAAGATGCCAATGAAACTCCAATGCTGGGCACCAGCTCCATGAATTCCTCGGGCTTGGGCACACTCCACGTGGCTGAGCCAAAACCCAGAAGCACAGAAACCACTTTGCTGGGGCTGCAGAGGATGATTTGAAGCATGTGAACCATGTGAGGGACAGAAGGATGACCCAGAATAGTGACTGGGATCAGCCAACGGCTCTGGGAAGGTTTGTGGTGTCCAGAGACTGGAAAAATTAACAAATCCAGCTAAAAATGAATGAGCTCAGCTGCTGTCGGTGACAGATTCCCATCAAGCAAATCCTCCTAGCTAATATTTTCATGGAATCATGGAACGGTTTGGGTTGGAAGGGACCTTAAAGCCCGTCTCATTCCACCCCCTGCCATGGGCAGGGACACCTTCCACTGGACCACGTTGCTCCAAACTGGCCTTGGACACTTCCAGGGATCCAGGGGCAGCCACAGCTTCTCTGCCCAATCTGAGACAGGGCCTCCCCACCCTCCCAGCCAGGAATTCCTTCCCAATATCCCACCTATCCCAGCCCTCTGGCACTGTTAAGCCAAAAGCTGGACATCTCACCTTCCATCCCACCTGCCCCCGGGGTTGGATCCGCTGGAACAGATTTCCTGGCTCAACCAAAGCCAAGCAGACACAGAAATGACCCTTGGAAAACAGAACAAACACGGGTAAATCCCACATTTCCTCCTGTTCCACCCGTTTTTCTTTTCATCAGGGAGAAGTTCTCCCTCCCCACCATTTGCCCCAGCACCTGGATCTTTCTAGAAAGGAAGGTTTTTCATTGGATATTCAGCATTTCACAGAAGCACTGCAGGAATATCTTAAAATACTTTTCGACCTCCAGGTGCAATATAAAAATTTCGACCCTAAATATGTTTACGAGGACACCTTGACTTGGTTTTGTACAAAGCAAACACGACAACTTTTGATGCAAAACCGGGGGGGTTTTTGTTCTCAGTCGTGGTGGGGCTTTTTTTACGACAGCAAATAAATATTGCACCAGGTAACAAGAAAACAATAAAACTCAGAATAAGCCCTAAAAATGACAATATCAAAGAGTGACGTGGGGTGCAAACCGTGTGCTAGTGCCTAGAAACCAGGCACTTTTGTGCCTTTGAAGAGGTTTTTAACATCTTTTCCCGTAAGATCACAGTTCTCAATTTATAGAAAACAAATGTATAAACAGGCTGGAAGAGTCTTTGAGAAGAGCTGGGAAGAGAAAGAAGAAGTTCCCACGATAAGCAAACGGCAGAGCTCGTCGGACACGGCGACAGAAGGATTCCTACACTCAAATGTACAGTAGGTTTTAATTATATTGCAATAAAGAGCTATATATATGTGCATTTTTTCTGATTTACTAGATGGCTTCTTTAAATTCTAAGCCAAGTTGGGTTTTGGGTTTTTTTTCTTAAGGAAAAACCGTTTTTGTTTTTTTTTTTTTTTAAAAATAAAATAATTAAAAATAGAAACGGCGCTGCAGCAAACATTTGGAAAATTTTGGGAGTCGATTGTTTATTGGGACCCCAACTGATTTTAATGAAAAAATATGGTTATAATTTAAAAAAAAAAAAAAAAAAAAAAAAAGGCACTTTTATGTTTTGCATAAGGAAAGTCCCTACAATGCAACCTCCGGGGCACTTTTTAAAGAAGAAGAAACCAAATCTCAAATGGTCGCGGGGGCTCTTCTGGCCAAAAACCCTCCTCGAAACCCCAAAGATGTGGGTTGCAAAGTATTTCAAGTATCCACAACAAGTGAAACTGGATGTAGAGAAGTATGTTCTCAACATTTACTTCTGTTTCTGGTGAAACTGGAACCAGATGACCCCTCCCAACACATTGTGGGAAGGGCTGGTTAAGCGGCTGCAGATGGAGCCCGACTGCTGCTCGCTGACATCCGTGGTGCTGATCGGTTCCATCCAGCTCCACGAGGTCAGCTGGGGGGTAAACTGGGATGATCCCTCCCCTCGGAGCATCCAAATGCATCCCCAAGGCTGCAGGTTTGGTCCAACAAAGAATAGAGCACAATTCCAGGGGGAGATGTTGGCCCCATGCGGGACATCTCCCTGGGGTTGGGATGGTGGGGTCAGGGTGGCTCTTCCATGCTGGTTCTCCCACACGGCTTCCCTGCCTCAGCTCCACCATCACAGCCCCTCCCTGCTCATTCCACCACAAATGTTATCCCAGCTTGGATCAGTGTCGCTGTGAGGTTACAGGAAAGATCTCCAAGTGATCCTGACTGGGTTTGGATCATCCTGGGCTCAGCCTGGAGCAAAGGAGGCTCAGGGGGGACCTTCTGGCTCTGCAACTCCCTGACAGGAGGGGGGAGCTCAGGGGGGTCGGGCTCTGTTCCCAGGGAACAAGGGACAGGAGGAGAGGGAATGGCCTCAAGCTGTGCCAGGGGAGGCTCAGGTTGGACATGAGGAGGAATTTCCTTCTGGAAAGGGTGGTCAGGCCTTGGCAGGGGCTGCCCAGGGAGGTTTGGAGTGCCCAGCCCTGGAGGTGTCCCAGGAAGGCCTGGCCGTGGCACTCAGTGCTCTGGGCTGGGGGACAAGGTGGGATCAGGCACGGGGGGGACTGGATGGCCTTGGAGGGCATCTCCAACTTTAAGGATTCTGGGATTCTACGAAATTCCCACCACAGGCAGTGCCTCCTCCACCAGCTTTGCAGAGCATACTTGAGGCAACTCCACCATCTCCTGTCTCACCAGGAAACCCACAGACGCTGCTCCAACGTGGACCACAAAATTTCCAAACCAGACTGGAGGCAGCGTTTACCTTTTTTTATCCTTCCTGAGCTAACACAGCACCAACCTCTGGGATACCTCCTGGGATGGGGCATCCACAACTTGCCCAGAGAAGCTGTGGCTGCCCCTGGATCCCTGGAAGTGTCCAAGGCCAGGCTGGATGAGGCTTGGAGCAACCTGGGCTATTGGAAGGTGTCCCTGCCCAGGGCAGGGGGTTGGAATGAGATGAGCTTTAAGGTCCCTTCCAACCCAAACCATTCCATGACTCCATGATAAAACAAACCACACCAAGTTCAGGAGGAGCCAAGGTTGTCCAGACATCAAAGGGTTGGAGATGACTCCCCTTTAATTACAGAAACACCATCCCCTAAATGCCAACAAAGCCCTAAATCAGCCTCTCCTGTGCCAGTGCCCACTTGGAAAAGTGATGTTTTAGAAGCAGCAGCCACGTTTTATCCCACTTTTTGGATAATTAAAACACAAGTCACCATAACTTGACCAGAAATCTACATGAACTAGAAAATATACGGAAACTGGGAATAAAACAGCACCACCAACAGTCCCCACATAGACACACATGTACAGACACACACACATATATATATATATATATATACACACATTTTTAGAGAGGGCTGGTTTCATCAAGCTGAAAATAATTACGAGGCAAATCAGTTGGGAAAAACGAACGTAATCAGAAAAATATGAAGACTAATTGAAAATTGTTGAAGAACATTTTAAGTAGATGCTCCAAAAGCCACAATTCCACAACTGAAAGGGGCGGCCACGCCGGTTAAAAGGCAACCTGGCTCAGAGGGAGGTTACGGAGGCTGTAAAAAAAAGGAGGAAAAAAGAAAAAGGGGACAAGACAAAGGGAATAAAGAGGGAAGCTCAAGCTGACAAAGAAAAATCTGGAGTTGGGAAGTGTAGAGAGCTGATATGGGAAGCAAAAGGATACAGGGAGAGATCAGTGGCTGGTTGAGTTTATCCATAACATGTTAAAACAGTCCAAAATGGATTGTTTCTCTCTAAAGGAGGATTTTTGGAAGGGTTCAAGGCCAGCTAGGATCCAGGAATCCTTCCTTACAGGTTGGAAGGGTTCAAGACCAGACCTTGGAGCAACCTGGTCCATGGAAGGTGTCCCTGCCCACGGCAGGGGGTTGGAAGTGGATGAGCTTTAAGGTCCCTTCCAACCCAAATCACAGTAGGATTCCATGATTTTTTTTTTTTTTCTGTGCAGAACTGGAGAAAAATGGCCACTGTTATCCTGTTGTGCCCTGCTGAGGGATCATTGCCATGGAATGGGATGGCAGGTGGGACAGCAAAGCACTTTTAGTTCAGTGGATTGTACAGTTCAGATGGACAACCATGGAAACATTGCCATGACTCCTCCTAACGCACTGCAATTAGTTCTGATATCCAAATTCGAGAAGGTTGGTGAAAAACTGCTCTGGTTTCATATCCCAGCAGATGACCAGACTGGAAAATCTGGAGTTTTTCCCCACTGGGAAGCTGATTTCCACCGCAGCAAAGGTTAGTGAGCTGTAAGTAATCAGCCAGGGGACTCAGGTTTGCAGTTTAGTGCCAAAAAAATCAAAGTATTTCAAAGGTGGACTAGAAATGAGGTCCGTGTTATTCTCAAAGAGAGGGAATTAGTGAGATGACACATCAAGTGCAAAGTACCTGAATGTTTGGAGAGAGCAGAAGGCTGAAGAATATCTTGGCAATTATTTTCCACTGATTGTATCTGCAATCCTTTAGGAAAGGAAGGGAATAAACATTAATAAAAGAGGAAATTACAACAAAGAGAAGACAACAAGCAGACAGGCAGGAAAAATCCTAAAGGGTGGAAGCAAAAAGGGCAGAAACCTGACAATGGTACTGAATTTGGGTGTTTGTAGAACTGAGGACAACAACAACAACAACAGGGAAATTCCATCCACAGCTGCTACACCTGGAAGGAATGGTTTGGTCATGAGATACAAGGTGAAGAGCAAGATCCTGCACGTGGGTTGGGGCAATTCCAAGCAGAAATACAGGGTGGGCAGAGAAGGGATGGAGAGAAGCCCTGGGAGAAGGATTTGGGGGTGTTGGTGGGGGAGAGGCTGGAGATGCTCCAGCCCAGACCCCCCCGTGCCCTGGGCTGATCCCCCAGCGTGGGCAGCAGGGCAGGGGGGGATTCTGCCCCTCTGCTCCTGTCTCAGCTGAGACCCCCCTGCAGAGCTGCTCCAGCCCTGGGAACAACAGCACAAGGACGTGGAGCTGCTGCAGAGAGTCCAGAGGAGGCCCCGGAGCTGCTGCCAGGGCTGGAGCCCCTCTGCTCTGGAGCCAGGCTGGGAGAGCTGGGGGGGTTCCCCTGGAGAAGAGAAGGCTCCAGGGAGAGCTGAGAGCCCCTGGCAGGGCCTGAAGGGGCTCCAGGAGAGCTGGAGAGGGACTGGGGACAAGGGAGGGAGGGACAGGACACAGGGAATGGCTTCCCAGTGCCAGAGGGAAGGGATAGGTGGGATATTGGGAAGGAATTCCTGGCTGGGAGGGTGGGGAGGCCCTGGAATGACTTTCCCAGAGAAGCTGTGGCTGCCCCTGGATCCCTGGAAGTGTCCCAGGCCAGGTTGGAGCAGCCTGGTCTAGTGGAAGGTGTCCCTGCCCACGGCAGGGGGTTGGAACGAGATCATCTTTAAGGCCCCTTCCAACCCAAAGCACTTCATGATTCCAGAAAACACCAGATTTCTGGATTTCTCCAAAGCCTGGAGATGAGAAAACCACCATTGTTGCACCTGGAGCTGCTTCTCTGCCTCGGGTAAATCCAGGCAGCAGAGCCCCGACCAGCTGTGCCCTGGCTGGGTTTGCTCTGCTGACCTTTTAGATTCTGTGTGAACATTTAAAGCTTTTCTTTTAAAATGAAATAAAATGAAAATTAATTAAAAAAATAAAATAAAGTCAAAGAAAATAAACGGGGGAAAAAAATAAAATAATTCAATAAAGAAATTCAATAATATATTAAAATTCAATTCAGAGAGGCACCAAGACCACGTCTGATCCTTAATGGCACCAGTTAAAACCAGCCATGGGAATAATCCAACAAAAATAAATATATGCCCTCGCACTGCTGTGCCCTGGCTGGGGTTTGCTCTGTTGACCTTTCAGATTTTGCGAACGACATTTAAATCTTCTACTTAAAATCAACTTTTCCTGTAGAAAAACTGCTGTCCTTTAAGCTGCCCAAAGACCTTGGTCTGGAGTGAGAACAAACAGACAACTCTTAAGCCTGGAAATGGTTGTGTCTGGAGGGGAAAAAGTATATTTTACAGACAGATAGACAGATAGATAGATATAAAAAATAAGCAAAATATATGTAAAATTCATACATTTATATAATGTTTATATATTATATATAAATATATGTAATTTATATATTATTTATATATTTATGTATTGGTTTTATATGTGTATATCTGTATTTTTATATTATTTATGTATATTTATATTATATGCAAATATATTTATTTGTATATTACTGATGTATTATATATTGTTTATATGTGTATGTCTATATTTTATATATTATATATATAATTACATATTATACGTAAATATATGTTTATTTGTATATTATTTATGTATTATCTATTGTTTATACTGAAATATCTAAATATATACATATCTAAATATATATATAAATATCTAAATATACATATAGTATATTTTTTTATATAAACTATATATAAATATATAGTTTATATATTATTTATATATTGTTTGTGTGTTATACATAAATATAAATACATAAATGCATACTTAATCTCTAAATTGATGTTTATTTGTATATTGTTTATATGTTATATATTGTTTATATCTAAATATCTATATATCTATATATCTAAATCTATACATCTCTATCTCTCTATATATCTATATATTGATACATAGATTGATATATAGATATATATCAATATATGCATAGATCTATATATTGAGATATTGATATATCTATATCTAGATATAGATATAGATATCTCTATATAGATATATATCTATATATTGATATATCTATATATTGATATACAGATGATATATAGAGATACATATCAATATACAGAGAGATATATGGATATATAGACCCATATATTGATATATCTATATATTGAAATATAGATGATATATAGAGATATATATAAATATAGAGAGAGATATATGGATATATAGACCCATAT
Organism: Chiroxiphia lanceolata; assembly: GCF_009829145.1. Taxonomy (NCBI): domain Eukaryota; kingdom Metazoa; phylum Chordata; class Aves; order Passeriformes; family Pipridae; genus Chiroxiphia; species Chiroxiphia lanceolata. The sequence goes on from NC_045640.1 coordinate 1,519,176, forward strand.
ATTGATATATTGATGATATATAGATATATATATCAATATAGAGATATATGGATATATAGACCCATATATTGATATATCTATATATTGATATACAGATGATATATAGATATATATATATCAATATAGAGAGAGATATATGGATATATAGACCCATATATTGATATATCTATATATTGATATATTGATATATAGATAGATATACAGAGATATAGAGACATATATAGATATAGATAGAGATAGAGATAGAGATATACAAATATATAGATTTAGATAGATAGATATACAGATATAGATATATAGATATAGATATATATAGATATAGATATATAGATATATATGAAAATTCAGAGAGGCATCAAGCCCACGTCCCATCCCTAATGGCCCCAGCTGGTACCAGCCTCGGGAATAATCCCACAAAAATAAATATACGCCCCAGACAACCAGAGAAATAGTTTCCCAGTAAGTCTTCAGTGCACGCTCTGCCCTCTCCCCCCGGGGTCAGCCCTCCTTGGTGAGTCACCACCTGATTCATTTTCCCGTAACGCTAAGAGTTCAACCATCCAAGAACTTCCAAGTTTTCGTCAAAATCCATAAACACGTCCCGTTCCGTCCAGCAGAACATTGAACTTGGCGGGGCCCGGCACCACAGCGGTGGCCACGAGTCAAGAAAAATCCTCCTTGGAAGAGTCAAAACGTCTCCCAGGAGTTCAGTAGAGGAGGGCTGGAAAACGGGCGCCTCCCCGGAGCACAACCGTCCTTTGTCATAAACAAAATGCCCTAAAAAGCTCGCAATTATCCCGCTTTTACGGTCATTATTTCGCATTTACATTAAACACACGTCATCCCGTCGGCCGAGGGAATTTATCCATATTGGATAAATTGGCAAAGTCAGGCCCACGTGGATTAATAACTCACCCAAGGCCACACAAGGAGCGTTATCAGAGTCGGGATCAGAACACCAAAAGCCTTGGCTCGACTTCTTTTTTTCTCTTTAAACTCCCCTTTTCTTTTTAAATTTGGGCTTCGCCACAAGAAGAAAAACACGAAGCCTGAATTTATTATTCCTATAGGCAGCGAGTTCTCCGAGGTCACGGCACTCACAGAGCCCCGACATCCCAAATAACCCTCCCAAAATCCAGGCGAGGAGTCGTCCCCTAATTAAAAACCCACTTCAAGGTCAGTGGTTGTGGCCGAGGTGGAACTTGGGAGTTTGGATTAAAAAACAAGTCAGTCAGATCATAAAGGTTTTCCAAGGGATGATGCAATGCCCACCACAAATCCTGATGGATCATTCCAGAAGGTCTTTTACTCCACCCCTACCCAGTTTGGAGCTTCCCCTTCGTGTCTCACCAAACCTTTGGGTGCTCCTTTGAAACAGTAGCTACGACTGGTGTTGTTTGACAAACATCCCCACACACAGAGCTCGCAGCCCCCTTAGCTGATAAATCAAATATATCAAGTTCCTCAAGCCTTGGAAATCCTGTCTCCAACCCATAACCCCGGTGAAGATTCCAACTGTCACGTCTTTCTACGACAAAATCATGAATAACTTCAAAAATATTAGGACAATCTCTGTATAAAAGCCTACTGCTCAAAGGCAAAGATTGTGTTGCATGAAGTGGAATAAAGTAGAATAAAATTAAACACCTGCCACGAGAATGTTCAGCAGGATTCAGGACACGGCTCAATTGGAATTTTTCGCCTGAGTTGTTCTACTTTACGTCCTGCAAGATGCAGCAGCTGGGGAGGAGAGGTCAAAAGATTAATTAAAAACTTTATTTAGGAGATGACACTCCCAGCAGAGGTGCTCTCTGATTTGCCAGAGATAAAAATAGCTCCCTCTGCTCCCTCTGTTCTGGATTTTGGCGATAAGAAAATTCATTCCTTTAGGACACTCTAAAATCACTGGAATTGATTTCACATCAAAGATTTATTTAACTCCTTCCTACCCAGACCTACAAAACCCAGAGGAGTCTCCAAAGGATCCTCAGCAGCATTTCCCTGAGTACCTGAGGGAATGGCTGGAGCTGTGCCAGGGCAGGGTCAGGTTGGATCTCAGGCAAAGGTTCTTCCCCCAGAGGGTGGTTGGGCACTACCCAGGCTCCCCAGGGCAGTGGGCACAGCCCCAAGGCTGCCAGAGCTCCAGGAGGGTTTGGACAACACTCTCAGGGACAGGGTGGGATTTTTGGGATGTCCTGGGCAGGGCCAGGAGTTGGACTGGATGGTCCTTGGGGATCCCTTCCAGCTCAGGATATTCTGGGATTCTGCTTAAGGGCCACACAAGACCAGAAGGGCTTAAAACCCCCTCCATGTGACAACACAAAGATGACCCCCCTGCAGGAGGAAGAATTTCCAGTCCTTTCTTTGTGACAATAAAAAGAGCAGATTTCCCCTGAGGGTGGGGAGGGCCTGGCCCAGGTTGGGCAGAGAAGCTGTGGCTGCCCCTGGATCCCTGGAAGTGTCCAAGGCCAGGTTGGAGCAACCTGGTCTAGTGGAAGGTGTCCCTGTCCATGGCAGGGGGTGGAAGGAGATGGTCTTTAAGGTCCCTTCCATCCCAGAACATTCCAGGATTAACCACCACCACAAACTGTTTAATTGAGGGGAAAATGAGGTGGAATTCCAACAATCCCTGTGCTGTCAGAGAGAAGAGGTAGCACCAACAAACAATGCCAAGAGAATCCCAACAGAAGGAAAACCCCTGGAAGGATCTGATTCAGCCTCAAGAGATTCCAGACCAGCACAACAACGGGAATCAGGCAAGGACAGACTAATCCACATGCACGTGGCACTTGGGGACGTGGGTCAGTGGTGGCCTTGGCACTGCTGGGGTTCGGACTCGATGCTCTCAGAGGGCTTTTCCAACCTAACTGATTCCATGATTCCACCAAAGCCAGGCTAAAACAAAGCCTCTGCCTCAATTCCACCACTAATCCCACTGCAGGATTTTCGGGATCTCCGTCCCAGCACTCGGAGTTCACACTCGGTCAGTGCTCCTGACAAACAAAACTTCCCAACTGTTTCCTCCTGAGCTTTCCAACTGAGCTGTAATTTTCCACATCTTCAAAGAAACTCAACCCTTCTTTGTGCCCTGGATGGCCTTCAGAGTTATTATTCCGCTTCATTTCTACATTTTCTTATATTATTCCACCAAAAATGGCAAAAGGGATTATATTTCTACGTCCTTTTTTAGCAAGAGGTGGCAGGAAACTCAGAAATTCTCACCTAAAATTAAGAAGAAATATATAAATATATATATAAAAATATATAAAATAAATAAATATATAAAATAAATAATTATATTAAAAATAAATAAATATATAAAATATATAAAATAAATGTATAAAAATATTTATACATAATATGTATATAAAATAAATAAATAAAATAAATAATTGTGTGAAATAAATAAATAAATGCATAAAATATATAAAAATATTTATACATAAGTATGTATATAAAATAAATAAATAAAATAAATAATTGTGTGAAATAAATAAATAAATATATAAAATATATAAAAATGTTTATACATAAGTATGTATATAAAATAAATACATAAATATATAAAATTAAGTAAACATATAAACGTATAAAAATAAATAAAAATAAAAATTAAAAATCATTTTAAAAATTAAAAAAAAGAGAGAAAAAGGGAAAAGGAAAAAAATTACAGAAAAAGAGGGAAAGGGAAAGGAGAAAAACAAAACCTGTCAGTTCCTAACTCAGTCTAATATTGGTTTAGAGAGTAACACAGGTGAGTAGAAAACAAATAGACCATAATTTCTAAACACAATTTGCCAGGAATGTGTTTCAGGTGAAGTTTTTTGAGTGTTGTGGTTGTTGGGCTTTGGGATGTTTTTTAAGAGGAGTAGCAGCTCTCAGACTGCAGGTGGGGAAACCTCCTACCAGCAAATAAACCAGAGAAACCCTCCTGAACTCAGGGAAACGCAGGAGGGAGAAGAGACAACCACATGTTAACGAGGTGTAAATAAAAAGTCTGCAAAATTCCCGCTAAAAACCAAAGTCAGGACACGAGAAACACCTTTCAGGGAAAGCTGTGACTTGCAATTGTAGCTATTAACGACTTGCAATCAAGGAAATAAGAATTTTACACCTTAAAGGGACTCAGATATTCAACCCTAACAGACCCTGCAGTCATAACAAGGTATTTTAATTCCTGCTGGTTTTCCAGGATACTGAAATGCCAGGAACCAGGGACTTATTCCAATACCTCATCCAGGGCTTTGAAAATTATTGTCACATCTCCTCTGCTTCCCAGTGGGATCCATGGATACACAGGACCTCATTCCATCCCCTGCAGGACAATCCAAAGGTTGGGAGAGGAAACTCCGTGACAGCACCAAGAGGAGGCTGAGGAATCTCACACCTGGAAAGGGGCTGGAGTGGATGTGCAAGGAAGGATGGAGCCAGGCTGGGAGAGCTGGGGGGGTTCCCCTGGAGAAGAGAAGGCTCCAGGGAGAGCTGAGAGCCCCTGGCAGGGCCTAAAGGGGCTCCAGGAGAGCTGGAGAGGGACTGGGGACAAGGGAGGGAGGGACAGGACACAGGGAATGGCTTCCCACTGCCAGAGGGCAGGGTTAGATGGGATGCAGAAAAGGAATTGCTTGCTGTGAGGGTGTTGAGGCCCTGTCCCAGGTTGGGCAGAGAAGCTGTGGCTGCCCCTGGATCCCTGGAATTGTCCAAGGCCAGGTTGGAGCAACCTGGTCTAGTGGAAGGTGTCCCTGCCCATGGCAGGGGGTGGCACTGGATGACCTTTAAGGTCCCTTCCAACCCAACCCACTCTGTGATTCCCTGAATTGTGCAAACCACACAAAGTTCCCGAGCTGACAGACACCGACCACACAAACCCACGGATATTCCATGTTTCTAAAATTGCCAAAGCAGACAAACATCACTTTTTTGGCGGGGTGGGGGGGAGCAGGTACTTTGCAGTTGTCTCAGGGAAGCAATAACCGCTCCCAGTACCACGTGCTCCACAAAGCACATCGTTATTTATCCTGGTTTACTGCAGGAAAATAACCCAACAGCCCTGAGGTCCAGAGGGGGCTCTGAGCCGTGTCCAGCTCAGGCAGCTCCCGCTCTCCAACCCTCCGGCACTCGGGAAAACGCTGACTCTGCACTTTCTCCCTCCCAGGCACGGTGAGGAATGAGCTTCTCCTTCCCAGATTTGCAGCACAAGCAGCCAAAAAGGGAGAGAGAGAGAGAAGGGACAGAGTTCTTCTGAAGGCCACGTAATAGTTTCCTGGTAATTATCCCCCTTTCCCTGCTCCCGGGGCTGCACCGACGGCGGCGGCTCCGACCTCGCAGCCAATAAATAAAACCTTCAGGAACAGCATTAAAATCATGCACTGGAGCACAGGAGCAACTTCACCTCTGCAAGGGCTCCTTTCATCTTTCCGAGGATCCCACTGAAGCACAGACCTTGCCCTGGAAACCTGCACTGCTTGGGCTGAGGGAGGAAAACACGGGAATTCCGCAGCTCTCTCCCTGTGACCCAAATCCAGGGACACCTGAGCCACCACAGGTGGAGCCAATTCCATAACAAACAAATGAACTTTCATTTTACCCTGATTTTTAGGGTCTCAAAGGGGCACCTCTGAGTCCTTGGCAACCCAATAAGACAGAATTTCTCAGGTGGCATCGTTGCCAATTTGATATCAGAGGTAGAATAAATTTCTGATTTGAGAGACCTTCACCTTCTACAGTTTGGAGGTTTTGCACTTCCCCAGCAATTCTTGGCCCCCACTTGTGTCCTACCCTCACTACACCCCAAATCCTGCCAGACAAAAAGCAAATATTCAGCTGGGCATTCAGAAAGGCAAATGATCATCAACAGGTCTTTTAATTTAAGGTCCCTTCCAACCCAACCCACTCTGGGATTCTGTGATAATGTGATTTTAGGTCCTTATGGTGGCACTTCACATTGCTTTAAACACATATGGATGGAAAATGGCATTGATGAAGGAACAGCCAGACAAGGAGGGAAAACTGCCTGTTGCTTCCCAAACCCAGCAGCCAAAAATAAGGTTTTCGTCTCCAAGTAGGTGCTTGGAGGTTCCTGAAATGGATGAAGCAGAGCAGGAGTGAAAGGTGAGTTCAACGAATGTCGTGGGCCTTCTAACAAGCAGATATTCTGATTTCCACTGGAAAAAAAACCTGTGAAAATCCCTTCCCTCAGGGTTCCCTGTGCTATGAAGTCAAGGGGCTAAAATCCCACTTTTCACTCCTCTTTGTCCAGGGAATTCTGAGGCACAGGTTTTCTCTGGAGAGAATCAACCAGGATGGGATGGATGGCTTGTAACCAGCCTGCCCAGCTCTGGCCAACAGCACAGAAGGGTCCTTTCTGTTGCACCTCTCATTTTATATCCCTGACACTTCCAACCCCTACAAGCCACAGCCGTTGGGATCTTTGATTTAAAGCACAAATTAAAGGGGGAGAGAGGGAGGGAAGACCAAAAAAATCTGACCACAAAACACAGGGCAAATGAGGAACAAAAGAACTGACCCAGAGCCGCCAGAGCTGCCCCTGCTCCTTCCACCAGACACTCCAGGAGCTGCTCCTACAACTGCACCGAAAAAAACCCTGAGGTGATCCTGTCTGATTTCCAATCTCCTTCCCCCAACCTTCCAAGATTTCCACAAAGATCACAGCCTTCAGATGCTGGAACGGGTCTCAGCTGGGAACTGTCCGACCATCCCACGAGGAATGTGCAGTTTTGGGCACCACGATGTTGGGAAGAGATTGAGCCACTGGAGAGTGTCCAAAGGAGGGCAGTGAAGGTGGGGAAGGGCCTTGATTGGAAGCTGTGGGAGGACACTGAGGGCACTTGGTGTGTTCAGCTGAAGGAGACTGAGGGGAGACCTCAATGGGGTCTTCAACACCCTCAGGAGGGGCAGGGACTGAGCTCTGCTCTGGGGAACCAGGGACAGCACCCAGGGAATGGCTGGAGCTGTGCCAGGGCAGGCTCAGGTTGGATCTCAGGCAAAGGTTCTTCCCCTAGAGGCTGGTTGGGCACTGCCCAGGCTCCCCAGGGCAGTGGGCACAGCACCAAGGCTGCCAGAGCTGCAGGAGGGTTTGGCTGATCCTCTGGGGCACAGGGGGGGACTCTTGGGGCTAGGCCTGTGCAGGGTTGAGGGTTGGGTTGGATGGTCCTTGGGGGTCCCTTCCAGCTCAGGATATTCTGTGATGTGTGAAGATGTGATGACAGAATAGAATCCCTGAATCATTTGAGTTGGAAAAGCCCTCTGAAATCATCCAGTCCAACCATCCCCCAGCACCGCCAAGGCCACCACTGACCCATGTCCCCAAGTGCCACATGCACACGGATTTTAAATCCCTCCAGGGATGGGGACTCCCTGGCCCTGGGCAACTTGACAAACCTTTGAAGGAATTTTCCCCAATATCCAACCTGAGCCTCCCCTGGCACAGCTGGAGGCCGTTCCCTCTCCTCCTGTCCCTTGTTTTTTGGGAGCAGAGCCTGAACCCCCCCCCCCAGCTCTCCCCTCCTGTCAGGGAGTTGCAGAGCCAGAAGGTCCCCCCTGAGCCTCCTTTTCTCCAGGATGAGCCCCCCCAGCTCCCTCAGCCGCTCAGGTTTAAAACAAACATGCAAAGTGATCATTTCATTTCAGATTCCTAAACTCACCTACTGAAACATGTCACCAGTCAATCCCTCCACAGGCAGGGAATTTGTCTAGAAGGTGGCCTCACACATCACCTTGTCCTGCCGAGGATTAAGAGGATTTTGGGTTCTAAAAATGAGAGTTAACAGCTGAAAAATAAAGAAGCCTCAGACAGGAAAAAAATCCAGGGTGAGGAAGAATTATTTCTGACTGTTGTCTGATAGAGTATGAAAGGTCTCCTGAAGACACCAAGTCATTAAAAAGTCCTGTACAACCTGAGCTGAGGACCCCTGTGTTACCAATTTACACTTTAAGGGTTTCAATAGAAGCTCCCAGAGCACTGACCCTGCAGAGACACTCACACATCCTGAGGGATGGCTTCACTCTCACATCCTTTTTTGAGCTGCACCTCAGAATTGTAGAGCAAAAATGAAGCTGGTCCAAAACTCAGCTACAAATCCAAACCTCCTTGCCTGCCTGGTTTAATCCCTGGGAAAACAGAGAGCACATCATGGAATCTTTAAGGAAAAGCCCTCGGACATGAGCGAGTCCAATCGTTCCCTCAGCACTGCCAAGGCCACCACTGACCCATGTCCCCAAGGGCTACATCCACAGGGATTTTAAATCCTAGGAGGGATGGGGACTCCACCACTGCAGAGCAGAAAAAAAACCCACCTAAAATCACCACCTGAGCTGCAATGCACACTCAGGATGAGAGCTGCTGGCAGGACAGGACCTCACTCACCATTTACAACCCATTACTTCTGGTTTTGGACACCCCAGACCCACCACTGCCAACCACCATCACCCTGGCAGGCTCAGGCACAGGGGGAGGTGACCAAAAGGTCACTTTAAAGGTTGGAATTCATGACCTTGGAGGTCTTTTCCAACCTGGATGATCCCAGGAAAAGCAGCAGCAGCACTGGAGGCCAGCAATGAGGTGACCACCACAGCACGTTGGGAGAGTCCTGGAAAACCTCCTGCCTGGTTTAGTTTTCCATCTGTTGCCAAACACACCCCAGAGCACATGTATTTCTATTTGCATCCTGGTATTGGGCAAGAGCAAGAAATATTTCTTAGCAAGAATTTAAAAAAAAATAAATAAAATAAACCTTCCACTCACACCGAAACATCTCCTGGACATCCCTGTGGGCCTAATTCCCAGAACACTGAAATCCAAACCTCCAGATGGGAAAAAAATACACTGATTACCTGCCAGGAACCTCAAGGGTGCAAAGGCAGGGCTCTAATGACAGCCTGTGTCACCATGTGGCTCCCACACAGCAGCTGGGGAGAGGTTGTCGGTCTGGGTCTGAGTGACTTGTCAAGGGAATGGCTCCGGGATTAATTAAATGTTCCTCCCTGCAGCTGTGAGGGAATTCATGTGGAGAATTCCCTCGTGGCACCAAGGCTTCTCTGGAATTGTTGGGCACGGAGTGACCACAAGACCTGACTCCATAAGAGTTGGACTCCACGGTGCTTGTGGGTCCCTTCCAACCCAGAATATTCTCCGTGGGAAATATTCACGTCTGAACATTCACATTTTAATCTAAAAAAATTCAATATCTGTCTCACAAATGCGAAGAGCAACTCTAAGAGTGACCTGACACCCTCAAAATAATTAAAACATTGACAGGGGGAAGAACCACTCCACTACTTACTCAAGCAAAGTGTTTGGTGCTGGAGTCATCACCCCACACGAAGTTTGTGGCCCACAAATAATTCTCAGCTGAGGAGGCAAAGACATTTCCCACACTGAGCCCAGGAAAAGGAAAATTAACAAGGAAAATTCCGCTCAAGGCCATCCAGGACTGTCCCCATTTCAGCCTGGAGAAGAGAAGGCTCCAGGGAGAGCTGAGAGCCCCTGGCAGGGCCTGAAGGGGCTCCAGGAGAGCTGGAGAGGGACTGGGGACAAGGGATGGAGGGATGGACACAAGGAATGGTTTCCCACTGCCAGAGGACAGGGATAGATGGGATATTAGGAAGGAATTGTTGGTTGTGAGAGTGGTGAGGCCGTGGCCAGGTTGGGTAGAGAAGCTGTGGCTGCCCCTGGATCCCTGGAAGTGTCCAAGGCCAGGCTGGATGAGGCTTGGAGCAACCTGGGATGGTAGAAGGTGTCCCTGCCCAGGGGGTGGAACAAGATCATGTTTAAAATCCCTTCCAACCCACACCATTCCAGGATTCTATGATTTCCTGTACTGACAACCAGAAGATGCCCAGGAAATGCCTGTTCTCCTCCTTCTCCTGCCTTCAGCTCCAGCACAGCAATTGTGTTTCCCATTGGAGTGGTCCAATCCCAGCCTCTCCCCTGGCCCAGTCTCAGGAATAAATTGACATTTCTTTAGTCACTCCCCACTTTTCCAACATTCTGCTGCTAATCCTCTTTACCCTCCACTTAAACACGGCACGACTTCGTATTAATTATAAAGTTGAGAGTGCCCAGAAACTCCCTGACATGAGGGAACTTGCTGCAGATTCCTCAGGGGGGTGAGGGGTGTCATCACTCCTCAAAAAGCCACACCACCTTAACTACAGAGCCTGAAAAATTATCATCAAGACCAAACCATCCTATTTCCATTCCCACTTCAACCAATTAACAAAATGTGGTGGTTTGAGACCCTGGTGCAGCTCCAAAATCCTCCACTACTTGATTTTTTCAGCTCTCACCAATTTGTACCAAATTTGGACCACGTCCCAAGCCTGGCTTAAAAAAAAACAAACAAAAAAAAAAACAAAAACAAAAACCAAACAAAACCAAAAACAAACAAACAAACAAACAAAAACCAAAACTCAGGGCACTTAAAATGACTCTTATTGGAGTTCTGCAGCTCTATTTCCACATGGCCCTTCCTGGAGAAAAAGAGGAGCACGTCAAGACCTTCCATCCGGAAAGCTCTGCCCAAAATGCTTCCCACGTTCCTTTCGCTGAATCTAAACCTCTTCTCTGGGTTAATCTGGGTCTCAGATGACCCAGTCTGGAAGAAATAAGGACCCAAAGAGCCCTGAGGTCCTTGGGATGAGAGGGAAGGGATTTCCTTCCGTGGATCCCACGGCTGTGCTGTCGCTTCCACCAGGCCAGTTTTCCAGTGAGATTCCAGGCTGCGACGCCGGAACCTCTGAAGTCTCTCCAAAACCTTCTCTCGCTGTTGCTCACAGCTCTTGGTCCAGTCCCAGGCTGGGGAAATTGGGGCTGTGTCCTGATCAAAGCCCAGCTCGTGTTCCTGCAGATTTCCACACTTGTGGGCTCTGGATTCCCCTGCCAAGCTCGAGCCGCGGCCTTTCAACACCCGCCACTCCCGGGTTCTTCCAAGGGGTGACTGGGCACGGAGCTCAAGCCAGGCTGGGATTTAGGGAGTTGTTTGAAGGCCTGGGACAGGGTTTTACATAATAATCACAAGTTGGCTTAATTAGACTCAGCAAAATGTTTCAATTTCAGATCAAACTGTCCCACTTTTCATTGCCCTTCTCGGAGTCACGGCTGGACCTCGAGGGAAGATTGAGAACTGAGAATTACAGGAGTGAGTGAGGTCACAGGGATTCTCTTAGAAGGACACACTTCAACCCCTCAGAGATCCCTGATCTCCACACAAAGAGGCTCCTCAGCAAAGCACAGCTCCTGTCACCAAGAATCACAGATCTTGGAATTGTTTTGGGTTAGGAGGGACCTTAAAGCCCATCCAGTGCCACCCCTGCCATGGGCAGGGACACCTTCCACTAGAACAGGTTGCTCCAAACTGGCCTTGGACACTTCCAGGGATCCAGGGGCAGCCACAGCTTCTCTGCCCAACCTGGGACAGGGCCTCAACACCCTCTCAGACAGCAATTCCTTCCCAATCTCCCATCTATCCCTGCCCTCTGGCACTGGGAAGCCATTCCCTGCGTCCTGTCCCTCCATCCCTTGTCCCCAGTCCCTCTCCAGCTCTCCTGGAGCCACTTTAGGCCCTGCCAGGGGCTCTCAGCTCTCCCTGGAGCCTTCTCTTCTCCAGGGGAACCCCCCCAGCTCTCCCAGCCTGGCTCCAGAGCAGAGGGGCTCCAGCCCTGGTAGCATCTCTGGGCCCTCCTCTGGATTCCTTCCAACAGGTTAAAGCATTCCTTCTGTAAATCCACTTCTTCCAAGGACAGTCTTCACACTGGACACCCAAAAGAAAAGCTGTAACAACCTCCTGTATCACAAAATGGGGGAGTCCTCTTAATAAAGAAACCAAACCTCTGTGAGTCCCTTCTGAACTACCCAAGAACACCTTTCTCCCTCCAGAGCCTCATCTGAAGACAGTAAATTTCCACTGGGCTACTGAGCAGCACAAAATCTTCCCTTTAATGGAGAAGTCCAAAGTAAGACCCTCCAGGGCGAGTGTTTTCCCCTAGGAATTAAGATATGGAAAAAGCTTCTGCTAAAAAAGGTCTAAGACACACTTGGGGCAATTTTATATCAATTCCTATGCTCATGTTGGAGGGATGAACACACAGGGCTGCCCCTGGATCCCTGGAAGTGTCCAAGGACAGGTTGGACGGGGTTTGGAGCAACCTGGGCTAGTGGAAGGTGTCCCTGCCCATGGCAGGGGGTGGAACTGGATGGGCTTTAAGGTCCCTTCCAACCCAAACCACTCTGTGATTCCATGATAACAGGAATTCCTAACACACAGGGCTGTGTGTCCATGGATGTTCATGGATGGCAGCAGAGCAGCTTCCATGCTCTGATCCCATCACTGCTCCCAGGAACCAGGTCCTGGTGGTGCTTTAACAAAGGAAAGGCTCTTTCCCAAGCACACTCTGCAAGTTGATGCTGCAAGTGCTGACAGAACTATTATTTAAAAAATAATAATAATAACCCAGAAAAGCTTCCAACCATAAAACCACCTCTGCACTGACAGGGAAATCATCGGGAGACCTCCCCTGCCATGGGAAGAGAACCAATCCCTCCTGCAGGAGTTCAGCCTGGGTGAAACCAAGAAGCCTGAGGAAGCTTTGATGCCTGAGAGGAGATAATGACAACTCCGGGGTTGGGAAGTGTTTCACAAACCTTCTCCAACACACTAATGGGCTGTTGCAGGCTTGACGTGCAGCTACACTCCAGGAAGGCATCCAAGCTCTTCCACACTTCTGCTGGATGTCAACAAAAAGATCAAATGGCCAACGAGGCCCCAAGGAGAGGTGATTCCTTCTGCACCATCAGCTCTGAGGTCATCCTGCCCCAGCTGTGCTGGAGTCACTCAGCCCGTGGCAAGAACATGGCTGGGACAGCAGGGAAGGGTAAACACCAGGGAAACAAGGGCTGGAGCTTCATCCAGCACAGAGGAGTTTCCCTCTGGACACCCCGACACCTTCTTACACACAAATACCCAAATGGCAGGACAAGGGTCACCCAAAATCAAACCAACACATGCTCTGTTCCCTCCTCGTGGCATCTCCTCCCGGGCCAAGCTAAGCCCCGACTGACTCCACTGCTCTCCTGAGCTGGCTCTTGGCACTGAGGTCAGTCAGCCCACCCCACCACAGCTGGGAAGATGCCACCCAAATGCGGTGGGGTTTCGTTTGATTTGCTGGAAAAACAAGGTCTGGCAAGATCCCGATGGACATGGAGGTGAGACACACTGAGGAAATGCACTGCCTGGAGAAACTGGGGCTGCCCCATCCCTGAAAGTGTCCAAGGCCAGGTTGGATGGGGCTTGGAGCAACCTGGGATAGTGGAAGGTGTCCCTGCTCATGGCAGGGGGTGGAACTGGATGGGTTTTAAGTTCCCTTCCAACCTAAACCATTCTGTGATAACAGGAATTCCTAAACTGGTCTCAAGCACAGGCATCCCTGAAGGTCCAAAACCAACAACCCCAGTTGGCTCCAATATTCCTGGGATTATTCCCACCCTTCCACAATCAGCCTTTGAGTTTTTAACATCCTTTAAAGACAACAACAAAATCAGGTAGCACCAGCCTTTCACACAGACCCTCAGCTGAACTGCCGAAGCATCCCTCACAAGTGAGTCTGAGGTACTCCAGAAATCATGGAATCACAGAACAGTTTGGCTTGAAAGGGACCTTAAAAACCATCTCATTTCAAAGCCCTTGCCACGGGCAGGGCCACCTTCCACTATCCCAGGCTGCTCCAAGCCCCATCCAACCCGGCCTTGAACCATTTTAAACTTTTTTTTTTTTTCATTCTGAATGGATAAATTATTTATCCACGTTCCTTGAGGAGGCACAAGGAGCACCCAGGAGATCAAACAGGAGCTGCTGAGGAAGAGAAAATCAAGCTGCTCTCCAGATGCACCAAGAAAGAGCCCTCTATAAATAGCAAAGTAGGAAGTTCAGTCTCTCTTTAGGAACATAATTTATACAAAGTTGGTTTTGTTCCCAACTTCAGAAGTGAGAAATAGGAGGAGGAATAAAAGTTTATTGCAATCTGATGTAGATGTTGGATGGCAGCTTTCCCACCCCTGCCTTCCCAGAAGCCGCCTCACGTGAGAGCGGCTCCGGCTGCGGAATCCTGCCGAAAGCACGAGCTGCAGTTCACACCCACGGCCCTCAGAGCTCAGGGACTTCCTCTGGCCCAGCTCTGTTTGCAGCCACGTTCCAAACCAACAGGTTAAGGTGGAAAATCAGAGGTGGAACTCTGTATATTCCAGCCCTCTGCTCCGCCTCGGGTGCTGCTGCATCCTGAACCACCTCTTTAACCCAACAGTCACCTCCAGACTTTTTTTTTTGTGTCTGTCTTTACCTGGGAGGTTTGAAGATAAATTCAGGCTGTGCAAAGCTCTCCTGAAGTCTCCAGGAGGAAAGTCTGGTGGGCACTGGAACAGGTTCCTTAGGGAGGTGGGGATGGCCCCAAACCTGCCAGAGGTCTGAGAGTGTCTGGACATGGTGGGATTTTGGGGTGTCCTGTGCAGGGCCAGGAGTTGGACTCCACAGTCCTTGACATGGATCCTCCCCATACCAGGAGCTTGAAACTCAATGGTCTTTAAGGTCCCTTCAACACCAAACCATCACGATTCCATGATTGCTGTGGGTCCCTTCCAACTCAGGAGGTTCTATTACTCTATCCCAAGGAAAATATCTTGGGGAGAGCTCCTAGGTCACAGGAATTCTACAGCAAAGGAGCTCACCTGCTGTACCTCTTGCTCCTGGGAGCGAAGCAGAGATAGTCGGGATTCCATAGAATCATTAAGTTGGAAAAGACCTCCAAGATCACCAAATCCAACCGATATTTCAGAGGATACCTCATCCTGGGGAGTGGGAAGCCCATCCACTGCTCCTTGGCAGCTGTCCCATGGAAGGGAGGGAGAGGACACGGGCTGGGTAAGGAGTGAGACAGATGTCTCCATCGCCCCAAAATCCCAATTCCCGAGCGACGGGAAAACGCAGCAACATTTCCCAGTGGGAACAACGTCAACCTGAGCTTAGACAAACACCTGGAATGAACCAACAGCTGGGGAAGGAGGGGAAAAAACCACACAGGCAAAATAAAACCCACAAACCTTCTGACTAAAAAAAAGGTAGCCAAGTAGCCTGGAAATAAAGGGAGAGCCAGAAACCTGAGGAACACCTTGCTGCTCTTTCCCAGCAAGGCCACTCTCCCTCCTTTCAGAGGTGGTGGAGGCTGTGGGAACAGCGAAGCAAATCCCTGGCATTTGGGGTCAGTGGGATGAACCCTCTATCTCAGCTTGTGGGTTTCCACACAACAAAGATTAGGAAACAACGGGAAGTTTTCCTGAGGCAGCCGCAGGCAAGCCCGGCCCTCGGGAAAAGGCTCCATGCTGCTCTGTGTGTGTGGCACCATAAATACATAAAGATGCTCCTTGAAGTGTAATCTGGAGGGATGTTTTCTCCCAAGCCCTGAGGAGACTCCGTGTGCACGTGCTCCAGCTGCTCCGGGATCCATCCCGTGCGCAGGGAACCCGGAGCAGCCCCGGTTTCATCTGTTTTCCCTGCGGAATATTTCCCTTCATCACCCCGGGGACAAAGGCAGAGGCAAGGCTGAGCCCTGACACTGCTCCAAAAACTCACACTCGCGCTGTGTGTAGCAGATGGGGCCATTCCCGGGATGTTGGAAGCCCCTTGGAAAGGCGGGAGCCTGGATGACCCCAGACCTCATTACCGTTCCTGTCACCAATCCCACCCCCTGCTCCCGCTTTCCCTCTGCCAAACCAGACGGGAATCACAGGTTTGAACTTCCCTTGCGGGCGCATCTCAGCAGGGCAGAGGCTCGGGCTGTCAGCCACCGGCAGGCAGGAATTCCCAGAGGGAATTTCAGGCAGCAGGACACTCGCCCACTACCAACATCCAGAGGATGTGCCTGTGGTCCCCACGCTGCCAACGGGCTCCTGCACAACAAAATCCATCAATCCCATCCACCAAATGCTCTCTCTCGCTCCCAAAATCCCTGGCTCCTCTTTCCCTTCCCCTCAAAGCTTCTCCTCAGTCCTGGAACATTCCAGTTCTGGAATCTCTGGGCCTCTCACTGCTCCCAAATCCGCCGGCGCTTCCCATCTCCTGACAGCCTGAATTAGAGCCCCCAGTGTCCCACACGGGGTTCCTGTAAACACGTCCCCATTACACAGTTGCTTCCTGGTTTTTTGGAGTGAGAAAAACCCACAGGGGAAAACTCGAATCCTTTAATTCACAAATTCAATAATTAATAAAAGGGCACGAGCTGAGCGGGAGCTCCGTCCTCCCATAGCCCCAATTCCCACTGCCCGGGACAGGGAACAGGAGCATGGCCTGAGCATGGGAGATGCAAGAAAGGCTGCTTAATCTCTTTTTTATTTCAAATAATTATTTAAAGCTGCGAGGGACCTTGTTTTTAAAACCCCACTGTGTGCACTCCATATATTACACTCGGACTGACACGAGGAATTATAAAAATCCAGCTCCATCAATACGGTTTTAGTCGGGATTTTGCTGCTCTGGACTTTCTCAGCCTGCAGACAATGCAATAAAAGTTCTCCCTAAAACAATATCCTTCCGTATTTTAAGAACACAGTGGAAATATTTCTTCTGCCCTTACTGTTTGCTACAACAAAATTTCAGTGGAATGCCAAATTTAAGCTGTTTTCCAGCAAGCCTCCGTAATTTGGGATGCTGGAATCAGCACTGAGCTTAGCAGCAAACTCAGCTTTAAGCATGTGCTTAATTTCCCCTAAAGGTGACTTAAGCACGAGGCACTTTCCTAAACAGTCAGGGTTTGCTGTGTCGAGGCAAGAAAAAGAGCAGAAAGTTTGGAAATGCAGTTTAATGGTGACTTATGGTTTCTCTTCTAACTGAAAATGAAAAATTAATATGGATGGGATGGTATTTTTCTTGGTCACCGCCCTGTTTTTCCAATCCTCTGCGTGTTATTGCAGTCCCATTTTATGGAGGAGCATTATTTGTTCAGCTGAATTATTCCCACTTTATCCCGTGTGATTCAGACGTTGGGTTGATTTTTGGACAGTGGCGACTCCTTTGCAGAAACCAGGGGGGATTTACTTCTGAAAAAGTCAATTCTGCAAAGGTTGAATTAACTTCAGCTTCATTTTTTTACTTTTTTTTTTTTAATAATTTGTGGACTTCTCATTCCTGGAAGTGTCCAAGGCCAGGTTGGACAGGGCTTGGAGCAACCTGGGAGAGTGGAAGGTGTCCCTGCCCATGGTTGGAATGAGAGGGTGTTCACCATCTAACGAGGCATCAGAAAATTAGAAGGCTTTAAATAAAACCATTAAGGCACAATCAGCCTTGTCAGGGAGAACCTGCACCTCAGTGCAACGTCCAAACCATGTGGGAAATGTCTGAGATCTTCTAAGAGCCTCCTGGGGACTGTGAAATCCCAAATTAAGCACAAACTCAACCCTCACCTTCAAATTTGTAAGGCTAAACATAATTAATTGCATTTAGAGACCAAGTACAGAACTTAAGGATTGTAGAAGTGGAGTTGCTGCTACATCCTAACTCTCCAGTTACACCTCAAAGAAAGGAGAAGACTCCTACAAGGTTTCTTTTCCCTAAGACATCTCATCTCACCAAATGTTCTGTGTTGAAGTAGAGCCTCGTGATCCTCCTGGAAAATCAGGAATTGCTACAATTACACCTGCCCAGCTATTCCTGTTTGCAATTCCATAGTCACACGTCGCCGTGTTCCCTTCCCCTGGTATCTTTAAGCTCCAAAATCAGAGAGGAAAAGGCAAACAACTCACACGTCAAGAGTTCAAGCACCTGTCCCTTCACTACAGATTTGGGCCCGTCACCAAACCTTCTGTTACACTGCAGCGTTCATTTGATCCAGAAAGTCTCAGTATTCCCAAAGACAGGCTGGGTTGGGAACCCAAAAAACACCTGGCAGCACCAAGAGAACATGAACAAAGGGTAGAAACGCTTTTTAGGAGGAGCATTTCTCTGAGAGGACATTCCCAGACTTCCCCACAAAGCTTGGGAAGGTGGGTGGTTGCTCAGGATGTTGGAAAGTCAACTTGGATCTCAGAGTCACTGAGGTTGGAAAAGACCTCTGAGATCATCCAGTGCACCCCCGTGCCCGATCACACCTTGTCCCCCAGCCCAGAGCACTGAGTGCCATGTCCTGTCATTCCTTGGACACCTCCAGGGATGGGCACTCCAAACCTCCCTGGGCAGCCCCTGCCAAGGCTTGAACACCCTTTCCAGGAGGAAATTCCTTCTGATGTCCAACCTGAGCCTCCCCTGGCACAGCTTGAGGCCGTTCCCTCTCCTCCTGTCCCTTGTTCCCTGGGAGCAGAGCTCGACCCCCCTCCGGCTCCCCCCTCCTGTCAGGGAGTTGCAGAGCCACAAGGTCCCCCCTGAGCCTCCTTTTCTCCAGGTTGAGCCCCCCCCAGCTCCCTCAGCTGCTCCTGCTGTTCCAGTCCCTTCCCAGCTCCCTCAGCCACTCCTCATAGAACTGATCCACAACAGCACAACACAAAGGGAACAAACAGACAGAGATAAGATTGGATATCAGGGAACATTTCTTCCTGGAAAGGGTTGTCCATCCCTGGCACAGCTGCTCAGGGCAGTGGTGGAGTCCCCATCTCTGGAGGGATTTAAAATCCCTGTGGACATGAGTCAGTGGGGGCCTTCACAGTGCTGGGGGAATGGTTGGACTCCATGGTCCTAAAGTCCTTTTCCAACCTCAATAATTCCACGACTCTGACACCACTTCTCCCCAGCAGTGATGCCCAAAGCAATCCAAGAACCCCCTCCATGGTTACACATCCATATCCTGTCCATCCATCCTGTCTTCCACAGCCCCACGTTCCCAGCCCGGGAGTGGCCAAGGACGCACAGAAGGACACTCCCAACGCTGAGCAGGCTGAGGGATCCCAAGGGAGGGTCAGCACAGGATCACTGAGGGCACGAACACCCAAAGCACCAATGGGAAGCTCTCAGGACCCCGCAGAGCCTGATATTCCATGTGCTTCCCAACAGCTTATCGGCGCCGGTTTGCCAAGCGCAGCCGGCGAGGAGCGACTCCGGCCCGGTTGTGTCACTCCAAACACTGCTCTTAAAAATAGCACTCGTGTGTCTCCCCGTGGTAGGACACATGTGTGGAACATGTCCCGAGGTTAATTTGCTAATTTGGCTCTTGTTTGGGATTAACAAGGTCACCAGCAGAAACCCGAAGGAAAATGTCAACAATCAAGTCTTTCCTACAGGGGGGCGAGGGGTTGAAAAGGCCTTTTTTTTGGGTTGTTTTTTTTTTTTCCCCTGACATGTGTCTGGTTTTACACTGTTGGTTTTGGCTCTTCAAAGGGAGGAAATTAAATGAACAGCTTCTTTTTTTATCCTTTTTGGAATCCTAAAAAAGGATAAACGCTGAGCAGGAGGGCACGAGGGCCTTTTCTCTCTGGTCGCACATTTTTTTTTGTCCAAGCTGTTTTAAAATTCCCAAGTCCCTCCACTGGAATCTCCTGCAGCTGTCATCACCCACACACCAGGTTCCCAATAAATGCTCCAGCCACAAAACTCCCTCAGGAAAGAGCACAAGGCCGTGGATAGGGTAGGTTAGGAAGCAAAGAGCAGCAGGATGTTCCTGGAGGCCATGGATAAGGCAGGTTAGGAACCAAGGAGCAGGAAGATTTTCCTTCCCAAGGCCATGGATAAGGCAGATGAGGAACCAAAGAGCAGGAGGATTTTCCTTCAGGCCATGGATATGGCAGGTTAGGGATCAAAGAGTGGGAGGATATTCCTGGAGGCCATGGATAAGGCAGGTTAGGAACCAAGGAGCAGGAGGATTTTCCTTCAGGCCATGGATATGGCAGGTTAGGAACCAAGCAGCAGGAGAATGTTCCTGGAGGTCATGGATAAGGCAGGTTAGGAAGCAAAGAGCAGGAGGATTTTCCTTCAGGCCATGGATATGGCAAGTTAGGGATCAAAAAGGGAGAGGATATTCCTTGAGACCGTGGATATTGCAAGTTAGGAACCAAAGAGCAGGAGGATGTTCCTGAAGGCCATGGATAAGGCAGGTTAGGAAGCAAAGAGTAGGAAGATATTCCTTGAGGCCATGGATAGGGCAGGTTAGGAAGCAAAGAGCAGGAGGATGTTCCTTCTCAAGGCCATGGATATGGCAGGTTAGGAATCAAAGAGCAGGAGGATATTCCCTGAGGCAGGTTAGGAACTCAGAGCAGGAGCAGGAGGACATTCCTCCTGTGGCACTACGACAGGTCATCACATCTCATCCTCCAAGATGCTCTTCGTGGTCTCACCACCTTCACAGGCTCATTAAGGTGAGAAAAGACCTCCAAGATCATCCAGTCCAATTATCCCAGGACTTCAGCCATGCTTTGCTCCTACAAGTCAAGGTTTCCAGCCGTCAGGAGGTTCTGCAGCTCCCGAGCTGAGCTGATCCCCCACAGACACGATCAGGCAACAACGGGAAACGCTCCCGGTATTCCTGCAGCAAGGAATACCTGCTGCAGGGATGTCTGCAGCAAACATGAACAGCTGCCTGGTCCTGCTCCAAGAAAAGTCTGAGTGGGAGTTCAGGTGCCAAGAAATTCAATTCTCGCCGCGAGACTGCAATAAGAGTTTCAAAGGTATAAGATACGGGGAGGAAGTGCTGCAAAGGCTGGGAAAATGAGGAGTAAGGCGGTTAAAATTCCCAGGAAAGCAGGAGGTAAAAGGTCTTAGCTACCAGAAGTCATCAGAAGCAGCAGGAGCGAGACACAAGGTGCAGGAACAACCTTTTCTTGGAGAGCTTTTCCAAGGCAAACGTGGTTTTCATTTATAACCCATTTACCTTCGGTGGGAGCCAAGAGAGATCCAGACACTGGGGCTTGGCAGCAGCTCCCAAAAAACACCCGGCAGCCTTCCTGCTCTCTGATTTAACTGTGGTTTCTTCTGTTCTGGCCTCTCCTCTTGACCTTGCCCTTCCTAAATCCAAACTCCTCGTTCCCCTGTCCGCCACCTCTCCTTGTCAGTCCTTGGCAATTCCTGCTGGGAACGCCAAAGCCCGGAACGACTGGGCCATTTCACCTAGAAATCTGGAGCATTACATAAGTGCCCACTGGAAGGAGGTTTGTGCTCCTTAAAAATCTAGAATTTTAATAGACATCAAAACAGGAAAACATTCCCAGTTATGCAATCAAAGCCGTTATTGAAAACAGAGACAGACACCAGCTCCCAAAAAAAGAATCGGGAGCAGCCAAGTGGAGTCCACGCTCCTGCTCCCTCCCTCCCCATCCCAGCAATTCCCACCATGTGTCGCCTTGTCTGAAGTTAAATCAAATTCCCCAGGAGAGGGGTTGTCCTGCTCCTTCCGGGCAGCAGCCAGATCCTGAGGGAAGCATCTCCAAAGGTGCTTTTCCAACAGGCACCTTCCCACACCACCCAAACCGACCGCAATATCCCAGGCAACCCTTTTGCCAAGCTCTAAGAATAATTTCCTGGGTTTTCCATAGGTTTACAACCTCAGAGCAGAAGCAGCAGGTGGCGAACGCTCCTCCCCATTCTCCCACCACCTGAGGAAACCCAAAAAGAGGTTTTTCTTGTTTCCTAAAGACCAGGGAATTCTCTGTCCGTAATTCCAGCTTCTCCAGGCTCTGCACTACCATCGGGCCATGGGCCAGCTCCCCCGGAACAAGGGTTTAGAGCAGCTCAACCCTGCCACCAACCAGGAATTTAAAGGCTTAAAGGAGCTTTCTGTGTTTTAGAGGCAGCTGCAGCAGGGAAACGTGAACAAACAGCACAAAGTAAGAGAAATAAACGGTAATTGGTGAAGCAACACAATAAAAACCCCAAAGATTGGCTTGGTAGCTTCCTCCCACGAGGCCTGAAACGAGAGCAGAGAGAGGGACAAGGAAAGGGTCAGTCCAGTGGGATGAGGAGGTTTGTGAAACCACAGGAAGGGGATGAGCAGAGGGCAAGTCAACAACAGTTCACATCCCACGATTCCAGATTTCAAAACACTGATCAACAACACGAGATTCCCAACCCTCTGGACTTGGGGTCAGCAGGGTTTGGAGGCGGAGTCAGCTCCTCAGGGCAGGCAGGGTTTTCAGGAAGCAGGAATATGAGAGGACACCGTGGTGGGACCCCAAGTCCACGTGAAGGTGACACTGAGCAGCTGCCAAGCTCATCAACCACAGCCTGGGACACAGAGTCATGGAATCATGGAATGGTTTGGGTTGGGAGGGACCTTAAAGACCTCTTCCACCCCCTGCCATGGGCAGGGACACCTTCCACTAGTCCAGGTTGCTCCAACCTGGCCTTGGACACTTCCAGGGATCCAAGGACAGCCACAACCTCTCTGGGCAACAAGAGTTATCCTAGCTGGATAATTCCATCGTGGTTTTTTTGGATATTTCCATCCAAAACTAAGCCTAAGAATTTAAAGGATCTCAGACAGGTGTGGATAAGAGGGGAATCCCACTGCACTGACAGTTTAAGAGATGGAAGATCATCAGGGTGCAAAACCCTTCCAGCATCACAAGGAGTATCCCATGCCTAACTTTTATAGGGATTTTTACAGCTTCTGTTGAAGCCACAGCCAGGCAACAATCAGAAACAACTCCTTCAACCAGCACACCCCTGCTGTCCTTATTCCTTAAATTAAAAATGCAATTTATATCCCTGGACACAAACAGTTCAGGTTATTTCCACGCTCCCGTTATCCGACAACGTAACGAGACACAAAATTACAGGGAGGAGGGATTTTTAATTCAGTCTTGGACTTGAGCATTAAAAAGCAAACACAAGGACCTCTGTTCAGAGCTGCTCTTGCCCTTGAACCCTGACCTATTCTGCAGGTTGTTCACCTCCTCAGTGACCACACACGGACTGGTTTTAGTGCCTTACATGCTCCACCACAACACAGGGCTTGGCCCCAAATTAGACACGTAAAAAAGTCCACAAGAATTTCACAGAGAATCAACAACAAATGACGAGACAACATAATTATTCTTTGGGATTGGAAGATGAAGGTTCAGGGGGGGTTTTAATTAAAAAAAAAAAAAAAAAAAAGGGTGCAAAAAGCCACTCAGGTCATTGTGTTGTATAAGCCATGGTTTGAGAGATGATGTTCTCCAAATAATCAAATGGGTTCCTTCTGGTCTATCTGAAGCCTCGTAAACAAACCCATTAAGCTGGATCTTAAAAGGAGTAAACAAATAGTTGGCATCTGACACCAGAGTGTTCTTACACAACTCAAAACAAACCCGTGCCCTGGCTGTTGGTGCCGCTCAGAGACCCAACGGGGCAGCAGGGACAGCGGGGGCTCCTGCTCCCAGCCCCAGGGG
This sequence comes from Chiroxiphia lanceolata, assembly GCF_009829145.1. Classification (NCBI taxonomy): domain Eukaryota; kingdom Metazoa; phylum Chordata; class Aves; order Passeriformes; family Pipridae; genus Chiroxiphia; species Chiroxiphia lanceolata. The sequence goes on from NC_045640.1 coordinate 1,542,523, forward strand.
ACTCCAGGGACACTGCTGTGCTGCTGGGATACGGCACCAGTGGGAGCTTCCAAACACACCTCGCATCGTTGGGTGATGTCATGACAATGCTCCAGTTGGCACTGAGCCCCCTGATCCCACCGGCAGCGCCGGGTTTATCCGCGCGCTGCCCTCCGGCACCGCCGCCAGCACGGCTGCTCTGCACCCACCAGGAGGAAGCAGGACAGGAGAGGAGCATCCTAATCCTGGCACAGCTTCAGCTCCACGGCCAGGAAGCCTGGAGGGAGCAGATGAGGGGACAGCATGCTGGGTCCAGGCAATCCTATAGCTGGGAAAAGCAGGAAGGGGTGGAGATGCCAGTGCTACTCCACTGTGCCCGCCACTGTAACGTCCTCCTGGCCCAGATCACGCTTCCCACTGGGATCAAGCCAGTTCAGAGACAGGAAACACCACACTAAAGGCTTCTGGTCAAATATCCCAATATTTGGTAGCAATTCCAAGTGATCCCAATGTGCTGCCGAGCAGCAGAGCGTTCCCAGGAGAGGGCAGTGGCACTCACAGGACCCAAATCCAAGCCCTTCCCTCCTCTGGTCACGTTGGGTTTTTCCCCTTTCAGTGTATTTTATACAAGTCTCAAGCCTTAAACAAACATAGTCCTAAAGCAAAGCAACAGCAAAGGAAGAGCCTAGTGGGGCTGGATCCACCAACTTCCTTACTCAGATAGTTCTGGTTCCTACTAAACCCAGCTGGTACCAGACACAAACCCAGCTCAGTCCACTCTGAACACAGACACAAGCAGAGTGAGGAGGAACCTTCCAGAACGGGTGACACCAGCCACACTGCAGCACCAGGGACGGAGACATGTCCCCCTTCACCCCAAAAGCTCCAGCCCCACACACCAGCCCAGTGGCACCAGTGGAAGACGTGACCCCAGTGCTGGTCACGGCCTGGGGCCACCTGCCAGTGATGGCTGATGAGCACCAGAGGACTGACAGCAGATATTCTTCCCTTTCCCAAAGAAAAGCTGCAAAAGCCTTTAACTACCTCAAGGAATTGTTGTTGAAACCCAAATGAGCCTTTTGAGAGGCACCTCAGAGAAAAACAACCTCAGGGAGGGTGGGACAGAAGAAGAAATGCCACAGGCAGTTATTCAACATCATGACCTTTCTGCCAAGCCCAAACACTTGGACAACCTCTTTTTCCACAGACTCCAAAATCTGGTCAGAAGTGGCCCAGGGTTCTGGGATGTTGCTGCTCTCTCTGTTGTCTGGGGTGGGATCCCTGCCGTGGAGTGAGCGCGTTCCCATCCCACAGGATTCAGCCTCTCTGCTGGATCATGGACACAAACCACAGCACATGGAATGTTCTAAACCAACAAAGAATTCACCTTTAGGTTGGTCTCTTGAAGGAGGAGGCCACCAACTCCTTCAACTGCTGCCTCCATAAAACCCCTTATTGCCAAAAACTGCTCCATGACCCACAGGAGCCCTTTCCTCAGCCTTTACTCCATGGAAAGACTTCCAAACACATCCATGTTATCCCAGGTCACCCCCTGCCAACACCTTCCCAGCTAACCCAGGCTTTGATTCATTCACATCCCACCACAAGCAGAAAGCAGGATTAACATCATGGATCTTGGATCAGGATCGGGTTTATTGTGGCTGAGCAGGGACAGGGACACATCAAGCACCAGGGACCTGTTCTGGATGAGAAGCACCACCTGAATTCCTATAGTGCACGTTATTCCCTGTACCTAATTCCACGAAGAAGGCAGCAACCACTGCCCAGTAGCCGGGTCACCATCAGATTTCCACTATTATGGAAAAAGCCTACGGCAAAGAAAGGGAAAAAGAGAGCCATTGGTAGTTTATTATCTCCTTTTGGGCCCAGATTTCATCCCCAGCCTCTCAGCAGGTTCCAGTACTTCCAAACATGGAAGCCAGCATGGAAACACTGAGGGGTGACCAAGGAGGGGACAGGAGAGGGAACTGCCCAGGCTGGCACAGACTGAGTCTCCAGTGCCCAACAGAGACTGAGAGACAGATCCTGGTCACTGCCGCAGGTCTGCCGGCACCTCTATCCCCTTCCCAGATCCATGGCCGAGCTCCACGGCCCCAGTGGCCTCTGTCCTTCCGGCAATTCCCCTTCTCCAAGCCTCGGAGCTCCCCGAAGCCTTACCCGTGAGAAAGGGAGCGGGAGAACTGCGCTCCCAACTGCATCTCATTTGAGTCCCCCACGAGGTTCTTTATCTTGTTATTCTAATGCAAACAGACTTCTGTGATTTTTTTCACATCCAACATTTCACCATTGCAGCGACCGCAAGCCTGGCAGGCTCTCCCCGGCCTGGAAAGGGAACAAACTTCCAAATCATTTCTAAATAACCATTTCAAGAGCACGGCTTTTCTTCTTTCATCCCACAAAAAGGCAGGGATTTTTTTTTTTTTTTTCCTCGGGACCGCAAGCTGTCAACTTCCCAGCAACCCCGCAATCCCACTTAACTCTCTATTGTAAACAGTGTAGTATTGCGCTACCACATCAATAAATAAAATTCTTGGAGGAATTATTTCTGTGTTTGATTCACATTTGTTCTGCATATGCCGCTGAGCCCAAGGTATTCGCAGCGCTCGGCTCCGAAAAGCCTCGGCTTTCAAAAGGAACCCGCTCGGAAGGCGGCGGAGCAAACCCTTCCCGGGGTATTGTTTTAGCCAGGACGAAATCCCGAATTGAGGATGTCGTTTCTGTCCTCCCCCCCGGCCCCACCCCGCCGCCCAAAGCTCCTGTAAACTAAGGATAAAGAAATTAAATGGTTCAAAAGTGCCTCTGAATGGGGTTGCTGAGCTTCAAGCCCCGGATGGGGCTATCAGGGCACTGCCTGGGTGGCCGGTGGGTGTCGGGGACTTCACGCTCTGCTTAGAGGGAGCAGTACCCTGGGGAGAAGGAATTGGGGGTGCTGGTGGATGAGAAGCTCCACATGCCCAAGTCAGAACCCCCCCGTGCCCTGGGTTGATCCCCCAGGGTGGGCAGAGGGTAGGGAGGGATTGTGTCCCTCTGCTCCTGTCTCAGCTGAGACCCCCCTGCAGAGCTGCTCCAGCCCTGGGAACAACAGCACAAGGACCTGGAGCTGCTGCAGAGAGTCCAGAGGAGGCCCTGGAGCTGCTGCCAGGGCTGGAGCCCCTCTGCTCTGGAGCCAGGCTGGGAGAGCTGGGGGGGTTCCCCTGGAGAAGAGAAGGCTCCAGGGAGAGCTGAGAGTCCCTGGCAGGGCCTGAAGGGGCTCCAGAGAGCTGGAGAGGGACTGGGGACAAGGCATGGAGGGACAGGACACAGGGAATGGCTTCCCAGTGCCAGAGGGTAGGGATAGATGGGATATTGGGAAGGAACTGCTGGCTGGGAGGGTGGGGAGACTCTGGCCCAGGTTGGGCAGAGAAGCTGCGGCTGCCCCTGGATCCCTGGAAGTGTCCAAGGTCAGGCTGGACAGGACTTAGAGCAACCTGGGCTACTGGAAGGTGTCCCTGCCCGTGGCAGGGGTTGGACTAAATGATCTTTAAGGTCTCTTCCAACCCAACCCACTCTATGATTCCACGACCACAGACTGGCAAGGAACAAAGCAATTCCTTCAGGATCTAAAAGGCTCCAGAATAAAAAGTTAAAACAAAGTACCGAGGGAGAGATGAATCTGGAAAACCAGATTCATCAAAATTTTGGTTCCACACACCCAAGAGCGATCCAGAATCCCTTTGCACGAGCTGCCAGGAGGCATCTCTGCAGGTTTCCTACAGGTGGTTCCTCACCAACACCTCGAGACGCCCTCGTGAAGCTCAAACCTCAATCCTACAGAAACACCATTCCCAGCATGTGCCTGGCCCTTCCTCCACGGGGATTTCCACGTGTGAGGAGCTGAAGGAGTCCTGAAGATGAGGATTAACACGCTGGAAGCGCAAGATCCCTTCGGGAAGTGCCTGTTCCCCACCGCCCTGGCCGGCGCCGGGAGCAGGCCGGGATTTAAGGTTGACCATTTCAACTTTCCACAGTGGGCGTCTGTCTCGCTGCAGCTACAAAGAATTCCTCGGGAAGATTTCGGAAACAGAAGGATTATTTAGCCACCCACACACAGTCAAAATTAGCTAGTCATGGAAATTCAAGATAATAAATGCCATAATTTCGCCTTTAACTTTGCAAATTTTTTTTTTCTTTTTCATTTCTTTTTTTTTTTTTTAATCCCCCAAAAGTGAATGTTTTTAATTTAAGGAAAGAGAGAGAGAGAAGGGGGGGGGGGAAGAACAAAAAAACCCCTTTCATTACTTTGTTTTTCCATGGATCAGAGCTCCCCAAATATAAGAAATTAACACACTAATGTAAACACACAGTCCTGGAACAGATTTAGCCAGGCACTACAAAAGGCTGCCCCTCACTGATTACTAACCCCAATTTGAGACTTATTGTATAAAAACAATCCTATAAAGCTCTTTTTCATCTTCACCATCTAAATGAGAAAGTGGTCAGACTCCTTTCTTCCCAAAAAAACTGGGAAGGATGAGTTACAGCAACGGAGATCACAGAGGAGAGACCCGAGACGGGCCAAAGGGAGGGAAACCTGGAAGGGATTTCTCCTTCAGAAATGAAGCACCAGTTCCTAATGAAATTAATGGAGATGAAAACCAAATAAACAAGGGATTTGGTGACTATCAGAGCTGGGGAGAGCGTTCCTGAAGGATTTTAAGTCTCGTGGCTTGAGGATTTTGGTGTCTGAGCAGGACGAGACGCAGCAGCGTCGGCACAGAGACTCCGGCCTGCAGGTTCTCCAGGACCCAGGAACAAACTCATTCCACAGCCTTTTCCCTCAGCTACAGCACTTCCAAAGGCTCCTCTTGGGTACCCACAGAACCAGAAAGGTTGGAAAAGACTTCTGAGATCAAGTCCAACCTCTGAGTGATGCCTCCATGGCCACTAAACCGTATCGCCAAGTGCCACATCTGCTCATTGTCTGAACGCTTCCAGGGGCGGGGACTCCACCACTTCCCTGAGGAACCTGTTCCAATGCTTAACCACTCTTCCAGTGAAGAATTTTTTCCTAATATCCAACCCATCTCCACCAATCCCTTGTAATTAAGCCTTCCAAGAACAGTGTAAGCAGCAGCGTCAGCACAGAGACCCCGGTCTGCAGGTTCTCCAGGACCCAGTAACAAACTCATTCCACAGGCCTTTTCCCTCAGCTACAGCACTTCCAAAGGCTCCTCTCGGGTACCCACAGAACCAGAAAGGTTGGAAAAGCCCTCTGAGATCAAGTCCAACCTCTGAGTGATGCCCCCACGGCCCCAGGGGTGAGGACTCCACCACTTCCCTGAGGAACCTGTTCCAATGCTTAACCACTCATCCAGTGAAGAAACTTTTCCTAATATCCAACCCTTGTAATTAAACCTTCCAAGAACCAAAATGCATCCGAATCACCATGGAAATGACTCCGGAGGCACAAAAGCCCTTTTATTGCAAAATCCCTATTTTCATTCAGCAGAAGAGGATTCACCCCAATGGATACACTCCTGGCTTTCATGCCTTCCTGGCTTTCACTCCTTCCTTGTCCCCAGCAAGTGCTGAGCAGCAAACACAACCTCCCCTCCTCTGGGCACCCGGGGCTGTCTCCCTCGTTAACAATCTGGCTGCTAATTTGTGTTTTTGTCACACAGATCACACCCGTTCCTGCAGCTTATCTTAATGGGAAGCTTATGACTTGGTGGAAGCTGCAATTAGGAGACCTCTGGCCCCATCCTTGTGGCTGCTCCCTGGTTTTGCAAGATCCAAAGCGACGGGAGCCAAGGGAAGAGCAAAGCTCCTCCACGAGCCCGGGAAAACAACGGGAGAAGGGAACTGGAGCCTCAGAAGCACAAGGAGGGAGAGAGAAACCACAATAAGAAACGATCGTCAGATGGGTGTAAAAACCAGAAGCACCAGCAAGGCAGAGAAGGTCATCAGATAACTCTGATGCAAAGCCCATGTTTGCCTCCAACTTGAGGTCTCCAGCTCCCCATTCCCAGCCCCCCTTCGCTCTGCCCTCAACTTAAAAGGAAGAATTACTTTAAAAATGGTTTAAAAAAAAAAAAAAAAACGAGGATTGATTCAGTCTGAGGAGTCAGTCAAGGAAAGCCTTTAGTCCTCAAGCTCCGGTGAAACGGGACATAAGGGATTGATTGCTCAAGTTTGAGAGCTCCTTGGGCCCCCTTTCCGATAATCTTTCCAGCTCACAGGCCCCATTGAAGTGGTTTCCAAGAGCTAAAGCCTCAGATCAGCCTGTCAAACACTGGGGCTGCTCAAGTCAGAGTAAAGGAGCAAAACTGCTGGGAGGGTAAGCCCAGCCTTCCCAAATCAAGGCGTGCACACCCCAGACTAACAACACCCCGGGGCGACCCCGGGCGCCGCTTTCCTGCAACCCCTTCCTGCCCCAGCCAAGTCCCAGCAGCCCAAGTTTCATCCCAGCCCTTCCTCCAGCACTTAAATCTCCCAAGACACGAAGATTTGGGGTGAAATTGTACTTTTCACGCTCTAAATGCTCTTGGAATCAGAGTTGTGTGAAAAACAGGATTCCCGTGGCCGAGCACGGAACAAAAAGTGTTTCTTAGGGGAGGTCAGATGTGAAAGCTCAGCCTATGTGCCCAAAAATTGGCACCTCGGTGCCACAGGCTAACTCAGAAGAAAGCATGGATGGTTCCAGCCACCCAAATTCCTCTCCCACTCCAGAACATGGGAAGTGATGACCCCACGGTGTTATGGCCCATTCCCAAAACAGGAATCATCACTGGGAAATGGCACCCTGGTCATGGAGCTTCCAGGTGGAAAGTGGCTCCCAGTGGGTGAGCCAGAAGATGGACAGACATCTCCATGATCCTGCTCCATGTTGGTCTGGATGATCTACAGGACAAGGGAAGGACTCTGACAACGACCAGATCAGTCTGGGAAGGAATCATGGTAAAAACAAGAGCTTTGGGAGGGATACATGGGAATATCAAAAAATTTAGCACACAGGACATGGTGAATCGGAGGGAACAGCTGGAGCTGTGCCAGGGTAGGCTCAGGTTGGATCTCAGGAGAAGGTTCTTCCCCCAGAGGCTGGTTGGGCACTGCCCAGGCTCCCCAGGGCAGTGGGCACAGCCCCAAGGCTGCCAGAGCTCCAGGAGGGTTTGGACAAAACTCTCAGGGATAGGGTGGGATTGTTGGGATGTCCTGGGTAGGGCCAGGAGTTGGATTGATGATCCTGTGGGTCCCTTCCAACTCAGGATATTCCATGATTCTATGAATCCTGCAGGCACATGTGGAGCTAAAAGGGACAAGCAGGATGCTCCTGCAGGGAAGGAGGACGGAGAACAAGTGAAGCGCAGAGATGCAGAAGTGTTTTTTTTTTTTTTTAAGCTTTATAAAGTTGGGGGGGGGTTAAGTTGTATTCTTATTCTTTTTTTTAAGGAGTTCCAAAGATGGAAATCTTCCCTGTCTGGCCCCTGCCCTGCTCCCTGACTCAAGACACAGAAAGAACTGCTCATTTTTACCATGTTACAGCCCACCCTGAGCACTCTGGCCCCCCGAGACCAACCCGTGCTTTCCAAGGACGGCCCCGACACTCCAAAGGGAGAAATGCTCTTCCCATACCTATTCCCACCCTCCCCAAATGCCAGGAAAAACTGGGATCCACTGCCTACCGGAGCCCAGTTTCAACCTGCACGTCACATTTGCTTCCATGGTTTGTTCTTTTGTCTGGGAGAAGTAATTTTTCAAGGGAAGTGCTCAACCCCCTGGCCCTCGGTGCAGTCCGGTGGGAAGCATCCCTCGTGCCCTGCTCCAGCTCACAATGGCCTTTGGCTCCTTAAACAAAAGAACATGGACTTTCTTTCCATTGCTTCCAGCTGTTTGATGGATCAGGAGTCAAGAGCAATCAGCATCCAGCTACCTGCACGAAATCCCTGCTGGAACTCCAGGGCTGGCTCGGATTTGCAGATCCCAAAGTAAATCCCACCCCGTGGGCTCCGACAGCAGCTCCAGCTGGATCCCGGTTCGTGCCCTGGAGAAATCCTAGAGCAGCACATCCTCCTCTGCACTGGGAACGTTGTTTCCTTGTTGGGCCAAAAACCATGGTTTTTTGGGCAAAACTCATCTGTCAAATCCCTCCTTTTCAGCACAGGAATGAGGGAAAAGCACCTCCTGGGAAACAAACCCAGGCCCAGCACTGACGGCAAGGCCACAAGATCAGACAGTGTCCCCATGCTCCAGCCTTGGGAATTTCTTGGCTTCTGGACATAAACCTTGGGAATTCCTCCATTTCTCTATATAAATCTCAGGAATTCCCATTTCTGTATATAGATCTTGGGACTTCTTCTGTTTCTCTATACACAAATCTTGGGAATTCCTCTGTTTCTCTCTATATAAATCTTGGGAATTCCTCTGTTTCTCTATATATAAATCTTGGGAATTCCTCTGTTTCTCTATATATAAATCTTGGGAATTCCTCTGTTTCTCTATATATAAATCTTGGGAATTCCTCTGTTTCTCTATATATAAATCTTGGGAATTCCTCTGTTTCTCTATATATAAATTTAGGGAATTCCTCTGTTTCTGTATATAAATCTCAGGAATTCCTCTGCTTCTGTATATAAATCTTGGGAATTCCCATTTCTGTATATAGATCTCAGGAATTCCCCTATTTCTCTATATATAAATCTTGGGAATTCCTCTGTTTCTGTATGTAAATCTTGTGAATTCCTCTGTTTCTCTATATATAAATCTTGGGAATTCTTCTGTTTCTGTATATAGATCTTGGGAATTCCTCTGTTTTTCTATATATAGGTCTCAGGAGATCCTCTGTTTCTGTATATAAATCTTGGGAATTCCCATTTCTGTATATAGATCTCAGGAATTCCTCTGTTTTTCTATATATAAATCCTGGGAATTCCTCTGTTTCTGTATGTAAATCCTGTGAATTCCTCTCTTTCTCTATACAAATCTTGGGAATTCCGATTTCTGTATACAGATCTCGGGAATTCCTCTGTTTCTCTATATATAAAGCTTGGGGATTCCTCTGTTTCTATACATAAATCCTGGGAATTCCTCTCCTTCTGTACATAAATCTTGGGAATTCCTCTGTTTCTGTATATAGATCTTGGGAATTCCTCTGTTTCTCTATATAAATCTTGAGAATTCTTCTGTTTCTATATATAGAAATCTTGGGACTTCCTCTATTTCTCTATATATAAATTTTGGGAATTCCTCTGTTTCTGTATATAGATCTCAGGAATTCCTCTGTTTTTCTATATATAAATCTTGGGAATTCCCATTTCTGTATACAGATCTTGAGAATTCCTCTGTTTCTCTATATATAAATCTTGGGAATTCCTCTGTTTCTCTATATAAATCTGACTTGTTCAACTGGAATTTCTTAAGGAAGGATTTCAGGTTGGTAATTTCTAGAATGTAAATGAGGTGTTATCAGGTAATTAGGAGCAAAGACAATCCCAAATTTCCTGACCAGGAGTGTTGATAATCCCAGGTGACCCCTCAGAGGGCAGAGCAGCTCCCTCACATTCCTGCTCAAGGCACATGAGTCAAAAAGGTATTTTTTTCAGTTCAAGAGGATTTTCTTTAGGATCCAGTCCCATGCCAAGATGGAAAACCAGCCATGGAGCTCCTCACCTCTCCTGTTCCTCCTCCCCCAGCCCCTGCCCAGGTAGTGGATGTTACAAGGCTGAACTTGTGCATAAAATGGAAAAATTCACACCAAATGACCCAGAAACCTGAAACTCTAAAGAAGGGATTATCACACACCCCTCTCCAAAGCTGCTCCTACATTTCCTACAGCTTGGCCTCAATTCCACACACACCTTCCCCTTCCCCAGGTTTTTGCTCTCTTGCACCACAAAGTGGTTCCCAGTTAACTTTTTTTTTTTTTAGGTTTTTTTTTTTAAGTGGAATGAAAGGTCCTTGAAACCTGAAAAAAATTACAGCACTTAGATTCCAGCCTAAATACTGATATAAAATTTAATAATTCTCACTTAGATTTCTATACTTTTTCGTGGCAACACATGTTGCAGATAATATCAGACAATTCCAGAATGGTTTGGGTTGGAAGGGACCTTCCAGACCATCCAGTTCCACCCCCTGCCATGAGCAGGGACACCTTCCACTAGCCCAAGTTGCTCCAAGCCCTGTCCAACCTGGCCTAGGACACTTCCAGGGATCCAGGGACAGCCACAGCTTCTCTGGGCAGCCTGTGCCAGGGCCTCCCCACCCTCTCAGACAGGAATTCCTTCCTAAAATCAAATCTAATCCTATTATCTCTCAGTTTAAACCATTCCCCTTTGTCCTGCCACTCCATGCCCTTGTATGTATATCTATATCTATATATCTATATATATTTATGTACATATATATATATAATCTGTGCCATGCAAAGAAACACATTATGGAGAAGGAACTCAAACCCATGCAAGAATCCTTGGATCATCTCATGTAATAACTACATTTCACCAGGAGTTGATGTTCTCACACACAGATAAGTGACAGATAATGTAAATTTATGGACTGTCTTCACTGCGTTGGAGCGACACAACAACGACATAATTCGGGGAGATAAGAACTGTCAAGAGACTCCTGGTTAAATCCTTATATAGTCTCCATCACTGGAGTGCCAGTGCTGGCCCCAGGGATGTTATGAACTTGGAGCTCAGCTCCTCAGCTGCACCTCGCACTGTGACATCCTTCTGATCTTCTGGATGGCACCTCCCTGTCCATGGCAGGGCAGCACAGAGGGTGGGTGGGGGAGAACCTCTCTCATGGAGAGCTTCATTTCTGGACCTTTTATCTCGTCACTTCCCCATCTGGGGAACTCAAAACGACTGAATTCCAGGCCAGGTTGGACGGGGCTTGGAGCAACCTGGGCTAGTGGAAGGTGTCCCTGCCCATGGCAGGGGGTTGGAACTGGATGGGCTTTAAGGTCCCTTCCAACCCAAACCATTCCATGATTCTGTGATTAACTGAAGAAACTGCTGCTTATTTACTGCTCATGAAGGAACTCAACCCAAATTACACTTGTCTCTGCCCATGGAATCATCTTCTGATGACATAGGAAGGGACGGAGGGAAACCAGTGCCCACCTGTAGCAGAGCCTGGATTTCCCTTGTAAAGGAGAATCCCCTGCAAAGTCCAACCTACTAAAGACACACTCAGCCTATAAAAGTCCTTTATGTACTCTAAAAAAATCCTCCTTCATGTTTCCTAAAGCAAAGAAACCTGGGACAGCAAAGCCAGTGTGTCCATACCTAAGTTAGGACTAAAACCACTGAATTTATCATCCCCCCCACTTCTCCTCCCGCTGTTCCTCTGTCTCCTGCTGCACAAAGAACCATTGGGTCAGACAGGAAGCAAAAAAGCCAATTTTCAACGTTAAAAATCAGATATTAAAACTATTCCAGAGCCAATGGGGCACAAGCAGCTACTTCCAGTTCACACCAAATCCGTGCCCTAAACACCTGCCAACGCTGGATCCACTTTGTCACCCGCAGGAAGAGCCTGGAGTCACTACACTACACCAACACTGCATCCAGTGAAGGGAAAAACAAGGAAAGAAGCTGCTGGAAGGTCAGTATTTGCTGTGTCTCATTTGCTCCCCTACACAAGGCTACGATCAAGGCCTAAATATTCCACAGGGTTAGGAAAAATAACAAAGGGGATCTGAGAATCCTGGCAGGTCGATGCACCACCAACCACAGAGCATCTTGGTGTGTTCCCTCAGGGATTGGCCTCACATGGGGACTTCTCCCAAGGGGGATGGGGAAGGAGAAAGGACAAGGAGTTCTGTGCTCCCAAAACTCATTCCAGCTGGCTGCAGGAGGGTAATTAAATAAATAACAGGAGTGCTGGGCTTGTAAGGAGTTGATAAGCCACTGGTGAAATGAAAGGTCAACAACCCACCTGCAACCACCACTCCCTTGGAAATTCAACAGGAACATGGATTACACCCCAAACTTCAGCAACAGGGACACAGGGATGAGGTGACCGAGGAATCTCCACCCACAGGGAGAAGCTCCATCACGTGTTTCCCACTTGCCCGAGGTCCCACCAGTGACCTCCACATTCCAGCAGAGCTTTATAAGGCAAAGTGGGACCAAAGGATGTTTTCCAAGGCTTCAGAAATCGCTGCTCTCTCCTTGGAGCCTGCCCAGGTTGCAATTCCTGTCCTTTCTCACCCCTCATTCCCCCCCAAAAAACATTCCCTGCAGAGCATAATTCATCCAACAGCACGTCCTGTAGCTCTGAGGCCCTTCAGCTTCCACCAGGGCCGCTCTGGAACCTTCCAGACACATCACACTCACCTTAAGAGGCGGAATCTCAGCCGTGTCTGCCAACATTTCCGACAGTCTCTCCCTAAAAGCATCTTCAAATGCCACAGCACTTTGTATCCGAGCCCGGGAGATTTGGGAAATATGGAAGGCATTAAAGCACTCACTTTCTCCCAGCACAGAAAGAACATAGACCTATAAACAATGCCCTGAAGGCATTTCAGCAGCTTAATCTACACAGGGCCCTTTTTTTTATTATTATTATTATTATTATTATTATTTTGTAAGTCAATCAGAAACCGGCGGGTCCAGGAAACAGTAAACGACAAGAATTTGGCTTAAAAGGGAGAAAGGCAAATAAATACTTGGACAAAACAGCTGAAGGTTTCCAAAGCCTTGTTTGTGGGTGATAAAGGCTCAGCTGTACACGAGCTGTCCCACCCATGCTCAGCCCAGTGACATTTCATTCCGGTGGCACCGTGTGGAGCGTCGAGCGAGGGGGTCTGTCAACATTTCTATCAGCTCACACGGCTCAGAGAGGCACAAAAGCTCCTTTTCCCCAGCCCCAGTTGCTGCTCAGTAAGTACATGAGGTCTCTGGCTGAGAGGAAATTATTAGTATTGAAAAAAAAACCCACATCACACAGGGCTGGGTTTTGTTGGCAGGGCGGGAAGAGAGACAAGGACGTGGCACCCGGAGCGGGGAGTCTGGAGGGGAAACACCCCCAAAAGGAAAAGCTGTTTGGAAAATAGGAAGCAAACTGAGGGGAGGGGGGGTTGTAGCTCAGATATTAAAGTCCATAAGCACAATTAGCCACAAGCACAACAACGAGGAAATATGATAAATAACTGAGTTGGCTGCAAACTCGTCACGGCCTTATTTATATATAAAATTAAAGCACGGCCTAAAATTATACCTTGAAGGAACTCTAAGGTGGGCAGAGCTTTGGGGACCTGCGTGGAGTGACACATGATACATGGGGAGCAGCTGAAGAGGAGGAAGAACACAGTGAGATGGGATTCATGGAATAAACACGATGCTTCCGACGTCGCCTCCAGTGTGGTGTCCAGCCCTTGGCCACATTCCCACAGGAAGTTGCAGAGTTAAGACTAAAAGGCCTCAGGACACCTGGTAGCACTCGAACATTTTAGAGGTTTCTATAAAACAGGCAACCAAAGGCAAGAGCCAGAGCTGGGCCACGTGTACCCCCAGCAAATCCCATCATCCCTCTGCGGGAGACGGGATTTGACTGTCTGTGCTCGTGGAAGAGCTGATCCAAGTCCCGCTGGATCGGATACGTTTGCATTCCAGGACAGTGATATCATGAAAGGATCTCCCCATCTGAGGCCCAGCACACAAAGCTCCTGGGATGGACAAGTGGGATTCCAGCACCAAGATTATGCCATGGCCAGGGACACCTTCAACTAGACCAGGTTGCTCCAAGCCCTGTCCAGCCTGGCCTTGGACACTTCCAGGGATCCAAGGGCAGCCACAGCTTCTCTGCCCAACCTGGGACAGGGCCTCAACACCCTCACAGTCAGCAATTCCTTCCCAATATCCCATTGAACCCTGTCCTCTGGCACTGGGAAGCCATTCCCTGTGTCCTGTCCCTCCATCCCTTGTCCCCAGTCCCTCTCCAGCTCTCCTGGAGCCCCTTTAGGCCCTGCCAGGGGCTCTCAGCTCTCCCTGGAGCCTTCTCTTCTCCAGGGGAACCCCCCCCAGCTCTCCCAGCCTGGCTCCAGAACAGAGGGGCTCCAGCCCTGGCAGCAGCTCCAGGGCCTCCTCTGGACTCTCTCCAGCAGCTCCACATTTTGTTTCATTCCAGGCTACGAGATGCCCACAAACAGATCAGATGGAGGGTTAAAAGCTTCTCCAACTCTCTACATTTGTGTCCAGTTTCTGCAGCTCATGGAACAGCTTCTTTCCCTGAGCACTGAGCCCTGTCCAGCTCTGCCTGTGGATGCTTTCACCGGGAATATCCCAACGCAGATCTCTCCACGTGTCCACCCATGGCCCCCCACGCAAGCTCACATCCAAAATTAGATCCGCAGTAGCTGCAAATACAAACTATCAAAGCTGCAGCTGCAACAACAGCCCAGTGCTGTAAAGACACTTCAATAACATCTGAAACGTTAAAATTTGAAAAAGTCGGATTTACGGGGCCAACGTCCCCCTTTAAAAACCCCAAACGGGCACAGGTGGCCGATAAAAGTGGACTTTTAACAGCCACACTTGCAAAAGAAATTTATAAGAGTTAGCAAAGCTCACAGCCTTTTAATTGCATGTCAAATATTGGGCTCCCAAGAACTGAACCAGATTTCTCAGAGCCTGTGCCAAGTGCTTCCAGATATCCCGCGCACCACGTGGGTAGGAAGGGGTTAAAACTCAACCTCCCAGGCCAGAGACGGCTCCGAGGCAATGCCACCAACTCTGAAGGAAAGCAGCAAACATTCCTGCCAGCTTTGTTCCAAATAAAAAAGGTTATTAAAAACATTCCCGGTCGCTGGTAACAGAAACGGCCCGAGAAGAAGACGACATTTAGGAGGCATTTGGACTTGTAAATACATCCAATAACACACAACAAATTTCTTTGATCCGGAGGCCGTGGGTTCCCTTTTCCCCGCAAATCCATCCGTTAATACTCCGACACTCCGCTTCTCGCCGGGGTTTTACAGGGAAAACGCTCCAAGTAACAAGAAAGCATCTCCGGACTTTACGGTGCCAAAGGACTTCTGGGAAGTTCAGGAGAGATGTTGATGGGGAGCAGCAGCAGGAGGAGGACACTGAACAAATTCCTGGCTGGGAGGGTGGGGAGGCCCTGGCACGGGTTGGGCAGAGAAGCTGTGGCTGCCCCTGGATCCCTGGAAGTGTCCAAGGCCAGGCTGGACGGGGCCTGGAGCAACCTGGGCTAGTGGAAGGTGTCCCTGCCCATGGCAGGGGGTGAAATTGGATGGTCTTCAAGGTCCCTCCCAACCCAAATCATTCCAGGATTCCTCAGAGCTCCCACACAGGGTTCTTGGTTAAGGTGTTCCTGGATATTATGCCTCAGTATCCCAGATGCCCAATGATTCAGAGACAGAGGGATGAAAGAAAATGCCCACATAGTTCCCCTGGAGCACATTGGAGATTCGGATCTGGCCTTCAGATCATGGAGGATGGGATCTGGCCTTCGGGTCACGGAGATTGGGATCTGGCCTTCAGGTCATGGAGACTGGGATCTGGCCTTTGGATTGCAGAGATTGGGATCTGATCTTCAGATCATGGAGACTGGGATCAGGCCTTCGGATCACGAGGCCTGGGCCCATTAATGCAAGGTCAGGAGTTTTCCTGCAATAACATGTCCACACCCAGCCAACGGGTGGTGGGTAACTCCTGCAAACCTAAACACGCTGAGCAGCCACCCAGAGCCAATCCACAGAATTCCTGTGGGACCACAGGGAATAAAGCTGAACCCAGGGAGGGCAGGAGGAGACACCACGGGCAATGCCCGGAGTGCAGAACAAGGAGCGTCCTCATGCCCTGCTGATCACAATCTAGGTTGGACCAAAGCTCATTAATTATGTTGGTGTTGTTATTTTCTTTCTCTACACTCTAAGATGGAAGGGAAAAGTAACAATAAATTAAGTTACCACTGGGTGCACAAGGAGTTGATCTGATCACCTTCTCCATCGGAGTCAGCCACAAAAAACCCGGAGACAGAACAGCCCTCGCTGCCAGAAAACACACCTGTGAGGTTGGGCAGATCTCAGGCACTTCAGGGACAGGATTAAGCCCTCTCCAATCACTGATACCACAGAATCAAGGTAACTAGACCAGAGAGATGGAAAATCCACACACTTCTTTCCATGCTGTCACATTCCCCCATCACCAGTTCCATCATGTTCTCACGACAAGACAGAGATGAATTTTGCAAGTCTTAATAAAACGTGGGCAGAAAGAATCAATAGAGGCTGAAAAGAGGCAAAGTGGGGGAAAAAAAGAGGAGAGAAAAAAATCTGATCAGAATTATGGTGGAAAGAGGGAAAAATAGAAGTGAAAACAGGGAGGAACCAGAAGATGTGAAACTTCACAGAGGCATCTGCCAGTGGAGAAGACTCCATAGGTCAGGAGTGGGCAAGTTCACAGGAGGGACAAGTTATGTGAACAATAAATATCACAGAATCGTGGAATGGTTTGGGTTGGAAGAGAATTTAAAGATGATGTAGTTCCAACACCTCTGCCATGGGCAGAGACACCTTCCACTAGACCAGGTTGCTCCAACCTGGCCTTGGACACTTCCAGGGATCCAGGGGCAGCCACAGCTTCTCTGCCCAAGCTGTGCCAGGGCCTCCCCACCCTCACAGCCAACAATTCCTTCCTAATATCCCATCTAAGGTTCCACTTCCCATGCCACATCCTCCGGTGTTCACCCAGCCCAACTCAGACAATTCCAAACCAGTTCCTGGGTGAAAACTATTCTTCTCCTGAGTTGTTTTTCCTTTAATCCAGGCCTTTCTACAGCTCCTTGGTGCTGTTCTTCCGAAGGAGAAGGACACAGTTGCTCAAAGTCACAACAATTAAGACATCCAAAGCTGCAGCCACCAGCAGTATCCAAGGACAAGGCGCTGGAAATGCTGACAATCCCCAGGAAACCCCAAACACTCAGCGTCGTTCTTACTGGAAAGTGTTTCTATCACTGACTGGAAACACTGTCACCCAATGCCAAGGGGAAACGGCTTCCCAACAGCTTCAAAACTGCTGTTCGAAGCTAAAAACATTAACAGAAAAACCCTGGAGCAGAAGATACTCCAAGAAGGAAGGATCTGTTTGTTTTTAATGGGCAAACAAAGGCGAAAGCTGGCATGGGGTGTATGGAAATCAGCGGCCGAGCGGGAAAGCAGCTGGAAAACAAGTTCTACCTGCACACAAAAGAACAACTCCCGTGGCCTCCTGGATTTAGGGAGATGTTTCAAGCAACCACATCCACAGGCACACCCTTCTCCTACTTCTTTATACACAGGAGTAGATGTTACCTCAAAAATTAAAGGCACTTTCCTGCTTTTCTCCTGCTTTTCCACTCACCTGTATCACCAATCCAGAGCATCGTACACACACACACAGGGAACATGTTCTCACATGTTACATTTCCCAGCTTTTCCTCTTTGTTTTCCCAGCATCCTGTTTTACTTTTTCCCTACAACTGCTTCTTAAACCCTTCCCAAATTTAACCAAGGCGCGGGAAGGCTCCTCACCCTCTGCTACCCCTCCAGCTGCACACTTGGAGAAAACTCCAACAGGCCCATCTCCAACAGGTACCAGGCTGCTCCCATCCATCCTGATCCATTCTGGAGAGGCTTTTTTTCCCTAATTGCTGAGTTTTGAAAGGCTTGGGACAGCAAGAGTTACCCTGGAGGTGCTGTAGATACAGAGGATTTGTGTGACAGCAGCAGCAGGAACACACCAGGACCCACATTTTCCCTCCACTCTGCAACTAAAGGAAGTGGTGGACTCACCAGTCCTGGAGGGATTTCAAAGTGTGAACGTGGCACTTGGGGACATGGGTTAGTGGTGGCCCTGGCACTGCTGGGGGAATGGTTGGAGTTGATGATCTCAGAGGGCTTTTCCAACCTAAAGGATTCTGGGATTCTAAGGCACAGGTGAGTCAACACCCACCACCAAAACGCACAGGTTTTAAATAAAACCTCTGTCAGTGAGACACCAAACCACATCCTCCTGAGGACACAGAACCAGAGAAGTGCCAGAGCTCCTTCCACCCCTCTGGATCCCAGAGCTGGCACTTCCATCCCGCTCCCCCGGCCCCAGCCAGGCTCTGACAGTACCTGCCTCCATTTATCCCCTCGCTTTTTTCCATCTGCTCCGTGGAAACCTGAAGTTGAAGGACACGGCGGGGGCGGGGGGGGGAAGGCAGGATTGTTTCCATATGGGTTGGAAAATAAAAAGGCTTTCAACGAAAATACCACACGAGCAGGGGCTCACACAGGGCCCGTAAGTGCTGGGGGGTGCATGTGCCATATAGGAAGAACATCCCAGCGAGGTTTCCCCCCTTTTCCAAGCCCAGTTGTGCCGAGACAAGTCCCGGAGCCCTGAGCTGCAGCGAGAGACGTTTCTTTGCCTGTCGTTTGGCAGATGAAATCGTGGGGGCTCTGCCAACTCCCCCCGGAGCCCTCGCTTTTAATCAGGATCACATCGAGTTTAACACGGGCTTTGAAATGTGCACCAGATTCAAAGTTTTGCCTCAAGGGGGTCCCGCTGAATAACACATCCCAGCTCCTCCAGCAATTATCCCTCAACTCTGGCTGAACCATCCCAACTGTCAACGCCAGCAGGCTGCCAACCAGAGGAAAGGTTGTGGGGTCAGAGCTGGAAACAAGACTCCTCGAGGCTGGAGCGCCAGGAGAACGGGATGGGGTGTTTGTTTATACTGCTGTCTGCTCACCAGGAGAACTCCCAGGGCGTTTGTTTTACGGCTTAGCACAACTACAAACAGCGCTAAGAGGGGCTGGGGAAGGAAAAAAAAAAAAGGAGGTCAGGGATTGAAACGGAGCATCAGCATCCATCAGGCCCCCCTGGAAGGTGGGGAGGGATGAGGTTGTTTGCACCTTGTAAGCGGCGGCGGCGTCTCCCAGCCCTGCCAGAGGCAGGAGCTCCTTATCTGGAATCCCAGACTCCCACTCATCTCACCCAGAAAAGTGGGAAGGGACTAGGGAACACAAGGGTTGTGAGCAGAGATGAGGATTTCAACAGAACTGGAAGCAAGGGAAGGACAGAAGGACGCAGCAGTTTCCAACCAGCTCCTGTTGGGGTCAACACAACCAAGCCAAACCCTGCCCTCAAACAGGGATTATGGGGAAAACCCCATTACAGCTGGAGTCTGTACTGCTCCCTTTCCATGGAAAGGGTTGCTCCTTTCCATAGTCTCTCCCCAACACCATCCATCGGTTGATCAGTAAGTCCCTGCTCAGAAGTGAGACCACAGTCCCCTGTGCCTGAAGCAGCAGCTGACCTCAAACACCAGCTCTTCTCCACCTTTTTCAGGGAATCACAGAACCCCAGACCAGCTTGAGTTGGAAGGAACCATAAAGCCCATCCAGTCCCACCCCCTGCCATGGGCAGGGACACCTTCCATTGGCCCAGGTTGCTCCAAGTCCCATCCAACCTGGCCTTGGACACTTCCAGGGATTCAGGGGCAGCCACAGCTTCTCCGTGGCTTTCTCCATATAAAACTAATTGTTAAGTCAAGGAATTCATCCATCAGTCTTCCAAAGTGAACTGCTGCTGCTGGGAATTTTCTACTACAAATTCTCACTGGTGAAGTTACAACTCAGGGAGAGAAGGTTCAAGGCCAAAATCCATAGGGAACCATCAGACGGAACGGGGAGTGCTGGGAAACCCTCTGTGCCACAGTTATAAAAATATAACCCTTTATTTAGAGAAACTGCAGCTGAGGATCTTAAAGGTGAATTAATTCAGAGCTATAACCTGAGATTCTACTAAAAATCAGGGCTGCTGGAAACCAAAGTGACCCACAAGGCAAAACAGCCACACTGGACCATGGAACATCCTCCCTGTTCCAATGTTTTCCACCCTAAAACAAGCTCCCAACTCCAGCTGACGGTCCCAGGAAGGTCCATGGGACAAGGACCAGCTGTTTGATGGCTGAAGGGAGTTACAGGTGGAACAGCAGGTTCTACTAAGCATCCACATCCCTCAGGCACTTCCACAAGTTTTTAGCTCAATTCCCACCTTCCTCGAGAAAGGAGGTGACCAGGAAGGAGCTGGAAGTGTAATGACAGGAGACATACACAGAGTTGTGCCTCCCAAAATACAGGTGCTCAGTTATAGCTAACGTCCACTTTCCTCTGATGTTTCAGGTTTCAAAGCCCACAAAAAGGATAGATAAATTTGGGATTTGGACTATTCCCAGCCTCCCACACACACTTTCTGCACCGTGTCTGGGTGCTCAGCCAAGCTCCTGCTTCAGTACCTGCCATCCACTTGTAAAATAATTTTACAATAAAAACTAGACCCAAACTAACACCACATGGTAAAGACTCACTAAACACTTCCCAGGGACTGGAGCCCCTCTGCTCTGGACCAGGCTGGGAGAGCTGGGGGGGTTCCCCTGGAGAAGAGAAGGCTGCAGGGAGAGCTGAGAGCCCCTGGTAGGGCCTAAAGGGGCTCCAGGAGAGCTGGAGAGGGACTGGGGACAAGGCATGGAGGGACAGCACACAGGGAATGGCTTCCCACTGCCAGAAGACAGGGTTAAATGGGATACAGAAAAGGAATTGCTGTCTGAGAGGGTGTTGAGGCCCTGTCCCAGGTTGCCCAGAGAAGCTGTGGCTGCCCCTGGATCCCTGGAAGTGTCCAAGGCCAGGTTGGAGTAACCTGGGTTAGTGGAAGGTGTCCCTGCCCATGGCAGGGGCATTTTGGCACTACAAGATCTTTACATTCCCTTCCAATCCAAATCACTGGATGCTGTTGTGCCTTTTTTATCATTCCCTACAGCAGAAGGAGACTATTTAACCACTATGTTTTCCACCCTAAAATAAGCCCCCAACAACAAAAAATAGCATTTACAAGTGGCAGTATAACAGTCAAGAAGCCCCCTTATTTATTTTTAAGGTGCTATTTCTTCTCTGGAGTTTGTCCCCATCCTCTGGGGGATCCAACCTCTGGTGACCAGAACAACTTCAGGTGATATTTCCACCTTCCTGCTTCGACACGAGCCAGCACAAACAACAAATCCATCCATCCTGCAGGGCTAAAACACCCTGTAAGTTACATGTTCCAGATTCTTCTCTCTCATCCAAGAAAAAAAAATTCGGATTTCTCACTAAAATCAAGCCTTCAAACATTTAACCAGTGTCTTTATCAGATCCTCTGGTTCAGGGGTGAACCACGCTCAGCTCACAGAGGAAGGAGGCTCCTAAATCAAACAAATTGGGATATCCAACATCCCTTCCCTGTCCCCACAGGAACCTGCCCAAGTCCTCCAAGATTCAGGGAAGGGAAACAAAGCTGAGCTGTCCTGGAGTGGCTGAAGGGCCTTTTTCCCCCGAAACGAAAGCTGGTCTAAATTTGCCGTAGATGCGAATTAGAAGAATATGTCGAGAGGCTTAAATGACCTGAGCCTGTCAGCAGAGCTTGGGGTTTCTTCAAAAAAAAAAAAAAAAAAAAAAATCAGGAGGAAGGGAAGTCTTGGGTTGCTGAAGGATTTCGCTCGGTGATTTCTGCAGACACCCGGTTGCAATTTGTTCCGGAGTGTCACGGAAAGGGCAGGCAGCCCGGCTCCGCTCCATCCCCTCCCGGAAAACTGAACCATTGTACCTCTACTGTAAAAAAAATACCAACCCCAGCCCTACTAATATTAACCCATTTTCAACTCATTAGCAACCCCAGGACTGAACCGCCCCGGTGACACGAGTCGTTCCCTGAGAGGAGTCATTCCCTTCCCAATCGCTCACAGCCAAAAAGGAGGGCTGGAATTCTAAAGTATCCCCGGGAATTCCATGGCAAGGATGTTCCCCTAAAGGGGTGTTTCTTGCAACTGGCTTCAAGAGGTTTCACAGCCGTTCTTTTCAAGGATAAAGTCTTGCTTGCCTGGACAGAAAGCCAAAATCCCAACTCGAGGGGCGGCGGCCGTTTGGGTCAGTGCAGCTCACGCAAGGGTTGAAGTTTGGGTCCCAAAGTGTGACTTTGGACAGAGCACCAGCACCTTTTCCATGGCATCCCTAAGGATTTGCCACATCCACCAACTGTTTGGCATCTCCAGGTGAAGGCACCTGAAGACTCTTATGTGGCCCTGAGCAACCTGGTCCAGTGGGAGGTGTCCCTGCCCATGGGATGAGATGGGCTTTAAGGTCCCTTCCAACCCAAACTATTCCATAACTCCATGACTGTGACACTCCCACATTCCCAAAACCTCCTCAGCTTCTCCTCCACATCCACACCACCAGTCACAGGGGAAAAGAATTCACCAGCTGGAGGAGTACAGAGAGATCCAACCACGTGCAGCACAAGAATCCGTTATAGAAACCACCCGAGGAATTTTTAAAAGGAAAAATACGGGGAAAATCAGTCCACTTAAAAGGTTTATTAGCAGCTACATTACAATGGGCCTGAGACAACCAAATGAAAACTGAGGAATTTATCATCCTGGGCAGCAGCATCCCAATGAGAGCAATTCCCAGTGATTTTTGAGCTCAGCCTGATTTCCATCACCTCTCCCGTGCTGCCCAGACCCCCGTGTTCCTCCACATCCTTTCCCACACGTGACAGGCCAAAGCAGGCCCAGAATTCAGTTTATTAGTCTGAGGTCTATCCGTGCTGTCTCACTTCCAAAGCTGGCACAGGAGCACCAGGCAGCACCTTCCCTTCAACAGCTTCCCAGCCTATGGAATTAAAACCAGCAGAAGACCAGTGAAAATTGGAGTGTTGAACGTCTGCAGTCCAGGGAGAATAAAAGAAGTTTAACAGCCCCTCTTTTCCCAGCACCAATGCAACCAGCACAACGGGAATCCCTGATGGCTCTAAAGGAGAGAGGAATGTTCATTCCTCAGCTTGGAACCGTGCTTTCCCTTTGCCTTGGGAATTATATCATCTGTCATGACACTGGGAAGATGTTCAAGACAAGGTAGAAGTGCCCAAGGCCAGGCTGGACAGGGCTTGGAGGAACCTGGGATAGTGGAAGGTGTCCCTGCCCATGGCAGGGGGTTGGAATGAGATGACCTTTAAGGTCCCTTTCAACCCAAACCATTCCATGATTTTAAGATAACCGATTTATTTCAAGCAACATCTCCAGATTTCAAGTCTTTAGAAAGGTCTGAAAGGCAACCACATAAAAAGCTGGTCCAGCACACGAGTGCCCTGCAGTTAAACTTTAGATTTTATGTCCACAGAACACTCTGGATATGCTACTGGGGATCCCACAGTCCCCGTGGCCATTACTCATCCATATGCTGAAATAAAAAAAGGGCCATGATTTAGCAGTTTCATTTTTGAGGTCATAAAAAGAATCCAGAGGAATACCCAATTATTAATAAAAGTTCCTATGGCGTATAAATTTTAAAGGCACAGAATTCCTCTTAAATAAACAGTGAAACCTTCCCCAGCAAGCCAGGAAACGCTGGGAATAAAGAGTTCTGTTCTGACAATAAGCACTTCTGCACTCCAATTATGTGATGTGGGAAGGAGGGCAGTGAAAGCACCAGGAAGCACAAGGAGCTCGACCCCGGCGCGCCGGGGAACAGAAACACGCTTCCATCTGCACACAGCCCTCAGCACCTCCCCAGATGTGTCCTGGCCTCCCAGCCACCCCTACGGACGCCCTCGGTGATCCCTGTGCCTCCAGCTGCTTTTCCCATCAGGCAGCTGCCCCTTCTCCCCCAGCCCGAGCTGCTAAACCCCAAATTGTCCGGCTGCCACGGCCTCGCCGTTCCCACGGCGCCGGGAAGCCGAGGGATCACATTTAACCTCAAGCTCCTGGCCTGACATTTCCCTTCAGGAGCCACTTCAAAAAGTGTTTCCAGTTCTCACAATCACTCATATCTCTTCCTCCTCCTCCTCCTTTTTTCCCCCCCTCAGTTTTCATGTCTTCGCAGGAAGAACATCCTACAGGAGACACCGTCGGGTGACAGACCCCCAACTCCACCTCTGTGTCTCTGGCCAGACTGGTGTTGGGATATCTCACACCTCATCTCCAGAACCCACCAGGATCCGCTGAGTCAAGAGAACTCAACACTTCCGAACTTCAAAGCTTGGCCTTGATGATCTTGGAGGCCTTTTCCAACCTTCCTGGTTCTGTGACTGAACGGGAAGAGCGGGTGGGTCGAGTTAACAAAGGCAGACACTTCACAAGGCTTTGTCTCAAAAAGCTTCCAAATTAAACAGCAAGTGTCAAGCGATTAGTCCGGTTTCCATCGAGCTGCTGCTCAGCACACCGTTAAAAAAACAGGGTTTGGGGCCAAGGCTTAATGAAAAAATAGTGATTTCTTACAGATCCGTCTGTGATTCGAATCCAGTGAGAAACAAAAACCTTTTCACCGGTTTTCTCAAGGAGATTCTCAAAGAGGTGAAGCAAAGGATGCTGAGGGTAAGTGCCCAAGAGAATTCCCTCTGTTTATCCATCTTCCTCAGCAGGGAGGAAGAGGATGGGTGTAAACACTTGCAAAGCTTCTGACAATACTTATACCAAGGCACTCGAAGGCACCTCAGAGCTCACAGAGGTCTCACAGCAACCCCACTATTCAATAATCCCTGGATAATAATCATTTCTCCACTGGGACACGACATCCCACTTCATCCAGTCGGGTTTGGGAGCCTCTTCCCAAAAACCTGCAAGCCCAGACCGTCGCTGGCCGTGAGACTTCTAATCCAAACGGCCCCAGAAGATGCATTTCCTCTCCTAATCCTTTAATATCCCAAGTAGACAAACAGCAGGAGCAAAGACTAACAAGGTCTCATTACTGAATTTGACTGGAAAATAAGTTTCTGCTTCCCGAACCTGCCCAGGAGCAGAAAACACCATCCCATTATCCCAACTCCGCTGTGTAAATACTCCCTGCATACCCAGCCACCAGACTGACCTTTCCAAAGCCTCTCCTGCCTGCACCCCAAGCCTATAAAACTCCCTCGCTTTTAATAAACAGCGTTATTTTGACTCGCTGTGCTTGTTAAAGAAAGCCCCCAGAACACGAGACGCCGCTCAAAGCGGCGGGAAGTTCGGCTCCGGGGATGCTCCGGGAAGGCCGATAAAAACACGGCCCCCGCGGAGCAGGCGGATGCAGGGATCTTCCCAACGCTCCCTGTAAGCCCACACTTGGCACAGGCACGTCCAAGACCACGTGGCAGGGCAGACAAAGCCTCACCCAGGGCTCCCCGTGACCTCGGGAGAGCAGGGAGTGCCGACACCCGGCACAGGGACGTTCCCAGCCCGGCGCATCCCGGGAAAGGCAGTAAAATCTAATTTGCTCCCAAATACGCCGACAGAGCCAAAACAATTTCCATATGCGCCGCACGAGGTTACGGAAAAGCTCAAAAAATGCCAGGGATGAGGATAATTAAGAACATTACACAAAGTGCATTTTTGGGACGCTTCTCCGGGCCATCAAAAGGCCACCGGGCAGGATCTGGATGGAGGCTGGAAAATGTCCTGGTGTCCACTGGCTCGTGTGGCTTTGCGGGGGGTGGCCATGTGGTTGTGTTTAAAATGAAGCCCATGCAGGGGGCAGGATTTCCCAATAATTCCGGAATCATCACATGCCACGTCCTACTTATCGTCCTCATTCCAAATAAATTGCTCAAAGCCCGTCGTGTTCCCGCAGCTCCGTTAAATCCACCTCCAACAGGACAGCCCGGGATGTGCAGAGGCTCTGAGGGATGTGGTCCCTTCCCAGGGGCTTCCCATGGAAGGAGATGTTCCTGCTGCAGGGCACAGGAATGAGCCTCACCTGGAATTTCTGGATGGGACCACCAGTAAATGGCCAAGGTGTTTGTTGTGATGTCCAACCTTCGCACGCCAAACTCTCCTCCACACCCCTTGTTCTTTCCACCTGGATCCTCCCTAACACATCCCTGCATCTCTCACGTGCTCCAGGCACACACCAGCACCCTGAAGCCGCGTTGGATCCACCACCTGCTCTCCACAGCCAGGAATCACAGACCACCAGCTCTCCATCACCCAACCCCATCACCACCATCATCCTTTCAGAAAGATCCCAAAAGAGGTCACCAGGATGGACTTGATGGGAGAGAGGCAGCTGGGCAGGATAAGAGTTGCTGTTGCAAAACTCCATCCCGGGATCCAACCGTGGGAAGGGCTTGAAACCACACTTGGAGTGAGTCAAGGAACAGCTCCACGTGCCGGAAAGCCGAGTTCACCCGGTTTTTTTCCATGCAAAAAAGCAGGAAGGGTGGCTCGAACACGAGCCAGATTTTTTAAAAACTGCAAATTTTCATTTAGTCTTTAAAAAAGGACATCATATCGTTTTTATTACAATACCAATGTATCAAAAATTACTATAAAATTAAAAAAAAAAAAAAAAAAAAGGCAGATACTCAGGACTCGGCCCTGACACGGAGCTATTCCCTGTACTCCCAGTAAATTGAATTAAATTCAGTTCCAGTTGGAAGTACAACCAGTAGCACGGAGTAAACTTGCATCCTCAAACCAATCATCACAAATCCGGGGAACTCAAGGTCCAAATTAAAATTAAATCCAAGACATGCCCAAAATATTGCAGGACACAGCTGGGTGCTCAACAGCCTTAGTGTGGCTCTGGATCCAGCATCTCAGCATTCCCAGGGAATGCCTAATAGCAGCTGCCACCTCCAGGCCCAGTAACTCGGGGGAAAACAAATAATTCTCCCCCCTTCCCTGCTCATCCACAAGATTTTTCTAAGTCCAGCTGCATTTTGATCCTGGGAAAATTTCTATATTGGGGAAAATTTCTATACTGGGACAGTGGCAGCTCATGGACTCACATGGGATTTAGGAATCTTTGTCCAAACCTTTTGCAGGCACGAGAGGCCACATTGAACACTTGGAGGAGGCACTTGAGATCTACTTGAGTGGCTCTCAGTGATCTCTGACGTGCAGGGATGGAGTGAAGAACGGGAAGGCATCCAAACCCCGGATCTGAATCCCTGATTTCACAGACATGGTTGTCTTTCTATGGAGCTGCTGTTAATCCACACTCTGAAGCGCTTCATCTTCTCCAGCTGACAGTCAGAAGTGGATTCCTCCCAAAATCCAAGCAGCACTTCAGTTGTGAACAGCACTGGGCAATGTTTTGCCTCATTTTTTGTTGCCTGGAGAGAGACTGTGGATTCACCATCCCTGGAAGTGTCCAAGGCCAGGTGGGACGGGGCTTGGAGCAACCTGGGCAAGTGGAAGGTGTCCCTGCCCATGGCAGGGGGGTGGAACAAGATGATGTTTAAAATCCCTTCCAAGCTAAAACCATTTCATGATTTTTTAAGCGCCACACTCACACCCCCAGGTTGATATTTGCTGCCAGTGAGGGAAAAGACACACCAACCTCACTGTGACACTGCTCAGAGGCGACACAGACACCAACATCTGTTGGCAGGAAAAGCAAATATCACCTTCAAACCAGCACAGCTGAAACTCCAACCTGCTCAAACTCTGGATCGACCCCTTCGAGCTCACAGCAGATTCCCACCTATTAAATATCGAGTTCGACGCCGCATCCGAGCGACGCCAATAAAATAAAACTCCTGCCTCGCCTCCATCTCTGTGAGAGGATATTTTGGCTGCCCCAACGACTTGATCCACTAATGGCTTTTGGATGGGTTATTCTTGGCCCCCTCACCGCGCTCGCCCTGGAAGCCCCATCCCAAGTGACCTCCCCGCACATGCCCGGCATATTTCAGCCATTAAACGAGATAATAAACCCCCCCAGACCGGATATCAGCAAGTGTTAATAAGATGTAATTCGTTCCTGGCAAGCCCAGGACTCAGATCCTTATTAAAAAAAAAAAAAAAAAAAAAAAAACAACAAAAACTGAAACTGCACCAACAAAACCAAAGCACACACGCAGGTTCACGGGGCCAAAGTCCAGCAGGAGTTCAAGTGCGCGGGGCCACTTTCATCCGCGTAATTAAGAACAAGATCTGGAACGCGGCGAATTCCCCCGGAACCAAAGGTAATAAAACTCAGATTTATAAAAAAACAAAACAAAACAAAACAGGAGGGAAGGAGCTCATCGTTTGTACAGTGAGGCTCTAGGGTTTCTCCACGTGCTGCGAGATCCCTCCAGTCCGGCTGACCCCGGGAATGTCTCACTTGACTTCAGCCCGCCACGGGCTTCCTCTCCAAGGAGAGCTCCCCTCATCCAGCTCCCCCCATCCAGCTCTTCCTATTCAGCTCCCTCTCATCCAGCTCTCCCCCTTCAGCTCCCCCTCATCCAGCTCTCCCCATCTAGTGCTTCCCATCCAGCTCCCCCCCATCCAGCTCGCTCCATCCAGCTCTTCCTATCCTGCTTCCCCTTATCCTGCTCTCCCCATCCAGCTCCCCCCATCCAGTTCTTCCTGTCCTGCTCCCCCCCATCCAGCTCCCCCCATCCAGCTCCCCCCATCCAGCTCCCCCTCATCCAGCTCTCCCCATTCAGCTCCCCACCTCCAGCTCCCCTCCATCCTATTCCCTCTATCCCACTCCCCCATCCAGCTCCCCCTCATCCCATTCTCTCTATCCCACTCCCCCCATCCCGCTCCCCCTTCATCCCACTCCCTCCATCCAGTTCCCCCTCATCCAGCTCCCCCCATCCCACTGCCTCCATCCAGTTCCCCCCATCCCATTCCCTCTATCCCACTCCCCCCATCCAGCTCCCCTCCATCCCACTCCGCCTCATCCCACTCACCCCATCCCACTCCCCCCATCCCGTTCCCCCCATCCAGTTCCCCCCATCCAGTTCCCCCCATCCAGTTCCCCCCATCCCATTCCCTCTATCCCACTCCCCCCATCCCGCTCCCCCTCATCCCACTCCCCTCATCCCACTCCCCCCATCCAGTTCCCTCCATCCTGCTCCCCCCATCCCATTCCCTCTATCGCACTCCCCTCATCCCGCTCCCCCTCATCCTATTCCCTCTATCCCACTCCCCCCATCCCACTCTCCCTCATCCCACTCCCTCCATCCAGCTCCCCCCATTCACCTCTCCCTCATCCCACTCCCTCCATCCAGCTCCCCCCATCCACCTCTCCCCCATCCAGTTCCCCCCAATCCTTGACTCCCGGCCAGAAACAGCGACGGCTCCGAGCGCTCCAAGACAGATCCTTCTGATTATCACAAAATGAAATTTTCAGCTCTTGTCATCGTCGGCCTCAGATTTGTAATGTTACAAAAACACCATTTCCTCTCCCCATTGTATCAAGGCCTCTTCCATTCCCGCTGGTGAAATCAAACAATTTTAAAAGAATTTATATGATGCTAATTTAAACCGAATGGATGGAGCTGCCAATCGCAGTTCCCCTGACTCTCCAGGCCTCCTGCCAGCTCGGCTCCCGTTCCAGGGCCGTTATCCATCACAACCAGCAGACCGAGGAAAAGGACCCGGCGACGCAAGACGCGATCCCGGCGATCCTGGGAGGGGAGACCCTGCCCCTCGCTGTCGGCACGGCCACGGGAAGTGACCCCACGCAACCAGGGGCTCCAAAACCTTCGGCTCTCACTTCTCCACCCCTGGGGCAGCTCGGGGTGGATTTTGTCCAGGAATAAACCTGCTCAAATTCCAGTATCGCTCCAAGTCGGCTTGTGGAAGTGGAAGTGGTCAGTTGAGTTTCATCCACAATCCAGCCACGGAGTCCAAGCTGGGAGACAACTCTGCTCCCACAAAGGGTGAAGGAAACCCCTTGTCAAGGCTGCAAATTCCTCTCATAAACCAGCAGAAAAGCGGGATTTGGGGGAGACTGAAGATATAAAATTCCCTGTGTCGTCTGTAGGCAAATTAAAGGCAAGGAGAGCTGGAGAGGGACTTGGGAGAAGGGATGGAGGGACAGGACAAGGGGAATGGCTTCAGACAGAGGGCAGGGATATATAGGGTATTGGGAAGGAATTCCTGTCCGGGACGGTGGGGAGGCCTTGGCACAGGTTGGGCAGAGAAGCTGTGGCTGCCCCTGGATCCCTGGAAGTGTCCAAGGTCAGGTTGGAGCAACCTGGGCTGGTGGAAGGTGTCCCTGCCCATGGCAGAGGGTGGCACTGGATGGGCTTTAACATCCCTTCCAACCCAAACCATTCCATGATTCCCTGAAAACCGTGCACTAGTTGCTCCACAGGTCTATCACCCACAGGATGAAGAACCAACTTTCCCTCCCCTTTATTTCCAGCTGGTTTCACTCCCTGCTCCCAGTTCCTGCATCTGGGCAGAGCAGGAGCAGCCACTTCCCATCAATCCCCCAGTGCCTCTGTCCTGGTTTGCAGAAGGCAAATGTTGTGAGGAGGAGGAGGAAGGGTCAGAAGTGGTGAGGAAAACAGCAGGACATCCCACAAGATTCCTTTGGAGCAAGAGGTGGAGAATTAACAGAGCTCCAGGCAGAGCTTGAGCCCTCCCCTGGAGCAGGAGGGACAGGAAGAACGGTAAGAAGCAGATCATGGATGCAGAACAGACGGAAACACAAAGCTACAGAAGCAACTCTGGGCAGAAGAAACCAAAAATGAATTGGGAATTATGGAATTTTTTTTAAACTGGGGTTTTTTTAGGTTTTTTTTTAAACCTAAACAGCCACAGAAACGTGGGTGGACTTGAAGATCTCATCCATCAAAGCCACCAGGGGCCAGGAGGTTGGAATGTCTCTCCCAGAACCATGAGCATGAAACTGGAAACTAGAAGACAACACAACATCTGCACCCTTACATGTGTCTAAAATTGCTAAATAACCTTAAGAGAACTTAAATTTATTTATTTATTTAAAGGGTGTATTTGCTGCGTTGCCTGAACACCAAACAAATGAATCTCCCATTCCTTCCCAGCCAGTAAAATCACAGAATCATTTAGGTTGGGAAAGACCTCCAAGATCATCAAACCCAACCAAGATCATCAAACCCAACCAAGATCATCAAGCCCAACCAAGATCATCAAGCCCAACCAAGATCATCAAGCCCAACCAAGATCATCAAGCCCAACCAAGATCATCAAACCCAACCAAGATCATCAAGCCCAACCAAGATCATCAAACCCAACCAAGATCATCAAACCCAACCAAGATCATCAAACCCAACCAAGATCATCAAGCCCAACCAAGATCATCAAGCCCAACCAAGATCATCAAGCCCAACCAAGATCATCAAGCCCAACCAAGAT
Organism: Chiroxiphia lanceolata; assembly: GCF_009829145.1. NCBI lineage: Eukaryota > Metazoa > Chordata > Aves > Passeriformes > Pipridae > Chiroxiphia > Chiroxiphia lanceolata. The sequence goes on from NC_045640.1 coordinate 1,573,627, forward strand.
CATCAAGCCCAACCAAGATCATCAAGCCCAACCAAGATCATCAAGCCCAACCAAGATCATCAAACCCAACCAAGATCATCAAGCCCAACCAAGATCATCAAGCCCAACCAAGATCACTGAACCAAGAACCTTCCAAAAACACTCTGCCTGCCACAAAATGAACAAAACCAGAGCAGTTTTATAAACAGTTCTGGGTAAATCCAACACCTGGAGCCCCCCCAGCCACGGCCACCCTGCACTTGTGGCTCCACCAAACCACACTCAGGTCATGGTGTGTTTTTCTGCACGTTCAGAAAGACGGGTTTGGTTTGAATTAAAAAGGTTTGCTGAAGTCTCAGATGCCAAGTGGTATCTCCCCACACCTCTATGGCACAATATAAGGCTTGGTTTGCTTTCCCAAAATACCAGAAAGCAGCTGAGAAGACAACAAGGCATCGGGACAACGGGAAATTAAATCAATTAATAGAAATCCTCCGGGATGGGATTTATAAGACAGAAAATTGAACCTCTAACCATAAACAGCACCACCTTATCATCTCGTGAAAAATTATGGCAAGAGTCCTTCCCATAAATCAACACATCCCAGACATCCATCACTATCAGAGGAAGTGTTTTACTGCTCATACGAGGTAACATTTCACTGCCAGTGGATTTGAATTTCATCAAAGTAGCAAAGTTCTTTTTAAGAGCCACTGGGAGCTTCGCTCCCCCGCTGTGACAAGATAAACTGTGCTGAAACTCAAAACTAGAATATTAAATAGGAGTGGGAAGAGGCAATTCTGATTTAACACCCACACGGGGATGTTCAATTCATCAGGTTCATCTTTTACAGGCTGGGCAAAGGCAATCCAGCCCCAATCCAAGTTTACCCAGCATTTAAAAATCAGTTTAAGATGTTAAATAAATTAAATTCAGTGCTTGAACTCCTACTGCTTTACTCCAAACTGGGGGAAATCAACACTGGTGTCTCCAGCTCTTCCAGTTCCAACCAGGCACAGCAGCACAAATGATAAGTGGAAAATACGAGTTTCTAACACCAATTGCACCTCCCAGACTCCAGGTTACTAAGAACCTACAGCAAAATCCAGGTGGGAGAAGACAATGAGAAAAACGGATCATCGCTTTGCAACAGTACAAAAAGTCAGGATAATAAAATCCAGGAGTAACCAAAGAAGGAAGAATCGCGGTAAAATTACTCCAAAATTCAGTTTACTGCCTTGGGAGTGGAAAAGTAGAACTCTGAGATGACTGAACCACCATCCTCCTCCCAAAAAGCCCCATGGAGTGTGTGCACACAAACCAGCCCTACCTGTTTCATGGCCGTCTCTCCAATCTTGTCCGAATGCTTCCGGATGCTCTCCAGGAAATCCTTGAGGTCTGACATGGACACCTCCTTGATCTCCTCCCGCAGTTTTGGGATGTTATCCACCATGATCTTGCAGAAGCGGTAGTGGCTCACCTGGGGCAGGTACGTGTGCTCCAGGTGCTCCAGGGTCTTCAGGGCAGGGTAGTGCCTGGGGAGAGCAAGGAAGGGGCATGTGGAGCTACTTCCATCCCACTTTCCCTCAGAAAAGGTGCATTAACTGGAAATTATCAATAAAACTAAGAATTTCAGCTCTGGAACCACAGAATCGTGGCATGGTTTGGGTTGGAATGGATCTTAAAGATCACTCAGTTCCAGCCCCTGAAGGGACACCTTCCAGGTGCTCCAGGGTCTTCAGAGTAAGGTAGTGCCTGAGGAGAACAAGGAAGGGACGTGTGGAGCCACTTCCACCCTGTTTTCCCCCCAGAAAAGGTGCATTAACTTAAATAAGTCAATATAATTCAGAATTTTTGGAACCACAGAATCGTGGCATGGTTTGGGTTGGAAGGGACCTTAAAGATGATCCACTTCCAACCCCTGTCATGGGCAGGGACACCTTCCAAGTGCTCCAGGGTTTTCAGGGCAGGGTAGTGCCTGGAGAGAACAAGGAAGGGATGTGTGGAGCCACTTCCATCCCATTTTCCCCCCAAAAAGGTGCATTAACTGAAAATTAGGCAATCTAACTAAGAATTCCAGTTCCATATTTTAGAATAATGGGATGCTTTGGGTTGGAAGGGACCTTAAAGACCATCCAGTTCCATCCCCTGCTGTGGGCAGGGACACCTTCCAGGTGCTTCCAGGGTTTTCAGGGCAGGGTAATGCCTGGGAAGAACAAGGAAGGGATGTGTGGAGCCACTTCTATCCCATTTCCCCTCAAAAAAGGTGCATTAACTGGAAATTAGGCAATCTAACTAAGAATTCCAGCTCTGCAACTTTACAATAATGGAATGCTTTGGGTTGGAAGGGACCTTAAAGATGATCCACTTCCAACCCCTGTCATGGGCAGGGACACCTTCCAGGTGCTTCCAGGGTCTTCGGGGCAGGGTAGTGCCTGGAGAGAGCAAGGAAGGGATGTGTAGAGCCACTTCCATCCTGTTTTCCCCCCAAAAAGGTGTATTAACTGGAAATTATCAATAAAACTAAGAATTTCAGCTCTGGAACCACAGAATTGTGGCATGGTTTGGGTTGGAATGGATCTTAAAGACCATCCAGTTCCATCTCCTGCCCTGGGCAGGGACACCTTCCAGGTGCTCCAGGGTAAGATAGTGGCTGGGGAGAACAAGGAAGGGATGTGTGGAGCCACTTCCATCCTATTTTCCCCCAAAAAAGGTGTATTAACTGGAAATTAGGTAATCTATCTAAGAATTCCAGCTCTGTAACCTTACAATAATGGAATGTTTTGAATTGGAAGGGACCTTAAAGATGACCCAGTTCCAACCCTGTCATGGGCCTTCAGGGCAGGGTAGTGCCTGGGGAGAGCAAGGAAGGGATGTGTGGAGCCACTTCCATCCCACTTTCCCTCAAAAAAGGTGCATTAACTTAAATTAGTCAATATAACTAAGAATTCCAGCTCTGGAACCACAGAACCATGGGGTGGGTTTTATATATTTTAGGGCGTTGTTTGGGTCCGGGTCACATCCCCTGACACCTCTGAGCAGCCTCCCAGAGGGGGGCATTTCTTTCCCAGCTCTGAATCCCAGGAGCACTTCCCGAGTGGGGGGAGCAGGATTTTGATAAACAGGGTCAGAGGTGGCTTTTTAGTTTGGGGGTTTTTTTCCTGGAAAGACCCTCAGGCTCTGCTTGAGGGAACAGCTCTACAGGGGTTTTTCAGCTCCAAGCAGGATGAAGAGCTCCCATGGAATCCATGAACGTTCTCATGAAGCATATCAGGCCCACAAGGAAGCCAGAGAGGGAATCTGCACCAGGAACTGTACAGACAGGACAAGGGGGAATGGTTTCCCAATAGAAAAATGGAGATTTAGACGGGATATTGGGAAGGAATCCTTGGCTGGGAGGCCCTGGCACGGGTTGGGCAGAGAAGCTGTGGCTGCCCCTGGATCCCTGGAAGTGTCCAAGGCCAGGCTGGATGGGGTTTGGAGCAACCTGGGATAATGGAATGTGTCCCTGTCCATGGCAGGGGGTTGGATTATCTTTAAGGTTCCTTCCAACCCAAACCATTCTGGGATTTTATGATTCTATTTCTTACTGCTTGGAGACCACATGGACATCACAAGTGACCCAGGAGGAAATAAAACAGACTGATCCCTCCAAAGTCCTGCAGAGCCAGGAGAGAAATCTCTGGAGACAGAGATTTTGGGTTTTCCCATCATTTTCCACACGTGTCTCAGCCATGGGAGAAAAGCTCTTTCTGTCCCTTCCTTAAATTCTGGACAATGGGGGAAGAAAACCTTTCCCTCCATCTCTTCTGCTGGTTCCTGTCACTCCTCTGGGATCAGATCATTCTACATTCTCCACCTCCAGCTCGTGGCCACAGGTTTTGGGTTATAAACATCACCCAACTCATTCTGTTTGCCTCGGGAGAATGAAACTTGGGAGGGTTTATTCACCCCAAATACAAACCCTTTGATTCCTCCAAGACTGTGCACCCAAACCCCAGAACCCAACCCACTGCTGCCCATCCCGAAGTGATTTATAAGTGACACTGGGTGCAGAAATAAAAATACTTCACATACTGTGCTGCATTTGGTGGATGAAGCCACCAAATCCAGACAAAGAAAGACGGGGGGAAAAAAACCAGCCCAGGGTTCAGATATTCCTTAAATGTGGCTTTCAGCTTCTATTTGTTTCAAAATGAACCAACACCAAAAAATAAAAAAAAAAAACAAAAAGATGGAATTCTTAGAAGCAGACCCTGGAAACACTATCCAGAGCAGGGAATGGGGCAGCATGTGGATTCCCTGCAGGAGTTCCCAGGGCTGTGCTCAGCTCCAGCTCCCACCCCACGTCTGTCAGCGGAGAAGCCCCTCTCTGTCCCTATAAACACACTAAAAACACTTGGCCAAACTCCCCCCTGCCCTGCTCTGCCCTGAGTCATCCTGAGGGACAGAGAGGGCCTTGGGGGACAGCTCTGGGAGCTCCCTAAAGCTCCTCCAAGCAGCCCAACTTCCAGGAGTTCCACTGATCTGTTTGCCCAAGGGCCCCGGGGGGGGAGCAGAAGCGGGAGGGGAGGTGTAAAAACAACCCCCTCATCCCATCAGTTATCGCCTTGTTCCAAACATCTGGCTCCTTCTGTGCTGTTCCCATGATGGATGGCAGGCACCAGCCAGGGATCCCACTGCTCTCCCTGCCTGGCATCCAGCTGGAGCCACGTTTCCAGCCTCCCTCCTTCCAGCAGCTGCTCTTTGCCCAATTTGCCACCCCCAGGGCTCCCGAGTCGCTCCGTGCTGCTTAAACAAACCATCCCCCAGGATTCCAGCAAATATTCCAGGCCGTGGTTTAATCCTTCATGCAACAGATGCAGGGTGGGGAAAATCCTGGATTTACAGCTCATGTTTTCAGAGACACCAAGCCCCTGGAGCTCAGCTCACTCTCCTGAAGAGTTATTTCTACTGCAAAACAAGATTTCTCCCCAGCTTCCACCGTCCTGATGTTTCCAGGTGTTTGGCTTCCACCCACATTCACTGGAATCTCTCAGGTTACATCAGAATTGGCATATATTAGATTATGCATCCTGGCATTCACAGAATAAAATTTAGTTGATAACATGCCTTGATTGCATGCACAACAACAGGGAGCTTCCACAAAAAAACAAGGAATATCCACTTCATTCCAAAACCTAACACAAAACAAAATCCGAGCCTGCTGCCGTCCCAATTCCCAGAGGATAAGCAGGACTGTGAGGAGAACCAGCCAAAAACCAGATGAGTCAACCTAGAAAGGCTGATTTGGAAGCTCTGGGAACCTCTTGAATTTACTCAGCCCCAAAACAACTATTTGGATAATAATAAAACACCCATAAACCGACACAAAATTTACCTCTTGGATTTCATCTGCTCCCGCAGTTTGCTGTACATCTCCAGCACTGGAAAGAGAAGGAAAACAACAGAAGCCTTGAGCACAAAGCAAAGAGCTTGGGAATCCAAACAAACACAAGTCAGGAGCAGGTGGAGATTCCTCACCGGGAAGACACAGCGTGAGTTTATCGACCGTCGCCGAAATGTTCCTCTGCTGCAGCCGGCACTGCTTCAGCTCTTCCATGGCAATTATCAGCTTTGGGAAGGGGGGAAAAAAAAATCCCATTGAACACCATAAACACTTGTCATGACCACTCAAACTGTGGGGTGGCCACAAAGCCTGCTCTGATAACCGGAGAGACCAGGGAGCTGCTGGAAGAGGGAGCACAGGCAGCTCCGGGTTCTTCCAGCAGAAACGTTCCCTGAATTTCAACTCAGGAAGCAGCAAAACCAAAGCCATTGGCACACCAGCCTGGGAGTACATCCTGGGAATTCCAACAAAATTGTTTCCCCCTTCCCATTTTAGTCATCTCTTCCCTACTCCCTTCTCCAAGTGGCTCTTTCCGAGTTCTCAAAGCCAGGATGTGGCTGCTCATTCCCAAGGGGATTCTTCCCAAACTAACAGGGATTTTTAAAGGCTCAGCCTCCAACAGAAAAACCTGGGTGAAACAAGGATTCAAGGCCAGGCTGGAGTGGGCTTGGAGCAACCTGGGATAGTGGAGATGGTCTTTGTGGTCCCTTCCAACCCCAACCATTCCATGATTCCATGAAGGGATCACTTACTTCTTTCCCCTCGTTCTGCAGCTTTCGGTTGGTGTCCGTCACTTGGTTCTGCAGGAATATTGGGGAGAAAAGACAAAGCCCATCAATAAATCAGGACAATGGTTTTCCCATAAAACCAAACTGTACATAAACACCATCACTCCTCACTCAACCTCCCATTCCATGGAAAAAAGCTGTTTAATGGCTCATTTCACACGGGATGCCAAGAGCCACGCAGTAAATACAAGGATTTCCCTCCCTGTCACTGGAGAGGAGTAAAAAGCAACAGGAACTAAAACTGTGGCATGGAAGCCACAAAATCCTGCAGTTTTCATGGATCCAACTTTCTACCAGATGCTCACATGGATTCTCATCTTAAAAGCCAGTGGAGGAATTAAATGCCCTTCCCAACACCAAATAAATTACAGTTAGATTTCAACTCCTTGATATCACAGTGAAGAAGAACTTTTCAACATGGGTTTTACCTATAAACATTTATATTTATATAAACACCTAGAAAACTTCCTTTTAGATCTTCAGGTGCATCTTCCACTGGTTCCCTTTTCCTGTCTGGTAGAAAAAGGTATTTTTATATACCTGGTATAAAAAAGGGCTGTATTTCCTTCCCTAAACCCTCTTCCTGTATTATCCCATCAAGCTGGGACTCACAGTTGAAAGAATTCCCACTTGGCAAACCTGTAGTTCCCTGGACTAGGAAGAGCCCATCAGTCCAGCCCTTCCCAGCCCCGGGCATGAGGTGACTCAGTGAAGACCCACGAGAGAACAAAGTGGATTTTTGGACTCATCAGGATGGAAAATTAGCAGTTCACCCATTATTTGGCCAACAAGTAGGAAAACGACTTTGGGAATTCTTCTGAACGCTCATCCAAGCCCAGACAAGAGCAGGTTTGTAAACAGAGACACCATCTGCTAAAAAAACTACACCAGCTTCCAAGCAAACATGCCCAGCTCCAGGTTTCCAGCAAAAGTAGCCAATTCCCAAGGTAAATCCAGCAGGACTGCTCAGGATTCAGGTGCCTCACATCAGTCTAAGACTAACAAGCCATAAAACTACTTTTTTTTTTTTCCATAGAATATTCCTTTCACAGCCACTGAAGTTGTAAATATTAATTTCCAGGCTCGCCTTTGTCTCTCAGACGTTCCTGGTTTTCCACAGGCTCACCATAGGGTGGGAGTTGCTCCTGGATTTCTATCAGAGCTCATTCCTGCGTGTTTTCAGGAGTTCTGCTCGTTCCAGAAGCAAAACCTTCGCCAGAGTTTGGACAAGAGCACCAACTGGGCCACAGAGCTCCCTAAGGATATTCAGGAGCGTGAGATCACAAAAAACAACCTGAGACCTTTGTTTCCTTTTCAACAATGATGGAAACAAGCTGACTTTTTAATCCCAGTGAAGGAATGTCATGCGGTGATCTCCCACGATCCACCAGAACGCGGATGGTGCAGGAGCAGCAGCAACGGCAGAGGAAAGGAATATTGTCAGGAATATCCTGGAAAGGGCTGTCCAGCCCTGGGCACAGCTGCCCAGGGCAGGGGTGGAGTCCCCATCCCTGGAAATGTCCAAAAAACACGTGGATGTGGCCCTTGGGGACATGACTCAGTGGTGGTGGTGTCAGGTTGATGGTTGGACTTGATGACCTCAAAGGTCTTTCCAACCTTGATGATTCCATGATCTCCTTCCTTTTCAAGGGCACCACAAGGCAAACACAGTTCAGACAGGAGGGGAGCTTTCTATTAACATTTATAAATTTGATCCAGGATCCATTTTCTTCCCTGCTGGATCTCCCACACTGATCCAGCCTCCACCAGGTCATCTCCCACTGTGTTGCCTCAACGAGCAGAGCCGTCAAACCTCACAAGTTTCCTCTTATTTTAACACCGGCCACGCCGGTTTTTAAGCTTCCCATGATGCAAGAAAGAGGAATCATCCCATCATTTCCCCACACACACTTTCTCCACAGCATCTGCCTCACATCTCTCCCCCCTCCTGCAGTAGCTTCAGCTCTCCTGGCTCTTTGCCCTCTGCCAAAACTGCTCATTTCCTTCATGATGTATCGAGATTTTTTACGAGCGGGAGCGCAGCATCTCTTCCAAAGATTACTTTATTTGCTTATATCCTGAAAAATCCCACCAGGAAAAAGGAATCCATGTAGGGTAATTTAAAACTGCTCCTAAAATAATGCCAAGGCTGTACGAGTGTTCTATTAAAATTACATATCAATCCCAGCTCCAGGAAAAAAAAAGTCAGGAGACCGTCTGCCCTTGCACACTCCGAGTTTTTTCAGGGGGCAGCGAGTCGTGTTTTGGTTTGTTCTTTAAAGTCTCCATGAAAAAAAAAGAAGAGATGATTATTTATACAGACTCTGTGTAGCCAAGTGGAGGCTTTTCAGATGAGGAGATTTGATAATCTAAGGCAGTCTCCCAGCAAGGGGGGACAGACAACAGGTGGGAACACGGGAAGGACGAGACGCCGGGATCACGTGAGGGGCTTATGGGATGCTCCAGTTGTTACTTCATCCATCTATTCACAGAACACGTGGCACAGAGAAGGGCTTGGGGGGGTTAACAACACTCTGAGATCATGTAGAGAGTGTCAGAGTGAGGAGCAAGAGGAGTAAAGGGTGCTGGAGAGGAATCCTGAGAACGGACCCAAGAGCACCGGCGTGACCCCGCAGGGATGTGCCGACTTCATCCCTGTCCTACACCCACATCCCACTGACTTCCACCTCCCAAAGGAAGAGAGAGCAATTATGGAGTGACCCTTCCAATTGGCAACTCATGAACTTCCCAGTCTGGGTTTGTTATCCACCATCTCAGCCATTCTCCCCCCACTAACCCAATCCCTACAGGAATCCAGTGCTGGGCTCTGAGGGCATCTCCACATCCTGGGGCAGTGAGATCCCTGCTTGGTTTTGCACAGGTGGAGGTGAGATTCCCTGAGCTCCAAGCCAGCTCCTCATTTTAATCAGATCTGCCTTAATCTGGATGCACCAACCAATAAAAATTGCTCCCTTCTCATTTTCTCCCCCCCCACAACTCAGAACTTCAAAGAATTCCAGAATGGGTCAGGCTGGGAGGGACCACGGCGGGTCAGCTGGTCCAGCAGGGCCATCCCAGAGCACATGGCACAGGATTGTGTCCTGATGGGTCTGGAATATCTCCAGTGAGCAGACTCCACACCCTCTCTGGTCTCTGTTCAGTGCTCACAGTTAAAGTTCTTCCTCATGTCCAGGTGGAACTTCCTGGGCATCAGTTCCTGCCCATTCCTCCTGTGCCATTGTTGGGCACCATGAGCAGAGCCTGGTCCATCCTCTGCCCCCTCCCTGCAGACCCTACAGACATGGGGGAGGTCCCTTCTCGGTGTCTCCTCTGGAGGCTGAACAACCCCAGCTCCCTCAGCCTTTCCTGCTCCCAGAGATGCTCCATCCCTTCATCATCTTTGTCCCCCTCCACTAAAAACATTCCCGCACCATTTCCCTGCTGACCAGTTCCCTGCCCCAGCTCAGAGACAAAAGTCACCACCAAAAAAATCCCCAATGCCCACCAATTTGCAAGGACTTCAAAGAAGGAAAGTGAAAATGAGATGCCTGGAAAGCACAACCCCCTGGGATGGATTTGGGGCTGCCTGGTTTTCAGAGGACAAGACCAGAGAAGAACATTCCCACAACCTGGAGAAGGTTGTGGGGGAACTTCTGGCTCTGCAACTCCCTGACAGGAGGAGAGAGCAAAGGGGGTCAAGCTCTGCTCCCAAAAAAAAATGCAACAGGACAAGGAGAAACAGCCTCAAGTTGCACCAGAAGAGGTTAAAGTTGGATATTTGGGAAAATTTCTTCATGGAAAGGGCTGTCCAGCCCTGGCACAGCTGCCCAGGGCAGTGGTGGAGTCCCCATCCCTGGAGGGATTTCAAATCCCTGTGGCTGTGGCACTTGGGGACAGGGGTCAGTGGTGGCCTTGGTAGTGCTGGGGGATGGTTGGTCTGGATGATCTCAGAGGGTTTGTCCATCCTAAACAATCCTGTAATTCTACAAAACCAAGAAGGAATAATCCCTTTTTTATGCCTGACAGGTCAAAAGCAGGAGACCAAAAAAAAAACACTTTTCATCCACATAATCAGAGTTTCCCAGAGAAGGAAGGAGAGCCAATACTGGAGAGGTGGGATAAAAATCCATAAAGAATGACACAGTTAGAACCCAGAATGGTTTAGGTTGGGAGGGACCTTAAAGACCATCTCACTCCACCCTTGCCATGCGCAGGGACACCTTCCACTGGCCCAGGTTGTTCCAACCTGGCCTGGGACACTTCCAGGGATCCAGGGGCAGCCACAGCTTCTCTGGGAAACAAGAACAACTTGGACTGGATTGGGTGCATTAGGTGAGTTCTTGAGGTTGCCAAGAGACTTTGGGATCCTTTGCACCTTGAGCCGTGTTTTCCACGTCAAACCATCCTAATGTAAAACCCATCTCTGGCCTTTTAATTTCCACTGGATCCTTTATGGGATGGAACAGCCAGACTGGTCCATGGTTTCCAAGACCCAGTAGTCCCACATATTTATAGGATTGAGATCAGGTCACCACCATCCTGCTCACTCCCCAGTGAGGGAGTATGTGCAGTGCAAGATGTGAAAACGTTAAAGATGTATAACAAAAAAAAATCCTAAAGCATCGAGATTTCTCTTGTAAGTAAAAGAAAAGCCAGGTAAGAAATTAAAAGGAAAGAGAATTGCCAGAGTGAGGTTACATAGTTTTAAAAAAAGAGTAAGAAAATGCAAAAAAAAAAAAAAAAAAACCAAAAAAGGTTTGGTTTAAAAATGTTATGGTTTAAATATCATATAAATTAAGGAGATGCCTTTTAAAAAACACATCCCATGTATTTTCAATTAAGTTACCTTATATATATATAAATAAATAGATGATTAATAGTGACCCAGCACCTCCTGAAAACAACACAGTGTTGCCTTCTGCAGAAATTCATGGTGGGGGGGCTCCTCTGCTCATCATGGAATCATAAATTCATTATGGTTGGAAAAGATCATCGAGCCCAACCATTCCCCCAGCACTGCCAAGGTCACCACTGACCCCTGTCCCCAAGGGCCACAGCCACAGGGATTTTAAATCCCTCCAGGGATGGGGATCCACCACTGCCCTGGGCAGCTGGGCCAGGGCTGGAAAGCCCTTTCCAGGAAGGAATTTTCCCCAATATCCAATGTAAACCTCCTCTGATGCAACTTGAGGCCGATTTCCCTTGTCCTGTCACCTTTTTTTTTGAGGAGCAGAGCCTGACTTCCCCCTCCTGTCAGGGAGTTGCAGAGCCAGAAGGTCCCCCCTGAGCCTCCTTTGCTCCAGGCTGAGCCCCCCCAGCTCCCTCAGCTGCTCCTGCTGCTCCAGCCCCTTCCCAGCTCCGTTCCCTTCCCTGCACACGCTCCAGCCCCTCCGTGTCTCCCCCGTCTGAGGGTCCCAGAGCTGCCCCCAGGGCTGGAGGTGCCTCAGCAGGGCCAGCACAGGGGGACAGTCATTGCCCTGGGGCTGTGGCCACATTTTTGATATCACTCAGGATGCCCTTGGCCTTCTTGGCCACCTGAGCTCACGTTTGAGGAGAGAAAACTTCCCAATTCAGCGCCAGGTCCTCCCAGGGAAAGCAAAAAAAACAGGACAGAAAATGTAGTGATTGGGTCCTGATTAGGTTCTAGTTCATTTGGGGCCACCTGAAACACAACCTCAAAACCCTGAGGGTCGTGTGACACACGAGCAGGGCAAGGTAACCAGCTCATGTTCAGCCTGTGCCCTCCTAAAACAACACCACCGACGTTTCTGCAAACACAATATCCCCCAAAACACCCCAGAGCCAAAAGCACGCGAGTGAAGAAACGTCCTGGGGGGAGTGTGACAGGGAGGGCTTTCATTTCATGGCTGGTTGCAATGTCTGTTCAAAGCCCAGCACCACCGAGAAAGAGCCCAAGATCAAATGGAGGATGAATGGCTGGAACAAAACCCACTCTCACCACTCGATCCACAGATGATTCCCCGGGGAAACCCTCACAAAAGAGGGCTCAGCCTTTCAGAGAGAAACTTTCTGGGGATGTTTTTCCCATGTGCCGTTTTATAGATCACAAAAGTCGTGGAAATCAAGAGAGATCCTGAGGGGACAGGGATGGACTTCCCAGTGAGCCACCAACAAAGGGGCTGTTTGCAGAATGGGAACCAGCACCAAGCCTTTGCAAACAAACAATGTGGAATTCTTGGCTCCAAACAATGGCTTAAAAAAAAGAGGAGGAGGGGGAAAAAAAAGGACTTATTTCATGGTATTTCCAACGGCCTCATCCTGCTGGATGAATCCTCCTCAGGACATCCCTCAGGAAGGTGTTCCTGTGATCACGTGGCCATTTCTGGGATGGAGATACTGTGTATGTGGAATTAGAAGCCTGTTAGGAAATGCCAGAGGCGGCTTTAAATTAATTAATAAACGTATTTAAAGCACAGTCAGCACACTGAAATTAGGATTCTTCTTCCTTTTCCAGAAAACTTGTTTTTCTGAGGTATTTTTTTCCCCTTGTTATTTGTAACTTCAGTTTCTCAAATACCCATTGAAGAGCCTCCTATCCTCCTGGAACACCACAGGACAAGCTCCACTCAGCCAGAAAGTCTTGCTGTGCTGCTCCCTGGAGACAACCCACAAATTTTTGGGTGTCACAAGACTCAATTCCATGCACTCAGTGACTCTTCTGGGAGGTTGGGTTTGGTTTCCCACTCAAGGTCACACCTTGCTGCCACAAAAGGGACGGCACAGGAGCCTCTCCCTGCCCTGTTCTGCCTCAGGCAGGAAAATTTGGCAGATCCTGTGACCCCAGTTAAATCACTGATGTGCTGTTTTATCCTCCCCAAACTGGGGAATACTTGTATTTTAAGGCACAAAGCCAAGCTTAAACTCCAAGCCCACCTGGCCCAAGGTGTAGAACAGCTCCAACCTCCTGCTCCTTTTCTCCCCTGGGAGCCTGTCCAGCTTCCTTCCCACCACTTATCCACATTCTCATCCTACAAAGGGCTTTTTCCACACATCTCACATACATTATATATGTGGAACATATACACATATTATATTTACAAATACAAATCGAGTTCTACAAGGAAAAGGTCAATTCCTCCCTTCTCTCACATTCCTGCACAGATTTAAAGGCCACAGACCTATTTTTGCTTGAGAAATTTCGGTCAGGCACCCCAGGAAAAGCACATTTCCTAACAAATAACGGGCTTAGCTTTAAGTTTTCTCACGTTTTAATGCATCACCCTGGTCCAGTTTGCCCGAATGATTATCGAATTTTGAATGACCAACCTATTTCTACAGGGAGAATAAGGAGATATATATATATATAGAGATAGATAGATAGATATAGATATATTTTAAATTTGTTTTAAACAGAGGAGAGATGCTCTGGACAAAGAAGAGAACAGATATTCCTGTGGTTTCAGAAGATCCCAGAGTAGTTGAGGTTGGGCCACTCGGTCCCAGCCTCCTGCTCAAGCAGGACCAACCAAAACCGAGTTGCCCAAGGCCGTGATTTTTCTCTCACCTTCAGTTTTTGAGCTTCTCCTCTGACCTTGAGCAGCTCCGTGATGGAATCCACGAATCCCTGGTAGTGGAAGTTGCACATTTTCTCGATCTCCCGGTCGTGGTTCCGGATCCGAGCTTCCAGCTTCTCCATGAACCGACCGTGTTCTTCTCCATCGTAGACAGACCTGGGGAGAAGATGCCAACACTTGGTCAAGGTCCCAAGGTCTGTCACTGTCACAGGTTCACGAGAAATACCCAAAATGTGAACTTCAAAAGGGAACAGATGGGATTTCTCTTTCCATAAACCAAGCACCGAACTCAAGGTTTGAAAATGTTTCTCCCAAAAATGTTTCTCCCGAAAATGTTTCTATTCCGACCCTTCTCTCTCCACCACTGACGTTCCCTGAGGGATGAGAACCAACCCAGCACTGGTGGAGCTGAAACCTTGGACACTTCCAGGGATCCAGGGGCAGCCACAGCTTCTCTGCCCAACCTGGGCCAGGGCCTCCCCACCCTCCCAGCCAGGAATCCCTTCCCAATATCCCACCTAACCCTGCCCTCATTCAGCTTCAGGGCAAATGGAAAGGTGGAAACTCAAACCAAATTTCTCTCCTTCAAATCAAACGTTTCTCTAGAAAGCAGAAGGACCAACCGGTCACACCCTGAAAGGATGGGGGGTTTCAGGGGGTTGTTTTCCTGGTTTTTTACATAAATACAGGTATTTTTTATGGATTGAAGTCACAGTATTTTTGAGAAGTGCTGCTGGCTCCCAAACCTGAATTTTCTCCCAGTCCAAAAGAATTTTCGTTGTGAGTTTTATGGAATCTGAGCTTGTGTCAGCAATTAAGGTCAAATTAATTATACACTGGATTCCAGGCAGGATTTAGAGATAAAGGGGTGGGAATGGCAGAGCTGTAACAAGAATGAAATATTTAAAGAATTATTAATCACAGTGACAAGCAGCACTTCAGAAAGAATCAGAATTCCATGAATCCAACTGGACACACTCCTGCAGCAAGTCATGAGATCCCCCTTGGTGTGATCTGTGCTCACAAGGAGCTCTGGAGAATCCCACCTCTCCAATCCACAAAGGTCTCAAGGAAGTACAAAAAAATACCAAGACAGGACTAAAAGTTGCAGAATTTTACTCAATAATTTACTTAATTCTTATTCTTTAAAACCTGCCCAGGCAATTTCAATTCGACAGTTTCAGTTAAAGATTCCCATGGGCCAAAACAAAAATGCTAAATAAATGCAAATAAAATGAAAAAAAAAAAAAGCCCCAAAAATGTCAGTAAAATTTAAAACAAAAATGCCAAATAAATGTAAAGAAAATGCAAAAGAAAAATGCCAAATAAATGCCAATAAACCTGTTTAAAACTCGACATAAAATAACCCAGACCCCAGGAGTAGAAGCCTTCAAAGGTGACCACGTTGCCTTCCTCACTCACTGGTTGGTGCTAAAGGTGAAAAAAAAAAAAGAGAACTTCCTCAAATACCATGAAAGGCACCACTAATGCGGTGCTGGTGGTTTTTCCTTAAAGTTTCAAGGAGTTGTGGTTGGAAAAACCTGAAATTTGGAGCCTGAGTGCCATCTAGTGCTGAAAGGCCTCTCTGCAGGGTCTCAGCAAACCCAACGACACAAACTCACTCTTAATTCAAGTTTGACAACTCCACACAACGAGAAAATACAAATAGGTGAGTTGTGTTTGTACTCAGGTATAGATAATTTAAAAAAAAAATAGTAATTTCGGGTGCAAATTAATCGGTTTGCACTCAAATGTGTGTATGCACCTGTCAATGGGGGGGGAAAAAAACAACTCAAAATTACTTACAAACTCCAGGCAAAACCCTCTTTGGAAATGACAAATCTAAGACATTAAGGTTGATGATTAAAACCTTTTTTTTTTTTCTTCTTTAGTTAAAAAAAAAAAAAAAAAAAAAAAAGAAGTAGTTGGTGTTCAGGCAGTAACAAACCCCAGCAGATGCTGGGTCAGCTTTAAACTCAGATTTAAGCTCAGATTTAAGCAGATTTTGTATTTTCCCTTCTGAATTTTCCCAATCCTCCCTCCAAGAACCAACATCCTTGATTTCCATCCTCCCTCCAAAACACATGTGAACAGGGAACAACCAAGCCAGACCCAGGTGCAACACATTCCAAAGTCCACTCTGACATTATGGGATGTCACCTTGTGGCCTCTGGGTTGAACATCATCATATCAATAACACTCAGTGATTAGTGGTGACTCTCCACTCAAACAACGTCAGGACTCGGTTTGGTGGCACAAAGAACAAATCTCTCCCTCCCAGTCGTGTCAAAACACCCCTCAAGTCCCAGACTTCACCATCATCACCTTCCACACCGGTTCCAGCTCTGGTTCCCGGCACAAAGAACAAAACTCTCCCTCCCAGTCGTGTCAAAACACCCCTCAAGCCCCGAACTCCACCATCATCATCCTCAGTCCCCTGGTTCTGGCAGAGATCCAACTTCCTCAGGTGTTCCTTCAGCTGCCAGGAGACCACAGCAGCCTGGAAAATTCACCCTTGTGATCCCAAATCCTCGATGTGTGTTCAGTGTGACCCACCCAGCAATTCCCAGTGTCCTCAAGGCCAACTCTGCCTCTCACCTGATCCACTCCCTGAGCACCTTCGATACAGATCATTTCCCTTCCAAAATCAACACATCTGGGGCATTATTCTCCCTACTTCTTTCCTGACAAATCTTTGGGATACCCACTGCCTTCCTCTGGATCTACAGGTCCCTCCAGCTGCTCCCCCTCAATCCCATTTCTCCTGCACATCCACTCTGCTCCCACAGCCCGCCTGGATCTTCAGGGAACAATCCTGAAACAACTGATAATTCAAAAGGCATTAAGGGTGACGCACAAAAAAAACACTCTAAAAGGAAAATCATCTTCCCTGCGTGTTTATACCATTAATAATCATGACAGCACAATAAAAAAATACAGCGAGGGGAAAGAAAACACAGCTCAGAATTGCTTTGGGCTGTTCCTTCTCCTGGTTGTAACAACACAGAACTGGGACAGAAACTATAGAAAATGATCCTTCAGGCTGCCTTCTTTTTTTTTTTTAATTTTGCTATAAAAAATTGCTGGTCAAAAAGCTCCTCCACAAAAAGGCTTTTGATTAAAAAAGGCTGAGAAAGAGTGGTCTGTCCCACATGCACTTATCTGATTATTTCAGGGCAGGCTGTAATTCTCCCCACTCAAGGCTCTGCTCAGTGACAGATCTGTCTGGTTTATATTTTTTTAAGTGCACTCATTAAACCATTGAAGATGACTTTCAAATTTCTTGGATTGGATTGTTAAGTTTCACAATTTCTGCATTCATTAAAAATCCGCCTTTTTTTTTTTGCCTTTTTTTTTCTTTTTTTTTAAAAAAAAAGGTCAACTGGAAAAAATCTTTCCAGGAAAGCCACAAATGCATCAGGAGTTGCCATCTGCAGCCTGGAGTTACTGCAAAGTTTATCCCCCAAAACAGGGGCAAACCAAAGCTGGTGCACACCAAGAAGCCAAACCACTAAAAATAGGGATGCCACAGACAAATATCCAGCTGTGCCACAGGTCATAAAATCACAGGATATCCTGAGTTGGAAGGGACCCATCAGGATCATCCAGTCCAACTTCTGGCCCTGCACAGGCCCAGCCCCAAGAGTCCCCCCCTGTGCCCCAGAGGATCAGCCAAACCCTCCTGCAGCTCTGGCAGCCTTGGGGCTGTGCCCACTGCCCTGGGGAGCCTGGGCAGTGCCCAACCAGCCTCTAGGGGAAGAACCTTTGCCTGAATTCCAACCTGAGCCTGCCCTGGCACAGCTCCAGCCATTCCCTGGGTGCTGTCCCTGCTCACACGGAGCAGAGATGGAGCTGCCCCTCAGAGGAAGCTGCAGACCCCGATGAAGCCTCCCCTGAGCCTCCTCTTCTCCAGCTGAACAACCCAAGTGCCCTCAGTGCTCCTCAGGTGGATGCACAGGTGCCTCTGCCAGTTCCCAAGTGGCACAAAGGGAGTGGTGGCTCAGGCAGAGGCACAAATGTGTCCGTGGGGAACGTCCCACACCTCCGCCCTCCCTCGGCATCCCAGAGCCTCGCTGGGCTCCCTGTGCTCAACCCCCACCTGGACACGGATACTCCACTGCCTTCCCAGCCACTTCTTCATCCACAAGAGCAAAAGTGGGCAAAGAGCAGAGGTTTTGGGGGGATACAGCCAAGGGAAAACTGAAAGGGGTAACAACCTCCTTAAAACATGGTCAGACAGGAGGACACAATCCCAGAAGGGTTTGGGTTGGGAAGAACCTGAAACACCACCTTGTTCCACCCCCTGCCAGGTTGCTCCAACCTGGCCTTGGACAATTCCAAGGATCCAGGGGCAGCCACAGCTTCTCTGGGCAACATCTTGGGTGTTGTCACCAAGCACCAACACAACCTACACTCCCTCCAGCCCTGCTTTAGACACTTCTTGGGACTGCTTCCAGGCTGGCAGGTCCTACCCAGACACCACTTCCATGCGAGAGAACTGCCAGAGGAGCTTTGAGTTACTGCAGAGGCAGAAATTAATGCTAGAAGATGTTTGGGAATTCACTTTGCAGGTCCTGCCTACATCTTGTGCTCAGTAAGGGGGGACTGGATTTAAGCTGAAAGAGGGCAGGGTTAGATGGGATACTGGGAAGGAATTCCTGGCTGGGAGGGTGGGGAGGCCCTGGTAAAGGTTGCACAGAGAAGCTGTGGCTGCCCCTGGATCCCTGGAAGTGTCCAAGGCCAGGTTGGAGCAACCTGGGCTAGTGGAAGGTGGCACTGGATGGGCTTTAAGGTCCCTTCCAACCCAAACCATTCCATGACCTGGTTAAGCACAGGGCCTCAGGCAGGCCTGCAGAAGGCCAAGCCACAAGGCTGACCCTGCAACTTGATTCCCAACAAGAGCTGCCTCCGGGATGAGACTCAGAAGGAACCTAAATAAATTCAGCTGAAAATACAGAGGAGGGAAGTCTCCGGGGGTGGAATGAAAGAGATCTGGAACAATGCAAGGAGGACAATCTGGGGACAGTGGAACACAAGTGACTTGCTTTTGTTTTCAATTAATAAGTGGAACAAATTCCTGAGTCTGTTGTGGACTTCAGTTTAATTCCCTCCCCCCCACCTTTAAAACTTCTGTAGTGGTTTGAATCCCTCCGAAACATTTTCTTCTCATTAAGCTACATAAAAGCATTAGCAGTTTGTTTAATCTCAGCCTGACTTTTGTAATAAACAAATTCACTACTGAGCATTGCAACAAAACAATCACAATTTCAAGAGTGGGCCAACAGCTCCACGGAAAAAAGGTCAAAGAAAGTTTTTAAGATTAATATCGAACTGTTGAGAGTTTAATCCTCATGATTCCCAAGTTTATCCACTTAGGACACAGTAGCAGCACCTCATACTCCAAATACAACCCACTGAGGTTACACCTCAAGTTACCTTGGTGGAAAATTTACTTTTTGTTTTCATTCTTCTAATGAAACAGAATTGAAGCCCAGAATTGAAGCCCAGAACTGAAGCCCAGAATTGAAGCCTGCTCTGCTTTGTCCTATCACCCACACAGGTTTAATTCACATCAAAAATACAGAGAAAGCCACTTTTTTCCCCCCTTTTTGGAAGAGTGTAAGATCTATAATCATAAATATATTCGTTATTCCCATTTAAAAGCATTCCCACATGGATTTGTCCTGCTTAGACTCACATCTCTTGCACACAAGTTTCCCTCACCATCCTATTTTCTGTTTACAATAGAAATCATTCCGATCACCATAAAATTCCACTAAATACCAGCAATATCCCAAGGTTATGGGGTAGAAAACAAAGCAGGTGCTGAAGAGCACCACTATATTTTATTTTTTGGCAGGATAACCCTGGTTTCCTAACTGGGAACACCTTGATCTCAGCCAGGTCCTGGCACGGCCCCGGTGGGCGTTCCCACAAGTGTTCCATGAGGAACACCGCAGAGAGAATTCCCAAAAACCACATGCATACGCTCCTCAAAAACCACCCGAGAACCCCCGTTACTTGTCAATGGCCTCAACCAGAAGGAGCTTTTCAACAGGGCTTCCACATGGATTTGCTCTGGGCCTGGTTTTCCTCAGCGGTTTGAGGAGCAAATTGGAAAATGGGAACGCCAAGAGCTGCACTTTGGAAAGACGTCGGTGCCACCAAAGCCAAGGGAGCCATAAGTCATGGGGAAAGCGGCAGCCAAAGACCTCGGGAAGCTGGAAGTGTTTCCAGAAGTCAAGAAGGATGAAGGTCAGCAGAGGCGAGGGCACGGTGGTGCTCCAAGGAAAGGTCGGAATCGGGAGCACAAGTTCAACAGGATCAAGGGGAAGGCAGCAGAGACCAAAAACTCCACATTAGCCACAACTCCTGATTTATTGGTCAAGAAGAGCCAAAGGAATCGGGTTTAGATTTGAAGGGAAAGGGCTGTGAGGACACAAGGAGCACAAAGCCATGGAAGAATCCTCTGCTATAGAAACATGGAACCATTTAGGTAGGAAAAGACCTCTAAGATCATCGAGTCCAATCATCAACTCAGCACCAGTGTGTTCACCACTAAACCACGTCCCAGGTGCCACATCCACACACCTTTTGAACGTTTCCAGGGATGGCAGCCTGTTCCAAAGCCTGACCATCCCTTCAGGGAACCCCCCCAGCTCTCCCAGCCTGGCTCCAGAGCTGAGGGGCTCCAGCCCTGGCAGCAGCTCCGGGGCCTCCTCTGGACCCGCTCCAGCAGCTCCACGTCCTCCTCGTGCTGGGGGCCCCGGAGCTGAGGGAAGCATCATTTTGATAAACTTTACAGAATTCCTATTTCAGCCCTCACATCTATAAAAGCACATCCAATTACCACAGCACAATTTTAATGTCTCTACTTGCTGTGTTATTGCCCAATAAAAGCTTCTTCCCTACGAACAAAAGCTCGTTTTGTTGTCTTACGAATTGTTTAACCAAGTTGACTCTTTTTTTTTTTTTTTTTTGGTGCATTCTTGGCTTTAAGACCCGTCCCCTCCTTTCTGCTGTGAAGAAATGTTGTCACAGCGTCCAACAGAGGCACAACAAATCCTCGGGACGTGCGCGATATTAAACGCGCGGCGTCGTAAAACCCCCCCGAAACCCATCCAAACTGCCAGAGGAAGGATTGATAACTTCCAGGACCGAGGACGTTGCTCATCCATGTTTTTTTTTAAGAGGGAAGCAGCAGCCTCACACTCCCTGGCATCGTGTCCCTGCTCTCAACAGCACAAACTTCCAGCTCCTTCCTCTGGCGGAAGCGCGTGGTTGAGCGTCAAGGTCAACTCGAGGTCTCACTCGGAGGCAAAAGTTGAACGAGTGGCACAGCTCGGTCCCTCGCTGCCAATTCATTGTGTTGGGAAGTTCCTGACTTCCAGCAGCAGATGGATTTGTGCTCTGCAGGCGGTGCCAGCAGAAAACAGCTCCCTGCCAGCTCCTGCTCCGGCCCCAGTAACGACGCCTGCGCCACCACCCAGTCCTTCACCCTCTCCCGAAATCATGGAATGCTTTGGGTTGGAAGGGACCCTAAAGACCAGCTCATTCCCCATGGGAAGGGACACCTCTCACTAGATCAGGTTGTGAGGCTACTTTTAAACATCTTTATAACCTTGATCCACTTAATCAAACCAGATCCGGAGAAACCACTCGAGTGGCTCCCGAAGGAAACGACGCAACGGGGACTCCTGGCAGGGACAAGAATCATCTGACCCAGATTCTCTCACCAGTACAGTCTGAGTCAGAGGAGACTCATTCTCATCTACAGCCTAATAACTGACTTTGAAAGTTCACATGCAAGTCCCAGATTGGATGACACGGAGGCTCCAGTTGCTGGAATACAGATCCCTGGTACCCTCTGGGACATCTGCCTAGGATAGTTCAACAGGGCACAGGACCTACAAGGGACCAGTGCTTTTTCGAGAGGCAGCTGGAGACCAGACAAGACTCATCACGGCATCACCAGCAGCACCAGGAACATTTGGTTCTGCGGCCTGTGTGGGTTTAATAATTAAAAGCCTTTTTGTTCACTTGGAGAAGACTCAGGTCATGAACCCAAAAGCAGAGAAGTCCTGCAGGAGACACGCTCAAGAATCCATTTGACTTGATGAATCCACATAAAAGGGCTTCCCAGAGAGAAAACTGGGAATGGCAGAAGACATTTAGTGCGTTTTACTCCACCCTTGTGGTTCTCCATCATTTTGTTTCTCCAGGTCGATGCCCCACCACAGCCCCAGGGCCTGTGCAGTCAAAACTCCACAGGACAGTGATGCACAGCACCAAGTGACAATGGATTTTCAATTAAGCTTCACAAAAACTTCATCCGAAGGGTATTTTAACAGCCCCATCCTCAGGGAGGAAAGCTGGATTACCAGGCAATGGGTTTGGGCTGGATGATGACCAGAAGAGGCCTGGAATCACATTCCCATGTAAATATTTGTGTCTAATCAAGAGAGGAAAAACAGTGACTGGGCTTAAATTGACCAGGAAAATTAGGTTAAACATGGGACAAAGTGTTCTGACTGTAAGAATGGTTGAAATCCAAGAGGGATCATCAGGGGATGTTATGGAATCTGTTTAAGTTGATCACCTCTAAGAATAAGTTAAAAAGACATCAAGGAAGAGTGAATTAGGTGTGTTTGCTGCTGGAGAGACCAAATATCTCCTCAGATGGAGGAGAGTCAAGTAAGTGGCTCCTTGAGGTCCCCAAAGCCTTGTTTCCTACAAATTCACCCCACAGAAGAGCTGAAGCTCCTGGGAAAGCTCCTGTTCTTAACCAACGCTCCACTAAGCCCAGAGGCTGAAAGAAACAATGTCTCTGACCCCGGGCATCAAATCTTCCTGGGTTTTTTACATGGATTTCAAAGAACCCAACTCAACTTTCACTGATGGCAACAGATAAACTCCCATTTCTTTCATTTGCACAAGATCAGGTCTTTAAAACCACAGAATCATGGAATGGTTTGGGTTGGGAGGGGCCTTGAAGACCATCCAGTCCCACCCCCTGCCATGGGCAGGGACACCTTTCACTATCTCAGGTTGCTCCTGGATACTTCCAGGGATGGGGCAGCCACAGTTTGTCTGGAAACCTGTGTTCCATAAATATTCCAAAGCCTCCTTAAGAGCTCACTTATGACAATAAAGCACTTTCAGACTGTACATTGCTGGAAAAACAGAGCCACCATAAAGCCACAGCCACCTCCGGGTTGGAATCCAGCTATTCCTTGCCAGGCAAGATGCCGAAGGAAACAAAGGATAATTACCCCTAATGGAAAATATAATGGAAGGACTTGGTTAGAATACCCCTATTAGAGGAGGAATTTCAGATGTTAAAGAGACATTAGGAGGGAGAGCTTGAACAAATTAAGAGCCCGGACTCCAGGAGAGCCAGGAAACTCACGGAGCAACCCCAAAGCCAGGGAAGGCAGAACAGCTACGAGAAACACGAATGCCCCCAGCCGAGGCCAGGATGGGGAGAACTGGCCACGAGCAGAGCTTTCAACTCCCCTCCTCTTTTTGGGAGGACAATGGAAACAATTCCCCCAAGAACAAACGCGATGCGTCAGCGGGCCCCGACTCTCTCCAGCTCTTTCAAGTTTGGAAGGACAGTTGATTTGAGCCATGTGTAGGATGGGAACCGAGCGAGATAAATTTCAGCCCATCCAAAGCTGGTTGACATTAGGACAGGGATGAATCATCTCCACAGTGCCTGTAAACAAGAGCAGTTAAATAAAAAAAAAAACCAGGAGGAAATCTAATGATACACCGCGGTCACACTCCGCTCGAAGCTTCGGAACGTTGGGACCATATGGAGCGTTGCTGGGAGAAGTGTCGACACGAGGGGGCAGACACAAAGCCACAAGAATGGGAGGATGTGGATGTAAAGCCGCCGCAAATGTTCTAATCTCCCTTCTGCCGAGCCCTCGGTGGTTTTCCAGCACGTCCGTGACGGGCCGGGGGAGAGGACGCGCTCGGAGTAACGGGGTGGATGTGCATCAGATGTGGGATTTGGAGCACGAGGCAAAGCTCAGTGGAATCATCTGCTCCGTCTCTGGTCGGTTCTCACTCCGGCCTCGAGCGAGACGCTGGGTTTTAAAGGGGGAAAGCAAAGGATGTGGAACCACGACAGTGTCACCTTCATCTTGGGGATGGTCCTGTGCAGGGCCAGGAGTTGGACTCCATGGTCCTTGGGGGTCCCTTCCTACTCAGCAAATTCTGGGATTTGGTAACTCGGATGTGAAGGAAATATCAACACCAGAGCTCCGGCAAGGCAAGTCCCAGGCAAAAGAATTACTACAGAAAATCCCAAGGTGCACAAAACACCTTGGATACGTCTGGACACGGAAAGATCTCTCTATATGGATTATTCAGAGGGAGACTGAGAGGTAATTTAATCACTAAATGCAACAGGGAATCATTAAGGTTGGAAAAGACCTCCAGGATCATCGAGTCCAACCTCTGACCAAATACCCCCATGTCCTAAAACACGTCACCAAGTGCCACATCCAGTTGTTTTTTGAACACTTTCAGGGATGGGGATTCCACCACTTCCCTGGGGAGCCTGTTCCAATGCTTAACCACTCTTCCAGTGAGGAAATTTTTCCTGATATCCAACTTGAGTAGTTTCCTTTTAAAAAAATAAAGGTCCCAAGCAGCTGTTTAACTCTGGGGAAAAAAATCATAATAGGATAAAATCCCCACAATCCTAAACCAGACAAATTCCAAGCAGAAAGGAGGCATCATAATTGTCATCTCCATGCTTCCAGAGCCTTTGGGAGACACCACTGAAAGAAGGGGAAGAATCAACCTCTCCATCCAGGATCTTCCCAAGTTCATCCCAGAATGTGCTGAGTTGGAAAGGACCCACAAGGATCCTCCAGTCCAACTCTTGGTCCTGCCCAGGACCACCCCAAGTCACACCACATGCCTGAGAGGATCATCCAACACGCACGAACCAGACGTGTCTTGCTCAATGCAGGAGTGAAAATTTAGGCTCCAGCACATGGATATCCATAAATATCCATAAACATCCATAAATATATTTTCCCATGTAATGGGGAATGGGACACAGGGAGTCTTCCCCTTACCCTGAAAGACAGCACAGCTCAGCCAAACTAGGAAAGAGCAGACACGGTTGCCCAAATATTTTACAACAGGATGAAGATGATGGACAGTAGAGGAGAGACTCCAGGACAGGTCAAGGGCATGATAAAGGGATGGGAGCATCTCTCCTACGAGGAGAGGCTGAGAGAGTTGGGACTGCTCAGACTGGAGAGGAAGAAAATTCTTGATCAGCTTATAAAATCATCTGGTAGTGGTTGAGAGGTAAAGAAGATGGAGACAGATTGTTCTCCTTGGTGCCCAGTGACAGGACAAGAGGGAACAGATGGAAAAACCCACTAAATGTAAGAAAACAGTAAAAATAAGAAAGGTAAAATTTCTTCACTGTGAGGGTGGTGAAACACTGGGATCAAAGAAGCATAAAATCTGCTGAGCTGGAAGGGACCCTCAAGGATCATCCAGTCCAACTCCTGGTCCCACCCAGGACACCCCAACAATCCCACCCTGCCCCTGAGAGTGTTGTCCAAACCCTCCTGGAGCTCTGGCAGCCTTGGGGCTGTGCCCACTGCCCTGGGGAGCCTGGTCAGTGCCCAACCACCCTCTGGGGGAAGAACCTTTTCCAGGTGGCCAAAAACGCTGTGGAGTCTCCATCTCTGGAAATATCCAAACCCAGAATAGACACAGTCCTGAATGACCTCTTGTTGACAATCCCACTTGAGGGGTAGGACCAGATGACTTCCAGAGGTCCCAGGTTTTCTGTGATTCTGTGAATATTTTCACCAACACACATCAGTCACTTTTTCTTTCCTTCTCCACCTCCAAAAAAAAAACCCCCCCAAAAAAATTTCAGCATTCAAAGGGGCCCAGGAAATTGTGGACCTGGTGATGAAACAGGTCACAGGTCAAGAGAGATTCTTTCAGATGTTCTTACCTGAGCAGAAATATTGCCAAAGAGAAATAAAGTTGTTAAAGTAAAATACTCCTTCTGATTCCTATTGAAATGGAAAGTGTTCCTAATCACTCTGGCATTTTAATGGCTCTGTCTTTATAAATTATGTAACACAGTTTAATGTGACATGAAGAGAGAGCTGCCTCTAAAGGCCCTGCTCTTATAAAACCATGGAATGGTTTGGGTTGGAAGGGACCTTAAAGCTCACCTTGTTCCACCCCCTGGTGTCCACCAGGGACACCTTCCACCAGCCCAGCTTGCTCCAAGCCCTGTCCAACCTGGCCTTGGACACTCCCAGGGATCCAGGGGCAGCCACAGCTTCTCTGCCCAACCTGGGACAGGGCCTCAACACCCACCCAGCCAGGAATTCCTTTCCAATCTCCCATCTATCCCTGCCCTCTGGCACTGGGAAGCCATTCCCTGTGTCCTGTCCCTCCCTGCCTTGTCCCCAGTCCCTCTCCAGCTCTCCTGGAGCCCCTTCAGGCCCTGCAAGGGGCTCTCAGCTCTCCCTGGAGCCTTCTCTTCTCCAGGTTGAATAGTCCCTCTTAAGCCTCATCTTCCTCTTCTTCCCAAACACGTCAAATTCCAGCAGATCCCAGAAGTCCAGGAGATGAACACACTGTTCTCATCTCTGCTTAGAGCAAAACTCAGGTCATTACACTCACACTTCAGCCAACCAAGCCTTGTTCCACCACCTCCCGTGGTTGATGGACATCAGGCACCAACCTCATCCTCTGCATGGGACATTTGTGCTGTCCCTGGGGACTCTCCAGTGGCAACTGAGGCACAGAGTTCATCCTTCTGTCCATCTCCAGTCTCTCCTGAGCTACCAGACCCTCTTGTCCTCATGGAAGCTGTAGGATGTTGTCACCTTTGAGACTCCCACATCCCCATCCAACACATCCTACCTCTGTCCCCTCCTCCACCAGGGGAGGCTTAGATTAAATATTAGGAAAATACTTGGCCTGGAAAGGGTTGTAAACCCTTGGAAGAGACTGTCAGGGGCGTGGTGGAGTCACCATCCTTGGAAGTGTTCAAAAAACGTGTGGAGGTGGCACTTGAGGACATGGTTCAGTGGTGACCAGGGTGGTGGTGTTGGGTTGATGGTTGGACTTTATCCTCTTAAAGGTCTTTTCCAACCTTAATGATTCTATGATTACAAAGGTAGCCAAATCCAGACAAATCCAAACCCTCAGAGGAAGAATCCAGAGGCACCATGACCCGTTTTAGCTTAGGGAACACTTTGGGAACACTGGTTGAAGGACTTTATCTCCACTGCTGCAACATCTTGTAACAAGGACAATAAAAGAGGCACCACCTAAGTGGGGATAACGGGATGGCAGCAGATCCAGTGCTGGCATCTCCCACCCCCTGGAATAACGGGGAGATAATCCCAAAGGTGGGACAGGTTTTGGGGCTATGACAAACATCAGGTTTCCTGCAGTTCCTTCACACACACACACAAGGGCAATCCCTGGGTCTGGGCAGGTCATCCCTCCTCCAGCTCAGGAGGAAGGAGTCAATATTTCTACCTTTGGAAGGAACAGCAACAAGGAGCGATGGGATGTGGTTTTGCTTATCCTGGCATATCATTCCCTAAATCCTTGCCTGAGCTGGAACAGATGAGCACAACGAAACATCAGGAGGCACTTGGACACCGGGAAGGGATTTTCCATCAAGGATTTCACCAACACAAAGCTTTAAGATTGAGAGCTTGTCTTCACCTTCAGTATTTCGTTATTTGATCTTAATTACACAAAGGCCTCACAGTTCCAGCACAAGGAAGAGCTCCATGGAGCTGGAGGACAGAATCACAAGGAACTTGCCTACAAGGATGTTACAATTCAGTTAAAGAACACAAAAATTATAACAAAAAGAAAAAAAAAGCTTCCTAAATTCTGCACAGACACCGTCCCATAATGTATTTTTTCCGGGAAGCAGCCACCCTGTGGATTTGCCATCCAGCTTTACAGAGGGACATCAATTATCCAGACTCCCCCCCCTACCCCACACAAAGGCTTCCCCAAGGATTACTTCCCGTGGCCACCAGGAGCAGACAAAAGGCAGCAGTGGGAGGTGGTTTTGTCAGCAGGGTTGATTTTCAGAGCCTGGTTTGCCCGTGGTCGGCTCAGCCTTTCCCAAAAGTGATGGTGTGGGCCCTTCTCCAGCTCCTCTTCCTCCTCCTCTCCTGCTTGTCTGCTCACACACTGATAAATTACTTGACCCAGCAAGTCAGGCCAGTTCTCTGAGCCTGGAAGAGCTGTTCTCCTGCCACACTTTCCTTCAGGAAAGAGCTGAGGATATGGGATGTTTCCCACAGAATATGGGTGCTTAGTTCCACCTGCAAGTCAACTGGCACCTAACCTGCAGGTGACCCTCTGAGAAGGTCACAAGGTCAGCAGCGTAGGAAGGGCTGAAACACCAACTAGAACACACTCCAAGTTCTCTTCCAGGCTACTATTTATCAAAAAAACAGCAAAAAAAACCCTCCCAAATTCCCTCCAAGATGTGCTGACAAGAGCTCAGTGCTCCAGACACTAAACAGAACAGCAGCACAGGGCCAAGAGCTGGAAGGAAAAGACCTTTCCATCACCAAACTGACCTCAGGAAAGCTGAGCAAGCAGAAAAGATGCCCAGAAGTTCTCCCCAACTACAGGGGAATATGGACTGTGAACAGGAGACAGAAAGGAATGCTCTACCCCTGAACTTGCACGATCCCAAAAAGGGCTCTAGGGGCAAAGCGTTTTTGGAGTCAAAACAGCTCTGGGTGACAGGGACAAGCTCAAAACAACAGGATTCTGGGACACTGGGGGAAATTTGGGAAGGAAGATTGCTCTGGGGGCAGAGCTTGGCTCAAACAAGCTCCACACACACACCAGCCCACCTCGCCCAGGGGCAGCACCTTGAGTAGTCAGTGAAGTCTTCACCAAACCAACAGGATCCACAGGGCAGATCCAAGAGGGATCAAAACCAAGGATAAAAGCCCCAAGAAGGTGAAGTCACATGTGCCAGATATGGGGGTGATTTAACCACTGCCAGAAGTTCTGGGAGCACCTGAACCCACAAGACGACTGTGGATGTTCAAGCTGTTTTCTCACCAGCTCTTCCAAAAACGCCACCCCGGCGATTCGTGGCTCATGGAGCACCGTGGAAGGGGCTTGGAAGAAGCAGACACACAAAAGGTAATCCAGAGGTAATAAAGTAATCCAGAATAAAGTAATCCAGAGCCACGGCAAACTAAAACCGGGATTGCCGCAGCCTTCGGGCCACCAGAGCTTCAGTGTCACCACCACCCCGTGTCACCACGGCTGAACTGCACCAGAGCACGGCAGGGAGCGTGTGACACACTTTGGAACACACAGGCAGCCAAAAGCAGGGCCAAAGCAGGACCAGCTCCAGGATCTGGAAGGCCTCAACTTGAACTCTGCACGCAGAGAAGCCCAAGCCAAGTATTTCACGCTGCTCCGTGATCCAGGCTCCGACAGCAGCGCCTTTCCTAAGAGCTGAAGCCAGACACGGAATCCACAGGAGGAAAGTTTGCTCAGACGACTGAAAGCTGGACAGCAGAGTTCCCAAAAGCAATTTGGAAGCCCTTTATCACCTCCTGGTGAGCTCAGCTCACCCCTCCACGAGACCACACCACGCAGAAAATGAGAACGGCGGCCTGGAAGCTTCGCTTCCCGCTCTGGATGTAAGGGTGCACCCAGAGCGTTCTGGAACATTCCTGGAAGTAGAACATTACCAAGGATATCTCAAAACATTTGTGTTTGTTTTGGGATCGGTGGGATTCTTTCTGAAAAGCACCTACACTGAAACAAGAACTTAAAACCGCAGAACCTTTAAATGTTTTCTCTTACCAGAAAATCTTACACCAACCTGTCTCCGTTCCCCTTCAAGGGGAAGATCAGGGATATTTCACATCCTGGCAAACACAGGCACAGAGGAATCAAGTGAAATGTCCACTGCCACACAACAAGCCTTGGCTGTGCCAGCAGAGCGTTTTCAGCCACCAGACCTTTCCCCAGGAGCAAGGGAAGCCAAGGAAGCTTGAAAGAAGCCACCAAAGACCTGTTGTCCTAGAAGAACCAGGTTGGTTCTCCTCTAACCCACCTGAGAAGGAACACATGTTCAGCCATCAGCTATTCCAGCCTCCAAAGAAAGATGGAAAACGTGCCAGTGTTGAGCAGGAAGAACGGGAGCGTGATGTTGGAGCAGCAGGAGCTGCTGCATCCATGGACACGGCCCAAGCTGGGCAAATCCCGCAATGGGAGAGGAGAGCAAACACCAGGAGTTTATTCCAGGCTGGTCCTGCCATTCAGTCTCCAAAATCTTCCATAAAAAGCTCCTTCTCCCCCATAATCTCATCGTCTCCACTATCCCAGTGGTCAGGTGAGCCAAGAAGGGCAAGGGCCCCTGGTCTGTGTCAGCCCTGGTGTGTCACAGCCCCAGGGCAGTGATTGTCCCCCTGTGCTGGCACTGCTGAGGCACCTCCAGCCCTGGGGGCAGCTCTGGGACCCTCAGACAGGAGAGACATGGAGGGGTTGGAGCGTGTGCAGGGAAGGGAACGGAGTTGGGAAGGGGCTGGAGCAGCAGGAGCAGCTGAGGGAGCTGGGGGGGCTCAGCCTGGAGCAAAGGAGGCTCAGGGGGGACCTTCTGGCTCTGCAACCCCCTGACAGGAGGGGGGAGCCGGGGGGGGGGTCGAGCTCTGCTCCCAGGGAACAAAGGACAGGAGGAGAGGGAATGGCCTTAAATTGCACCAAAAGAGGTTTAGGTTGGATATTGGGAAAAAATTCCTCCTGGAAAGGGTTGTCCAGCCCTGGCACAGCTGCCCAGGGCAGTGTTAGAGTCCCCATCCCTGGAGGGATTTAAAATCCCTGTGGATGTGGCACTTGGGGATATGGGTCAGTGGTGGCCTTGGCAGTGCTGGGGGATGGTTGGACTGGATGATCTCAGAGGGCTTTTTCAACCTAAACAATTCTATAATTCCATTAACCCTGTAATTCCATCCCCCAAATTAAACAGGGAAATTCAGCAGAATTCAGAATAGGGAAAAAAACCTGAACTACAGGGAAAGCAAATTCAGAACAGGGGAAAGCCCATCCCAAAACAGGGACATGTTGCCCCAATGCTCATTTTCCAGAAATGGTGCTTTTCTAATGAGCACACGCTGCCCATGCACTAATTAAACGAATTAAAACACAACCATTTTCAGCTGCCACCTGCACAGGGAAAGGTGGAAGTGCCCTTGTGCGAGACCAACCTGCACTAAAACAGCCAAGGGGCCACAGCAAGAGCACCAAAAAAACCTTTGTCTGAGCCATTCCAAGGGTTTCATCCCTTCTTCTTCTTCCCCATCTTCAGGAATGAGATGCCAACAATTGGGTTTGGCCACAGAGAAATTCCCTCGTGTGCTCCCAACTGGAATTGTTGCTCAGGAGCTTCATCACCACCTGATGGCAATTGTCACATTCCCACCCTCTTCCTCTTCCTTCTCCTCCTCCTCTGCTCCCCTCAAGCCAACGTTCCTCCATTTCCAACCATCCATTACAATTCCTATCAGTGACTTGGGCTTTTTTTGCTTAATTTAAGGCAAAGAACTCTGCACAAAGACAATTTAAAACTTTTTACCCGAGAGTTTTGGGGACAAAAAAAAAAAAAAAAAAAAAACACCCAGAGCAGTGTGACAGCACAGGAAAAATGAGGCTAATTAATTAATATTTAGGTGCAAGCATCTCAGCAAGACACTGTGGTCAGTCTTGAGTGAGGTATCTGCCCATCCTGTGGTTTTTAAAAGATCTGCCAGCACAGACCCAACTTGTTCAATCACTGCAAATAAATGAGAAATGATTGGATTAGTAAGTGAGAAGATAAAACAGCTACAACAGCAGCAGTTTAGAGCTGCCAGGGAAGGGAGCCCTCAGTCCTGCACTAAAATAACCAAAAATAAGCTCTCTGTGCTGGCTTGCAGAGGAATAACATTTGTTCTCGACTTGTTTTATGAAATCACAGTAAGAAGGGATGTCTGTGCTTGTTTAGGCTTCAAATTGAGCTCAGCCCAGATTTCAGCTTAACTGCTCAGTCCAGATTTCATCTTAACTACACCTTCACTCACCAAGAATTAAATCATTTCCAAGCACAGCAAGCTTTGAGTGGCACCTGACCCACGTTCTCAAGAGGCTGGAGGATTTTCCCCCCTCCTTAATTCCTGACTTCTGGATGGGATAACAGGATCTGATTGATCCAAGCAGGTCATTGTGGATGCTCAGTGTCCAAGGAGCAGAGAGCACCAAAACACCAGGGCTCCCCCCCCCCCAGAACAATTCCACTCCATCTTTCCTATATTTATTAATATTTTCAAGAAGAATTTTCAAGCTTTTCCTTCAGAGAACCTTGAAGGAGAGCTCCAGAACCCCCAACAGTGACAGTGCTGGTGGGAATCTCCCAAACCTTAAGCCACATGTTGGACAAACACACATTTTTAACATTTAAACAGAAATAACCCCAAAAGGGGTTCTTGGCACCAGGATTTGATCCCCAATGGAGATGAACAAAGAGAATATGACCCTTGTTTGTTCAGGCTGGATTTCTCCAGCTGTCCCAGCTCTGCATCACAAAAAAAACAGGTTAAAAGAGACACCCAGGGAGGGTCTGCAAGTCACAGAATCCCCAAATATCCCGTTGGAAGGGACCCACAAGGATCACTGAGTCCAACACTTAGCCCTGCACAGGCCCAAGCAGGACAAGTCTTTAAGGAAGAAAACAACCACTATTCATCATATTTAGTCTCTTTAAAGCATTATTTGTGGTCTGTACTTCATCCAGCTCCACTCATTTCTCTCTCAGTTCCCTTAATCTATTTAAAGAAATTAATTATCCCAGTTTTTACTCTCATTAAACTTGGTTGTTTTTTTTTTTCCCCACTCACCATTTTTTTTTTTTTTTTGCTATTTGAAAGCCTTACCATTTTCTTTGGGAGGTTATTTTTTAGAGGATTTGGGAGGATTGAGGTGGCTCTGGTAAATCAAGGGTCACTCAAAGGATGTCACATCACATAGCGAGGCCATGCCCTCAGTTAAGGACAAGAGGGAATAAGATGGGAATAAGCAAATCCAAGCTGGATAAATCCTCTTGGGATGCAGCACACAAGTCCTAAGCACCCACAAAACAAACTGTAAGGTATTTTGAAATAATAATAATAATAATAATAATAATAATTTATTATTTCACAGTGTTGAGGCTTCTAGTTTTTATTGCACATTGTGTGCAATGAAAGAGCTGAAAGAAGGTTCCATAAATAAATGGGAATCATCAGGATGTAGATGGTGCCAAGGCTTTTCCAGGGCACCAGAACCTTCCTGGGGATCCTTCAAGAACCTGAAGGCAACCAAAGGGATGAGTTTGGCAACGCTGAGAAGGGAGAATGGGAAGCAAATACAGCATAGAAGGAAAGGGATTTGGCCAGGGAGGAAAAACCCACCAAGGACAGTCCCAAAACTGCAGCAGGAGAGGGGGAAAAAACCTTTCAGACATCACTTGTGTGGGCAAAGGTTTGAGCTCCTCACAGACATCCAAAAGCACCAGAAAACCAGGGCAGAGGCCAAGGAAAACACGGCACTTCCCAAGGTAAACAGGACACATCCCTGGCTCAAGGTGGGATGGATGGGATGAAGGGAAGGCACCAAGATCTGCTCCTGGAACTGCCAAGAGAATTCCCACTCCCTTCTCACCCATTTGCAGGGAAAGGCACCCAGAACACGAGGCTGGAGGGAGCCAAACCTGAGATTTGAGAGCTGACACTTCTCATTTCCAGGCTGGGCAGGGCAATTAAACCCAAGCAACGACTTCTGGAGTCAAGGAAGTGATTAATTTGTCCACAGCTGATAACACCAATCGCTTATCCCAAATCCTGGCTGGCTGATGGCTCATCCTGGTTTAATATTCCACCAGCTTCACTGGAGGCAAGGGACAGGGCTGGCAGAGCAAAGGCTTTTACATCCAGACAGTTGAAACTGTAGATTTAGCTGTTAAAACATATAATTGGAAATCTATTCCTGCCTAGAAAAAGGCTGGAAAGTGAGGAAAAATAAGTTGGACAAGTAGAGGCACCAATAGATACAACACCAACCCACAGAAAGAACCCAAATCCTGCATCCATCCCTGCACAGAGCTGTGGGATCTGGAACCTGGGACTGTCCTGTAGTCTGAGAGACCTTATTTATAAATGTTATCTGCAGTCCCAAAATCCCTCAAGCCACCCACAGCACTTATCTAGGGATGAAAGGCATTCCTGTGGGATCAGATCTGCTCCCTAAAGCCAAGGAGCAGTTTGGGATATGTGACTGCAAGTGTTCCAGACGTTTTTGTAAGGACTTGAAGGGGCTGACAGGAAAGATGGAGAGAGAGCATTTACAAGGGATGGAGGGACAGGACACAGGGAATGGTTTCCCACTGTCAGAGGGCAGGGATAGATGGGATATTGGGAAGGAATTCCTCCCTGTGAGGGTGGGGAGGCCCTGGCATAGGTTTGGCAGAGAAGCTGTGGCTGCCCCTGGATCCCTGGAAGTGCCCAAGGCCAGGTTGGAGCAACCTGGTCTAGTGGAAGGTGTCCCTGCCCATGGCAGGGGGTGGCACTGGATGGGCTTTGAGGTCCCTTCCAACCCAAACCATTCCAGGATTCTATAAGTACTTTTCACATCAATCTGAAGATGTAACCTCCTGCTTTGCACTTTTTAACTCTATTTCCAACCACCAGAAGCAACTTTCCTGTTCCCTGAGAAGGGTGCTTGGGATCACAGAGTCATGGAATGGTTTGGGTTGGGAGGGACCTTAAAGTCCATCCAGTCTCACCCCCTGCCATGGGCAGGGACACCTTCCACTAGCCCAGGTTGTTCCAACCTGGCCTTGGACACTTCCAGGGATCCAGGGGCAGCCACAGCCTCTCTGCCCAACCTGGGACAGGGCCTCCCCACCCTCCCAGCCAGCAATTCCTTCCCAATATCCCATCTAAACTTGCTCACCTTCAGCTTAAGGCTATTCCCCCTTGTCCTGTCCCTCCATCCCTTGTCCCCAGTCCCTCTCCAGCTCCCCTGGAAACCCTTTAGGCACTGGAAGGGGCTGGAAGTTCTCCCCAGAGCCTTCTCTTCTCCAAAACATTCCTTTATTTCAGCTGCTGTACAAACCCATCCCATTGCATTCAGGGCTGCAGAATTGGAACACATCAAAGGATGGGTTTGATTTCTCAAACTGTGGTGGTTTAAGAGTTTGCAGATCCCCCTCTTCCCCCCGATCCCTCTGGATGGATGTTTGGAACACGTGGGTGAAGAACACACAGAACTTCATTATCAGAGATTCCTTGAGAGGTCAAACATTCCTGGGCTGTCTCACAGCACCCACACACAGGGAAGTGAGCATGGAATGACAGGTGAGCCCATTCCCAAGGGATGCAAGGCAAAGCTGGAATGGGATTTCCCTGGAAAATGAAGCCATCCAAGCCAGGCTGGCTCTCAAATGCTTCCTGTCCTCAGAAAACAAGAAGTGCTCTGGCAGAAGGAGGTATCTCAGCATCAGAGGAAGCCTCACTTGCCCAAAAATCCTATTTAGCAATGGATGGAATCTGAACTAATCCTGGAATCTGAACTAATCCTCCTCAGCCAGTGGGATAAGGATGAACAGTGAGAGGACCACGTCCCTTCAGACACACCCTGCACTATCCCATCCTGGTCCAGCACCACATTCCTCCAGTCCTGCCACTCCACATCTCCCCTCAGGGATGGAGGCACAGAACACATGGAATTAGCAGAGACAAGGTGAACATCAAACCTGCTCCATCCCAGGATCCCATCAGTCAAGTTCAAGCCATGAGGGGATCTGGGCTAATTTGGTTATTTGGAAACCACCAGATGAGGTCAAGGGGTGACATTTACACCTTTAAACCTCTCTCTGTGTGGGAGGAGGGAAAGCCAGGCTGCCAAATGGGAATGAAGAGCCAAATCCTTCCCTGGGAGGGTGGTGAGGGGCTGGGATGGAATTCCCAGAGAAGCTGTGGCTGCCCCTGGATCCCTGGAAGTGTCCAAGGCCGGGTTGGAGCAACCTGGGCTAGTGGAAGTTGTCCCTGAGTTGGAACCAGATGGGCTTTAAGGTCCCTTGGCTTTTCCACCATCATTTTGGGGACTGTGGTTTCAAAATAACCTACAGAAGGTCCCAACTGCCACCCAAAAATCTCACTGCATATGTAAGGTCAGACTTTCCTGAAGGACCTGCTGCTGTTCTCCCTGGGAGACTCCTGGACCAACTTTACTTGGGTTTGTATTAGTTATAAATAGTAAATATTAGATATCAATACTGGATATCAATATTACATGTAAATGTTACATGTAATACTGGATATCAATACTGGATATCAATATTACATGTAAATGTTACATGTAATACTGGATATCAATACTGGATATCAATATTACATGTAAATGTTACATGTAATACTGGATATCAATACTGGATATCAATATTACATGTAAATGTTACATGTAATACTGGATATCAATACTGGATATCAATACTGGATATCAATACTGGATATCAATACTGGATATCAATACTGGATATCAATACTGGATATCAATACTGGATATCAATACTGGATATCAATACTGGATATCAATACTGGATATCAATACTGGATATCAATACTGGATATCAATACTGGATATCAATACTGGATATCAATATTAGCTATAAATAATGGATATCAATATTAGCTATAAATAATGGATATCAATATTACATGTAAATATTACCTGTAATAGTAGAAATAAATAGTAGATATACATGCTACATATAAATAGTTTTTTGGGAGTTTGAAGCCTTATACATCCAAGCATCCCCTTCCAGGTGGTTCCCTCTCCCTTTGGAAGTTGCTCATTTTACAGCTCCTAAAACAGCCCAGCCACTTCCACAGTTTAGGCTTTAAAAGATTTAAAAAAAAAAAAAATAAAATAAAAATAAAAAGAGGATTTTTTGTCAGAGTATGACTTTTTTTGCTGGAAAACTGCCACCCTCAGGATTTGGAATCCAAAGTCTGGTGTTTGTAACTAGGAATTCCTTGTTTACAAGCAATGCCCAGGGAACGCTTTGGGAGGCTGCACTGCAGGTACACAGGGACTGTCCTCAATTCAAATCTGATCCACACACCAGGATCAGGAAAAATCAGGCACTTTTCCACACCTGAAACATCCCCTGCACTTATTAAGTTGTAACCTGCAGCCACAGAACAACTCTGCCTCCGTTTCAGCTCCTCAGAGCAAGAAGAAATCAGGGAAGACTGACTCAAAAGCCTCACTGAAACTGGATATTTGGCTGATAATCCTCCCCACGACCAAAAGCTGCTTTGAACCAAGTCCAGAAACTCAAATGAGAAAACTGGGATTGCAAAACATCATTTTCTTCATTAGAAGCAGCAAACTCAAATTTAATTAGTGGGAATATAATGTGAAAATTCTGTTTTCACCCCTCCCTCACCCCCCAGCACAACAACAGTGATGCAGGTTTGGGCAGTGGAATAAAAAGGGCAATAAATGGATTTTTTTCCAGCAGGAAATTCCATGGAGTGGAAGGAGCAAGAGGTACAGGATCTGGGATGTTCTTTGCACACCTCAGACCGCCCGTAGCCTCTCCCTTTAACAAAGTAACGTTATTCCCGATATTCCCATGTCCCACCCGTCCCACACAAGGCACATCCCAAGGAATCTCACTCTGCCCTTGGGCAAAGTCACTCATTTCCCAGTCGCCGCCTCTGCTCGTCCTGGGAATCCTCTGAACCAAGGAACGATACCGGATTTTGCCACTTGATGGCACCAGAGAAAACCCTATATTTTCACACGACCAGTCCAGATTCCGAAGGCAGGGAAAGCAAGATCTAAACCCTACAGAAAGATGTTGAAGTGTTGGGAAAAGTCCCAGAGGAGACCCCGGAGCTGCTGCCAGGGCTGGAGCCCCTCTGCTCTGGAGCCAGGCTGGGAGAGCTGGGGGGGTTCCCCTGGAGAAGAGAAGGCTCCAGGGAGAGCTGGGAGCCCCTTGCAGGGCCTGAATGGGCTCCAGGAGAGCTGGAGAGGGACTGGGGACAAGGCAGGGAGGGACAGGACACAGGGAATGGCTTCCCACTGCCAGAGGGCAGGGATGGATGGGATATTGGGAAGGAATTCCTGGCTGTGAGGGTGGGGAGGCCCTGGCCCAGGTTGGGCAGAGAAGCTGTGGCTGCCCCTGGATCCCTGGAAGTGTCCAAGGCCAGGTTGGAGCAACCTGAGCTAGTGGAAAGTGTCCCTGCCCATGGCTTTTAAGGTCCATCAACCAAACCATTCCATGATTCCACGATAAGAACACAAGACAAAAAGCGTCCCCCAGACTCTGATATCCCTTCATCCAAACAGTGCATCCAAAGGGATCACACCACTTGTACTTCCAGGCTCCAAGCACAGCCCTCCACGGCCTTGATCACTGAGGCCACACAGGATCCAAACCAGCAACTCAATTCCAGAGACAAAACCTGAATCCAGCAGCATCCGCTGGTGAGGAAATATCGGCACCGACGGAAAAGCGGGAGCATTCACACAGGACACTTGGCCTTCCAGCACAATTCCAGCCAAAAGACCACGCGTGGAGAAGCTGGGAAAACCAAGCCCAAGCCAATCCCGGGCACATCCAGCCCTTCCAGCCCCAGCTGGCCCTTCCCCAAGCCAAGGGGTGACAAAGTAAATCCCCAATCCAATTAAAACGAGCCGGAGTTAATCAAGAGTCGACCACGATGCCAAGGCACCGGGTTACCCACGGCTTCCTCATTCCCACAAAAGTCACACTGTCACAGAAAATCCAGGACAACGCTCATCCCTGGGAGATGAACCCACATGGATGGAGAGGGAAGGTCCTGCCCTCAGCTGGAACCAGAACCCAGAGCTCTCCTGCTGCAACACAGCCAAGAAAACCCCCCTGTGATTTCCAGTCTGGATTATCATCCCATATCCTGCTATCCTGCAGGAATTCCCGCTTTTCGTTGCCATCCCTGCCACCAATGGACAAAAATTCCACCCCCAATTCTCACTAAATTCTCCAAAAGGAGAACCCACGGGAGCCACATCCACGTTTATTACTCCTTTCCCCAAAGCTGTTCCTAATTCTGAATATTTGACAGCCCGGGCTGGCCACGAAACAGGGAAAAGAAGTCAACTAAAAAATTAAAAAGTAGGTCTGAGTGGGGTTTTTCCTGTTGCAGAAAATGCCTGGGATGTGTTTCCACTCGTGCCAAGTACCCAAGAAATGAGAATTTCTCAGTTGGTTTAAAGGCCCTGCAAGGAAATATGAGTCCCAACAAGATCCATGAGGGTTATAACTCGGATTTCTCTCTGTTGTTCTTACACTTCTCCATTGGAGCTGCAGGAAATCTTAATTAAAAGCCTGTGCTGAAAGTTCAGCCCAAAAATACAAAGGGAGCTTCTGTTCCCAGGGTGGAAATCCCACAGAAATCCATCCTGGGAGCCCAAACACCAGTGGGCAACCAAAGCCCTCGTGGAAGGGGAAAGAAAACCTCCTGGGCAAAGGAACTGTCCCATGAGGGAGACTGAGCTCGGGGTTGGTCAATGAGGATTTGCTTTAACAGCCTCTGATCGTCCAGGAATTGGGAATCAGGTCGGTGTCAGGGATTGGGAATGGTTTAGGAATGAAGAATTTATAAAAAAATAAGAGTAAAAATTAAAATAATGATGATAAATTAAGGAAATTATAATAAAATAATAATAAAATTATGATATGAATAATAAAATAACCGTTAAAGTAATAATAAAATAATGCAGAGATAATAATAAAACTAATAATAAAACTAATAATAAAACTAATACTAAAACTAATACTAAAACTAATACTAAAACTAATAATAAAACTAATAATAAAACTAATAATAAAACTACTAAAATAATACAAAAATAATAGTAAAAATTATAATAAAATAAAAACAGTATTAATAATAAAACTAATAATAAGATTAATACTAAAACTAGTAATAAATCTAATCATAAAACTAATAATGAAATAATTAAAATACTAATAAAATAACAACAAAAATAACAACAAAAATAACAACAAAAATAACAACAAAAATAACAACAAAAATAACAACAAAAATAACAACAAAAATAACAACAAAAATAACAACAAAAATAACAACAAAAATAACAACAAAAATAACAACAAAATAACAACAAAAATAACAACAAAAATAACAACAAAAATAACAACAAAAATAACAACAAAAATAACAACAAAAATAACAACAAAAATAACAACAAAAATAACAACAAAAATAACAACAAAAATAACAACAAAAATAACAACAAAAATAACAACAAAAATAACAACAAAAATAACAACAAAAATAACAACAAAAATAACAACAAAAATAACAACAAAAATAACAACAAAAATAACAACAAAAATAACAACAAAAATAACAACAAAAATAACAACAAAAATAACAACAAAAATAACAACAAAAATAACAACAAAAATAACAACAAAAATAACAAAAAAAATAACAACAAAAATAACAACAAAAATAACAACAAAATAACAACAAAAATAACAACAAAAATAACAACAAAAATAACAACAAAAATAACAACAAAAATAACAACAAAAATAACAACAAAAATAACAACAAAAATAACAACAAAAATAACAACAAAAATAACAACAAAAATAACAACAAAAATAACAACAAAAATAACAACAAAAATAACAACAAAAATAACAACAAAAATAACAACAAAAATAACAACAAAAACAATACTAAACTGATAGTAAAATTAATAATAAAATTAATACTAAACTAATAGTAAAGCTAATAATAAAAATACTACAAACATAATAATAAAATAATAAAGCTAATAACCAAAATACTAATAATAACCATAAAACTAATAATAAAGTTAATAATAAAAATAATACAAACATAATGAAACTAATAATAAAGCTAATAATAAAAATACTACAAAGATAATACTACTAATAATAATAAAGCAATTAATAAAAATAATACAAACATAATAAAAAAACTAATAATAGAGTTAATACTAAAAATAATACAAAAATAATACTAGAAATAATACTAGAAATAATAATAATACAAAAATAATAATAAACCTAATAATAAACCTAACAATAAAATAATAATTAAAATATTATTAATAATAAATTATTTTAAAATAACATTGACATTTTATAAATAGGAAATATTTTGCTGCATGCACAGGCAGGGAAGCTTGAGTTTAAATACTGAAGTGCTTATGTGCTGCTACAGCTAATATTAATAATTAATGAAGTCATTAATGAAACATTGGATTTGACTCATGGAATCATGGAATGGGTTGGAAGGGACCTTAAAAATCATCTCATTCCATGTCCATGACATGGGACACCTCCCACCATCCCAGGTTGCTCCAACCTGGTCTTGGACACTTCCAGGGATCCAGGGGCAGCCACAGCTTCTCTGGGAAATCCATTCCAGGGCCTCCCCACCCTCACAGCCAGGAATTCCTTCCCCAGATCCCATCATTATGCTCATGGAAGCAACATTCATTTGAGAAACTGGAAGAGAAAGGGGGAGTTGATACAGATTCCAAAATATTGATTTAAGCCTGAACCAAACCACCCTCTGAGCAACAAAGTGCCATTTCTCTGCCTTAAAGAGAGAAATAAAGGGGTCACTGTACAGAGTAACTTGATCTGTTAATATTATTTACTACTTAATCACTAATAGTAATTAATGGGAGAGCTGTCGGCAGCAGGACTTGGTCCACCCAAGAAGCAAAGCCAGGCAAATTCCCACGAGGAACAAGGCAGGGGTTTGGCAGCACTGAGAGTAATCCCTGGGTAATAAAGAAGGGAGAAAGACAAACTTTCCATCGTGGGTGTCTTGGTGAAAGGCTCTGATCCCATCTCAAAGCTCGAGCAAAGGTCACAGCCTTGACTCAGGAATTTATGATCCCCATTGTGCAAAGGGCAGGGGAGATAAATTAAGTCACCCTTTAAAAAAAATAAACAATAAAACAAGCTTATGGCACTGTCAGTGAACACAAAGCCACTCGGATGGTTGGGATGGGAGGCTCAACACAGCCACAACACGGTACCATTCCCAAAAAACCACACAAGCTTCCCTCTTCTCCGTGGATTTAGGAACCAGGTGAAGCAGGATGATGAGCTCCCACAAACAACAACCCGCAGGGAAATCCACCTCTGAGCTGAAACAGCATTTTAGGGAAGGAGAAAACTCCAAGACATTTCCAGGAGAGCTGGAAAAAAAAAAGGGGGATTTATAATCAACCACCACACCACGGGCACCTCTCAGTGCTGCAGCACAGTTTTCCAGGGAATGGAGGGAGACAGGGATGGATTGGATATCCATCCAGGACAATAAAACACAGTTTAAAAATCCATGTTTACCCTCAGGTTTGTCTGACTATCACCAACCCTCAGGGAAATCAAGTACCTTCAGCAACAACAAAAACCACGGATTAAAAGCGTTTTGAACGGACTCAAGAGCTGGCTAAAAGCATCCCCACTTCACATCCCTTAATGTCTAGTACAGGGATATTTATATTTTTAGAATGCATCCAGCTCTGATGGGTTCATCAGAAAAACACTGATGAGAACTCCAAGAGGTGGAGGGGAAAGAGAAGAGAAAATACTTCATTTCCTGCATCAACTACAGATCGTGGAACAGGAGGGCTTGAAAAGCAGCAACACCAACAAGACAAAGACAACACACACCCAGCAGGTGAATTTTTCCCAGACCCACAAAAGCTTTTAAAAACTGAACTCAGAAAAATTTATCCCAGAAAAGGCAAGAAAGGAGGAAAACTCTGCCTGCACAGCTTAGAAAAAGCCTCTTTATGGAGCAACCACCTCTCGTTGCTGCCGGCACGGAAGAGGAACGACTCCCACTCCCTCATCCCCCAAGTGCTGGTGACAAAAGGGGGAAAAGATTTCATTTCCATGGTTCTGCAGGATAATTAAGCAGTTTTCAGCTGAAGCTTGCAAAGAATAATGGGCCTGAAAGCTGTGCTTTGATACCCAAGAACCAAGACAGCGACTTCAGCGCATCCGTCAGCAACCGGCGCTGCCTGAGCTTGTTTTCTGTATCCATTGGGAAAAATCCAGCTCAAAAATTATGGTCACAACCACAGTAATGGGTGGCACCAGACTGACAGGGAACACGTGCAGAGCAACACTTTGACCTGAGTATTCAGCTGTCCAAAAACAGGTACCTGTTTTCATGGAATTATGGAATGGTTTGGGCTGCAAGGGACTTTCAAGACCATCTGGTTCCAACCTCTGCCACGGGCAGGGACACCTTCCACTAGAACAGGTTGCTCCAAGCCCCATCCAATATGGCCTTGGACACTTCCAGGGATCCAGGGACAGTCACAGCTTCTCTGGGAAATTCATTCCAGGGCCTCCCCACCCTCCCAGCCAGCAATTCCTTCCCAATATCCCATCTATCCCTGCCCTCTGGCACTGGGAAGCCATTCCCCCTTGGCCTGTCCCTCCATCCCTTGTCCCCAGTCCCTCTCCAGCTCTCCTGGAGCCCCTTTAGGCCCTGCCAGGGGCTCTCAGCTCTCCCTGGAGCCTTCTCTTCTCCAGGGGAACCCCCCCAGCTCTCCCAGCCTGGCTCCAGAGCAGAGGGGCTCCAGCCCTGGCAGCAGCTCCAGGGCCTCCTCTGGACTCTCTGCAGCAGCTCCACGTCCTTGTGCTGTTATTCCCAGGGCTGGAGCAGCTCTGCAGGGGGGTCTCACCTGCAGAATCCCCCCCTGTCCTGCTGCCCACACTAGGGGATCAGCCCAGGACACGGGGGGGTCTGGGCTGGGGCATCTCCAGCCTCTCCCCCACCAACACCCCCAAATCCTTCTCCCAGGGCTGCTCCTGCGATACCTCCAAATAAAGGGATCATTCAAGTGTCTCAGTCCAAGCAGAGTCTCACCCTTCCACCTCCATGTCCATAGTCATCACTTCTACCTCTCTCCCAACCCCAAACAGCTCCCAGGTTCCGGCTCCCTTTCCTCAACACTCCCCACACGGGATCCTGGAACCTCCTGCTCAGACTTTACAAAACATCCCAACAAATCCACGGATGTAGAAGCACCGTTTGCTCATCGCTGCTCTGAGCCTGCAAGATTCCAAAACCCCCCCAGCTATTCCCAAAATGCAAACAGGTCGTTTTCAAGCGCATTTAATGGAATAACTTAAAAAATATCCAAATATATTTAGCCGAGTAACGGCCCCAAATGATGGAAAACACCTCTCAGGGGTTCCTAGAGAGTTGTCAGACTTTGTGTGCTCCTCAAAACAGTCCCCACTGAGGCAGAACAAAGGGATTCTGGGCCGTTCTTTAGGACAGGAAGCCGAGGATTCTGTGTCCAACTGATAGTGCAAAAGGAATTTTAAAAAGGCAACATGTCATGTCTCAGGCCCGGAGCCAATTTGCTTCAAAAGACCTCGGTGTCCCCAGAGGGAAAATCGAGAAGGAAAAAAGAAAAAAAACCAACAGACACGTAGAAAACAAAGAAATTCTGCACAAGGTTTTTTGGGTTCCGCTTTCCCTCCGGCTCCGATCCGGATCCGTCCACACGGAGCACGTGGAATGCTGAGCTCCTAAAGCTGTTCCTCAGCCCCCGGGCTGTGGAGCTGCCCCTTATCACAAGATCCAGGCGTTTCCAGGCCAGGAGAGGCTGTCAGGGCCTCCTTGGATCTCCTTCACAAACACACGGAGCAGCCCAGCAATTCCCAAAGCTGCCAGAGTCATCCCGAAGTTACCACATCCACCAATTCCTAATCCAGCTGCAAAAGTACACACGGAGCATTTCATTAGCGGGATTAAAATCAGTTTGCAACTCTGGTTTTATCCAGGGGAGGTGGAAGGTGAGGGATGCTGGAGCAGCACTGGGATCAGCTCCCCAGCTACATCCCTTCCCAAGGCACCTTCCCTTGGTTCCCGCTTTCGGATCCGAGTGATTCCCTGGTGATATTCCACCACCCAAGAGAATGGCAGTTCCCACACA
This sequence comes from Chiroxiphia lanceolata, assembly GCF_009829145.1. NCBI lineage: Eukaryota > Metazoa > Chordata > Aves > Passeriformes > Pipridae > Chiroxiphia > Chiroxiphia lanceolata. The sequence continues at coordinate 1,618,437 of NC_045640.1, forward strand.
CACATTTACTCCACACAGCAAATGACCCCTCTTATCCCAGGTTTTTCCCCCCAAAAACATCAGCTTGCAAAGCCACTTCACTCCAAACAAAGGTGGTACAGACAGCAAAAAACCTTGAGGGAATTTCATGGGAATTCCACGCTCCGTGCCTGCGGAACACATTCCCTAAATCCCACCCCACACCAAGATTAAAGAGCCAAAGCCATTTCTCATCTATTTACACCTTTGGCTTGTCAAAACACGGTGCCCTTCAGCAGCAGTTCCAATGTCTTCCCTCAGAGGAAAAAATAAAGGCCTGACTTTTCCTGTTTGGGAAGTGGGCAAAGTGGGAAAAACACCGTCGGATGCTGGTTCCATTTAGGAAAAACACTAAAAAAGCCCCGACACACGGCACAGGATGTGTAAAAATAGGGCTCCTGATTAGATCAGGACAACTGAGGATTTATGGGTCCCACCTTGTTGGCTCGGGGAGGGAACTGTCCCTCTCACCCACCCGGGATTGCACATTCCACGTGGGAAAGGCAGATGAAATGTCCTGCAGCAGAGATTGATGGATTTAAGGCACGTCCAAAGCTTTGAAAGGACTCAGTGGATTAATTAAGATCAGTCTGATGCCAACCAAGGATCAGTTAATTCCAGTGGGACAGTGGATCATCTCTGCTCTGGAGCCAGGCTGGGAGAGTTGGGGGAGTTCCCCTGGAGAAGAGAAGGTTCCAGGGAGAGCTGAGAGCCCCTGGCAGGGCCTGAAGGGGCTCCAGGAGAGCTGGAGAGGGACTGGGGACAAGGCATGGAGGGACAGGACACAGGGAATGGCTTCCCAGTGCCAGAGGGCAGGGATAGATGGGATATTGGGAAGGAATTCCTGGTTGTGAGGGTGGCGAGGTCCTGGCCCAGGTTGGGCAGAGAAGCTGTGGCTGCCCCTGGATCCCTGGAAGTGTCCAAGGCCAGGTTGGAGCAACCTGGGTTAGTGGGAGGTGTCCCTGCCCATGGCAGGGTGGTGGAATAAGGTGAACTTTAAGGTCCTTTCCAACCCAAACCATTCCATGATTCCATGATCTACATCAGGCTCTCGGCAAGGAAATTGGAAGCTCCTGGGTTTGTCCATCCCAGACATAAACCAGGTCCCCAAATCATCCCTCAGCTTTCCCAGACAACCCCCTCCAACCCAGTGGTGGGGGGAAAAAAACCCCAGAAGCCAAACAAACAACAAACTCTGCATATAATCCCTCTCCAGGCAGTTCCCAAGTGTCCAAGTGAATGGAGACACAAATCCCTGGAGCAGCTTCCCGGAGCCGGCCCCTCACACAGGTGTGGATCCTCCACCCATCCCTTGGGATTGGTCATCCATTTTTTGGGATTGGCCATTTCTACTGGTTGAGGTAGCAAAGCTCCCAGCTGAGGAATTATCTTTCCATGGCTGGAGCTGCTTCGAGCAGGAGCTGCTCTAAAAGTACCTCCCACATGACACACACATATATATATATATAAAATGTATATATATTTTATATGTATATTTTATATATATACATATATATTCATATATATTTACATAATATATAAATATATAGTATATAATGAATATATATTTTATATATATATTTTATATATACATATATATTTGTATATACGCATATATAATATATAAATATATTATAATGAATATATATTTTATGTATATATTTAATATAGACATATATATTTGTATATATGCATATATAATACATAAATATATATAATATATAATGAATGTATATTTTATGTATATATTTTTAGATATACATATATATTTGTATATATGCATATATAATATATAAATATAATATATAATGAATATTTTATGTATATATTTTATATATGTGTATATGTGTATATAATATATAAATATATAATATATAATGAATATATATTTTATGTATATTATATATATTTATGTATAATATATAAATGTATATGATATATAATGTACATAATATATAATGTATATATATTTTACGTATATATTTTATATATACATATATATTTTTATATATTTTATATATAAATATATAATATATATATTATATTTATTTATTTACACTTATACATATTATATACTTAGATATAATATATATTTATATATAATAAATTTACACACTTATATACATATGTATTTTATCTTTTATATGCATTTTATACAGAAAATACATTTATATCTTTATACATTTATATATAAATGCATATTTCTATCTAGTATATACATAGATATTAATATACTTATATAAATATGTAATTTTTATAAATAAAATATGTATTGAACATATATCTAAATATATATTTTGTATATATTATATATAAATATCTACGTTCTATATAGTTACGTGTTTATATAAATACATTAATATATATTCTGTGTCTGTTATTTTTATATATTTTCTGTCTAAAAAAATATGTTCTATATAGTTAAACGTTTATATAAATATACTAATATGTATTATATGTCCATATTATTATATATTTTCTATCTAAAAATATACATTCTATATATTTACATATTTATATAAATATATTAATATGTTTATATGTCCATATTATTTTATATATTTTATACATAAAAATATATGTTCTAAATATTTACACTTTTATATAAATATATTAATATATATTATACGTCCATATATTTTACATCTAAAAATATATGTTCTATATATTTATATAAATATATTAATATATTATACATACACATATATTTTAATTCATGTTTATATATAAACATATGTCTTTTATATATTTATACACTTATAAATATATTTAATATATTATATATACATATGTTTTGCACATAAAAATATATGTTTATATATGTATGCATTTATATATATGTATGCATTTATATATATGTATGCATTTATATATACTTATATCATATATACATGTTTTATACATAATTATATGAAAATATATGCTAATATATTTATGCATTAATACATAAAATATAAGTATATATTGTACATGCATTTATATTATACATTTTATGTCTAAAATATATTTATATATACTTATACATTTATATTATACATTTTATATCTAAAATATATTTATATATACTTATACATTTATATATATAAATATACATATATTTTTGTACACACATAGAGGTGTCTAAATATGAGGTTCCCAGGGGGAAAACACAAAATTGGGAGAAGGTGCAGAATTTGGTGTCCAATTGCATTAAAGAAATAACACAGAAAGAAGAAGTAACAGTATGGATTAAACTCATGAATCATCACCTTATTAAGAAATTAAAAATAAAGCAGCTCCTGCCCAGGAAGGAGAAGGGGAGAAGTTTTGATATGAAGGATTTGCAGCAGAGATTAAATCAATGAGTTGTGTAAAATTCTCTGAATAATTTGGTGGCAGAGGGAGGCCCTGAGTCACCACCCCAGGACTCCACAGTTCCGCCTGGGGCCAAACCCTCCCAAAGGAAGAGGAAACAACCCACCAGGAACAGGGAAATGCCTGAAATGCCTCGTTATTTTAAAGATGTAAAGCACTTTAAGTACCAAAAAAAAAAAAAAAAAAAAATAATTATTAAAAATAAGAGCAACCTGCAAAGAGTCTCACACAGAGAGAAATGGAGAGGAGCCGGTTGGGAGTGAAGGGTCCTGAGGAGCTCACACAGACACCCCTGGGACACAAGCATGGAATGGGTTGGCTTGGAAGGGAACTTAAAGCTCATCCTGTTCTACCCCCTGCCATGACAGGGACACCTTCCACTAGACCAAGTTGCTCCAACCTGGCCTTGGACACTTCCAGGGATCCAGGGGCAGCCACAGATTCTCCAGGAAATTCATTCCAGGGCCTCACCACCCTCACAGACAACAATTCCTTCCCAATATCCCATCTATCCCTGCCCTCTGGCACTGGGAAGCCATTCCCTGTGTCCTGTCCCTCCATGCCTTGTCCCCAGTCCCTCTCCAGCTCTCCTGGAGCCCCTTCAGGCCCTGCCAGGGGCTCTCAGCTCTCCCTGGAGCCTTCTCTTCTCCAGGGGAACCCCCCCAGCTCTCCCAGCCTGGCTCCAGAGCAGAGGGGCTCCAGAATCCTGGAATGGGTTGGCTTGGAAGGGACCTTAAAGATCCAGTTCCACAGGCAGGGACACCTTCCACTAGCCCAGGTTGCTCCAAGCCCCGTCCAGCCTGGCCTTGGACACTTCCAGGGATTGGGCGGCTCCTCCAGCCTGGCTCCAGACCTTGGAGCATCTCCAGGGCCTCCTCTGGAATCGCTCCAGCAGGACAAACCTCCCACCCAGAACCGCTTCACCTTTGGATTTCCCCATTGCTCAGTTTAAACAGCACCTCCTGAACGCCACCAATCCACAGCCCAACAACTTCCAACCCTGCCAGGACCAACATGGATCATCCATGAGAGCTTCCAGGAACACACCTACTCCTTTCTCCTCGTGCCAGACGTTGGGCAAACGGACCATAAATCTTATTTTTAAAACTTGAAAAAAAATCTGCCAGAGGAAACATTCCAAAATGCAATTACCCTAAATACAGCACATTTTTATTCTGCGTCCCTGCCAACATTAAGTTGTTTTTTCAATGGCATTTTCCAGCTTCTGCATAGGAATTTATGTGTTTGTTATCCCTCCCCACCTAGGAGAGTTGGCTTCTCCCAAACTCCTGGCCAGCCACGCACCCAAAATAAACAAATTGCTCCTTTATTATACATTTTGTGAGTAAACATGGGGGAAAACTGTAAATCTTGGACACTTAGGGATGTTTTTCTGCTGCAAAACTGTAACATTCAGCCCATTACAGCAAAGGACTGGATGCAAACACACCATTCACAGAAGGGACCAAGAAAAAAAGAGAAATACTGAAAAAAACCACAACTTTTAGTGAAGAAAATCGCCCCTGGGTAACATTCACTGCACTAGAAATAGGAAGGAAGTGGTTTTTTGCATTTTCCTCCCCAAACCAGCTCTAATTTCTGTGGTTACCGGGGGTTTATTGGGTTTTCAGCGAGCAGATGGTCAGGTCACAAAATCCCCTCACTGGACACAGAAAGTGTTGGTGATCCCAGGGGGAATTTGTGTTTTCAGCACCCCTGGGACACCCTTTGGCCTCTGCACTGATGGGCTCAGGCTGGAGCAGCCACACAATCCCTGCCTGGTTGTATCCTCTGGGAAAAGGAGCCGTAGGGATGTCGGCATCCAACCTTGCCAAGTTCACACAGAGAGAAGAAAAACACCTCAACATGCAACACCTGCATCTGCTTTAAGACACCTCACAGCCCTGTGATTCCATGTTTTCCCAAGCTGGTTTTCCCAAGAAATAGAGCAGAAAATGGGGATACTCCCACCATGCAGGGATGGAAGCGCTGCAGCTGCTGTTCAGCCAGCAGAGCTGCCCCGTGGAAGGGGAAGGTCCCCCAGGACTGAGGCACAGACACCAAAAAAAAAAACCTTTTAAACCCCTCCTGGGTGTCACAGTGATGATGCAGAAGGATATAAACACCCCAGGGGTTGAAGCAGCCTTGGCAGGACTGCTCCTTCCACCCCTGAAACACAACTCACTGCTCAGCCAGGACGCACAAAAAAAATCAACATTTTGCTCTCCTGACTCGTTACTCAGACGAGTATTTTCTGCTCAAAAGTGAAAAACCTCACGGCCTTTCAGTAAAGTTTGTGTTTGAATCAATACATTTGTATTTTGGGGAGAGAGAAAGCACAGAGGACGGACTGAGCCGGGGGCAAGTCAGTCTGAGCAGGGGTTTCAGCTCTGTTTCTGCAGCAGCTCCAGTGTTTTGCTGCTCTGGGATGTTGAGAAATCTCCCACTGGGCAGAGTCCTGCTGCTCTTCCCACAACCTCTGTGGCTGAGGATGTGGAGCTCCAAGGAAGCATCTTCTCAGTCAACACTTGGAAGCACAAGGAGACAATTAACAGCATGTTTGGGGATTAAGAGCGCAGTGGAATCGAGCCAGAGGGTGAAGTGTTCACACACTCTCAATCTTAAGACGAGTTTTCCTCGCCCAGGAAGTCTCTCCTACCCCATCCCATCTTTCAGCATTGCCCTTGCCTTCTCCTCAGGTCCTCCCCCACTCCTGCCCACCCCATGGACAGCAGGGGCTGAGCAGAGAATCCCAGAATGGTTTGGGTTGGAAGGGAACTTAAAGCTCATCCAGTTCCACCCCCTGCCATGGGCAGGGACACCTTCCACTAGAACAGGTTGCTCCAAGTCCTGTCCAACCTGGCCTTGGACACTTCCAGGGATCCAGGGGCAGCCACAGCTTCTCTGCCCAACCTGGGACAGGGCCTCCCCACCCTCCCAGACAGGAATTCCTTCCCATATCCCATCTATCCCTGCCCTCTGGCACTGGGAAGCCATTCCCTGTGTCCTGTCCCTCCCTGCCTTGTCCCCAGTCCCTCTCCAGCTCTCCTGGAGCCCCTTTAGGCCCTGCCAGGGGCTCTCAGCTCTCCCTGGAGCCTTCTCTTCTCCAGGGGAACCCCCCCAGCTCTCCCAGCCTGGCTCCAGAGCAGAGGGGCTCCAGCCCTGGTAGCAGCTCCGGGGCCTCCTCTGGACTCTCTGCAGCAGCTCCACGTCCTTGTGCTGTTGTTCCCAGGGCTGGAGCAGCTCTGCAGGGGGGTCTCAGTTGAGACAGGGGCAGAGAGGCACAATCCCCCCCTGCCCTGCTGCCCACACTGGGGGATCAACCCAGGGCACGGGGGAGTCTGGGCTGGGGCATCTCCAGCCTCTCACCCACCAACACCCCCAAATCCTTCTCCCAGGGCTGCTCTGGATCCCTTCTCCACCCAGCCTGTCCTTGCCCTGTAGAGCCTGGGGGTGCCCAACCCTTCAGACCCAGCACATCCCACAACCTACACGAGGGCACGAACACAAGAGATCCTGGATTTTACAAGCAATTCCCACTGGCAACACCTTTCCAGTGCTCTGTTCCCATCAGGGCTCTTTGTTCTGGGTTTTATTCTCCTCCTGACGAGGAGTTTTATTTCTGTGTTCGCTGCCAGACACTCCAAGGCAAGTTATTCTTCAAAGAAACGTCACTCGGGTCGAGCCACCTTGGGTCTCAATTTGCACTTCCTGCTTTTATTTCCAGCTTCCATTTATTTTTGTCTCCCCAGCAGGGCCTGCAGCCTCTGCTTCACAGTTTTATCCACGTGGATAATTAAACAGGGGATTATTATAATTATTACCTTAAAGACTGAGGGTTTTGAGGACGGTCAGGGAGCACAACGGGCACTTAAGCACCTACATCCCTCATATTTTACCCTTCTAACTCAATTATCATTTATTAGTGTTATTTACCCCAATAAAAATTAAAGCACTGCTTAATTAGCCCAATTTAGATCAGTTAACCTCAAAATCTAACAGAGCATCCTATTATACCTCTCTACCAGGCCCAAATCTGAGCATCGGCACTAAAATAATTCTAATTATTCTAAAAATAAATTAAAATAAATAATTCTAAATATTCTAATAATAAGTTAGAATAAATAATTCTAAATATTCTAAAAATAAATTAGAATAAATAATTCTAAATATTCTAATAATAAATTAGAATAAATAATTCTAAATATTCTAATAATAAATTAGAATAAATAATTCTAAATATTCTAATAATAATTCCAAAAAATAATTCTAATTATTCTTTCAACCTGCAGGACCAAAAGCTTGTCCTGGATACAACAGAGATTCATTCAAGAAAGGAAAACCTAAAAAAAAAAAAAAAAAGAGCCTGAATCCAACAAAAAGCTGCATTCTACATCCCAGCCTACAGGGATTTGGAACCAGGTGTCAGAAAGCCAACACTTAACCTCACCTGTTTCTCCAACAAACAGCTAATTTTAAGGAAAATAACAAAATACAGCTTTATCTCAAGGTTATTTTGCATGGATTTCTATTATTTGGGAGAATCAGGGAGGAATGAAATTAAGACTGTGCTTCCCAGGAGAGAATATTTTGTTAAAAAAATTCAGCCTTTCAGATATCCAGATAAAAAAATAAAACCCAGCAAACGGAGAAATGAAGATTAAGTGCAAAAAAAAAAATAACGATTTTAAGGACAGCAGGTCCAAGGAACTGGTGGTTTTTTTTTTCCTACTACGGCTATTTTTGGCAAAAGAACTAACACCCCTAAGACACACAATAGTATTTGAGGCATTTTTATAAAAACACAAACATCCCTGACGTGTTTCACTGCGACCCGTGGATGTGTCATTTATCAAGTTCCCTTCCAGCACCTATTTTGGAATTCTCTCCAAAATAAAGCTCATGGAAGTTCTGTCTGGCACAGCCCAAGCCGTGGCACAGCACCAACAGAAAATGGCCATTTTTAGCTGCTGCTTCCCAAGGAGGAAGCAAAAAGGCAGGAGAAACACAGGGCAGAGCCTGGAGAAAGGAATTGGTTTGGTGGGGGTTTTGTCGAGGGATAAATTCCAGACTAAATGCTCTTAATGGTGTAATTCAATAATTAACTTAATAATTTGATTCATGTAATAACAAAATATTGTTGGTAGGTAGGAGAAGGAAGACAATTCAGTAAAGCTGGAGAGGGACTTGGGAGAAGGGATGGAGGGACAGGACACAGGGAATGGCTTCCTGTGGCCAGAGGACAGGGATAGATGGGATACTGGGAAGAATTGCTGGCTGTGAGGGTGGGGAGGCCCTGGTCCAGGTTGAGCAGAGAAGCTGTGGCTGCCCCTGGATCCCTGGAAGTGTCCAAGGCCAGGTTGGAGCAACCTGGGCTAGTGGAAGGTGTCCCTGCCCATGGCAGGGGGTGGAACAAGGTGAACTTTAAGGACCCTTCAAACCCAAACATTCCAAAATGGGATTAGCAACGAGGTCTATGAAGTGTAAGGGTTAATCTGGGATCATCTGTCCTTACTGAAGGAACTGAGCTTGGACTTTCAACTTCCACCCAAGGGAACATCTCATGCAGGAAAATCCCACAAGGTTGGTTTCTAAGCCAAGACTCCAAGGCAAAGTCACTCTGGATTTCAAAGTCACCAATTTCTTCCGTTCTTATTCCAAGATTTGGTCACTTGTTCATCCTGTTCACCGAACATCCCATATCTCACACCAGCTCTCCACTCCTGGAGCTTGTCCCAGACCTGACCAAACCCTTCTCACTCACCCACAGTCACAACCACATTCCCAGCTCAGTGTCCTCCAGCACATTCCTGCTGCAGGGCACAAGCTCTGGACTCATTTCCATGCCTGCACAGCAATATTTGGAAAATATTCATTTAAGAGGTCCCATCTTCCAGGAGGTTGGATCTACCAGCAAGGAATTTCACATCCACACAGGCTTCAAGACATCAGCCTGAAAGCAAAGTCTGAAAGCCAAGTTTGCAGCCTTGTCCATCCCCCAAAACCCTGCCAGGAGCTGCTCCACATTTCCAGCAACTTCCCTCCCTTTGAAGTTCTTCATTACTCAGCAGAGAGAGGGGAAAAAATGCTCCTCACACTCATCCTTTCCCTTTCTGTTCCTCCTGGACGGTCACAGAGGGCGGAAAAAAGAGAAGAAACCCAACACTTGGCTTCTCAGCGAACCTTTTATGGGAGACCTGGGAAATTTCTTCCCCGTCACTGACAGATTTTAAGGAGGAGGTTTTGTCTGTTTGCTTTTGGGAGCCTGAGACACAAAGCCAGGGCAGATCCCGTTCCGATCCGTCAGCATCCTTGGACCCGACGTCCTCAGGAGGTTCTGCCAACCAACAGCTTGGGAGAGACTCTTCATGGAATCACAGAACAGTCAGGGTTGGAAGGGACCTCTGGAGATCCCCCAGTCCAACCCCATTGCCCAGGCAGGATCACCTGGAGCAGGAACTCATCCACGTGGCTTTGGGATGTCTCCAGAGGGGGAGATTCCACACCCTCCCCGGGCAGCTGTTCCAGGGCTCTGCCACCTCCATGGAAAGAAGTTCTTCCTCATGCTGAGGTGGAACTTATGTGCTTTTGTTTATGTCCTGTCTCTGGGCACCACCAAAAAAAACCTGGCACCATCCCCTTGGCACCCCTTGGAGATATTTATATGGATTAATGAGACCCCTCTCAGCCTCCTCTCCAGACTAATCAGGCCCAGCTCCCACAGTCTCTCCTCATCAGAGGGATGCTCCAGACCCCTCATCACCTTTCTCCTCCTCTCTGGACCCTCTCCAGTAGCTCCTTATTTTCTTTCTGGAGCTTTATTTGTCACAGACAAAGGGAGGCAAGGAATTATTTCGAGGCCCAGATGTGCTCCTGCCACCCCCGTGATACACCGAGCACTTTCACAGCCCTCTGGATGCTCAGGCCAGAAGAAAATTACTAAAAAAAATATTAAATACTAAGAATTATTTTTAAAAAGGGCAATAACAGGTCACTAAACATGCCATAGGAACCTTCTAATGGAAAGTGTCCCTGCCCACAGCAGGGAGATGGAACTGGATAGTCTTTAAGGTCCCTTCCAACCTAAACTGTTCTGTGATTTCAGGAAGAAAACAGTCACCTTGGCAGATTTAGACCTTTCCATGCTGCTGCCTGCACTTTAAAGTCCCAGAAAGGCACCAATCCACCCCAAAAAAGCAGGATTCTGAGGAGCCTCATCCTCAGCTTTCTGCCTGGCTCTGGATTTGCTCACCTGCTGCTCAACTCTTTGTGTCCAAGTGGCACAAAGCACAGACCAGCGTGTGGCTCTTGCCTGAGCAACTGCCCAGCCCTAAAGCCAACCCAGCAGGAGAAACAATTATCCCTGCACTGATTTTCCAAAGCAAAAGTGGCTTTGGAAGCAGAGAGAGGAAGTTCCAGCAGACAGGCACGCTGGGCATCCTCCCTTCTGCAGGACAACAGGCTGGAGATTACCAAGAAATCAGGGAATATCCTCAGTTGGAAGGGACACACGAGGATCATCCAGTTCAATTCCTGACCCTGCACAGGACAACTCCAAGATACCCCCCAGTATCCCCGAGAGCACTGTGCAAATAATCCTTTAGGATGATCTAATACTGCATTTGAAGATTTATTAAAGGATGTTACTTCCTAAGGTACGGCCACAGGAAATCCTGTGGAGCCTGGGCTCCCATTTGCAGATTTTTCAAGGAATTGTGGCACTTGCCAAGGACAGCATCCAGCAGAAGGGTTACCCCAGACAGAGCTGAAGGGACCCCTCTGGTGGCATCACCCTCTACAGGAGAGCAGTCCTGGTGGCTCCTCAAAACACTGAGAGCAGGACAAACCCTCCCCAGAAGACTGGACAGGTGTTTACTGGAAATCACAGAATCTTTGGAAAAGGTTGGAAAATATCATCATCATCAAAAAGTCCAAACATCAGCCAGTAGCACCACTGTGTTCACCACTAAATCATGTCCCCAAGTGCCACATCCATGTGTTTTTTTAACACTTCCAGGGATGGGGACTCCACCACTGCCCTGGACAGCTGCTTATAACCATTCCCATGAAGGAATTTTTCTCAATATCCCATCTAAACCTGCCCTGGCACAGCTGGAGGCTGTTCCCTCTCCTCCTGTCCCTTGTTCCCTGGGAGCAGAGCTTGACCCCCCCCCAGCTCCCCCCTCCTGTCAGGGGGTTGCAGAGCCAGAAGGTCCCCCCTGAGCCTCCTTTTCTCCAGGCTGAGGACCTCCAGCTCCCTCAGCTGCTTCTGCTGCTCCAGCCCCTTCCCTGTACACATTCCAGTCCCCCAGTGGTTTATTAGGAGGGTCCCAGAACTGCCCCCAGGGCTGGAGGTGCCCCAGCAGGGCCAGCACAGGGAGGTGGTCACTGGCCTGAGCCTGTGCCCACACTGTGGCTGATCCAAGCCAGGAACCATTTGCCATCCTGATGCCAGGAATGCCACGCAGGAGGCAGCTGATCTGCACGGGCAGAGCGAGCCGAGCTTCAGGAGGAAGGTGGAGACATCCTGACCCCCCAAAACACCCCCCTGAACTCACAACGGGCACAGGACCTGCAAGGCACCACTGACAGGACCCCAGGGCCACCCCTGCTGTCATTTCTGGACCTCAGCTCAGACAGGCCAAGGGGAGAGAAGCCAAACACCCTCTGGATTCACAGGGAAGGGATTTCCAGAAGCCACCTCCTCCCCAAGGTCAACCTCCCCCAACCCAGCACCGACAGACGAGTGTCTGCCCCACCTCCAAACCCTTCCCACGGGATGTTCCGGAGGCAAAGGAGGGAGCTGAGCCAAGACTGAGGTTTGCCAAAGGATTTTCTTCACAGAGGACAACCCACAGAGGGAAGAGCTTCTGCTCCAACCCTTTGGAGTGTTAATGATGGGCAAGAGTCGAGATAAAACCCCCAAACCCAGCACCTTTGTGGGAGCAGGGATAAAAACTGTTACCACCCCATATCACAGCAGCCTGGTGCTTCATTTCTTCCCTGTCCAAAAAGGGAAATTAAAAGGGAACAGCTCAAAGTACTAAATGCTTGTGGGTGGCAATGAAAAACTGCTTCAAAGACAGTATATCTCTGCTTCAGAGCACAGAAATACAACTATGAAAAATTAATTTAAACACTCACGTGCCCCTCACCGTGGTTAAAAAGCAGCAGAGGAGATTTTTCAAGGAATAAAAAGAAAAGAAGAAGAAGAAAAAAAAATCTTCCAGCTCTGGAAAATTCAAGAGCCCAAATTCAAGCCAAGCACACGTGCAAAATAATCCATGCCAAGAAGAGCCATGTGAAGAGCTAATTAGTTAATATATGAATAACTAAGAGCTTCTTCAAACACCAGGAGCAGGAAAGCTGCCAGAGCAAGGGAGAGGGAGCTTCTTAAGGAAAACTCTTCTACGTGACTGGGCAAAGTAGAAATCTTCTTAAGAAATAGTTAATAAACATGTAAAAACTCAAACACACCGAAGGAGAACAGATTTTTGGGGTGGCATTCAACACATCCTCTTCACCAGGAGTGCTGGAAGGAGCCAGACTTGTTAACAAGGGGAAATCTGGTCACCCAAAAGCACTTGGAGTGTTAAAAGCACTGTGAAAACCCAAAAATCAAACAATAAATGGTGGCTGCTCCTCTGGCTCTATGTGTTGTGCAGCGGTTTGACAGGAGGGGACGAGCATCACGGTGACATTCTGCAGAGGACACAGAATTATTCACTTGGATTTTATTCACTTGGATTGACTCCAAAGCCAAAAAGCTGCAAAGGATCTCACAACGCCGAGTATCGGGTGACAAAGTGACAAGTGAAGCCCGGTGTCAGCAGGGAAAAGCAGGACACTTGGAGGGGAGGATGGGGGACAAATCCTTTATAATCCCTGGAGAGTGAAGGGTTCCAAATGAACCACCACTGAGGAGGAGGAGGGACACAGCAGGGTCGGGGCTGCAGAGTCAGGAATGGTTGGCTCAGAGCACTGAGACTGCAAGGAAAAGGGGGAAAGCAAAGCAAAAAAAAACATCCCTGAGCCCTCTGATCTTTCCAGCATCATCACAAAAAGGTGAGAGCTGCACGAGGAACACCCAGAAAAGCAACAGGGATAATGAGCAATCAGAACAGCTCTGCCAGGAGAAAGGGGTGAATTCATTAAGAACCTTCAGCTTGGAAGGAAAAAAAAAAAGAAAAAATATCACTGACTTAATATTTCTCGTAATCCTTTGGGAAAGACTAAAGCTTGTCCCAGCAAAAAAAAAACACCAAACAAACCCTAAAGGAAGACACAATGCACAATTAAAGTGCAGAACTCATCACTTTAAATGTTTCAATGTGGAAGAACCAGCAGATTAAAATGTTACGAGTCAGTGGTGGAGGAAAGACCCATGGGAAGCTCTGGAAGTGAGAATTCCTGGTACAAACTGTGCCCAAAGTGTCCCAAGTGCAGACTGGAAAACACTGGGAGTGCATGTTTGCTGTGTATCTCCTTTGATAAGCACCCACTGCTCCCTATCCTGAGACATTAAGATGAAGAAAGGCTTTTGGTAGAGCCAGGACAAGCATTTCCATGATTTTTCTCCCCAAGAACCAGAAAACACTTCCTTCCATCCCTCCTAAATCCCTGCTGCCTCAATTGTACCCCGGATCCCAGCCTGTGCAAAGAGCTTTTCTTCATCTTCTCAACAGTCCATTCTGCATCTGAAGATGAATTGTGTGCCTGGCTTGTCCCCTCTGGATTAAGCAATCCCAGTCTTTTCAGTTTTTTCCCCCCAAAGGTTGTGTTTGCCCTCCTCTGGGAGAAGGATTCCGACACCATCATTCCACTGCTGCAGCCACGGACCAAACAGCCACTTTAGTGAGTTGGTTTTAGGGAAAGACAAAACCCCCTCAACCACTAAAAGCAGAATCAGAAAGACACGACAGAAGGGACAGTCTGGGTGGATTTAAATGCCACAGGACTCTCCCAGGCTCCCAGTTTTCCACGATAAGGCAGGACAGCAGAGCTCTGAGGATGAGCTCAGCTGGCAGCTCGAGGTGAAATCCTGCTAAGTCATACACACCGACAACTCCACGAAACATCAAAACACGTCAGGAGAGCAGCCTTTCCCTAAAAATTCCAGGGAAATATCCCCTTTTAGCTCATCACCTCACAGCACTGGATCACATCCCGCTGTCGCACAGGGAATAAATTCCATGAGCTCCTGAGAGCCCCCATCCCACAGAACGGGAGCAGGCACTGGATAATCTGCCCTCTGACAGTGATACATTAAATTCCAGAAAGGAATGTACTTCTGTGAGGCAGCCCAAGCAAATACAAGGTATAAATAATTGAGCAGTGCAAGCTGTTCCCTTCAGGTTGCAGCAGCACTGAAAGAAAAAGGGATATGGGAATTGTAAAGGTTCACCATCTCCAAGTTGTTTGCAGAAGGAGAAATTATCCATAAAACCTGGGATAATTAAGTATATCATACCTTCAGGCTAAGCTGCTGATGGTCCACACATTAAGCCATTCTTGGATTGCAAATGCTGATACCAGATCATTTCACAGGAGAAATTCCTGGTACTTTTTCCTCCACAACAAAAAAAAAAAAAAAAAAACAAAAAACCTGGGAGCTGAACAGCATCAGCCTGACCAGAAGGGAATGTTAATATAATTCAAGCAGAACTGTCTTTTAAAAGACACTTAATTATGTACATATGAACAGAGGCCCAGGCTCATTTTCAGGAGACTGCAGATTCCCTGTCTGGGTGGCAGGGAAATGGGCTGAAAGATGCTTCAAAAGATCCTGGGAGGTTTTTATTAGCAGACAATTTACAGTTGTTACAAGCAGCTTCCTGAGCAAGTTCTGTGGCCAGCACTCAGTGTCTAGACAGCCTGTGCTGTTCCTTCTTTGCTGGGAGTTTGTATTTCACCAATTACCGGACATAAAATACGGGATGGGACTGGGAGAGGTGGGATTCATGGAGCCAAGGTAAAGAGTGGTACAGCTAAAGGATGCAAAGTCAGGACAAACCAGGACAGTTTGAGCTCTGTCACGTGTAAGTTCTCACAGTCTTTGGCCTCAGGGGGCTTTTACAGATACTGAGGCTGATTTTCAGCTGCTCCTCAATTCTTGCTGTGCTGGGACCCTGAGGAGACACTTCTTAGCATGTGGAAGAGAAGATCCTTCTCATGCCAAAGCTGATCCGGGGTCTTCTTCCTCTCTCCTACCCAAGGCAGACTCAGCTGAAGGATAAACCCCAACACCACCAGTAAAAGTAGTGCCAAGAGTGCTCAGAAGTGCCACCACTGCTCCCCCACTCCAAACTATAAACAGGGAAGCTGTCAAGCCAGAGGCCTGTCATTATTCCTCACTTCACATCTGCAACACAGACCACTATCCTCATCTCACCCACTGCAACAAAGATTGGGACCAGCTTGGCCACCCCTCATCCTCAGCACCCAGAAGACTCAAAGTGATGCTCCAGACCCTGTCGTGGTTTCCGTGCTCGGTCAACCCACCATGAACCAGTTACACTCCCCAACCAACTAAACCAGTCTTCTGGCAGGTGAGGGAATTGCAAGGAAGGACATATCCAAGCTCAGGGATGACCAGCTCCCTGCCACCAAATCCCCTGTGCCAGTCTAGACAGCAGGAAGCCACAAAATGAGCCCAAGCTGGAGTGGGGGGTGAGCAGATCCGGCTGAAAAAAAACCTCACAAAAGGTGGGAGAAGGGACACAACCCCAGGCAGCCTGACCAGTCCACATCAGTGTCCATGACTGTGGACCAGGAATGACACAGCAGGTTCGTGTCTACTGGGACAAACTCACTGAGCTTTTATAAATCCAGCAAAACTCCATCTCGACTTTTGCCACCATCAAGTCTCTCATTCCCATCCCCACACAACCTCCTCCCAGGG
This sequence comes from Chiroxiphia lanceolata, assembly GCF_009829145.1. Taxonomy (NCBI): domain Eukaryota; kingdom Metazoa; phylum Chordata; class Aves; order Passeriformes; family Pipridae; genus Chiroxiphia; species Chiroxiphia lanceolata. Next base: position 1,634,710 of record NC_045640.1, read on the forward strand.
CTGGAAAACAGCGTTTGTGCCACCACACAGCAAAACATTCTTTAGCTGGGTTATTTTTCCATCCAGATCCCTTTTCCAACCGAGTTTACCACAGGACTTGTAGCAATGTCTCAACTTCCAGCTTAGGACACGCTGGAGAGCTCAGAGGGGCTAAAAAAGAGCCCCAGCACTTGCTGGACTCTATCCTTAAGTTTATGCCTAAGAACCAAGCCTCAGTTTTCCAAGTTCAGCACCAGAAACCTGAATGACACAGGAACAGCCACAGTTCCAGCTCAGCTCCATGTGAAGCTACAGGAGAAAATAAACCCGAGGACATCCCCAAGTCCCAGTTCAGGAGTCAGGACCTGAGCCAAGCTTTGTCATGTTGCTCCAGCCTGGATCCAAGGTGGCACCAAACAATGCCAGCAGGATCAGCACCTCTGGCCCCCACAGACCCAGCTCAGGGCTCTCTCAACACACAGACAGTCAGAGCCAGAGGGTACCAAGAAGGACCTGAGGTGATGTCCCTGTGGGAAGTGAGGTTTGTTATATCCAGTAGTCCAAAATGAGAACATTTTGGAAGAACTTAAAAGAAATTCTTTACTGGGAGGGTGGGGAGGCCCTGGCACAGGTTACCCAGAGAAGCTGTGGCTGCCCCTGCATCCCTGGGAGCATCCAAGGCCAGGTTGGAGCAACCTGGGCTAGTGGAAGGTTTCCTTGCCCATGGCAGGGGGGTGGAACGAGATGAGCTTTAAGGTCCCTTCCAACTCAAACCATTCCATGATTCCATGATCTGCAAGCATCCAAGACACAAGATTCATAACCCTAAAAAAAAACCAGGCAGTGAGGACCTTTGGCTCCACTGTTCCAGACAAACCTGGGCACGGGGAGGTTATGGCAGGGAATGGCCACGGCACGATGCCAGTCCAGTAAATGGATCAGGCAGGTACACCCAGGTCAGCCAGAGCAACACTAATCCCACACACTGACATGGAAGAGTTGATCAAGGATTTAGGGAACACATCTTAATTACAGTCCTACTTTAATCCCAGTCAGGAGCTGCTTAGTAGAAACACGACCCAATCTAGTGCTTCACTTCATTCTCGGGTTAAACAGCCCTGTGATCTCTCTGAACACACACGATTATATTTAATAGGAGTTTCATATCTGCTCTAGTTCTACATAAAAGCACAGACTGGATGATTAATAGCTGTCTGAGATAGAATTTTTCTCAGGTTTCCAGTAGGGCACTGCTAAGTACCAGTCCCAACACGCCTGATAAAACCTCAGGCACCAAGGAACAACCTAGAAAGCAAATACACATCCAAAGGGAAACAAAAAGACTGATGATACAATTTGCAGATGACACAAAAGCTGGCAGAGTAACAAGCCATGAAATCAAGCAGAGAACAGCCCCTTGGAAATCTTGATCCTCCCCAGCAACTTGCAGTGCAGGAGAACCAAGAGAAAAGGTGCAGATGTAGTGATGAGGAGCACGAGGATACCTGAGCTCCCAAGGAAACAACTCTGCATGCAGGAACAATTCCTGTTAGAACACCGAGGAAAAGACCTGCTCCAACCTCCCAGGGTACAAGTGGGAGATTGTTACAGGGGTGATATAATTTTATGTGCACCTTAAGTGGTGAGGAGACAGCAAAGAACATTGCAGCTACACCTGTGTGGGCAGCCAGGGCTGCTTCAATTGATCAAATGGGGTTTAAAAATTCCTTGCATTTATCAAGCGCTGCTTAAAAATCCTTCACTCACTTCAAAAAGCTGCAAATGCAGCTTGAGAGCAGGAAAAGGGTTTTCAAGGGTGACAGACTTGCAGAGCTCAAGCTGTTTAACCAAAAGGAGGATTAAGGAGTGACTTAATCCCAGGCTGTATCTGAAGCAGGAGGTGCCACCAGGTGTTAAAGGACACTGCAGAGGAGCACAGGGAAGGGAAGGACGGCAAAACATCCTCAGGTTGGGACCAAGAACTGCTGTAAAATGATTTGCAATTCAGATAATCACAAGGACTCACCCTTGGCTGAGCACAGGGAAGGGGGGTGAAGTTATACAGCCCACATTTATGGGTTGTGACACAAGAAAACCTCACTGTTATCCATCCTCACTCCCAGTGACCAGAGCTGTTACATTACAGGCCACCACTAGTTTCCCATCACTTAAAAAACAAATAAACACTTAAAAAACAAATAAACACAGCTGAAATGGACACAAAATTCACTAAAGAGCAACAAACTTCAAATAAGTGTAATATAAATTAGAGCACTCAGGTGTCACAGCTTAACCAAGAGGTGGTTTTAAGCTAGAAAGGGTTTTTCTTCCCCTTCCTGATCCTGCAGAATTAAGTGATTCTTCAAAACCCACACAGAGAGGAGATCCAAAAATACTCCGTAAAATCAAGTGGAACACCAGCAAGGACGAAAAAAGAGGAATTAGAACAGCAGAAGGAAGTGGAATTAGGAGCAATGGGTATAATTAGTAGAGGCTGAATAGCAGGAAAGACATCCTGAAGTGGATTATTTTGATTCCAGGAGCATCGTGGGCTCGAGGAGATCCCCACAGACTCACTGAAGGCGCTCGGTGTCCTTCAAACACCACATTCCCTGTCAGGAAAAAACAGGAGAGGAGACCTGGACGGCCCCAGAGCCAGAGATGGGGCTGGCACAGCTCATCACACGCACCAGGGCCGGGGCAGTTTATTTTTAGGAAGCGGTGCCTGTCCCTGAGGAGGGGCAGCCTCGGCCCCACATCTGCACAGCGCCGGCACAATGGAGTTCCGGCCCATGCCACCGACTCCCGGCCAGAACTGAGCACAAAAAACAGGGCTGGAAGGGACTTCAAGGAAGGAGGAATCTCATCCTTCCCCTGCCCCAGGGCAAGAGTTACTACACTTGCTATTTTTCTAAACACAAAAAACTCTCTCCCTGCTGGGTGGGACACAAACCCACCCAGACAGATGAATTAGTTGGACCTTCCACTCCATCTCTTAACCCCTCCGTCCCCCTCCCACGATGGCAATCCAGCAATCCAGGACACCCTGGAGTGGCTGCACCCGGAATACCTCGCTGTGCCCAGGCAGAAACTGATAAAAGCACAGCTCTGCAAACAAGTCCTGGCAGTCCAGCCTAGCTCTGAGCTGCACTTTGGGAATGCTGTTCCTAGAAGGGAAGCCAGCCTGGCTCCTGGAGACACATTTCTTCCATGATGCCTACAAGAAGTGAGTCACCTTTTTTTTTTTTTCCCCAAAAAAAGTTTCCACCATCCTCTTTTCCAGACTCTCCAGCGCGTCGTGTTTACCCTGAGCTGGTAAAGTTTCAACTCTAAAAATCCTTGGGGCAGGTATAGCTTACAATTATACTATTAATAATACTCCTAATGAAATATCACCACACTCCAAAAGTTAATGCAAGCAAAGCCCAAACCTTTCTCTGCCCAGACACTTATTAATGTTCCTCCTGTGGGTATGCAAAGATCAACATTAAACCCAACTCCTCATCTAACCTTAATACTGAGAAACAAGATCAACTGCACTTAGACCTCTTAAATGGAAAAAAAAACCCACCCACACTCTTCATTCTGGCAGTTCCCACACATTCAAACCAGTTCTTTCAGTTTTGTCAATAAATCTAATTCTCAGCATCTCTTACTGTTCAGTTTACCTGGAAAAGTTTCACGGAGAACTTCAGGAAGAAAACTGCAAGAAGTCACAAAAGCGAAGAAATGGGCAACTCTGAGGGAAATCCAGCACTCTATCTCTCCACAAATTAAAAGCTTTCCCATTTTCATCCTGTGCCAGCACCGCAGTATCACTGCGAGTCACACAGCCTTAAACCCATTTATTTTTAAAGGCAGCCACTCAAGTCATTTAAAACCATGACTCTGTAAAACTCAAGAGAGGAAGGGCTGCTGCAGAGGGGGTGGGACGGGAGGCTCCAATCCTGATTATCCCCAAAACGCTCCCACCCGGTGCTGTGATTTCAACACTGGAAGCACCTGTGTCGGTGCAGAGCCGTTGGAAGGGGAAGGTGAAACCCAGGGCAGCACCTCGTTCCCCTCATGACCAACACCTGACTTAGCACCCAATTTAACTCTGCGACAACACAACTATTTAGATTTTGCAGCTGAGCAATCCTGGGAACGCCCCTCCACCTTCCCCCACCTGAGCAACGTGGTTACAACGAGCCAGAAATATCCCTCCACCCATTTGCACCATCGATATTCCAGGGGATAAAACACACGCACCTGGGCTCAGCAAACATTTCGGGTTGATACAAAGTTCTCTGGAGAACTTCTGTGTTAATTTAAAGACGGGGAAGGAGGGATGAGTTAGTATCTCAGGACAGCAATGCTGATGCGGTCCAGCTAAAAGGAACAGGTCTTAGACGTGCATAGTTCAGCTAAAATATCATATTTTTAAAGAAATCGAGTGATGAGTTACACAGCCAGCTACCACATCTTTTATACGAACAACACAGCAGCCACTGGGGCAAAACAAACACCTAAAGGGGTGAAACGGCAGAGCCGGAGCGATAGGAAGGAGCTGCTGGCAAAGGGAATGGGAAGGAGCCACATCCATCTGCGCTCCTCGGGCACCGGGAGAGCTCTGCATCTCCCGCAGACGAAGCCACGGGCTCTCCCAGCCCGAGGATTCCGCAAGAACCGCGGGGGGAAAAGATGCTTAACGGGAGAACAAAGGATCCATTAAGCAAACAAGAGGCATCAACTCGTCTCTCGGTCGGGACGGCGATCGCGCCCCGTCCCCGCCGCGTCACCGTCAGCCCCGGCAAGGAAACCGAGCACGGAGGTTTCCAGGGATAAATCCCGCCGGGAGAACTCTGACAGATGCCCGCGGGAAGCCCGAGGGGGGGGCAGGGGAGGGGACGCGCCCCGGGGGTCTCGGGGGGACCGCAGGGAACCGCCGGGAACCGCCGCCACCCTCCCAACCCCCCGCGGCCGCGGTGCCCCCGCCGAGCCCGGGCAGGGTCGCGCACCTGAGCGTGGGGCCGATGCAGGCCGTGTCCGTGCTCTCGATCTCCCGCAGGATCCGCTCGTGCTCCGCCGCCGTCTCCAGGCTCTCCAGCTCCGCCATCTTCCCCCGCTCCATGGGGGCCGCTCCACCTGCCCGGCCCTGCCCGGCACTCCCCGCTCCGGGCGGCGGCGGCGGCAGCGCCGGGGCCGCTCCAGCCCCCGCTCCGGCCCCGCCGCGCCCGGCACGCCGGGAAATGTAGTGCGGGGCAGCGGGACCGGGCCGCGCCGGCGCTGCCGGGGCACCCGGGGAGGAGGAGGAGGAGGAGGAAGGGGGGGAGGATCCGGAGGAGGGGGAAGGCGGCGGTGGTACCGCTGAGAGGACACCGCTGTCGGGGCACAGCCATGGCAGCGCCCGAACGCCCCATGAGGGGTCACAGCCCCACGGTGGTGACATCCATCATGAGGGCACACAGTCCCATGGAAGGGACACCATGGTCCTCTCCCTCCTGAGGGGACACAGCCCCGTGGTCATGACATTCATCATCAGGGCACACAGTCCCATGGAAGGGACACCATGGTCCTCTCCCTCCTGAGGGGTCACAGCCCCGTGGTCATGAGGGCACACAGTCCCATGGAAGGGACACCATGATTCTCTCCCTTCTCAGGGGACACAGCCCCATGGTCATGACATTCATCATCAGGGCACACAGTCCCATGGAAGGGACACCGTGATTCTCTCTCTTCTCAGGGGACATAGCCCCATGGTCATGACATCCATCATCAGGGCACACAGTCCCATGGAAGGGACACCACAATTCTCTCCCTTCTTGGGGAACGCAGCTCCGTGGTCATGACATCCATCATCAGGGCACACAGTCCCATGGAAGGGACACCATGGTCCTCTCCCTCCTGAGGGGACACAGCCCCATGGTGGTGACATCCATCATCAGGGCACACAGTCCCATGGAAGGGACACCATGGTCCTCTCCCTCCTGAGGGGACACAGCCCCGTGGTCATGAGGGCACACAGTCCCATGGAAGGGACACCATGATTCTCTCCCTTCTCAGGGGACATAGCCCCATGATCATGACATCCATCATCAGGGCACACAGTCCCATGGAAGGGACACCACAATTCTCTCCCTTCTCGGGGAACGCAGCCCCGTGGTCATGACATCCATCATCAGGGCACACAGTTCTATGGAAGGGACACCATGATTCTCTTCCTCCTGAGGGGACACAGCCCCATGGTGGTGACATCCATCATCAGGGCACACAGTCCCATGGAAAGGACACCATGATCCCCACCCTCTTGGGGGGACACACCCCAATGGTCATGGCACCCTCCCTTTGTGAGGGGTCACAGCCCCACGGTGGTGACACCCACATTGAGGAGTCACAACCCCATGGAAGAGACCCTATATCCTCCCTCATTAGGGGACACAGCCACCATGGAAGAGACCCTATGTCCTCCCCCATGAGGGGACACAGCCACCACGGAACGGACCCCATGATCCTCTCCCTCCTGAGGGGACACAGCCCCATAGAAGGGACCCCATGTCCTCCCCCAGGAGGGGACACAGACCCTGCAGGGACCCCATGTCCTACCCTTGTGAGGGGACACATCCACCATAGCACAGTCCCCATGTCCTCCCCCATGAAGGGCCACAGCCCCACTCGTGACATGTGCCATGAAGGGACACAGCCCAATGGCAGGATTCCTTGTCCTCCACCATAAGAGGATACAGCCCTGTGGTCGTGACACAGCTCTATGGAAAGGCCCCTGTGTCCTTGTCCCATGTGAGGGGACACAACCACCACGGCAGGGACACCACATCCTCCCCTGCAAGGAACACAGCCCCATGGCCATGACACTCACCATGAGGGGCACACCCTACTGGCATGTCCTACCCTGTGAGGGGACACAGTCCCACGGCCATGACACCCACTGTGGTGGGACACAGCCCCCACGGTCGTGACAGCCACCATCAGGGGACACAGCCCCGTGGCAAGGATCCCATGTCCTCCTCTGCAAGAGGGCACAGCCCCATGGCTGTAACACCCACCATGACTGACACAGCCCCATGGCAGGGATCCCATGTCCTCCTCTGCAAGAGGGCACAGCCCCATGGCCATGACACCCACCATGACTGACGCAGCCCCATGGCAGGGATCCCGTGTCCTCCCCTGCAAGAGGGCACAGCCCTATGACACCCACCATGACTGACACAGCCCCATGGCAGGGATCCCGTGTCCTCCTCTGCAAGAGGGCACAGCCCCATGGCCATGACACCCACCATGACTGACACAGCCCCATGGCAGGGATCCCGTGTCCTCCTCTGCAAGAGGGCACAGCCCCATGGCCATGACACCCACCATGACTGACACAGCCCCGTAACAGGGCCCTCATGTCCTCCCCCATGAGGGAACACAATCCCATGGCAGTGACACCATCATGACCTCCCAGCAGGAACAAACCTGTATCACCGCCCCAAGCAGAGGCATCCCCTCCCCCCTGAGGGATGACCCTCTGCTCCTCCTGCCCCATCCTTTCCCTCAGCCTTGTAAATGATGTCACCCCCACCTTAAAAATGTACCACTGACTGTGCTCCCAAAGGAAGCTCCTGCTGACACCAAACCACCTTTGAGCTTGATCCTGAACCATCCCACCCACTGCCGAGCTGCTCTGCATCCCCCCTGAGCTGTGTCACCCAAGAGGCCTCTGCTCCCAAGGACACAGCGGAGCTTCCCCTGGAAAACACCGTTATCCTGCAGAAACATCCTGGGATGTCAAGGTCTCCTCACCGTTCAGCGCTGCCCCTCTCAGTGCAAATCCTTCCTTTGGAAGCAGCTGGTGGTTGTTGTTGTTAATTTGTGTGTTGTGAAAACGGGCGCTGGAAGGTCCCGTTCCCAACCCCGTTATCAGGTGCAGCAGAGCTGTCCTTGCATGGGAATCCCACGCTCTGCCAGGGACACCGTGGGATGAAAAGCGGGATCAAGCCCAGGCTGTGGATGCCACCGTGGGTTTCTGCGTTTGCTTTTGTTGTTTCTTCTTCTGAGATATAAATAATCCACTCGGATTGTAGGAGCACACCTCGGGCCTCCCTCACCGCTGCTTGGGAAGGTTGAACGCTGCTGGTCTGAATAACATGGAATCGTGGAATGGTTTGGGTTGGAAGGGACCTTGAAGATTATCTCGTTCCAACCCCCCTGACAAGGGCAGGGACACCTGTATTGTCACTTATTTAAATGAGAAAGGGATAAAATAACTCCCTAAAATGGGGCTCCCAGACTGGAACAATGCAGGAGTGGCAAGGAGAGCTTGGTGAAAATTTAGAATCGTTAAGAATCGTTAAGGTTGGAAAAGACCTTTCAGATCACCAAGCCCAACCATCCTCCAGCGCTGCCGGGGCCACCACTGACCCATGTCCCCAAATGCCACATCCACAGGGATTTTAAATCCCTCCAGGGATGGGGCCTCAGCACTGCCCTGGGCAGCTGGGCCAGGGCTGGACAACCCTTTCCACGAAAAAATTTTCTCCAATATCCAAACTAAACCTCTTCTGGTGCAATTTAAGGCTGTTTCATCTCTTCCTGTCCCTTGTTCCCTGGGAGCCGAGCCTGATCCCCCCCCCCGGCTCCCCCCTCCTGTCAGGGAGTTGCAGAGCCCGAAGGTCCCCCCTGAGCCTCCTTTTCTCCAGGCTGAGCCCCCCCAGCTCCCTCAGCCGCTCCTCATCAGACTCGTGCTCCAGCTTGACTAGCCCACGTGGAATTCCCCAGCTCCTGCCCATCATGCCTGTGGTTCCCAAACCTGGTTCCCTGCGAGACCAGATGGGTGTCGCTCTGGATGTGTTGACACCACGAGGAAATCCGATGGCTGTCACCATGGAGATCTGGTAGAAGCTTTCCGAGGACCAAGAAGCAAAGACACAGGACAGCAGTAGAAGGAAAGGAGATTGAAATAGCAGGGGAATCCCGACCCAGGGGATGGATTAGGAGCTGGATCATGGGGAAGCACAGCACAGCCTCCTCTGGCTGCTCTGCAGAGGCGTGAGCTGGGACATCCCTGGAGAAGGCTGGAGCTTCCAGCAATCCCTCGTGGCAAAACAGGGGCGATCCCTTAAGGCATCACCCTGATGGCTGCTGAGGAGCAGATCATCGCTGATTTAAACTGCTCTGGAGTTCAGACCGCTGGGATGACCTGCCTGTGGCTCTGGGAACGCTCAGTGTGTGATACAAACCCAGCTCCGGCGCAGAATCGGGGGATTCCACCATCCACCGCTGTTCCCAGCTAAGAGGATTATTGTTATCCTTCAAATTAGTGGGGCTGGTGCTGTGGGGGACTGAGCCAATATTTCTGAAGTCAGTGGTAACTATTGCTCTGTCTCAGCTGAGATTGTTAAACAGGATTAAACACCAGTGGTCCAAGAGTGAGTGGCTGGCAACGACCCTTAATGGCTTTAATTACAGGATGAGAACTGCTATGGATGACACCAATGCCAGGATCAATCCTGAGTGTTCCATCAGGGAATGGTGTTACCACAAATAAAGATCTCTGAAACAAAGTCTGTTTTTCTCTGGTGTGAGGATGCTGCTCAGTCCACTGGGTTATGATACCAGGGGGTTGAGCACAGAGATGGGAATTTATAATCAGTCATGGAATCACTGGATGGTTTGGGTTGGAAGGGAACTTAAAGATCGTCTCATTCCACCCCCTGCCATGGGCAGGGACACCTTCCACTAGACCAGGTTGCTCCAACCTGGCTTTGGACACTTCCAGGGATCCAGGGGCAGCCACAGCTTCTCTGGGCAGCCTGGCCCGGGGCCTCCCCACCCTCACAGACAGGAATTCCTTCCCAATATCCCACCTATCCCTGCCCTCTGGCACTGGGAAGCCATTCCCTGTGTCCTGTCCCTCCATGCCTTGTCCCCAGTCCCTCTCCAGCTCTCCTGGAGCCCCTTCAGGCCCTGCCAGGGGCTCTCAGCTCTCCCTGGAGCCTTCTCTTCTCCAGGGGAACCCCCCCAGCTCTCCCAGCCTGGCTCCAGAGCAGAGGGGCTCCAGCCCTGGCAGCAGCTCCGGGGCCTCCTCTGGACTCTCTGCAGCAGCTCCACGTCCTTGTGCTGTTGTTCCCAGGGCTGGAGCAGCTCTGCAGGGGGGTCTCAGCTGAGACAGGGGCAGAGGGGCAGAATCCCCCCCTGCTCTGCTGCCCACGCTGGGGGATCAGCCCGGGATGTGGGATCAGCCCAGGATGTTGTTATCAAGCAGCAGAAATCGAGTAACCCGGCAAAACAAAGCACAAGGTGATTATCACCCATCTGCTCCTCCTCCCTGTTGTGTGAGCACCATTCTGAGCCCCGCTGGCCCCGGGGTCACCCTGAGCCTGATGTTCAGCTGATTCCCCACCCTCACCTTCAATTCCGGGGATAAAATTTTCCATTCTGTAAGAAAAGCTCCATTCTTTGTCGCTGGACACGTGGGATTTGGTCACCTTCGCATGAATATTCATGGCTTGCATCTGCCTTCGGGAGCAGCCTGGGATTTGTCCTTGTCATTTGCTGCCACACAAACTTTGTACCATTTGAAAGCCCATCCGCAAGAAGTTTATTTATTCTTACCAGTCACTGACACAAACAAGCTGAATATGTATTGTTCTGATTTATTAATCAAATCATCATGCAGGACCAACACAAATGCATCAAAGATGCCTGTTCCCAGCTCATAATCTCCTTGAAAAATGACAGAGTTTGCCTGACAGATCCTATTTTCCTTAAGCCCATCTGGCTGACGTTAACTCTTTTATGTTCCCTTAATTTCCTACTAATGAAATTCCATGTAATTGGGTTTACTGGGATTGACAACAGCCTGAGTTTTTAAAGAGTGCTTTAAAAACTCTCCCTTTTATTTACTGACCTCTCAGTGTTTTCCAGTCTTCCAGAGCTTCCTTAGTGTGCCAAAACACCCTAAAAAAAATCAGTGTAACAGGTCCGGAAGCTGGAGGAGCCTTTCCATGGCCTCTTGTGCAGGTTCCCTGCTGGCTAAACGACCTGCCTCTGTCTGTGACTGCTCAGCTATTCCCTCACTGCTGAAACGAAAAGTCATCACCACTGTCTACAAAGCACTGCAGCACCTGGGATCTCCCCAAATTCAGAACCAGTTGTCCTGAGTCACCAGAGTGATGCCATTAGCAGAATTTCTTTCCTTTTTTTTTTTTTTTTTTTTTTAACCTTAACAGCCTCTTGCAGATGGCGTTTATTTTGGGTTCTCATTTTGTGCTGATCCATTTTCAACATCTCCTGGCTCCTCTGCTTCCCCTAAGTGCTTCCTTCTCTCCCTTCGGGCATCTTCCCTTCCGTGCTCTCCTCCCCCCTCCTCAATTCAGATGGTGACAGGAGGGCACGATGCCAAGCTATGCTTAAACCTGGTCTCTCCTGTGTCAGTCGGGAAAACACTTCCCAATGGAAAAAGGGGGTTAGTGAACAGATCCAGGAATTAGAAGTGGAAAGAAAGGATCAAACAAGGCCAGATGCTGTTGAGTGGAAGACCAGCCTCCTGCAGGGACCTCAAGCAGCTTCTCTGGGCACATCCCTTCTCTTGGAATGTGGACTGGAGTCCTGGAGTTGCCCCCACACTCTCCTCCTCCTCTCCCTCCTGCCTTCACCAAACCCTTTGCCCACAGGCTGGGCACCCTCAGCGTTTGCTTCCTCCTCCCCTTGTCCTTCCTGGACCAGGAAAACCACGTGGGATTTCCAGAGCAGTAACAACGCCCCGGGTGCTGACTAAGCCCAGGAGTCACTGATCCTGTTTGCTCTGGGCATGCAGCAGCCTGGTTTCCTTCTCAAAGGCTGACCTTTATCCCCCTCCACTCCAATCCCAGGGAATAAACACACCTCTGCTGCCCAGAGAGGTGCCTGTGTCTCATTTATCCCCCTCCACCCCAATCCCAGGGAATAAACACACCCCTGCTGCCCGGAGACGTGCCTGGGACTCATTTATCCCCCTCCACTCCAATCCCAGGGAATAAACAGACCCCTGCTGCCCAGAGAGGTGCCTGTGTCTCATTTATCCCCCTCCACCCCAATCCCAGGGAATAAACACACCCCTGCTGCCCAGAGAGGTGCCTGTGTCTCATTTATCCCCCTCCACCCCAATCCCAGGGAATAAACACACCCCTGGTACCCGGAGAGGTGCCTGTGTCTCGTTTATCCCCCTCTCTCCCCTGCCTTCCACATTTTTGCCACGCTGTGCCAACTGAAAGCACCCGCCCTGTGCCCATAAAATGCAACCTTGCCCTTCCCAGGGGGGAAAGCTCATGGCTTGGCTGCCTTTTTTGGGGGAAGGAGAAAGGGCTGGACTGGGATGGAGAGGCAGAAGAAGCGAGGAACGACGGGGAGCTGCTCCTGCTTTCTGGCTGCTCCCGCTTTCTGGAGGGTGGGAGAAGCACTGTCAGCAGATGCCACCTCGGAGAAGGGTCACAGCTCCCTCCGAGCTGGTTGTCACTATCCCACACACTTTGATGCCACCCACAGCAGTGGCAGCAGCCGGCCTGGGTTGCCAGAGGCTCCGGGTGGTGATTTATAGGGATTCCACCCTGGTCCTGCTGCTCCCGGGCAGGTGCCCTCGCCCAGACCTGGCTCCCTGTTGTTTTGTTGCTCCTACAAACATTCCTCCACACACATCCACAACCACAATACAATCCAGCCTTCCACAAGATATTTATGGAGGATAAATCCACATTCTCCAGCCATCAGGCTCTGCACTTAAAATCCTGCTCTGCTTTACTTTTCAGCGCCGACATAAATTTTTAAATCTCTCTAATATTATTGTACTGTTCCCTAAATCCCTGACTGGGACATACCTGGATGCTTCTAATTATGACTCTTGTTTTCACATCCACTTTATTCTACCTTTTTATCTGAATACAAGCAATTAATAGCTTGGACACACTGAAAGAGTGTCACGATGAACTTCAGCCGTGGAGCTCTGGCTTCGGCCTTGGAGGAGGATTTTTCAAATCTGAGTTTCTGCTTTAATTAAATACGGTTTGGGGATGTCTGGTGGCAATTTCAGGGCAAAGATCTTTTGGCAAGTTGTACTGGGGTTTCTGAAGTCCCACCAAAACCCACATGGTGTGGCTTAACTTCATCCAGGGGGGATTTGAGGACCTGATGGATCCCCATCTGAGGCTCAGAGCTGCTCCATCTGGGAATCCTGTGCTTGGGCTGCATGATGGCAGCCACAATTTATGAGGACGAGGGAGATGCTCCTGTCCCAAAATGTGGGGAGATCTCCTCGATACACGCTCCACTTCCCATCCCAGACCGCTGCAGGAGCGAAATTCCCGCTGTGCCACTCGGCCCACCCTCATTATCCCTGCTGCCACACAACCCAGCTGGGTGGCAATCCTGCTGGATGGAGGAGGGACCTGCTGCCATCCAAGCCATCCTGTCCTTAGGAGGTCACACAATTAGCTGCTGAACACGAGGAGATCCCACGGTCGGGGCGGCCTTTGGGTGACTAAAACAACAACGGAGCTCAGGAGGGAAACCACGGTCCTCCCTTCCCGCTGCCCGTGGGTAGCCATGGCAACGGTGACAACAGCCAGGGCCACCTCGTGTGGCTTCCAGCCCTACCCTTTCTGGGTGGGAAGTACCCAGGGCTCTTCCTGAAAGCCATTGTTAACAGCCCTTTGCCAAAGGAATTCAGCGCTTCCTCTCCAACATCAGGGAGCCCAGGCAGTGCCACAGCTCAGCAGCAACAGCAGCTCCATGGCATTCCCAACACCCTGGTAGGGTGTGGGGTGGGTTTTCCAGCCCTGGAAGCCCTCCTGCCTTCCCCTGGATTTGTGGGAGCCCTGTTCTACCCATCAGAAGCCGCTGAGAGCATTTGAAACGCTAAGAGCAGCCCAGTGCCAAGAGGATCTGGGCCACCACAACAAAGCAGCTCGGGTGGCTTTTCCAGATAAATCCAATAGGTGCTCTCTCAAATGATGGATAATTTGGGCAATTCTGATTATACACCCAGTAGATACTTAGAATCAGCAGTCCCCTGGCACTTCTTTGCACCAGTGACTCTCCCTGTCCCTGCACTGCACTGCCCAGGAGTGGAGCCCCCAGTCCCTCGCTGTCCTCCCAGGATCCCCGGACTCAGATCCCACAGATCCCTCTGGATTTTCAATGTCATTGACGCAAACAAACCCTGGCACAGCTGCCCAGGGCAGTGGTGGAGTCCCCATCCCTGGAGGGATTTAAAATCCCCGTGGATGTGGCCCTTGGGGACAGGGGTCAGTGGTGGCCTTGGCAGTGCTGGGGGATGTTGGACTGGATGATCTCAGAGTGCTTTTCCAACCTTAATGATTCTGTGATTCCATGACACCTAGTGCTGGTTGTCTCAACTACAGCCTGAGCCCAAACACTGATGGATTTTGTGGTGTGGATGATTTTGTGATGCTCGGTGTTCCGGATGCAGGGGTTTTGTAGTGTCCATGATTTTGTGATGCTCAGTATTCTGGATCCAGGGATTTTGTGGTATCCATGATTTTGTGATGCTCAGTGTTCTTGGATCCAGGGGTTTTGTGGTGTCCATGATTTTGTGATGCTCAGTGTTCTTGGATCCAGGGGTTTTATGGTGTCCATGATTTTGTGATGCTCAGTGTTCCAAAGCCAGGGATTTTGTGGTGTGGATGATTTTGTGATGCTCAGTGTTCTGGATGCAGGGGGTTTGTGGTGTCCATGATTTTGTGATGCTCAGTGTTCTGGATCCAGAGGTTTTGTGGTGTCCATGATATTGTGATTTTCACTGTTCTGGATCCAGGGGTTTTGTGGTGTGGATGATTTTGTGATGCTCAGTGTTCTGGATACAGGGGGTTTGTGGTGTCCATGATTTTGTGATGCTCAGTGTTCTTGGATCCAGGGGTTTTATGGTGTCCATGATTTTCTGATGCTCAGTGTTCCGAATCCAGGGTTTTTGTGGTGTTCATGATTTTGTGATGCTCAGTGTTCTGGATCCAGGGGTTTTGTGGTGTGGATGATCTTGTGATGCTCAGTGTTCTGGATCCAAGGGATTTTTTGGTATTCATGATTTTGTGATGCTCAGTGTTCTGGATCCAGGGGTTTTGTGGTGTGGATGATTTTGTGATACTCAGTGTTCTGATCCAGCTTCATCAGCCTCTGTCTTTGTGAAGGTGATGAGGTGCCTACACCGTGTTGTCCCAGCAGGAGGGGGTTCCATGGGCTCTGTCCACATCAGCACCAGAGCTGTGCAGCAGGAGCAAATCTTTGAGGGGACCAGGATGGTGCTGAGGGATCAGAGTCCCCACTGTGACAGGACATGAGGGACATGGAGTATATTCCATGGTTTAAGAGAAGGGTGGGGAGGCCCTGGCCCAGGTTGTCCAGAGAAGCTGTGGCTGCCCATGAGTCCCTGGAAGTGTCCAAGGCCAGGCTGGAGCAACCTGGTCTAGTGGAAAGTGTCCCTGCCCATGGCAGGGAGTGGAACTGGATGATCTTCAAGGTCCCTTCCAACCCGAACCATTCCATGATTCCATGATAATTTCTCTGCAGCTCTGCCCTGCAGGTCCCGATCTGGGCTCATTTGGTCACCAATTCCTTCCCTCTGATTTTTTTATTTCATTTTTAGTTCTATCAGTTAAAATACTTGCTTCTCAGACCCTCACTCCTGCTTAGAAATCATGGAATGGTTTGGCTTGGAAGGGATCTTAAAGCCCATCCAGTCCCACCCCTGCCATGGGCAGGGACACCTTCCACTTATCCCAGGTCTCTCCAAGCCCCATCCAACCTGGCCATGGACACTTCCAGGGTCGAGGCACCTCCTGCACCCTTCGGTGTAGCCTGACAACAGGTCAGATGGAAGAAATGAGCTGCTGGGAGGAAAGTCCAACGAAATGCTGACCATTTCCAGTTGGCCCAGTTCCTCGCTGGGCTCTGTGGGACAGGGTGCGGTGCCAGGCTGGGAACTGGGGCAAAAAGCGTGATGGATGCAGGAGATCGGAGCTGCCAAAGTGGGAAGGGGGGAACTGGCAGCCACTAAAGCAAGTTCTGCCATCAAGAAGCTACTTGTGAAAAAAATACACATTTGCTGTCTTTTTTTTTTCTTTTTTTTTTTTTTTTTTTCTGATGATCTTAATTTCGCCGAATGTGTAAGATTTGCTTTAGCAAAACAAATATCACTCTTGGGTTTTTGCCATGCCATGAATTTTTAATGCTTTATTAGAACGCTGGAGGGTTTCAGCCCAGCCTGTGACAGCTTAATTGAGTGAAATCCCGCTCAGTTACCTGCCGGAGCCATCTGGCCTCGGGAATTAACAGCTGGGAAACCCAAGCCTGGCTGCCAGATAATTCCATGCAAAACAGGTACCCCGTGTAAAAACCCTCCTTGGAAGTTGTCTGCACCTTCGTGCACGGAGATGTTTATTTTTTAAAAAGGGGTTCAGGACGTTTCGGGATCGGGCAGCGGTTTTGCTACACCAAAAGCTGGTGCTGAGGGCCAAAAATAGGGATTGTGGGGGTGAAAGGTGTGTGCCAAGGCTTTGTTAGTGTGGGTGGTCCTGCAAAGCGCTGGGGAAGTAAAAGAGGGGGGGATTTACGCCCGTGCTCGGAAAAAGAAGATATTTTTTTTAAAAAAAAAAAAAAAAAGGTTAAAGAGTTGATTAAAAAAAAAATTGAAAAATATATTGGAAAAAATATATTGGAAAAAAATATATTGGGGAAAAAAATGTATTGGAGAAAATTCCAAAGGCGGCGGCGCTGTGGGGCAGGACCTCCAGGGCCTCAGCCACGTTCCGGGACCTGTTCCCTTCCCGTTCCCGTTCCCGTTCCCGTTCCCGGTCCCATTCCCGATCCCATTCCCGGCTCCCACCCCGCGGGGAAGCTGCACCCCCGCGTCTGGACCAGCAGGGGGCGCCCGCCGCCTTGGCCACGCCCACCCGGGGGCGCGCGTGGCGCCGGCGGCGACCAATCAGAGCAGGCGGGCGGTTCCCGCGCGCGGAGCGGCCATTCACAAAGCGGCGGGGGCATGAATGGGGCGGGTCACGTGGGGCGGCGCGTTCCCACGCCCCCTTTTTGTTGCGCACCGGGATGGAGCCGGGACCGGGAGCAGCGGGATCAGCGGGATCCGCGGGATCCGGGAACGGGCGCTGGGCCGCCACCGCCTGCGTGGTGACCGGCGCTTCCCGCGGCTTCGGCCGCAGCCTGGCGCGGCTCCTGGCGCCGCGGCTGGGCCCGGGCTCGGTGCTGGTGCTGCTGGCTCGCTCCGCGGGGCCGCTGATGGAGCTGGCGGCCGAGCTGCGGGGCGACGGTGGCACAGGGCTGCGGGTGCTCTGCGTGGCCGCAGACCTGGGCAGCGAGGACGGGCTGCGCAGGGCGACCGCTGCGCTGAGGGAGGTGCTGCCCGCCGAGCCCTTCGGCCGCCTGATCCTCGTCAACAACGCCGGTAACGACCCGTCCATCCCCTCCGCCCTCCCCCGGCACGGCGGGGCTCAGCCCCGCAGAGCCCGCCCTTGGTTCTACACCGGCTGCGCCGGGGATTGATCGGTGCTTTGGGTGCCGGCAAGTATCGGGAAAGTAAATAACCCAAGGAACCGCGGAGATTTCTCATTACGATAATTAATTTGGGGAGCAGGTCTCTGCCGGGGCTTTGCTGCTTGAGCTGTTTTACCTGTTGCTCGTAAGGTTTTACCTACTGCTTGTGGTACAGGACCACCTGGCTGCCCTCCTGCACCCTCTTGTCCCTCTGATCCCCGAATACAAACCTTCAGACAAACTTCTAGCCCCACCTTGTGCGTCCTTCCTTGCACCTTTGATGCCTTTTTCACCCATTTTTCCTGTAAATCAGATGGTGCGTTCCTGGAGGGAAAAGGTGCTCCAGGACTTGGGTCTTTCAGTGGCTTGGTCGTGAAGAGAGACCTGCAGGAGGGCACGTGGTGGCCTGTGGGGACATTGTACCCCGGGGGTGGAGGTTGGGAGCTGTTTGTTTTGACAGGGCAGGTCCCTGTCCCGTGTCACTGCTGGTTCAGTGGGTGACCCAAAAGCAGAACTGGGCTTTGCTGAGCTCCTCAGGCTGCTGTGGGGCCCTACCAGAGACACTTCTGCTTTTGTGGGAGCAAAAGGGGTGTGCTGTGTTGTTGAACCCCTCTGTAACTCTTAACTCATTTGTCCGACTTTGGAAGTGTCCAAGGCCAGGTTGGACTGGGCTTGGAGCAACCTCATCTAGTAGAATGTGTCCCTGCCCATGGCAGGGGGTGGAACTGCATGAGCTTCGGGTCCATCCAACCCACACTATTCCATGATTTCTAGGCTCCCTGGGAGACATCTCCAAATCCTTCCTGGACCTCACCGACCCAGATGAGATCAACACCTACTTTGCCTTCAACGTCACCTCGGCGCTCTGCCTCACCTCCACGGCCCTGCAGGCCTTTGGGAAGAGGCCTGGCTGCAGCAGGACCGTGGTGAACATCTCCTCCCTCTGTGCCCTGAAGCCCTTCAAGAGCTGGGCTCTGTACTGCAGCGGGAAGGCTTCCCGGGATATGATGTTCCAGGTGCTGGCGCTGGAGGAGCCCGATGTCCGTGTGCTCAACTACGCCCCGGGTGAGCAGAGCAGCTCAGGGATTGCTGCTGATTTTCACAGAATCATAGAATCAGCTGGGTTGGAAGGGACCTCTGAGATCATCAAGTCCAATCCTTGATCCAACCCCGCTGTGGTTCCCAGCCCATGGCACTGATGCCACATCCAGTCTGTCCTTAAACACCTCCAGGGATGGAGAATCCACCACTTCCCTGGGCAGCCCATTCCAATGGCTGAGCACCCTCTCTGCAAAGAAATTCTTTCTAATATCCAACCTAAACCTCCCCTGGCACAGTTTAAGACCATACCCTCTTGTCTTGCTGATGGTTGCCTGGGAAAAGAGACCAACCCCCCCCTGGCTCCCCCCTCCTGTCAGGGAGTTGCAGAGAGTGAGGAGGTCTCCCCTGAGCCTCCTCTTCTCCAGGCTGAGCCCCCCCAGCTCCCTCAGCCTCTCCTCCCAGCACTTGTGCTCCAGTCCCTTCCCCAGCCTCGTTGCTCTCCTCTGGACCTGCTCCAGCCCCTCAATGTCCTTCCTGAGCTGAGGGCCCAGAACTGGACACAGCACTCCAGGGGTGGCCTCACCAGCGCTGAGTCCAGGGGTAGAATCACTTCCCTGGACCTGTTGGCCACACTGTTCTTGAGCCAGTCCAGGATCCATTGGCCTTCTTGGCCACCTGGGCACACTCTGGCTCGTGTTTGTGTGGGTAAAAGATTCTTGCAGCCAAGCTGGGAGCAGAGGGAAAATTGAGCTCCGGATTTTCCTTTCTCCTTGAGTGATCTCTGTTTTGGTGCTTTTTCCCCCAGGTCCTCTGGACACGGACATGCAGCTCCTGGCCCGGACCGAGACTGGAGACCTCGAGATGCGTCAGTACTTCCAGAGCCTGCAGGAGGGCAGGAAGCTCATAGACTGCACTGTGTCAGCCCAGAAGCTGGTGAAGCTCCTGGAGGAGGACACCTTCCAATCCGGAGCCCACCTGGATTTCTATGAAGTCTGAGCTCCTGTCATCTCCGCCTTTGCCTTCCTGCTTTGCTTCCTGCTGAGCCACGTCCTGGGTGTCTCCAGTGTGGTTGGTGACCTGGTTTGAGTCCTGGGAAGCTTTCAGAAGACCTCTGGGTGCCTTATAAATACTCCTGGTGCCTTGATGGGGCTTGGGGGGCAGTTACTGCTGTTGAGCCCTCCAGGGGACCCGCTGGCAGGAGCAGGGATTCCTCAGCTCCTGGGGATGGGGGAGCACAGGTGGCTTTTCCAAGGGAATGGGCATGGAGCCTTAAAACTCACCCTCACAGGAGTGATCCAGGGAGATACCAAGGCAGAAGGGTCTCTGGCCACCCCAGAAGGTCTGAGCAGCGGGGTTAGAGTTGAGTGTCCCCATATCTGTCCCCTTAGCCCCACAGGAGCACCTGAGCAAGTCCCCAAAGAGCCATTCCCCGGGGCTGGAGGTGGGGGGTGTCACCCCAGAGCCCTGACTCTCCATCCCCTGCTCACCAGTGGCTTGTCCAAACTCTCCCACAGTCCTTGGACTGTCTCTCTGTGAGTGTTGAATGTTAAGACACGGACCAAAGCCTGTCCCAGTGTTTTATCCACCAAGGCCATTAATCACCAGGAGAGGGAGCTGGCCTTGGAGGAGATGGGAATTTTGGGTGCCTGGCTGGGGTCACCAGCTCACACAAACCTGGTTACAGCACAGCCAAGACACAGCCCTGAGTTCATGCCACGTTCCTGTTTGCAGGTTCTGGGTCCAAACCTTGATCTGGGCCTTCAGCCCCTCCTGGATTCTCCTTCTAATTATTTGTGGGGTTTTGTTGTTGTTTCCCCATCAGATTCCAGGAGGCACAGACACATAAAGTCTTGCCCTTCTAGAAAGCAGAGTGTATTGATGCAGGAAAGCCACTTGGAAGCACAGTGGCATTCCCTGTGTGCCCTGGAAATGCCCAGTGTCCCTTTGTGCTCCCTTCCTGCAGTCCCTACCTCAACCCTGTATCTCAAATTTTGCCCACCTGTATCTACAATCATTAAAAGTTTCATGTCTGCTCTGGGTTTTCTGCTGTGTCTTTAGGAGTGGATAAATTCCTGGGAGTGTGGGAGGACAAATCCTGGGTTAAGCACTTCATCCACCAGTGTACCCTCCTGGAGTCCTGTTCATTCATCCCTGAGCTGTTTCATTAATTCCATGTTAATTTAATCCTGTCAAGCTCATAGAACCCTCCTCTCCAGCCAGTCCTGCTGCTTGGTTTCATCTTCCCTCTGTGATGTGAAATTTAGTATTAACAGAAACCCCTCTGCTGCTCACGACACTGGGAACGAGATTTTTCTGAGGTTTGATGCCTGGTGGGGTTTAATATCTGTCAAAACCTTCCTTGATGGACTTTCTGCTGCTAAAAAATCCCCCATCTCCTCACCTGCATCCATGTGGGTTTGTCCTGTCCCATCTTGGGCAGGAACTCTTTTTGGGTCTGGCTCTTTGCAGGGAATTACCTCAGTGCTCAGAGCTGTGGGTCCTAAGTCCTACCCTGCAGGGCCTTGGACTGTGGGCTGGAAGGCCTGAAAGTTGGGAAGCCTCTCCCAAAAGGCTCAAGGAGCCCTATATTGCAGGAGGAGGTGGGAAGGTGCTGGGGGACAGGGCTGCTGGGAACAGGGACCACTTGGAACCAGCCAGGTGGGAGATGCAGGTGGTTCTTCAGGGTAGGACATAAAAAGCCTCCATGAAGGAGGATTATTTTGGACTCTGAATGCTTGCTTGAGGTCTGATCACCCTCCAGTGTCTGGGGGTGTATCAGCAGCTCTGTGGGACTTCTTGGAGCATCTGTGTGAAGGGTTGTGCCACCTGAAACCAGCAGGGTGCTTCTGTCCTGATGATGAAATCATTACTGAAACACTGGATTTAATTCAGAGAATGGTTTGGAATGAAAGGGACCTTAAAGCTCATCTAATTCCAACCCCTTGCCATGGACAGGGACACCTTCCACTAGCCCAGGTTGCTCCAACCTGGCCTTGGACACTTCCAGGGATCCAGGGGCAGCCACAGCTTTTCTGCCCAACCTGTGACAGGGCCTCAACACCCTCACAGCCAACAATTCCTTCCCAATATCCCATCTATCCCTGCCCCCTGGCAGTGGGAAGCCATTCCCTGTGTCCTGTCCCTCCCTCCCTTGTCCCCAGTCCCTCTCCAGCTCTCCTGGAGCCCCTTTAGGCCCTGCCAGGGGCTCTCAGCTCTCCCTGGAGCCTTCTCTTCTCCAGGGGAACCCCCCCAGCTCTCCCAGCCTGGCTCCAGAGCAGAGGGGCTCCAGCCCTGGCAGCAGCTCCAGGGCCTCCTCTGGACCTGCTCTGACAGGTCCATGTCTGCCTTGTGCTGGGACCTGGGGCACTTCTCACTCCCTTTTCTCTCTCCCCACAAGCAGCAGGAGCAAAATTCAGTCTTGGTACCCCCGTCCTTTCGACCAGGAAACTCCACAGCTGCTCCGAGGGGAAACCCTGCAAACATCAGGCACATTCCATGTGCAAATCCTGTGGCTCTGGCAGAGGGCTGGGGCTCAGGCTGCTGAATTTGACAGATGAAGCAACCGTGTACTCCCAGGTCCAGGGAGGAGGTTTGTCTGCAGTGTGATCACTCCACGGTTTGTGCTCGAAGCTCTCCTGATGTTTTCATTTTTAGGGGGTTTCACCCCCTTGACCTCACTGTGCCTGTGTGTGGGTGTTGGGCATCGCTCTGGGTGTGCTGGGTTTGTGATTTCTGATCCAGGAGCAGAGCTCTGCCCTGGGGGAAATGACAGTGGTACTTTTAGGGCATCCCACGGGTACCAGCATTGCCTGGGTGTCCATATCACCTGGGTACCAGCAGCTCCTGGTACCAGCACACTATGGATACCAACATCACCCAGGTGCCAACATCACCTGTTTGCCAGCATCACCTTGGTACCAGCATTCACAGGGTACCAGCATCCCCCAGGCACCAACATCACCTGGGTACCAACATCTCCCAGGTACCAACATCTCCCAGGTACCAACTACTCCCAGACACCAGCATCCACTGGTACCAACATCTCCTGGTACCAGCACACTATGGGAACCAACATTACCCAGATACCAACATCCCCCAGATGCCAACATCACGTGTTTACCAGCATCACCTGGGTACCAGCATCAACAGGGTACCAGCATCCTCCAGCTACCAACATCCCCTGGGTACCAACATCACCCTGGGTACCAACACCCCGAGGTGCCAACATCTCCAGAGTACCAACATCTCCTGGATGTCACCATCCCCCAGGTGCCAGCATCCCCCAGGTAGCAGCATCTCCTGGGTACCAACATTCCCCTGGTACACACATCCCCCAGATATCAACATCTCCCAGGTGCCAACATCCCCTGGGTGCCAGAATCCCCTGGGTACCATCTCCCAGGTACCCTCATCACCCCAGATACCCACATCACATGGGTACCAACATCCCCTGGGTACCAGCATCCATGGGGTACCAGCATCTCCTGGGTACCAGCATCCCCCAGGTGCCAACATCACCCCGGGGAGCAGCATCCCCTTGCCAGGGAGTGGGGCCGTGGGTCCAACCAACACCCGCGCACCCGGAGGTGCCGTGAAACGCGAGGGCAAAAACGTCACGGAATATTTTTCTCCCCTTTCCCGGCATTTTCCGTGCCCAGCGGAGGGCGCACCGAGACCGGGTAACGGAACCAGCGGAGCAGCGACCCCGGAAGGCGCCTCTGGAAAAGTCGCGGGATGTCGGGTGGAGATGGAGCGGAATTCCAGCTCCGACTCCTCTCCCGCCTCTGCACCGGCTCATCACTGATCCCTGTGAAGACTCATTTTTTTAATTAGTCCTGGATCCATGGGGCCATTCCAGAGGCTCGATTAGGAGGGGGGGAAAAAAGTGGTTAAAAATAAAGAAGTTTTGAGCTCTCCTGATTCCAGGAGCTCACAGCTCACCTGGCAAAGTGTATCCAATAGACTAAGGAGCTCCAGCATCTGGGCAGTGCTGCCTCCTGGGCCAGGGGTGAACCCCGTGGCTGAAGGGAGTCACCCCAAAATGATCCCTCACCTCCTGCATCCCAGACAGAGCCGGGGGTTCTGTTCTCCCTGTCAGGGTTTGTCAAGCCCCAAATCCTACCTGGTATGCGCTATTAATCAGAGTGGATCTGCCACCCCCCCCCTCCCCCTCCCAGCTCCCACTCTGCCTCCTGTGGTAAAATCCAGCACAGGGCATTTTATCCCTTTTCCCACTGTTTTCCCCTCTTTTTCTGCCCAAACATGGAGAAAGATGGAGCACGAGCTGTGCAGGTGCCTCCCCGTGTGAGATCCTACAAAGTGCTGCAGAGAAGCCCCTGGGATGGCCTCGACAGCAGTTTGGGGCAGGAAGGGAGGGCTCTGGGTGATATTTAGGGGTGACACCTCCCCAAGTGCCCGACCCCAGGTGCCCAGGGGACCCTCCCAGCCCCCTCCCCGTGCCAGGGGACACACTGTGCTCTTTGTGAACTGGGTTATGAAAGGAGTCAAAGTCACTGCTGGGGTTTTGTTTCCATGAGTGTGACCAGGTCCCTGGGACAGGGGCGAGGCTGAGCCTCCTAAATCCCCCCCAAAGCCTCCCAAATTAAAACCTGCCCTCACCAATGACCTCCCAAATCTTGGCACTGCCCTGGGCTGCCCCTGGCTCGGGGGGGGGGGGGGGTGAGAGGCTGCAGGCAGGTCCCTCTACCCCTTATTAAAGGTTTCTCAGCAGAGGGGGGAAGATGACCTTTATTTTCCCATCCAGAAATGCTGAGCTGGGCTGTTCCAGCCAGGAACTCCGAGTGCCCGGCGAGCTCCTCGCTCACAAACAAGAGCTGCCTTTGCCCAAAGGCCAAAGGTAAATGAGCTGTTCCTGTCCAAGGTGCTCCCAGGAAGGGGGGAAAGGGCTGGTGGTGCCCACACCTCCCACGTAGGGCCCCCCCCCATCCTGCGGGCACAGCCCCTGAGGTGCCCGTGGAGACACATCCAGGCATCCCGAAGGCTCCCACCTCTCTGTGTGACAAGGCAGGGGCTTTGTGGGGAATTCTGGGGGCCGTGGCTGGGATTTGGTGGGTGTTCACTGAGCCCGAGAGGGTTGGAACAACAAAGGTGTTTCTGCTGAGCTGGCACTGTTCTCACGGACTCTTCTCCCTGAGACTGAACATTCCTCCTCCTGTCCCTCTTTCCAGTCCTCTCTCTCAGCCCAGTGACCCATTTTTCTTCACCTCCCCTCTATGCTGTCCCCCGGGTCTGGTGGCCCAAGGAGCAGTTCCACCGTGGGGGATTCTGCCCCTCTGCCCCTGTCTCAGCTGAGACCCCCCTGCAGAGCTGCTCCAGCCCTGGGAACAACAGCACAAGGACGTGGAGTTGCTGCAGAGAGTCCAGAGGAGGCCCCGGAGCTGCTGCCAGGGCTGGAGCCCCTCTGCTCTGGAGCCAGGCTGGGAGAGCTGGGGGGGTTCCCCTGGAGAAGAGAAGGCTCCAGGGAGAGCTGAGAGCCCCTTGCAGGGCCTGAAGGGGCTCCAGGAGAGCTGGAGAGGGACTGGGGACAAGGCATGGAAGGACAGGCCAAGAGGAATGGCTTCCCACTGCCAGAGGCAGGACCTGGAGCATATGTCCTATGAGAAGCAGCTGAGGGAGCTGGGGGGGCTCAGCCTGGAGAAAAGGAGGCTCAGGGGGGACCTTCTGGCTCTGCAACTCCCTGGCAGGAGGGGGGAGCCGGGGAAGGGGTTGGGCTCTGTTCCCAGGGAACAAGGGACAGGAGGAGAGGATATGGTCTTAAGCTGCACCAGGGGAAGTTTCTCTTGGACATTATTCACAGAAAGGGTGATTAGATGTTGGAAGGGGCCGCCCAGGGAGGTTTGGAGTCCCCATCCCTGGAGGTGTCCGAGGAAGGACTGGATGTGGCACTCAGTGCTCTGGGCTGGGGGACAAGGTGGGCATCGGGCACAGGGGGGATTTGATGATCTCAGAAGTCTTTTCCAACCTAAATAATTCTGTGATTCTGTCAGATTGAATATCAGGAAGGAATTCCTGGCTGGGAGGGTGGGGAGGCCCTGTCCCAGGTTGGGCAGAGAAGCTATGGCTGCCCCTGGACCCCTGGAAGTGTCCAAGGCCAGGTTGGAGCAATCTGGGCTAGTGGAAGGTGCCCCTGTCCATGGCAGGGTGTTGGAACAAGATGATCTTTAAGGTCCCTTCCAACCCAAACTGTTCCATGACTCATGTTCCCTGGAGGAGCCATTTAATGAGTAACAAGGACCCTGTTGGTCCAGCAGGAGCAATGACAGATTAACCCAGTTTAGAGCCAAAGAGCAGCTGGTTTGCTGGTAAACTGTGCTGTTCCTGCGAGCTTCAAATGCCTTTAATGAGTTATTATTTAGTCTGCTATGGAGGTTAATGGGGGGACATGGCAGAAATCATCTGTGATTAATTAAACTGTCTTTATTTGGTGCAGCCAGAGCAGCTGGACTCACTGGGTTGGGAGCTAAGCTGGGACCAGCTCTGGATCCCTGACTTCTTTGGTGATCTAACCAGGCTCTGCAGACCAACAGCACCTCCATCCTGGTGGGAAAGAGCTGCCACAAATAGGAAGTTTTCCCTAGTTTTTCTTATGCACCACCCCAAAGCCAGACTTCATCCCAGTTGTTGCCAGGACATGTGGGATAAAACCAGGTGCATTTCAAGCCTCCTTCCCTGAATTATGGAATCATGGAATCACAGAACGTTAGGGGGTTGGCATGGACCTTAAAGATCATTTGGTCCCAATCCCTTGCCATGGGCAGGGACACCTTCTGCTAGACCAAGTTGTTCAAGGCCTTATCCGACCTGGCTTTGTACACTTCCAGGGTTGGGGCATCCACAGCATCCCTGGGCAACCTCTGCCAGGGCCTCACAACCTTCACAGCGAAGAATTTTTTCCTAATATTTAACCTAAATTTCCCCTTTTTCAATTTGTACCCGTTACACCTTGTCCTACCCCTACAGTTCCCAGAAGCTGAATGTCAAGGTGAAGGCAGGTTGTGGCCGAGCTGCTCCCGTACCTCCTCTGGGATTTGGGGAAATCATCTCATCCTGACATCATCTCATCCCAACACCATCTCCCGTCCCCTTTCCTCCAGCAAAGCCACCGGTTCAGATCAGCTCATCCCTTCTCCTCCTCCACTCCCATCATCTGCAGCCCATCATCCTCCCCCGACCTCAAAACCCTCCTGTGCTCACAGCTCAGCCCTTCCCCAAGTGCCAGACCAATCATAGAATCACAGAATCACAGAATCATAGAATCATAGAATCAGCTGGGTTGGAAGGGACCTCTGAGATCATCCAGTCCAACCCTTGATCCAACCCCACTGTCGTTCCCAGCCCATGGCACTGATGCCACATCCAGTCTGTCCTTAAACACCTCCAGGGATGGAGAATCCACCCCCTCCCTGGGCAGCCCATTCCAATGGCTGAGCACCCTCTCTGCAAAGAAATTCTTTCTAATCTCCAACCTAAACCTCCCCTGGCACAGCTTTAGACCGAGCCCTCTTGTCTTGCTGATGGTTGCCTGGGAAAAGAGACCAACCCCCCCCGGCTCCCCCCTCCTGTCAGGGAGTTGCAGAGAGTGAGGAGGTCTCCCCTCTTCTCTCCTCTTCTCCAGGCAAACCCCAGCAAACCCCCGTCCTTCCTCTCGGAGCCCCTCCAAACCGAGCTTAGCCCGGAGAGGGCGAGTACACCACGCTGCCCCCACATCCCGCGAGGGACCCCGCGGGGATCCCGGAGCGTGCCCTTCCTCGGGGATGTGCCGTGCCCGCGATGTGGCTGCGGGAGCGGCGGCGGCGGGGCCGGGAGCCGCATTCACATTCCTGCCGCGAGCGCACTTGTCAGCCGAGCTGTCAGGCGCTGCCGTAATAGGGCCACGGCGGTCACTCGTGTTGGGAGTAAACACAGCGGAATCTGAGAAAACAAGAGCAGAGCCGAGCCCGGAGCTCCCCAGCGAGGCTGCAGAGTCTCGGCGCCCTCCCCGGCGGGGGGATGCCCCTGCCCAGCCGCCGCCTCCCCGTCGCCCCCTCCCCGCTGCCGGCCCCGCGGTGCCCCCGGGAAGGATGCTGAGCGGCGGCGGTGGCGGTACCCGGCACCGCGGGGGGACAGGGATGTGGCATTGGAGGGCTGGGATTAAAAACCAGGCTGGTTGGGACACGGGAGCTGGAGTGTGGGGCGGGTGGGGACGGCCCTGGCCTGGGGCTGCTCAGGGATGTGAGCTGTGGGTCAGTGGTTTCCAGCAGAAACCCACCCCCAGCTGGGGCTGGAGCGCTTGTTTCTTAATTTTTTAACTAAAAAGACGGAATTTTGCGCGTCCCGGAGCTACCCTGAGCCCTGTTTGGAGAGAAGGTCCTGCCTTCTCACCACCCTCCAGTATCCATCGGGGTGCCCTTCACCCCGGGGCACCTCCTGCCGTGTTCAGCCGTGTCACCAGCGCCAGGTGGGATGGATCCAGGTGGGATGGATCCAGGTGGAAGGACCCAGCTCTGCATCAGCCCCTCATGCACAGCACAGGAGTGTCAGGGGGTGTTCGCTCAGGGCCCGAGGGGCTTGTCGGGGCTGCAGGGAGGAGGAGGAGGAGAAGGAGGAGGAGGAGGAACAGCCCTGGGAATAATTAGCGCTGGCTTATTCCTTTTGGACTATTCCTCCAACTTCTAAACCCTGCAACAAAGAGGCAGGCGGCCTGAAAAGCCGTGGATTTAGGACAAAGAAGGGAATGGGGCAGCCGAGGGCACCTGGAGCTTCGGGGCAGAGCAGGACACAGACCCCGGCCGGGCGGCCGTGCCCGTCTCCTGCTTCCATCACTCCACCCCCTCGCTCCCCAAATTCATGGAATGCTTCTTTCCCCGCTGCAACCCAGCAGCTTCCCGGTGCCCAGTGCAATTTATTCACCTCCACAAACCCTAAAAAGCCGCAAACGCCACAAAATATTTCCTGCAGGCGGGGAGGGGAGCGGGGCAGCCTTTATCCTCCTCCAAACCCAACCCGAAATGTTGGGGTCACTCCTCCTTTGAAATCTCCCGCGGCCTTTCTTCCCATTAAACCAGCTCCCAGCTCAGAAGTTTCTTCTCCATCCCTCCCTCCCCCCCACCCCCCCGGGTTTGTTTTTTTTTTTTTTTTATTTAATAATAAAGCATCTCAGATCTCGGAGCTGCAACTCATCTCACACCTAAGCGAGATTGCGTTTTGCACAAGCCTTTCAGCTGTTTTCTCAATCTCTCCTCTGTCTCATTCTCAATTCAGGCAGTTGCTATAGGTATGTTTTAATCCCCAGCATGGTAGATTTTAATTAGTCTTTGTACAGATGGCCAATTAACATTCATTACTTTTGCCTTGAGCGATTAATTATGAGTTTGGATAGAAGGGGAGATGGAGACAGGAAAAGATGGGCAGGTGAATAAAAAAAAAAAGGGATTTTAATCAGAGTTTGGGATTTTTTTTTTTTCCTTCTGATTTATATATATACACACACACACACACATGGAAAGAGGAGGGAGAAGCAGCAACACGGTGTGAGTTATGCTCCCATTGAATCATTCCAGACCTGGAGCCACAAGGAATGGGATCCAACGGGATCTCCAGGCAGTGATGTTCAGGGCTTGGGGGCTGAATCCCGTCGCAGGGACGGGGAAACTGAGGCAGGGAGAGCTGACATCCAGCTCCTTGTACCCGGTCTGGAAATCAGCGCTTCGAGCCGGATTCGGGTGCTTGAGCATCACGGATTTGGGGTTGTAACAGTGCCAGAGCGGTGGGGACACCCGAGGGAGCAGCGACACGGAGCCACCTTCTCCTGGGTGTATCCATGTGCAGGACGGGGCCCTCGGTCCTCCCCTCACAGCACCCGGTGACACGTCGCTAATTCTTCCTAATTGATTTTTCACGCCGGTGGGAGGGAGACGGTGACATCCAACAACAGGGCCCTGATGTCGCGGCTTTCTCCTGCATGAAAGGGGCCGGCATCTCCCCCCGGAGCCGGCATAACTTCTCCTGGGCCCGGGTAGCCATGGTGAGACGCTGCCCAAAATCCTTTCAGCGCCGCCGCCGAGCCGCTGGAGGCTGGCGATGCTCCCGTGCCTCCCGTGCCAGCCCCGCTCGCCGCAGCTATTTCGGGCACGCAGGCAGGGAGAATTAAAATAGCAAAAGCCCCTCAGGGCCGCATCCTGCCCCTGCTTCCTCGGCGCGGGGGCTGAGCCCTCGTTTCGTGCCGTCCCGGCGCGTGTGAACCGCCGGCGGGTTCCGGGTTCGGCGTTTTTTGGGGCTGTTTTGGCACCGCGGAGCGAGGAGGGGGAGCGGGAGGGAGGGTGGGGAAGGGGCTGATCCTGCTCGCTTCGGGATGGCAGGGAAAGGGGAGTCGTGTGAGGATGCTGTGTGGAAGAATCCGTCCCGCTGGAGTCGGAGGGCTCCCCTCCGGTGCCTCTGGGGGGCTTTACACCCCCTCTGCCGGAATCTGGGCGTCGCTTTTTTTTGGCACGTTTTGGTTTTGACCCCAACCCGCTCGAGGTTGGCACTGCTCCGGGGAACAACTTCCCCGAAAGCAGAGGCTCAGGAGGAGGAAAGAGGGTCCAGGTCCCTCCCTGCGTGGCAGGGATGCAGCCACTGTGCCCTGTACACGAGGGGTGGCTGGTGGGTGTGCCACCTGCATCCCAGGGAAATCCACGGGTGGGTGTGCCACCTGCATCCCAGGGAAATCCACGGGTGGGTGTGCCACCTGCATCCCAGGGAAATCCACGGGTGGGTGTGCCACCTGCATCCCAGGGCAATCCATGGGTGGATGTGCCACCTGCATCCCAGGGAAATCCATGGGTGGGTTTGCCACCTTCATCCCAGTGAAGCCCCTGGGTGGATGTGCCACCTTCATCCCAAGGAAATCTACGGGTGGATGTGCCACCTGCATCCCAGGGGAATCCATGAGTGGATGTGCCACCTACATCCCAGTGAGGTCCCTGAGTGGATGTACCACCTGCATCCCAGGGAAATCCATGGGTGGATGTACCACCTGCATCCCAGGGCAATCCATGGGGGTGTGTACCACCTTCATCCCAGGGAAATCCATGGGTGGGTTTGCCACCTTCATCCCAAGGAAATCCATGGGTGGATGTGCCTCCTGCATCCCAGAGCAATCCATGGGTGGATGTGCCACCTGCATCCCAGTTTGGTCCCTGGGTGGATGTGCCACCTGCATCCCAAGGAAATCCATGGGGGTGTGTGCTACCTGCATCCCCGGGAAATCCCTGGGTGGATGTGCCGCCTGCATCCCAAGGAAATCCACAGGTGGATGTGCCACCTTCATCCCAGGGAAATCCATGGGTGGATGTGCCACCTGCATCCCAGCACAGTCCTTGGTGGATGTGCCACCTTCATCCCAAGGAAATCCATGGGTGGATGTTCTTCCTGCATCCCAGGGGAATCCATGAGTGGATGTACCACCTGCATCCCAAGGAAATCCACAGGTGGATATACCACCTGCATCCCAGTGAAGCCCCTGGATGGACGTGCCACCTGCATCCCAAGGAAATCCATGGGTGGATGTGCCACCTGCATCCCAGTACAGTCCTTGGTGGATGTGCCACCTTCATCCCAGGGCAATCCATGGGTGGATGTGCCTCCTGCATCCCAGTGTGTGTTCCCTGGCTGGTTCCCAGCCCAGCCCCTGGGCATTCACCCCCAGTGGTGCTCGAGCACTGACTCAACTCATCCCACTTGTATCCCGATGAGACTCCACAGCGCTCCAGGAAAGGGGTGGATGCCCTGGAGCACCAAAACCATGCTGGGCACCCACTTTAAGGACCTTTCCTGCTGCAAACACCTCTGGATGAGCTGGATCCAACCTCTGCACCCTCCAGGGATGAACGTGGCCACATCCACATCCCCCCCACCAGCAACCCCCCCCAGTTTTTCAGGGTATTCTTCAGGTGAAACACAGACGGGACAAACAGGAGCCAACAGTCCCCGCTGCCTCCAAGGGCAACCAAACCCCCTTCCCACCATCTCCAGCCTTCCTCTCAGGTGAGGAAGAGGAGTCTGGGAGCAGGGGAGGCTCCGCAGGGCCCCCGTCCCCACCTGCAGAGCCGTGGCAGGGTATGGCCCTCTCTCAGTATCTGCCATTGAAATGTGCACATTTCCTAAAAGCAATATGGAACAGCTAAATATACTGCTCACAAATCTGTTTACACTAATAATGGCTGGGAGCCTGCCATCCATATGACTGCGAGGAACCATTGATTCAACATAAATTAACTGAAAATTCCTTGCGGGAGGAAGAAGCTCGCGGCGGTTTATATTTAATTTTTGGGGTTGGTTTTTTTTTTTTTCTTTCTTTCTTTCCCCTCCGTCTTTCCCTTTTTTTTTTTTTTTTTCCCCCCCCCCCTTGTCAGGGGGAAAAGGGGAAACGTGGAGGTGTCGGCACCAGGAGCCACGGCTGAGTTTGGCAGCGGCTCTGCTCGTTCCTCTCCTTATCCACGGCGACGAGGGCCGGGATAACCCGGCCAACCAGGATTTTTCCATGCCATCTCCAAGGCCAAATGAACACAATATTTACCCCTTTCCCGCCAGAGACGGAAGGTCCGAGTCGTTATTCTTGTTCAAATTTAAAAAAATTGAAAAAAAAAATAAAATAAAAAAAAAAAAGGGAGAAAAAGGAGGAAAACACAAAAAAAGCCGCAGAAGAATTGGCAGCTCGTGGCGTATTAGTGGAAATGCTGCAGACTTGGCTCCCTCTCACCTCCCCAACATAATGTTAAATGGCATCAAGACAGTATAGCAGTCATTTACATATGTTGCTTATAGACGCCAAACTTATTAACACAATAAAACTGCTGCTGCTGAGGAGCTTTCCTGCCTATTTTTCTCCCGGAGAATGGCAGCCTTGGAAGCACCTGGCCTGCCTCGTGTGGAAACACCCGGGGCTTGCCTTTCAGATGGCACCCCGGGGGGAAAATAAATAGATGAATCAGCCAGAGGCCTCCCTCCGACCACTCCCGAGGGAAAGCGGGAGGGAGAGCCGCGGATTCGGGGTGTTGGGGGGTGGGGGGGGAGACTCCCAGCACCCCCCAGTGCCCCCCACCAAGGCACATTCCCTCCCTGGACGGCCATCCAGGTGGGATGGGGCAGCTTCACCCCCCCGGGATTGGCTTTAAACCCCTCTCCTCTGAGGTGTTCCCAACTCCCTGTCTTCACAGCCAAGGTCTGGAAACGCTGGAAGGGGCATCCACGTATTTAATTTCCTGGGTGCCACGTGAAAAGCGACCCCAGGTGTTTCCGTGGAAGGAAACACGGAATTTTGGTGCTTCCGACACCGGTGTTCTCCCCATGGAAAAGGAGGAGGCAGGAAAGCAGGGAAGCTCCTCGGCAGCAGTTTTATTGTGTTAATAAGTTTGGTGTCTGTCAGCGACACGTGTGAGTGGCTGATATCCTGCCTCGATGCCATTCCATGGAATATTTGGGATGGGAGGGGGAGCCAAGACTGTTGATCTCCCCTAATACAACACTGCCCCATCCCTGTGGGATTTGGGAGGGGAATCTCCCAGCATCCAAGCAGAGACAGCCCCTCTCTCCGTGGTTTCTTTGCCGTGGATCGGTGTGATCTTGAAGGGAATATTTCTTCCTCAGCTAATGGAGCAAAGTCAGAGTGAGCCTGGGGGGGGTCAGACAGGGAGGGGTCACGCTCTGGTGCCATCCCAGGGAGCACCCAAACCCTCCCTGGGGCTGGATGTGCAATTTCCTGGGATGAATTTTGCCCGGCTCTCCCGGAAAGACGTTTTTTCCGCAGCGATGACCCCGCTGTGCCTGGAAGAGCATTCCTAAGGGGACATCTGAGAGCCCTGGAGGGAGGTTTGTGGTGGGGCATTAACTGGGAGGCCAGTCTTCACCCCCAAAAGCAGAGGGGAGGCCTGGCTACCCCCAAACCCCGTGGCTGAGCTCTTCTTTGTGGTATAAATCCTCAAAACCGGCCTCAGGAACTTGTTGTAAAGCACAGAGCTCCTCACCAACATCCCAAGGAGATTTAAAGGCTGGGATCTGGGAGGAGGGAGACGTTCACTTCCAACCAGGCCATGGCAGTGCCACACACCCACCACTGCTGCCACGCCAGGGACCAGGATGAGCGACCAAGGTCAGGGTTTTGGGGGGCTGGATTGCAGCCCTTGTGACAGGGAAGGGCTCAGGGACCCCCAGGACCCCCCTGCCAGGTCCCCAGGGAGGACCATGTCCCTCCTCTGCAGGGCAGGTGATGTCACCCACAGAGCCACGTGTCCTGCTGCTCCCTGGGGCATCAGCCCTGCTCTGACAAGTCATGTCCTGAGCAGGAGATGCTGACACTGCCCAAAATCCACGTGTTTCAGAGCTGGAGTGGGTGAACCAGCTCCTCACAGGCAAACAGGGGGCGTGGGGTCCCCAAGGCCGGGGGAAAGGTCCCCAGGTGCCCAACCTGTACACATCACTTTGACTTCATGATTGGGAACACCTTTCCCTAAAATTCCAGTCCTGTGGTACCACCTTGCTGAGTGAGCAGAAGTGACCAGAGCATTCTCTGTCCCAGGTGCAGCCTGGGCCAACAATGGTTGAGGTGCCACAGCTTTTGGAAAGGTTTTTTCAGGGCTACAGCACCTGCACCATCATCTGGAGATGTTTCAAGGCTTGGAGATGATCCCAGCAGGAGCTGGGGGTTCAGTGTCTACGAGGACCTGGGTGCAAAACCCTGTTTGCTTGGCAAGCCCAAAATCCCTGTTCCTGACCCGTGGCTGCTGCCACTGAAGTCACTGTGACCACACCAAAGGGCCTTCAGGACCTGCCACCTCTGAGTGTGTCACAAACCCACCAGGACCCATCACACCAGATCCCACCAGGTCAGTGCAGGCTCTGCCTTGCTGGAGAGATGAGGGTGGGTGGATGCAGCCCCCATGTGAGACCAGTGGGACCCTTGTGTAGGTGGGTGAGGATCCAGGAGCATCTTTCCTTGCTGGAATGATCTCTTCCAGCCCATAACTATGGGATCTGGGTGGCTTCCCATTCCCAGAGTCGGTGCTGGGATCCTCTCCCCATCAGCCTGACTCCATAGACTCCACAGCCATCCATCCCTGTCAAATGTACATCTCTACCAGCATCCCCACCATTCCCATGTCATCTTCATCCATCCATCCATCCATCCATCCATCCTTTGATCCATCATGCACGTGCATCCATCAGGCACATGGTGGGATTCTTGGGAAACAGGGCCACAAATTGGACTTCAGTGATCCTCGTGGGTCCTTTCCAGCTCGGGATATTCTGATTCTGTGATTCCATGATCCATCCATCCCTCTATCCCTCCATCCATCCGTTCATCCGCTATCAGTGGACCAACTGACAAAACCACCTTAAAAGGGACACTGAGAGTGGTGGGATGAACAACCTGCTGGAGCTCACTGGGCCAGTTCAGGGACAATTTATCCCCATCCAGGATAATCCTGAACCAAGTGAAATTTAAAAAAAAAAAAATCAAATCCAAAGAAGCAGAAAAAGGGGGAGAAACCGGGGGCCTCCTTAACACCCCAACCCAAAATATGGCCCCATTTCTCCCTTCTCCACTTCAGGGCTGCACTTGGTGGCTGCTGAGGAGAAACCCGGGCAGGGGAAGGAGCTGTGCCCACAGGAAGGGCAGGTGGGAGAGGCGAGGAGGAAATGATCCCGCACTTTGAAGTCTGGTCAACTTTTAACATCCCGACGAGCTGCGCCCGCGGCCACGCTCCGGGGCCCGGGGCCTGATTTGGGGCCTGATTTTCCACATTTCTGCCCTTTGATGCCGAGGCCGGCGTGTTACAGATTAACGAGCCCGGGCACCCGCAGCACCTGCCGGCAGCGTCGGGATCCGGCCCCGGAGAATCCCGCCTGCTCCCGCTGCCCGGGAGAACGGGATACGGGCAGGGAATCTGCGTCCCAGCCGGGAGAACGCGGCCAACCCGGGCGTGCAGGTGGATGTGGACACAGGGATGGACCCGCTGTCCCTCTGCCCACCCCGAGCGCCCCCATAAATGACCCTCTACCCCCAACCCGCGTCCAGTTTTTGGTGCCTGGCCCTCTCTCCCTCTCCTTCCCTCCTCTTTCGTTTGCTCCTTGCAAAATCCTGGCGGCTGTGTTTTAGCAGGCACCAGACCCCCCTTTGCCCCCCTCCAGCACCCCCTAATCCCGGTGCAGCCCCCCCTGCCCGGCCCCTGCCGGGTCCCTCCGCTGCGCTCGCTCGTTCGGCGGCTCTTTCGTTAAAAAAGAAAATGTCTTTCTCCTCCACCCGGAGCTCCTCCCGGCCAGCAATCCAGCGGGAAGGCAGGATCCGGGCTCCCCTCCTCCCGGGAATGCAGGGGATACATAAAGTTTTCCTCTTAACAAACCACGGACACCTCGAGCCGGAGCAAGACACCCGCTCGGGGGGGTCCGTGTTTATTCCCGCAGGAGATAAAAATCCTTCTTGAATTATCCTGGAGCCGGGAGCAGGCCTGGAAGCGGAGGGGAAAAAAGAAATTTAGAGATAAATTTGGGGTTCTCGCCCGGTTTCAGCGTAGCAGCTCCTCGGTTCCCTTCGGAGCAGCCAAGGGGTCTCGCCTGGACACTGAGCCGGGACTGGAAACCACCGGGGCAAACAGGGAGGAAAACAAAAAATCAGATTTAAGATTTACAATTTTCCGCGAGGGCGATTTATCCCCAAACCAAAGCAGCTCCCTCCCCCCAAAAAAATATGCTCCTCTGGAGACGGGGCGCGGAGGGGAGATGCTGCCGGCGGGGATCCCTCCGGGAAGCAGCCGGAGCGCGGCCGCCTTTTCCATTTATCCCCCCGCGCAGAAGATGCAGGAAACGGGTGAGATCCGCAGGCAACGAAATCCCGGCCCCGCGCAGAGCTCCGCGGGCGCGGATCCCGCAGCGCCCGCTCCGCACGGGTGGCTGCGGGAGGGCAGGGGCCGAGGGGCCGCATCTCCCCCCGCCCGCCGGCCCTGGGGGCAGAGAAGAGGGCGAAGGGGGAAGAAAAAAAAAAAAAGAGAGAGAGAGAGAGAGAAAAATTAAATTGAATTGAATTAAATTGTAATAAATTGATTTAAATTAAATTCCACAAAGGTCCGGAGCCGGGCACAGCTCCCGTGGCTGAGCCGAGCTGTCGCCGCATCCCCCTTCCCTTCCTCATCCCCATCTCTTCCCCTTCCTCATCTCTATCCCTTCCCCTTCTTCCCTATCCCTTTCCCATCCCATCCCTTTCCCATCCCATCCCTTTCCCATCCCATCCCTCCGCGGGTATTCCCCGCTCCGCGCCCGGTGCCCTCTCCGCCCGCTCTCTCACCCAACTCCGCTTCTTTATTTCCATTTTTAATATAAAAAAAAATATAAATGGAAATATATTTGAAAAAAAATCTATTTATAATATATTTTCAATGTCGATTATTTTTTCCTCTCTCTCTCTCTCGCGCGCGGAAATAAAAATAAAAGCGCTTTGCCGACGCTCTCGCTCCGTTTTTAGGCTTTCATTTCTCTGGGATTTCAGGGAATTTTTCCTTTCCTCTCCCTCCCCAAAGCCTTCCTCCCCGCAGCCTCTTGCGGGAGCGCGTCCGCGCAAAGCCCGCGCAGCAGCAGCGCTCTGCTCTCCGCGGGGGGAAGGATCCCGCGCGGAGTATTTCAATCCAGCCAAGTGGAAAATAGACTTTCAACCCCCTTTGTGCGGGAGGGGAGGGCTCGCCCCCGCCTCCGCGGGGCCAACAAAACTCCGAGCAGAGCCAAACTGCGGAGTGAACTCGGGACCGGCCCGCGCAGGGGGCTGCGCGCCCGCGCATTTCCCCCCGCGCCGGGGAGAAACAGCCCAAAATCGCTTTCAATTTTTTTTAATTTTTTCTTTTTTTTTTTTTTGGAATTCCCAGGATCGGACCCGTGGGAAGAGCCTTTGTCCGCGGGAAAGGTCCTGCCTCTGGAGGGGGAGTTACGCGGGAGGCGGAGGGGCCGCGGGGTGGGCTTCACCTGTCCTCCCCTCAAACACACTCCCGGGCCGCGGAGTTCCGCGCTTCGGTGCGGACAGGTTTATTTTATTTATTTAAATAGCGGGGAGAAGAAAAAAAAAAAAAAAAAGGAGGGGGAAAAAAAAAAAAAGAAAAAAAGAAGAAGAAAGAAGGATTTTTTAAAGCTTTTTTTTTTTAATTTTCTTTTTTTAAATTTTTTTTTTTTTTTTTGAAGACGAAGGGAAAACCCCCCGCAGCCGGAGCCCCTCTCCCACAACTTCGCGGCGCGCCTGCGGGAGCGGCTCCAGTCCAGTTTTTCGGGCGCTCTCTGCCTCCTCTTGCCTCCCCTTGTCCTCCCCTGCCTGCCTCTATTTCCCCCCCATCTCCCCCTGCTTCCCTTTCCTCCCCCTGCCTGCCCCCATCTCCCCCTGCCTCCCCTGCCTGCCACCGACTCCCCTCGTCCTCCCCTGCCTCCCCTTGTCCTCCCCTCGTCCTTCCCTGCCTGTCTCTACCTCCTCTGCCTTCCTCTGCCTCCCCCGGCCTCCTCTTGCCTCCTTTCCCTCCTCTGCCTCCCCTTGTCCTCCCCTGCCTGTCCCTACCGCCCCTGCCTCCCCCAGCCTCCTCTTACCTCCCTTGCCTCTTCCTGCCTCCCCTACCTGCCCCTGCCTCCTCTTCCTCCTCTGCCTCCCCTTGGCCTCCCCTACCTGCCCCTGCCTCCTCTTCCTCCCGTTCCTCCTCTGAGTCTCCTTGGGCTCCCCTGCCTCCTCTTCCTCCCCTTGGCCTCCCCTGCCTCTTCTTCCTCACCTACCTTCCCTTGGCCTCCTCTGCCTCCTCTACCTTCTCTTGGCCTCCCCTGCCTCCTCTTTCGCCTCTGCCTCCTCTCCCTCCCCTTGTCTTCCCCTACCTGTCCCTGCCTCCTCTTCCTCCCCGTGCCTGTCCTGCCTCCCCTGTCCGTCCCTGCCTCCCCCTTCCCGTCCTACCTCCCCTGCCCATCCCTGTCCTGCCCTCCCAGCCCGTCCCCGGAGCGCAGGTGAGGCCGCCCCCTCCCCGGGGCCCCGCCAGGTCCGGGCCGTATTTGTAGCGGCCGCCCGGGGCTCGGGGGTGCGTGGGCGCCCGCGGGTGGGCGGCGGGGCGGGCGCGGGCGTGCGGGGGTGGGTGTGCGGGGGTCTGTGTGTGTGTGCCGTGCCCAGGGGGAGGTTTCTTGCACACGCACACACACACATACACACACATACACACACACATACACACACACACACACACACGCAGGACCGGCCCCGCTCCGGCCCCCCACCCCCCGCCCCGTTCCCGGCTCACACCATGTTCCAGCCGTCTGCGAAGCGCTGCTTCACCATCGAGTCCCTGGTGGGCAAGGACACCCCCCTGGGCCCCGAGGACCCCCCGCGCCCCGCCGCCCTCGCCTACCCCGGCCCCGCCGCAGCCGCCGACGCCGCCGCCTTCGCCCCCGGCTTCCAGGGAGCCGCCGGTCGGGCCCTCTACGGCAGCGCCGAGCTCGTCTTCCCCGAGGCCGTGGGGCACCCGGCGCTGCCCGTCGGGCCCCCCCAGCTGGGGGGCTCGGCCCTGCCGCACCCACACCCCTTCTTCGGGCCGCAGCACCGCGACCCGCTCAACTTCTACCCCTGGGTGCTGCGGAACCGCTTCTTCGGCCACCGCTTCCAAGGTGAGCGGGGGCTCCCGGCGGGCGCGGGGCGGGGGCTGGCGGTGCCCCCGGGGGGCTGCGGGGGCCGCGGGGCTCCTGAACCCGGGGGGCGAGGGGGGCCCGGAGGGCAGGACCTGTTGCTGCGGTGCCCCGGGCGCTCGCACGGCGGGGCCGAGCGCGGTCACCCGGCGGGGCCGGTGGCTCCGCGCTCCCGGTGCCCTGGAACACCCGGTGCCTTTGGACACCCGGTGCCTTTAAACAGCCGGCGCCGATCGCTTTGCGCGCCCCGGGCCGGTGCGATCCCGCAGCCCCGGGATCGGTGCCGTGCCCGGGCAGAGCGAGGGGGGACCGGGGCAGCCCCGCGGAGTCCTGGCCGAGCATCGCGGGGCTCCCGGGAACGGGACCGGCGCTGCCGCCTCCCGGCGCAGCCGAGCCGGGAATTTGGTTTTCTCCTTCTCGGGAACGAAGGGAAAGATTTTCGGTGCGGTGGATCTCGGCTGCGCAGTGAGACGTTGTTTGGTTCCGTAGATTTTCTCTCTATTCCTTTCCTTCTCTTTCTTTCATTTCTTCTCTTTATTTCTTCTCTTCTCTTTATTTCTTCTCTTCTCTTTATTTCTTCTCTTCTCTTTATTTCTTCTCTTCCCTTTATTTCTTTTCTTCTCTCCTCTTTATTTCTTTTCTTCTCTTTCCTTTCTTCTTTTTCTTTCTCTTCTTCTTTTCATATTCTTCTCTTTCTTCTCTCCTCTTTTCTTTTTTCTTTCCTTCTTTCCTTTCCTTCTTCTTTCCTTTACTCATTTCCTCCTTTCTCTTAATTTTCTGACTCCCTACCTCTATTTTTTTATCTCTGTCTTCTTTCTCTCCCATTCTTACTATCCTCTAGCTTTTCCTTTTCCTATCTCCGTCCTTTTTTCCTCCTTCCTTTTTTCTCTCTTTTTTTTTTCCCGCCCTCTTTTTTTCCTTTCCGTTTCCTCTCCATCCCTGTCCCTTCTCTGTCCCACCGTCCCCCCGCGATGCCGGGGGGTCCCGGAGCCCGGATTAGGTTTATCTGCTCGGCACCAACCCCTCGCTTGTCTCCGGTGGCTCCGGCGGGATTTGCGGCCGCTCCCGGCGGTGCCCGGGGGGCAGCGGCCCGAACCCCCGGCCCCGGGAGCGGCTCGGGCCGGGGTTGTGCAGGGCTCCCGTTCCGGCCCCGCTGCCCCCGCAGCCCCAGCCCCCGGGCCGCTGCCCTGCCTCCTCTCCTCGTCTTTATTTTTCTTTTTCTTCCCTTTCTTTCGTTCTTTTCTACCTTCTCTTGCTTGCTTGGTCTACAACTTCCCTTCTCTCGTTCTTTATTTTTTGCTTCTTTCCTTCTTTTTCTTACTTTCCCACTTTCCTTCACCTTTCCTTCACATTTCACTCTTTCTCTTCCTTCTTGTTTTTTTCCCCCTGTCTTTCTTCTTTTCCTTTTCTCTTCCTTTCTTTCTCCCCTTCACTCTCTTTCTCTCTTTCTCTCTTTCTCTCTTTCTCTCTTTCTCTCTTTCTCTCTTTCTCTCTTTCTCTCTTTCTCTCTTTCTCTCTTTCTCTCTTTCTCTCTTTCTCTCTTTCTCTCTTTCTCTCTTTCTCTCTTTCTCTCTTTCTCTCTTTCTCTCTTTCTTTCTCTCTTTCTTTCTCTCTTTCTCTCTTTCTTTCTCTCTTTCTCTCTTTCTTTCTCTCTTTCTCTCTTTCTCTCTTTCTCTCTTTCTCTCTTTCTCTCTTTCTCTCTTTCTCTCTTTCTTTCTCTCTTTCTCTCTTTCTCTCTTTCTCTCTTTCTCTCTTTCTCTCTTTCTTCGTCTCTTTCTCCTATTTTATAACTCCTTTTTCTATGTCAGTTTTTTTCTCTGCCTCCCCCTTTCCTTCTCTCCTTCCTCTTCCTCCTGCTCTCCTGGTCCATCCCTTCTCCCTCTCTTTCTTTCTCTCTCCTTTCCCTTCCCCTCTCCATCCTCCCACATCCAGCCCCACCAAGGGCAGCCAGGAGGGAGCACAACTACGACACCACAGTGCTTGTGGGGACATAATCCTACAATTTTAGGGTTGGGAAGGCACCCAGGACCCCCCATACCCCTTATCTGTCCCCCCCGTGTCACAGGGCGAGAGTGTCACCCCAACATCCACCCGCAGAGCGGGATCTGGTGCCGGGGCTGCTGGGGCAGGACCCTGACTGTGCTCTGTGTCCACAGGGAGCGAGGTATCCCAGGAGAGCCTTCTCCTGCACGGCCCCTTCGCCCGGAAACCCAAGCGCATCCGCACGGCCTTCTCCCCGTCACAGCTCCTGCGGCTGGAACGGGCCTTCGAGAAGAACCACTACGTGGTGGGCGCCGAGAGGAAGCAGCTGGCCAGCAGCCTCAGCCTCTCCGAGACCCAGGTACTGCCCAGCCCACAGCCAGCTGTCCCACTGTCCACCCACCCACCCACCCATCCATCCATCCATCCGGTGGGATCAGCTCGGCGTCGGGCAGCTGGAGCGGCACCAAACCCGAGCGGGGCTCACACTGCTGGGTTCACCCAGGAATCCCACTGGGGCTGAACCCTGCTGGTTTTCCTGGCCTTGGAGATGGGTTATTTTACCTGGGCTTGGGGGGTGGGTTTGGGATTTTTTTTTTGTGCTGTGGCGTTCGGTCGTTTCAGGCGTCCCTGGCCGGGTTGGAGGTTGGGAATGCAGGTCTGGCATCATCCCGCTCTCCGGAGCGGTTTTCCGGTGTTATGTCTCGCTTGCTTGGGGTGTTTTCCCTGAGAGCAAAATATGGCTTTAAAAATCCAGTTAGAAAAGGAGCAGCAGCCTGATCTCCTTCCCTGGAGAGCTGGAAAACCGTGGCTCAGCCGTGTGGCTTCGGCTCTGTGCACCAACACCACGGTGCCCGAAAATCAGGATGGGTGTGGAGACGGTACCTGCTGATTTTGGCTGTGACTTTCTGGGATGAGAACAGACATTTCACAGACATTTAGATATAATGAGACCCAGCAGAAGTGTGGGGATGAAAGGAAAAGTGTACAGTGCTGGGGGAAAACAGGGGAGTCAGGGCTGAGCTTCCCTGTGTGCCCAAGCCCGGTGTCCCGGTGAGGGGCTGTTCCCAAATGCTCCAGGTGAAGATATGTTATTTCCTGTAATATTCAGTAGAGGAGTGGTTGGAGAAAGTTTTCTCCAGATTCTGGTGAGGCAGTTTGGCCTATATTCCGAATTAATGTATTTTTTATCCTTTAATTTAATTGGGAATTAAAGCTGGAGCCGTGGGTGTTCCCAGTACCCGCCTGGCTCATCCTCACCCAGGCTCTGCCAAGCAAAACCTCCAAATGCATCTCTGGGAGCGGGAAGTTACTGGGAGGGAAATGTCACCGGCGTGGGGACAGCGGGAAAGAGCAGCTGTGGATGTTGGGGAGGCTGGACCGAACCCCCCAAATCCAGAGGGTGTTTATATCCTGGTGCTGATGCTCTCCCGACCCCTCCAGCCCAGGGTGACACCCCGGCTCCGATCCTTCCCCGCCGCTTCCGTCACCTCTCCTCTCTGAAACCGTGTGAAAGGGGGGGAAAAAGAACAAACCCCAAAGGTCAAAGAACAACCAGGAACTTGTCTGGGCAGAAAGGGCAGCTGTGGGATGCCCGAGGGGGAGCTCAGCCATTCCCTGGCCTTTTCCAGCAGTGCCTGGAGCCTCCGGGCAATAATGCGAATTATTGGGGGAAAAGCAGCGCCGTCCATCCCTAAATCCCCGGGGGGGATTTAGAAATGGGAAGAGGCAATGTAGATATTTTTTAAAATATATTTTTATGTGCCTCAGCACGTTTTGTAGTCCGGTGTTTCCATGTTTTTGGGAAGCAGGGAGCGAGCGCAGGTGTCGGCGGGAGGGCTGGGAAAGGCTCCCGTCCTTCCCGCGGCCCCACGGATCCATCCGGGAACAAACACCAAGCTGCTAGCAGCAACAGCAGTGGTTTGCAGGGAGCAGGGAAGGCTTTTTCCCCCTTTGTTTCGTGGCTTTGGAGAAATAATTTCAAGAAGGAAAAAAAAAAAATAATCTGATTCAAATTACCTGGAGGGAAATAATTCCGATATGCGGAATTATTACATAGGGATGTGATGCGGGACAGGCGTCCAAGTGCTGGGATTAGAGGGGTGGGATAGCAGGTTACTGGGGGCTGTGCCAAAAGGAGGATATTATTACTATTATTATTATTATTATTATTATTAATAATAATAATAATATATTCAGTGATGAATCCTCTGTGCAATCAAATTTCCATGGAAAACCATCCCCCTTTATCCGTGACACACATCCTTGGTGTTACAGTGGGTGACACAGGTGTGTTTTCACCTGGTGCAGACACCCAGCCCCGCATCCAAACCCTCACTTTTGGGCTGGTTTATCATTTTTGAGTGGATTTGGTCATTCCCAGATGGGGCTCTGTGTTATGGCTGTGCCTGCAGCTGTTTGCCAACTGCTTTTCCCCCTGGAATAGGGAGTTTTTCCCTTTGGGCTGTGACTTCTCCGGGTTCCCCAGCTGGGGAGCAACACCTGGAGCAGCCCAGGGGAAGGTGAAAAGGGTACAGGTACCTGCCCAGCATCAGGAAATGCCTTGGGATATGGGGTAGGGAAGGGTGCAGGTGTTTAACCCCTTCCCATCCTTCCTCCTACCAAGGAGCTGCGTTAATTTGGGATAAGACAGGCTCTCAGAACAACAAAATAAAAGGGACTGGGGAGAAAAATAGATGGGATTGGGCTGGGAAGTCACTTCCCTGAGTTAATTTTCCCTGATGCAGCCGAGATCTCCCGGCAGAGCCTCTCCATCCCCGGCAGCTCATGGGGCAAACCCCACTCAGGGTCTCAAATCTGCATTCCCAAAGCAAAGGCCTCTCCCTGGCTCTTGCCAAAGGGAAGTTTTGGGGTGATTATGGAGGCACCCTATATCCCAATGTCTCCTTCCAGCTTTGGAGTGATTATAGAGTCACTGTATATCCCAGTGTCCCTCGTGGTTTTGGGGTGATCATGGAGTCACCGCACATCCCAGGATTCTCTCCTGGCTTTGGAGTGATTATGGAGACACCACGTATCCCTGTGTTCCCTCCTGGCTTTTGGATGTTTATGGAGTCACCCTATATCCCA
Source organism: Chiroxiphia lanceolata (assembly GCF_009829145.1). Lineage (NCBI taxonomy): Eukaryota > Metazoa > Chordata > Aves > Passeriformes > Pipridae > Chiroxiphia > Chiroxiphia lanceolata. The sequence continues at coordinate 1,678,975 of NC_045640.1, forward strand.
GTGTCCCCTCTCAGCTTTGGGGTAACTATGGAGGTACCATGTATGCCAGTCTTCCCTCCCATCTTTAGGGTGTTTATGGAGTCACCCTATATCCCAGTGTCCCCTCCTGGATTTGAGGTGACTATGGAGTCACTCTATATCCCAGTGTTCCCTCCTGGATTTGAGGGGATTATGGAATCACCCTATATACCAGTGTCCCCTCCTGGATTTGAGGTGATTATGGAGTCATCCTATATCCCACTGTTCCCTCTCACTTTTAGGATGATTATGGAGTTACTCTATATCCCGGTGTTCCCTCCTGGATTTGAGGTGATTATGGAGTCACCATATATCCCACTGTTCCCTTCTATCTATAGGGTGATTATGGAGTCATCCCATATCCCAGTGTTCCCTCTCACTTTTAGGATGATTATGGAGTCACTCTATATCTCGGTGTCCCTCCCAGCTTTGGGGTGATGATGGAAGCACCGTCTGTGCCAGTGTCTATCCCATTGTCCATGCAGGGATGGTGGAAAACAGCCCTGGTTTCGGGGTTTGGGGCCGGATGGGCATCGCAGCCGCTCCATAATTAATAATTAACGGGGCAAATGCCTGGGAATCACGGGAGGAGAAAGATGCACGGCCCAGATACGACCGGAGAGCAGAGCCCGGGGCTGGCAGCTGTCCCTCCCGGGGGGCTGTCCCCAGAAACCAGCTCCTCAAAGTTTTGGGACTGTTTTCAGAGGGAAAATCCCAGCTGGGATGGCAGGAACAGGCTCCGCTGCCCTTTGGGGTGGTGGCACTTTGGGTGACAGCTCAAGTGGTGTCACCCTGCATTCCAGGGCTGGTCCCTCTCCGTCCCTATCCAGGCCCATCCCAGTGCTCTCAGCCTTTGGCAGGGTTTGGGTCATTTTCCAGGGGAAGCTCCAAAGGAAGCCACTGGATTTGGATTGTCCCCAGGGTGGTGGTGGCAATGTCACCTTTCAGCCAGGGCTGGTTCTCCGGGTGCTGTTGGCATTCCTGAAGCAGAACAGGATGTCCTGGGTGTTGAGTGGGAGTGTGCAGGGAAAACCATGGATGGGAGCTGTGTTTTAGGTGCAGGAACCATCCAGGGACTGTCCCTCTCCCACACCAGAAGCAGGGGGCTGGTGGTGACCCTGGAGGGCTGAGCCAGCCCTGGGGAATGGCTGGGAAGGAACCCTGGGAGTGTCCCAGCAGTTGGATGCACAAACCCCAGCATTCCAACGGTTAATGTGTTGAGGGTTTGGGAAGGGATAAAACCCCAGGCTGGGGGGGTTTAAACCAATTACTCTTGGAGTCAGGACCAGGCATCATAGGGGGCAGCTTATCCCCCAGTTGCCCACTGTGAGGTTCTCACACTCCTCTCATTGTGGCTTCTGGCCTGTTGGAGTGAGGGACACGGTATTGGAAGGGTCAGGGAGCCCATCCAGCCTGGAAACATCCCCATTCCCGCAGCTGAGACAGCTGGGAATCACAGGGGAGCCTCATCCCACAGGAGATGGCCCCACTCAAGGTGAACTGAGCTGGGGAGAACCACTGCACACCCTTCCCCTGCCTTCCACACAGCCTCACTCAAGCATCTTAATTGCTTTATGCCTTAGTTTCCCCTTCTATAATTTAGGGATAAGGCAACTTCCCTGCTCCCAGAGGGCTGAGAGCTTTAATTAAAGTTTGCAAAGTGCTTTGCGGTGGTTGAATGAAAGGCGTCAGCTCGGTATTGTTCCGGGAATGCCCCAAAGGTAGGAAAGCGAATGATTGGAGTCCCGGGAGGGGGGTTCTAACACATCCCGGTGCCATAAAGCTGCTGTTTCCATGGGCTGAGCAGCCTTAAAGTCAAGGACTGGCGCTGCTGCTCCCAGGGAACACAGAGAGGTGGGAATGCCGGCCCGTGCCGTGCTGGGAAGGCTCCGGAGCAGAGAGGAAAAGGAGTGATTATCCCAGGGGATGAGTTGTGGCAGAGGCTGCAGGATTGCAGGACTGCCAGCAGGGAAAGGCTCAGCCTGGGCTGGGCTGGGCTGGGCTGGGCTGGCAGTGGCGGCCGAGCAGCGGCACCTAGTGCTGCGGGCCCGGAGCTGGGCAGCATCCACAGCCTTCATGCAGCTTCCTGGATCCTGTCTGCAGCATCCCAAACCACTGGCTGTGGCGTCTGGGATCCCATCTACAGCATCCCAAACCACTGGCTGCAGCATCCTGTATCCTGCCTGCAGCATCCCACCCCACTGCCATCCTGTATCCTGCATCCCACCCCACTGCCATCCTGTATCCTGCATCCCACCCCACTGCCATCCTGTATCCTGCATCCCACACCACTGCCATCCTGTATCCTGCATCCCACCCTCCTGCCTGCAGCATCTCAACACTGGATGCAGTGTTTGGATCCCATCTACAGCGTCCCACACCACTACCATTCTATATCCTGCATCCCACCCCACTGCCTGCAGCATCCCCAACCGCTGGCTGCAGTGTCTTGGATCCCATCTGCAGCATCCCACACCACTGCCACCCAGAATCCTGCATCCCATCTGCAGCATCCCACACCACTGCCATCCAGAATCCTGCATCCTGCACCGCTGTCTGCAGCATCCTGTATCCTGCCTGCAGCATTCCACACCACTGCCACCCTGCATCCTGCACAGCTGCCTGCAGCATCCTGCATCCCTTCCTGTAGCATCCAGCACTGCTGCCCAGGGCATCCACACTGCTTCCTGCAGCATCCCTCATCCCTGGATGCATCATCCTGCATCCCACCTGCAGAATCCCTCACCACTGCCCTCAGCATCCCTCATCCCCAGATGCAGCATCCCACACCACTGCCTGCACCATCCCACATCCCTCACCACTGCCTGCACCATCCCACACCCCTCAGCACTGCCTGCAGCATTTGCACTGCTACCTGCAGCATCCTGCATTCCTGACTGTAATATTCCTCACCACTTCCATCAGCTCCCCTCACCCCTGGAGCAGCATTCCACACTGCTGCCTCTGGCATCCCACACCCCTCACTGCAGCATCCCACCTCCCTGGCTGCCTGGCATGCCCCATGGGTGCCTGCAGCATCCCTGACCAACATCCCAAATGGATCCCTGTGTCCATGTTGCCATGTCCATGCTGCTGCATCCACCCTCCACTCCAGCCCGTGCTTCCAGCGCTGGCATCAAGGATACCTGGGATCAGAGCAGGATGCTGGGGGCCTCTGGTAGGTGAGGAGGGAGGGATCCATCTCCCCAAGGGTGGATCTCCCCCACTGCCTCTCCAGGCTCCTGGGACAGTGTTTGACCACCATCAGGGTGGAAAAGGTTTCCTGAAACTGAAATGTGGTAAATTAATGATCGATAATTGTAGTTATGGTCCTGGCTGGAGGGGTGGGGGTGGCTCTGAGTATCATCCCATGTGGTCACTGAGTGTCATCCCACTCTGCCTGTGGCATCCTGACGTCTGTGACCGGAATGGGGCCGGGTTTAGCTGCTCCCACCGTTCCAGGCTGATCCAGGCCCAGCCCAGATTCCAGAAGGATGAGCTCTGGGTCATGGTGCTGTCATGAGGGTCCCCTGTGCCTGTTGTCCCTGTGTCCGAGGTGTGACCAAGTGTCCTCCCACCTGGGCTTCTCCAGGGCTGGAATGTGCAGGGAAGCGGAGCTGGGAGGTGGCAGCATCCCTCATCCTACAACCCACCACCTTTGCCCAGCTGTCCCACTTTTCCACGGGAAACCGAGGCCGGGCAGGGGGGCTGCGGGAGCTCCCCCGGAAGGAGCTCCTGGAAGGACAGGGAATGGTTTCTCACCCGTCCCTGAGGAAAACCGAGCTTGCTCCTGGGTCCCAGCACCGGACCAGCCGTGCCAGGACCCCCCACGAGCGCCCCGTGTCTCCCTCTTTGCCAGGTGAAAGTGTGGTTCCAGAACAGGCGGACGAAATACAAACGGCAGAAGCTGGAGGAGGAAGGCCCCGACTCGGACCAGAAGAAGAAAGGTTCCCACCACATCAACCGATGGCGCCTCGCCACCAAGCAGTCGAGCGGAGAAGACATCGACGTCACCTCCAACGACTAAGGCAGGGACAGGCTCCTGGTGCAGCCACCATGGAGAGGAACCCGGGGGAGGAAGGGGGGACACAGGCGGCGGCACCACCCAACCACGGACTGTAGGGACGTCGCCGAAGCCGCCGCCGCATCCCGCGGCCTTTCCTCGGGGCGCCCGGTCCCCTCTGCCGCCCGGGGCATCCCTCGGAGGTGCTTTTCGGGAAGCTCCCGCCGCCGCCGCCGAGCCGAGGAGGAGGAAGAGGAGGCTGCCGGGGCGGCCCCGGGACGCGGCCGCGCGTCCTCCTCCGCGCTGGAAGGCGTCCGTCAGCCGCCGGATCAAATCCGCACGTCCTGCCCAGAAAGCTCCGTGTGCCCGACCCCTTCTTCATTTTTCCTTTTTATTATAATTTTTCACCTTTTCTCCCCTGCCCCCCCCCTCCCCGCCCCCGTCCCCGTTGTCGTTTCATCGTTGTTTTGGTTTTTTTTTTTTTTTTTTTTTTTTTTATTACACGGTTTATTTTAATTTATTCTGTTCTCTCCGTGCCCGTGTGCGTGCGTTCCCTGTCGTAGGTATCAGCAGCTGTAGTGTGTGTTCCTGCGTGGTAATAAAAGGCAAAATGTGCTGGAAGCTGCTCTGGTTGCCTCGTGGTGGGGGGGACAAGGGGACCGCCCCCATTCCCATCTTGTGGGATGGGTGTCACTGGGAAGGGCTGGGAATGATGGAGCTGGGAGAGCTTGGTGGGTGCAGGGGAGGTGAGGATGGGGGGTCTCCCTCGGGGGTCCAGGGGCCACCCCCGGGGTGGCCACAGGTATGACGGGGTGGCCACAGGTATGACAGGGGTGGCCACAGGTATGACAGGGTGGCCACAGGTATGACAGGTATGCGGCGGCTCCGGGGCCGGGCAGCTTCACACCTGCGCCGGGGATTGAATGTCGGGAGAGGTTCCAAATGGCTCCGCTTCCCTCCGGATCCCCCGGGAATAACCCCTGCGGGGATCCCCCCCCCCCAAGCCATGGGGCACCCAGGGCTGGGGAAGGGACCCCCCACGGGTCCCCGGGCACTCCTGGGACCCCCCAGGAATGAGGGACTTGGGGGGGTTGGGAGGGTCTTGGGGGATAAAGGTTGGGCGTTCTTCCCATGTCTTCCTGGAATTTTGGGGAAAAAGACACTTATAATAACTTAAAAAATACTTTATATATTTATATAAAGTAATATCTTAACATATTTTATATATAAACATATAAAATATGTAATATTTTATATAAAGTTATTGTATTTGTCTATATGTGTGTATAATATTTATATATAGATAAACATATATAGTGTATACCTATCGTACATTACATATTCATATATAATATTATATGCTTATTTATATCATATATAATATTATATGCTTATTTATATCATATATAATATTATATGCTTATTTATAAATATAAAATATATGCTTATTTATAAATACAAAATATACACACACAAATACAACCATTTTATACAAAATATACCAGATACACAAATATACTTACACATATATGTGTGTGAACAAAACATATACACATAAATGTGTATGTAATGTGCATATTCTACTTTATAATTTACATTTTATAATTTATGAGTGTATATGCACAAAATATACTCAGACATTTGTGCATATAACATATATAGAATATATTTTATATATATTATATAATATATATGTGCATATATAATATATATGGCATTTTATGTTTTTGGCATATTATGCATAATATCTAATTACACATTTTAAAATATATCCATTTACTTGCATATTTTATTATGTGTACTGGGTTAGAAATACATTATACATATAATTATCCATGTATTGCATGTTTTAACATTATACATATTTTGTGATCATATATGTATAATGTATAATTATACACACATACACAAACATAATTCCTGCTGTTGGGAAAACCCCCTTCCCACATCCCCTCGTGCTTCAGGGGAAATCCCCACCCCTGGCAGCTTCTTCCCCGTAAAACCAGCCCATAAACCCCCACATCCACATCACCCTTCCCATCAGAACTCCACACAGAGCACACTCCAGCTCCGTTTAAATTCCTTTATTCCAGGCAGATCCGAGTGTTACACCGAGTGTCGCGGTCGGTGACTCTACCGAGAAGGTTAAAAAGAGCTGGAGCGCACGGTGGGGGCCCGGGGGGGTGTCTCTGGGTGTTCCTAGGGGTGCCTGGGGGGGGTCTCTGGGTGTTCCTGGGGGTGCCCAGGGGTGCCCACACCCTCGGGGGGATGTGGAGGGACCGCTGGAAGACGTGCCGGTGCTGGCAGGTGACCCCTCTCCACATCCCGAGGGATTTGCTGTTATAAGGTGCGTTCGGATGGGGGGGTGGTGGGGGAGGATGAGATGCCAGGTGCAAAACAAGCCATAAAAAAGGGGAGAAAAGCCCAAAGGGGATGTTTCCTAAAGCAACTCGGGGAGATACCCGGAGCCAGGGGCATCTCCCAGTGCCAGGACCACTCCAAGCCTCCACATCCAGCACTGGAAACGCTCTCAGAGCCAGGCCAGCTTCCCAGGTGAGTTTTGTACCCTAAAAACCTCGGCCCAAAGGTTCATCACAGCACTTGGGGAGCCCCTGCGCTCCTCCAAAGGGTATCCCAGGCTCTGGATCCCCATCACAGCCCTCCAAGAGGAGCCAACCAAAGAGGAGGGGACACCAACATCCCTCGGCTACGTGGCATTGGTAGAGATTTACCAGCATTGCTTTTCCCAGGGTGGCGGGATCCAGCATTTGCCAGGTTATCCCACATCCTGGTGATGCCCAGCGCTGGCACGGGCAGCCCACGGGGTTGCCCTGCTGCCCATCCTGCCAGGAGCTGGGCACACACCGGGATGCAGAGCAGGAGAATGAGCAACGAGCAAAAACGGAAGGAGCTGAGCTGTGCCCGAGCTTTGGGACACGGGTGACACAACCCCGGGGCTGTCCCCTGGTTGTCCCCCCGCCGGCTCAGGGAGCAGCCAACACACACACATCTTCCAGGAGAGGCTCCAAACTTCTCGCTGGCACCTTTCGCTGCAACCTGGTCCTCATTATTTCTTAATTAACATATCCAAGAAATCAATTAAGTGCGACATTTCTAATTAAATACTACAGGAGATGATCGCCTCATTATTACTATCTGCCGAGGTGAACAACTTGATGTGTGCGGCGGGTTCTGCGCTCCCTGTTCCTTCCACTCCCCCAATTACAGGAAATCAGGGATGCAAACGGTTGGGGTTGTTCTCGCAAACCGAAGGCTCCGTTTTGTACATTAGGAAAAGTCGAAGAGATTAATTAGCTACTAAGTGAATGTGCATAATGTTATCATTAGCCGTTGTGTGTAGTCTTTCCTGGCACAATTTGCTGTCCTAATAAACAGTACTAATGTGCTACTGCTTTCCCAGCTCCATAGTTTTCACTCCTAGTGCCGTTGGAAGAGTCGAGCGTGGTATTTTGGACCAGCAGTCCCACCGTGATGGCAGGAACCAGGATGATCCAGTGCTGGGATTTCTGCATGAGGGAGCCCAGACTTGAGGTGCCTGTGAGTGAAACGGTCTTTCAAGATCCACAAGGGTCAGATTTGGGTCTGCTGAGCCTTTCTGCTGCTTTTGAATAAAATTACATCTCGACACGTCCTGGATATCTAAACCACGTCAGTTCAGTGTCCCAGCTGGGGACAACATAGCCTTGGTGTCCCTGTGCTGGGATTACAAAGGACTCTTGGTTGCCCAAGAGTTTGGGAACACAGGGCCACCAAAACATGCTCCTCACACAAGCACCTCGTCCTGCTTGTCACCAAGCTGGGGACAGCGAGGGGAAGGGTAGCACAGAGGGGTCTGCACCATCCCGATAGTCCAGAGGAAGGGGATGCACATGGAACACGAGGACAAGGCCTGGGGTCTCCAACCTCATCAGTACTGTTGATTAAAGTGCTACCTCTCCATACAAGACCTGCACATGGGGCTTGGAGCAACCTGGTCTAGGGGAAGGTGTCCCTGCCCTGAACGAGTTTTAAGGTCCCTTCCAGCTCAAACCATTCCATGATTCCACTATTTTGTGCTTTCAGAGATTAGAAAAGCGAGCTGAGCCCCAGGACGTGGTGGCTCTCTGACCTCCCAGCAGGAGCATCTCCCCATTGCTTGAGGGCTTGGGGGTGGGCTGCAACATTTCGAGTGTCATTTGAGCAAAATTTGGGAGCAAACGCCGTCACCAACCCGCCAGAGGCTCTCGGAGGTAACTCCTGGGGAATGTCTGACTCAGGCCCTGGGATGTGATGATTTCTCAGCACAAACTCTGCCGAGTTGACTGAGACCCATCTCCCTGACACATGAAGCGAAACAAGTTTGACGGGGTTTGCACGGGCAGACGATCGATCCAGACTCATTTAGACCGTTTGATTGGCACTTGTTTGACGGTGCAGCTGCCTTTGAGCCGAGCCACAATCTCACAGCACAGCTCCTCTGACATCCCTCAAGCTGGTCCTCACCCCCTCCGGCAGGATCAGGCCCTCCTGATTCACTGGAGCTGCCTGGCTTAATAAATCCTGAATCTCTCCTACAAACTGATTCAGTCCTTATTGGTAATCGCTGGATTAACATGATGAGCATCCCCTGCTAATTAACGACCCACAGGTGATGCATGTGCAGGGAAAACATCCATACTCGCTTCCCATCGTGGGGAAAATTGGGAACTGGCTCTTTCCCGAGGCAGAACTTGCTCGGTCCATGCTTTTCCTTGAGTGTCTCCTAAAGAAACCCACACAGCAAAGCCCTGATTCCTTTCTCCCTCTGGAAATTCCTCGCTCCAGCTGCAGACCCAGCAGGTGGCTGGAGCTCACAGCCACCGAAATCTTTGATTGTTGATCACGATGCAAAACCAAAGCAGCACCTCCCTCCTTGCTCCACCTCTCTGAAACCTCACGGCAATGCACAGTCTCCATGTCTCCTTCCTTCCCCCTCCTCAAAACAAAAGCCTGGGATGAACAGGCAGCAGAATGGTTCAGGCAGCGACAAAACCCACCGGGAAAGGGGAAACGATCCACCCAGACAGACTCGGGAGCCAGGAGGCTTCTCCCTGTCAACACAAGAGGCTGTTTCTGTCTCAGCCTTGCATTTCCATTCAGGAGGAGGAAGGCAGCAAGTTGTGCCTCTGTGCAGCACGACGAGGTTTGGCTTCCCATTTCCCAGGGCTCCACAGAGCTGTAAGCTGGAGTTTTGGGCTCGGAGTAGCTTTTTCCCCACACACATGGATGTGTGTGCAAGGGGGTACCTGCACCCCCAGCATCCCACAGTGGTCCTCACCCCCTCCCACCCTCTGCAGCAATGGAAGGGGCCCGTTTCAGGTGCACAGCTCATCCCAGTTGGCTCTCCAAAGCCTTGCCACTGCCATTCCCATCAGCAGGCTGGTCTTTCGGAATTGCTGGCATCCCTGCTCTCCTTCCCAGGGCTCCCTCTTTCAGTGCTGCAGGGAGTTATCCAGTCCCAGGCCAAAATCCAGGGCCTGATCCTGCACGGTGCTGCCCATAGGACAGCTGCTCATGAAAATGTCCATGGGAGAGTTGCCACCTCCCTGCAGCCTCTCAATCCCACCCGGAGAAGATGGAGCGGCCTCACGTCCTCCGGAGTGTACATTCATCTCATCTAGTGCATTAAAGGAATTTCGCTGGCTCAAATCCAGCTGTGCCTTGCCCTGGTGTAAATCCAGAATAGCTCCAGGAGTGGATCTGGATCCACTCTGTGTTTCCATCAGCGTCAGGGCCCGGGAGCTGTCCCACGAGCAGCAGATACGGGGAGCTCGGCCCCGACCCCTCCTCCCCTCACGCCGGTGTGCAAATCCACAACATCAATTTGTTTTGTGCAATTATTCCTGATTTACACCAGTGCAGGGACAGAATCAGTTTTCCTGAATCAGTCCTCCTGAGCTGGCCCCACCGTGTGTGGCTCCAGTTCCTACGGATCTGACTCCGGCCGGGAGCGAGAGCAGCCTGTGGTGGAGGACACACAGCAGGCTCAGGCCTCCCGATTCCAGGCATTGCAATAAATCCATCGAGTACATTCTGTGTCAGTGGTGATTTGGTTCCCCCTGCTCCCCCCACCCTCCCCAAAACTCCCAATAAATTGGCATTTTAAGGGTGACAAACTGCCCGTTCGTCCATGCCCATCACCACCACGGCTCCATCCCTACCACAACTCTGGAGGTGGATCGTGCCACTGGTATGGTCTTCTGCTGGTGGCCATGGTCAAAATGAACCCCTCTGGTGCTCAGGGAGTCACTCAGGGTTTACTTTTGGGTAGAAGATACCAGAAAGTCAAATTATGACACCAAACCCATGTGAGGGCAGGACTCGGTGCAGTGAGGGGATGACTTGCCCCACACCCTCTTAATCATCCCAAAGTGGAGCCATTGAAGGGACAGACAGACAGAGGAAGGAGAAGGAGAAGGAGAAGGAGAAGGAGAAGGAGAAGGAGAAGGAGAAGGAGAAGGAGAAGGAGAAGGAGAAGGAGAAGGAGAAGGAGAAGGAGAAGAGAGGAGTAGAGAGAAGAGAAGAGAGGAATAGAGAGAAGAGAAGAGAAAGAGAAAGAGAAAAGAGAAGAGAAGAGAAGAGAAGAGAAGAGAAGAGAAGAGAAGAGAAGAGAAGAGAAGAGAAGAGAAGAGAAGAGAAGAGAGGAGAAGAGGAAGAGAAGAGAAGAGAAGAGAGAGAAGAGAAGAGAAGAGAAGAGAAGAGAGAAGAGAAGAGAAGAGAAGAGAAGAAGAGGAGAAGAGAAGAGAGGAAGAGAAGAGAAGAGAAGAGAAGAGAAGAGAGAAGAGAAAGAGAAGAGAGAAGAGAAGAGAAGAGAAGAGAAGAGAAGAGAAGAGAAGAGAAGAGAAGAGAAGAGAAGAGAAGAGAAGAGAAGAGAAGAGAAGAGAAGAGAATTCCAGTTGGGAGGGATCTGTTAATGATCATTTAGTCCAACTGCCTGACCATGTTGGGGCTGATTAAAACTTAAATCATGTTCTGTCCTTGGACAACTATCTTAACAAAGCGTGGCTTAGCCAATTACCTTAGATTAACAATCTTAATTTTAGAGGTTAGGTGGGACAATCCCCATCCTTCCTGGCTGTGCAAAGGTAAAGAGCAGATCCATTATGATTTTTGCTACAAGACCCAGTGTGTAGGTGTTTCCAGTGTCTTGAAATCCAGGGAAAAGCCCTTGTGGAATGCCTGGTGGTGGGATTCAGTGACAGGATGAAGGGCAGGATGCCACCAGGACTGTCCACAGAAGGAGGAGGGAGGGATGGAGGGAGCAGAGGCCGTGACCTTGGCATGAAATCTTTAACTCATGATCACTGGGGTGGGATCAGCAGGAGATCAATGCAGGACACTTCCCAAACACCTCATCGAGCGCTTCACATTCCCGCTGATTCCCTAGGGAGTTATTTTTGTGCAGCATCAGTGTGGAGACTTGATTCACGTGGAAAACAAAACTTGCCGGCTGAAGTCTACGCTCATGTAGTCGGGTCCAGTCACGTCGACTCCGTGCAGTGCTGTTAATTCTGAGATTCTTCATCAGCTACTTCTAAAGTGTTTGAACGTGATTTTGTTGTGGTTGCTGCCGCTCCTCTTGCCTAAGTTAAAACTTTTTTAATATTAATCTTTTTTTGACCTGTGTGAGGGTGTCAGCTCTCTGCAAGCATTAATTTGCTCCTGCTTTGCCGGGAGCACTACGACGTTACTATCGCTGAGCTCGATTATTTTGTCTTGTTGTTGTTGTTGTTGTTGTTGTTTTCTTTTTCCCAGTCGGCTTCTCAAGTTTTTCCCCCTTCTTCCCCTCTCCCCGAACCTTCTGGGCTGAGATGATCCCCTTCCACTTACAATCCTTTATTGTAGATCACAGTCTTACTGGTGGTGGCCACTGCGATCTCCGGCTCCAGCCGAGACGTCTCAATCTGTGAAAATCAAAGAAGGAGGTGAGATCAGAGCGTTGTGCTGCAGCAGGAGCTCCACAGATCAATACATTAACGTGGAGAAGCACGATATGGAAATAATTCCATGCCAATCTCGCCTTCCCTGTGTCATTTTAATGTGCTTTACTCAGCTCGAGCCTCAAAACAGCCCTGTGTGGATTGACTTGTATTACAGGAAATGATGCCTGGAGATATTCAATGAATTATAGAGTGTCTCCCAGGCTCTCCCACCGTTTTCCAGGGGACAACCCTTCCTTTTCCCACAGCCGAGGTGCTGTAAGGAATCCAGCCCCCAAAGCTGTGGCTTGGACCTGGTAAAACCAAGGGCTGAGTGGTGCAACGAGGGGACAACCTCATTCCACTCCATCCATCCTCCAACAGGGATGGATCACAGCTAAAATCCACCAACTCCTTTCTCTGCCTCCATAAAATCTCCAGTCCTCTCCCAAGTTCTTCCTTTCGCCAGCTTCATATGAAGCTTTCCCTTGCTCTGAAATCACTCCAAATCTGTGCATCCCTGGGAGGAATCCACAGTGCTCCCAGTTCCCACGACAAGCAAAGATCCCGCTCCCAGCCGGGACAGGGCACCTCGCAAAGCCTGGAATTTTAGAAATCCTATACATTGAATCGATGCTGTTGCTGACACAATGCTAAGAACCCACGTTAAAAATCGAAATGCTTTTGAAAATGTTTAACCTAGTTAGACAAATTAGCAAAAATTTGTGCAAAACAATTTAGGTATTTAAAATATTCAATGTTTTTAAAAACTGGAAAAACTGTTCTTAGCTTTCAGCTGCAAAAACCCAACAAAATATAACATCAAAGCAATCTTAACATGAGGTGCAACATAACCCTTCAGCAAAGCTGTTAAACAGCTACTGAAGCATCATGGGAAATAGCACTTCATTTATTCAAATGCACATATGTCAGGTTTTTGCACCATATGTCATTCCAAGCTATTTACAGTAATAATTAAATCTTAATCAACGTTTAACCTCTGTAAAATGTTTGAAGGGATCTAATCACCCTTCAGACTGCACTAATGAAGGAGAAATATATAAACATAAAAAGAAAATGATGCATAGATAGCACACCAGAAAGAACAGTAATTGCAAAATTGTATTTCTTTTAAATATAATCAGCAAATTATGTAAAGTAAGCCAACGAGTATTTTAAGTGAAGACATCTTGGGTGTCAGAGGTGTGATCAGCTAATTTTGTACTGCTATCCATAACAGATGTAGCATATTTTCTTTTAGTGCCATTATTAGCAACTTCACCATCTCTTTCTGTGCTGAAACCCGGAGTGCAGCGTTGTGGTGGGGAGAGCACCCGGCAAAGGTGCAGGAGAGGCGATTCTCACGTACCCCCGGCACCGGCGGGATCCGTTCGGAGGCAGGATTAGCTCCGATCTGCCTGGCTCTGACGCAGCTTTCCCTCCCATTGTTGTCGGATTTCTCCTTCCAGAGACAGACAGAAAAGCTCCCGGGTTTCGGGGGGGGTGGGCGGGTTCATCCATCGGTAGGAAAATATCCAGGTGGGAAGTGGGGTCACGGCCCACGGAGGGGTTCAAGGAATAACTGGGTGTGGCGCTCGGTGATCGGTCAAAGGTTGGACTGGGTGGTCTTGGAAGTGTTTTCCAACCTTAATGATGCTGTGAAGTGCTTTAAAATGGCCTGGAACTGGGGGGGAGGTTCAACGCTGACCACTGGGGATGTGGGGCAGCTCAAAACCCAACCCACTACTGGGACGTCTCCACGGAGAGCCACCACGATCCCTCCCTCTCCAACGGGGGCTGGAGAGGTGGGAGCTCCAAGGAAAGCCACATCTGCCTTGGTGGACCCCAAACCAGTGGTCTGAAAGCACGACCTGTAGGGAAGTGCTGAGGATGTGGACGTGCTGAGCCTGGAAGAGAGAAGTTCCAGGGGTGTGTGGTGGGATTTGCGTGTGCGAGGGGCTGTGGAAGAGAAGAAAAGCAGGAATGTTTTGTTCACGCTCTCTTGGGACACAATTCAAAAAGCAGGGAGTGCGATCCAAGCTGAACAGCAGGAAGAGTATCCTAGTGGGAAGGAGCAAAATATCACAACCAAACGCTTTGGGGAAGGTGTGGGGTGTCTGTGGTGGGAAGTTTTCAGCACAAATGAGATGAAACCCATCAAGAATAGTTTAAGCAGAATTGTCTCGGTGGAGGGAGACAGATGAGATAATTGCTTGGAGGCTCTTCCAGCTTCCTCCCCATGGGTCCAGGAGGGAGATGGCTTCGTTCCCTGCATGGATGAGCTCTCCATCCACAGCAAGGCCATTGGATGAGGTGGTTTTAGGAAGGATGGGATTGAAGAGGGATAGTTCAGAGAGAGATTATGGTGTCTGAGCAGAAGGACACAGAAATCAATGTCTAATTTGGAAGTGTTCAAAAAACACATTGATGGGGACACGGGTCAGTGGAGAACGGTTGGACTTGATGATATCAGAGGGCTTTTCCAACCTTAATGGTTCCATGATTCTTATGCAGGAGGGACACGTGGTCAGGGACCCCTCTGAAGACCTTGGAAGGAGATACAACCAGTCCCAGGCACTGGTCTGGAGCTGTGTAATTATCAGACTCACTCAAGCCTCTTTCCAAAGCCTGGGAAGATGGGAAAGAAATTTGCTGGGGAGGTGGAGGTGACTGGTTGCACTGGAGCCATTTCTGGCTGAATTTAACAAAGCAGGTATTAAAAACTGCTCCAGAGCCTCAGGAGCTCCAAGGGGTGAGTCTGCACCAAGGAGGCAGGTACAGGAAACTGGGAAAGCCTTCAGAAATCCATTAGGAGTAATTTCCTCTTCCCACTGTGGGAAATCAAATGGAGAAGAACAGGGAGAAGCATTCGGGTGATGGGTTACAGGTATTGAGGTAACATTAAATCACAAACTTACTGTTCACCAGCTCAGTCTTAGACTCTCTCAGGGTTTTTTGTTGTTGCAAAGTGTAACTTCACCTAATTTGGCACAGACTGCTATTCCAGCTGTCCAGCACCCCAGACTTGCTCAGCCAACCTTCCACTGGCAGACACATCTGGAGACCAGAGCTTCTTGTCAGGTTTTTTGTGTCTCAGCTTGCAAGACCTCCAGCAAGGTCCTTGCTGGCCATGGCCATGCTGGGAACCCCCCTGTCAAGGAATACCTGCCTTGGAGGGTGCTCTGAGGAGCAGGTTCTACCCTGCTGAGACTACACTGATGGGACCTGTCCCACCTCACACAGGGTGACTTTGTCCTTTCAAACCAAGTGTGGGCCTGGGTTTGGACTGTTGTCCATCCTCTTCCTCCCAGTGAGGTGCTGGAGCAAGGAATGGATCCTCTTCCTGCCCTTGGGATGATGGCACTGGGGTGTCCACCAGAAAATGGTCTTTAACAATGAATCCAGAAGTCCAGGAGGGATGCAAGTTCCTACAGCACTGAAGGACACGTGGTGTAAAAGCACCACTCCCAGACAGGGCTACAGGGGGCTTGTTTGGGGTAAAAAAACAGGCTTTCAGGCTGATGGCTGCACTGACCACTTGGTGTCCTGACATACCAACATGGGAGACATTGTCATGAGGGAGTGGGAGAAGGAGGAATTGCTTCACCCCCCTGTGAAGCTACTGCAGGTAGAAGACCCTCGCTGGGGACACGGCCAGGGTGCATCTCCAAACTCATCCAGAACTGTGTTTGATGTGACCACAATCCACTACAACACCTGGGAACTGGTGCATCCTGAGGATGATCCTCTTCCCACTGGCGGATATCCCAAGGGAAAAACCCCAAGAAAGGGTGTCCCCTGCCCTTATTGAGGCAGCTGTTTACAGACCAGCCCCACGCAGGTGATGCAGGGCGGGGTGACAGCACCGCCCCTCCGAGATCCATCCCCGCAGGGAAACAAAGCCACCACACCGGGAATCGCCTCTCCCGGTGCCCGGCACACGCCAGCTCTTCTTCCCCCCATCCCTGCCTTTGCAGTGGGAGCCTCTCTCCTCTCATCAGCACAGACAAGGCTAATTGGGGTGATAAAGAACTGGCTCCGAGTGCTGGCGTGGGCTGGAGGAACAAATGGTGCGGTGGTCACAGCTGGTGCTGCAGGGATGGGGAGGGAGAGGGTGTGAGGAGGCTCCCGGCGCCCCGAGTTCCCTCAGCCCGTGTTGGATGCGGGGTGGGGGGTTGTGTGTGTTTTGCAATCGCTGCTGACACGGGTGTAACTCCCATGCGCGGCCGGTGAGGCAGCAGCAGGCAGAAAGCAGATGCTTTTTGTTTGGGGTTGATACTCATTTCTATCCCAGCTCGGGAAAAGGTGTAGAAAGGAATGTGCTCCTAAGAGTGCAGGGAGAGAGATAGGTCTAGGCTCGCTGCCAGGGATCCTGTAACGATATGGAAGGCAGCTAGGGGAGACAGGAGCAGATGGATTTGGCATACAGCTCATCGCTCAGCCAAAAAAAAAAAAAAAAAAGGAGGGGGGGGAGAAGAAGGAAGAAAGCAGCCAATTTTGGTAGGGGGAGGGTCATGTGGACTGACGGATGCTGCACTGGGAGGTGGGGGAAGGGAGGACCAGGCTGGTCACTGTGTCTTCTGCTGCTGCCTTGGCAGTGCCAGCGAGGAGAGCTGGTGGTGGTTTCAGTTTGGAGCCTGGGAAGGGTGTCCTGCCCTTCCAGCAGCCCTCTGCCACCTCCTCCTGGGACATCAGACATCAGGGCAATGGCCAAGGGCAGCTCCAGGATATCTGAGACCCACTGAAGCTCAGCAAGGTGTAACAAGGATTGTAAATGGCACCACAGAACCATTAAGGTTGGAAAAGCCCCCTGAGATCATCGAGTCCAACCATCATAGAATCACAGAATCAGCTGGGTTGGAAGGGACCTTTGAGATCATCAGGTCCAACCCTTGATCCACTACCACTGCAGTTACTAGACCATGGCACCGATGCCACATCCAGTCTCTTTTTAAAAACCTCCAGGGATGGAGAATCCACCCCTTCCCTGGGCAGCCCATTCCAATGGCTGAGCACCCTCTCTGCAAAGAAATTCTTCCTAATATCCAACCTAAACCTCCCCTGGCACAACTTGAGATCATGCCCTCTTGTCTTGCTGATGGTTGCCTGGGAAAAGAGACCAACCCCCACCTGGCTACACCCTCCTGTCAGGGAGTTGGGTTTCAACCCAGCACTGCCAAGGCCACCATTGACCCATGTCCCCAAGTGCCACATCCACAGGGCTCTTAAATCCCTCCAGGGATGGGGACTCCATCACCTCACTGGGCAGATGTGCCAGGGATGGACAACACTTTCCATGAAGGAACTTTTCCCAATAACCAACCTAAACCTCCCCTGGCACAGCTGGAGGCTGTTCCCTCTCCTCCTGTCCCTTGTTCCCTGGGAGCAGAGCCTGACACACCCCCCCCCGCCTCAGCTCCCCTCTCCTGTCAGGGACTTGCAGAGCCAGAAGGTCCCCCCTGAGCCTCCTTTTCTCCAGGCTGAGCCCCCCCAGCTCCCTCAGCCCCTCCTGCTGCTCCAGCCCCTTCCCCAGCTCCGTTCCCTTCCCTGCTCCAGCCCCTCCATGTCCTTCCTGTGGCAATGAGGTCTCTCCTTGTGAACCTCCAGTCAACTGGGATATCCCCAGTTATCCAGGACTGCTGATAAATGATGGAAAGTGTCTCAGTGAGTCCTTCCACCAGCTCCTCAGCACCCTTGGGTGGATCCCATCCTGCCCATGGACTTGTGTGTGTCTAAATGCCAGAGTAGTTCTCTGGCCATTTCCACTTGGATTATGGGGCTTGGAGTAACCTGGGATAGTGGAAGGTGTCCCTGCCCATGGCAGGGGGTGGAATGAGATGGTCTTTAAGGTCTCTTCCAACCCAAACCATTGGATTCCTCCCCATGGAATGAGATGAGGAAACCACTCTTTGCTAGGAAGTGTCTCTTGGAAGTGTTATGGACCAACCGAAGGTGACCTGACAGGTGAGAGAATGTGGAAACCTTTTAATCAAACCACAAAAGGTGTTTTTCAAAAGATCTCCAGCCTCTGGTTACAGAATCCAAGCAACTGTGGAGCTACAAGACCTCTCAGTATCCTGCTTCAAAGAGCATCAGCCATTCCCATGGTTGGCATTTTCCTAAATTCCAAATTCCAGCTTTGCACGGATCTATTTGCTGCCCTGAGGAGCTCTCTCCTGCCAGAAGCTTTCTTCCCATGAAAGTGTCCAAAGATAATTAAATCACCCTTGCTAAATTTTATAAGACAAAACTCACAGTTCTTCTCTGCAAGGCCCATCATTGCCTGAAAATCTCCTTTCTGACAATTTCCCAGTTTTTCCTACATAGTTAAAAACCATCTGTACCCCAAAATTGGACACGCTGGTTGAGAGATGGTCCTCTTGACTAATGTACACAGAAACATAAAGGTCTAAAGGACCTTTAAGATCAAGTCCAACCATTGCATGGTAACCAATAACTTCATAAATAATTGATACTCAGTTTTCTGCCCGAATCACAAAGCTGGGAAAAAAACCAATTTTGAGGTAAATTCACAATTTTGTGAAGTTTTCCTTCAAATCAATAATAAAAATTGAACTTAAGAGTGGTGTGGTTTTCTTCATTTTATGCTTCTCTAAAGTCTTTTCGACCTCTTTCTTATAAAGAACCATTTGGTTTTCATAGGAGATAACACTGTATTTAGTGAAAATGTTTTTCTCAAAAGCAGGGAAAGAAGGAAAGAAGTAAAGCAAAGCAGGCAAGGACAGATCAGAATTAGAATCACAGAATCATGGAATGGTTTGACTTGGAAAGGACCTTAAAGACCATCCAGTTCCACTCCCCTGCCATGGGCAGGGACACCTTCCACTAGCCCAGGTTGCTCCAACCTGGCCTTGGACACTTCCAGGGATCCAGGGACAGCCACAGCTTCTCTGGGCAACCTGTGCCAGTGCTAGACAGGCAGATGAGGACACTTCTCTGCCCTTTCACCACCATGTGAATGAATTCACACCCAATTCATCAGATGGGTAAAGGACCATCTGACCCTTTACCCAGGCAATCAGGCAATCCAGGTAATTTGCAAAATTTCCTGTTTGCAAACAGGAGTCTGGAATTCCTGCCACGTGTGCAACAGGGAAATCCCTGCAACGCCAAAGTTTCGGGAGGGATTTCACAGGAAGCATTTTGGACAATGTTGTCAGGGACAGGGTGGGATTGTTGGGGTGTCCTGTGCAGGGCCAGGAGTTGGACTGGATGATCCTTGATGGTCCCTTCCAACTCAGGATATTCCATGATTCTGTGACAAATGGCTCCAAATTCAGAGCCCTGTCTCCAAACAGTGAGGTTTCAGGGATATATCATTTCATGGTGTGGTTTTTGGGGTTGTCCTGTGCAGGGCCAGGAGTTCGACTGGATGATCCTTTGAGAGTCTCTTCCAACCCAGGATATTCTGTGATTCTCTACAGCCAGTGAACCATTTTCCACCCTGTCCCACAGGCAGCTGGAGGTGGATGTTGGTGCTCAAAGCATCCATGGCAAGAAAAAGAACAAACCAGAAAAATCTCCTGAAATGCATAAACCTCAAAAGCCAGAACAGCCAAATATTCCAACCTTCCTCCTTTTCATTGTTTCAAGGAAGGGAGGGAAAACGAAAGTGTGTTCCCTGTGACAGGGAGAACTTTTACAAAAAGGTGTATCTCAGTCTAACCCTTGGCAGGACATACTTAGAACGACCACTAAAAATACCTGAAATTAATTTTGCCCCCATTCTCTCTCCTTTCCTTGAAACAATGAAAAGGAGGAAAGTCGGAATATTTGGCTGCTCTGGAATATTTGGCTGTTCTGGAGCATTTGGCTGTTCTGGCTTTTGAGGGTTAAACATTCCAGGAGACTTTCTTTTTTTTTGGCCATGGATGCTTTGACCACCAACATCCACCTGTAGGATGAGGTAGAAACCAGGCTGGGAAGGGTCTGAACGTGGCACCAGGTGTATCCTGCCACGACATCCGTTAGATATCAAGGATGTCAGGGATGCTGCTGGAGTTATTCACACCCTCTCACACCTGCTGACACCTCTGCCCTGTCCCCTGAACACGTCACTGCTTTTTAGCAAAGCAGGAATCCAAGTGTCAGCAGCACCTCGGGTGCCATCGGCTTCCTGGAGCGACAGGAGCAGGAACATTCCTTGTGCTCAACAGATGTTTGGATATGGATGTGCAGTTGCTTTTTGAGACTCCAGATACAGGGATGAAGATGTTCCTGCCATCAGCTTAAATGGGAACAACTGACTCTGCCCTGAAGCAGAGTTTGAAGGATTTACGGATCGGTTACGGGATTGCAGCATCCACTAATTCACTGGTGGACTTGGTGCTGGGTTAATGGTTGGACTTGGTGATCTTAAAGGTCTTTTCCAGCCTAAATGATTCTATGGTTTAGGGGTGGACTTGGTGGTGTTGAGTTCAATGGTTGGACTTGACCTTAAAGGTCTGTTCCAGCCCGAGTCTATGATTCGATATAATCGAGGGTGGCAGACTTGAATTTCAGCTTCAGAAGCTGAAAATCATCACATCACAGGTTCTCTGGAGAAAAATAATGTGCAAACCCATGAGGATTGGGAGAAGGGAAACCTGGCATTTTAGGCTAAAGCCCAACTAGGCTGGAGCAGAGAATCTCCCACATGGCAGTGAGCTCCCCTCCCCTGTTTGTGTCCATGAGTGATGACAACAGTGTCAGCAGGTGGGATAATAACACATGACACCTCAGGCTGGAAGGGAACTCCAATTCCCTGCATGTCCCTGCCTGTCCTGGAGCAGAGCAGCTCAACATCTGTGTTCCCCTGCTGTGCTCCAGCCCCCAAACCAGTCCACCAGTAGGACACCAGCTCTAACCTTCCAGTTCCCCACAGGAACCCTCCTGGCATCTCAAATAAAGGTTTGAAACCATAAGACTTCAAATAGCAAGACCAAAAAAAAAAAAGTTACTCCTGTCTGTCTGCCAGAGAAAAGAGGTTGATCAGAAAAGACAAAAGGCCTTTGCAGGACCTAAGATGCCTTTTCTCCTCTTTTCTCCTCCACTCTGGAGAAGGTCTGCTCATGTGTAGGAGGTCAGTGATCACAGGTTAAAGTCTCAGTTTGCCACATTAAATTCATTTCTACAGGAGCTCCAGAAAGGTGGATGTTTTAGGCTGGTACCAGAGCAGAAGTGTTGTGACCTCAGGTCACCTGGACTCCTCAGGGAAGGATCTTCAGGAGAGGGCAAAAGAAACTTCCTCCTGGCCTCATGGAACAAACCCCACATGATGCTGACTTTTGGGGGGAACACTCAAGACAACTGCTTGGTGGGAAAAGTCATCAGCCCACTCCAAATATGACCCAAAATCACAGGGTTTAGTTATGATCACTGCTCCTTGCTGGAATGAAAAGCATCTACAGAGACACTTGGGAGTTTCTCCTCTTCTGGAAGAAATAAAAAGTCCTTATTTTACATGTGGACATTATGAACGTGACAAGTTCCCCTTTTGATGGAAATGGGGTATTTGAATATTTCAGTTATTTAATTTTAATCCTCAAGCAGCTCTGTGGAGGAGGAAATTATCTGTTGCTCTTTGGTGAAAACATCAATCCCTGCAATCCTCCTGCTGTTAAGAAGGAAGGGCATGATGGAAGAGCAGGATTTAGGGATGCCCTTGTTGCTTTAATGCAGCTAATCAAGTTCCTCAGGATTCCCAACCTCCAGCCCACTTCCTTCCCTTCCAGACCAACAGCCCCACTAGGAACAGGCTGCTGGAGCCAAATGATTTAAAAAGCAATTACAGATAATTACATACATGAAATGTGATTAATAAGGCATTTTCTGCCACGAGCAGGCAAGTCTGGACAACGGGTCGCCTTCCTTTTGTATCCTGTATCTCTTGGAGTAGCTTTAGGTACAAGTTGTTGCAGATGAGACAAAACAATCAACTCCAAATATGCCCAAAAGGACAAATCCAACCCTGTGTGACATGAGAGGGATAAGGTAGGAAACAGCCAGGGAAGAGCTGGGGGTGAACCAGGTTACACCAAATAAAGAGGCTGTTGGTGACCAAAAAGGGTTGGACTTGATGATAATAAAGGTCTTTTATGATCTTAACAATTCCTGGGGTGTCCTGGGCAGGGCCAGGAGTTGGATTTGATGATCCTTGGGGGTCCCTTCCAACTCAGGATATCCTGTGATATCCTGAGAAAGTGGACTGAGTTGTCAGGGAGGGCTGGCAGAAAGAGGGGAAAGGACTTGGCTTTCAGGACAAGAATAAAGCAGCAGAACCAAGGAGCCACAGGAGGAGTGCAGAGGGCAGGAGCAGCCAGGGATGGCCACCTCCACCTTCCCGGGCTGGCAGGGTAGGAATCCTTGGGGGAAGTGCTGCGGGAGGAGCCGCTCTGTTTACAGTAGGTGCTGCTGAAAGGTGTCCCGAAGAAAGACAGCAATTAACAGGCCCGCAAAAAAATGGCTTCTTTCCACAAAGAGCCTTTTAAGTATGTTTTTCGAGCCACTTGAAGGGTTAATGTTTAGCTGTTTATCCGGAGTTGTCGGATGTCAGCTCTTTCTTTTGACTCCTAATGGCTTATAGCCATCAGGAGGTGAAGACTCCTCAAAAGAGATGGTGTCAGGAATGTTTTTTTATGCCCACCAGCACCCACACACCTGCAGGAGCCTGTGCTTGCAGCAGAGATAGTTTACATACTTGAACCTGTATCCCAGGGACAGGGATATAAACATGAAACCAGATCCTGTCTGACACCGCTGCCGAAGCCCCTGGGCAGTACAAAGGGGTCCTTTCTCCCACACCCACCCCGGATGACCACAAAGAGCAGTTTGGTTCAAGCTGTGCTTCCCAGTAAGAACAAGCCCTGCTGGTCCAGGTTAAGATTTTAAGGCCAGATCCTGGAAAGTTTTCAGCCCCTTTGACTGGTCCTGAAACAAAGGCCAGCTCTCAGGAGCGGGTTCAAAAACCAGCTGGGCCACAAATCAAAGCCTCTTGGGACAGGGAAGGTGAGAACAAAGACTGGGGCTCCAAATCAATCAGAGCTCTGCTCACTGTGACCTCCCCCAGACCAGAGATGTCACTGAGCCAAATAATTACACCGGGAGGTGCAAACGGGCTGAGCAGTTGTAAATTTAACCACCCCGAGTCTCCCAGGGGCTTGTAAGGAGTGAT
Source organism: Chiroxiphia lanceolata (assembly GCF_009829145.1). Lineage (NCBI taxonomy): Eukaryota > Metazoa > Chordata > Aves > Passeriformes > Pipridae > Chiroxiphia > Chiroxiphia lanceolata. The sequence continues at coordinate 1,702,127 of NC_045640.1, forward strand.
GGTGCAGCCCCTGAAGACTAGATCCATCCTTTTCCTCTTGGGAATGCCCCATCCCTGGCAGTGTTCAACTGGAAGGTGTCCCTGTCCATGGCAGGGGGTTGGAACTGGATGGTCCTTCAAGTCCCTTCTAACCCAAACCATTCTGTGATCCTAAGAAAGAGAGACATTTGCTCCCAGGTGTGACTGAGATCTCCCAACTCCAGCCCACTGGGGAGTGAGTAGGCACAAGTGAAATTCCTTGATTTTGAGAAAGAAGAGTGGGAAAAAACACATGGAAAGGGGAGATGTCATGATCCAGAAATGTTCTTTGCTTTGCAAAACTGGTTCCTTCTCTCCGGGTCAAGAGGAGTTTCAGTTGTGCCAGGACATGAATGAAAAGGGAAACGCAACGAAAACCAAACTAATGAGTTTGGGAAATGGGAGGTGACCCTGGGACAAAGCAGATGCAGCTTCTGTGAGATCACCACCCACGGATTTGCACCTGGAAGTGCTGCTGCATCCAGGTGGAGCAGGCAGAAGGAAGTTACTGGGCTGCAGCATCTTCCCCATCCATCTGCTACAGTCCCAGAAAAAGGAACCTAAAAGAGCATCACGTGGTAGCAGTGAGGATTTATGAGACAAACGTGAAAATTTGAGGGTTTTCCTGACTTGGGGGGAACAAGAATGTCCCAGTCATGTCATGTCTGGAACTTTTGGGTTATTTGGTCTGTAGAAGGTCTCTGTAGAAACACCAAACACCGACCTGAAGCTCTCCCTGAAGCAGGAGGGGGCTGGTGGTTGTTGGTTCAGCAACTCAGGCTGAAGCACCACTGGAAGTGGAGGAGAGGACTGCTAAGCCTGACATTCCCTTCTCATGGGTTTAGGAAAGCCTTCACCTGAGGAATGCCCTAAAGTGCCTCGAGAAGGAGGTTTGGAGCACGTGAACCTGCCTCTGTCCTTGCCTCCAACATGCCTGAGCTCCCCAAAAAGCTCTGCTGCCGTGTAGACATGGAATTTTGTAGCATGGAGGGTGGGCTGACCTTGCAGGCTCTAAAGAAAACACAGCTCCAGGCTTCTTTCTGTTGGTGTCACACTGGAGATGATGCCAGAGAGAGGGAAACTCCAGGTGGGAGCAGGAACGGGGGCAGATCACGGGCCAAGAGCATGTCATAGAATCATAAAATGGAATCCCAGAATGGTTTGAGTTGGAAGGGACCCTTAAAGACCATCTCATTCCAACCCCCTGCCATGGGCAGGGATATCTCCCACTGGATAGATTGTTCCTGGTAGAAGAACCTCTACAGGAGACCTATGATGGGTTGGGACCAGTCCATGGACACCTACAGGAATATAACATCAACAGTTCCTGTGATGATTAACAAGAGCTCATTGCCATCCTCTGGAAAGACCCTCCCAGCTCCTGGCACATCTCTCTACAAGCCTAAGCACCACCAGAAACCCAACCAAACCATCCCAGGCCCCCCTAAACACTTCCAGCAACACCCAGACCCCTGTGTGCCAGCAGGATTCCTGGGCAGCAGCTTTCCTGAGCAGCACAATTAGAGGGAAACTCAAAGTTGCTGTGAGAATTGAGGGAATGTGCAGCACAGGAAACAAGCTGCTGTGATATTTATATTTTTTTTCCTAGTTGCTTTGACAGGAAAGGTGTTCTGCAGATGCCAGGCTGCCAGGGGGGGCAAGGGGAGGAAGCAGGGGGTGCTGAGTCAGGAGCATGTCGTCTCCTGCTTGGTGCTCTCAAGGGATGGTGAGAGCAGGAGAGGAAGGGAGGAAGCAAACGGCAAAATAACTCCTGTCTCAAACCCAGAGAGCTGGAAACCTTCCCAAGAAATGAGCTGTTTAGCCCAGAGTGGGGTTCAAGTTCACTGCTCACCCCCTTGGGAGCAGCTTCAGCCCAACCTTCCCTGTCCAGCAGTCAGTGCAGGAGCACCTCCTCGGGACCTACGGGTGGTGAGGACTCCGGTTGTTCTGCAGGGCTGAGGTGCCATCTCTTCATGGAATCATGGAATTGTTTAGGTTGGAAAAGTCCTCCAAGACCATCAAGTCCAACCATTCCCCAGCACTGCCAAGGCCACACTGACCCATGTCCCCAAGTGCCACATCCACACGGCTTTGAAATCCCTCCAGAGGTGGGGACTCCACCACATCCCTGGGCAGCCCGTTCCAGTGCTTGACCACCCTTCTGGGGAAGAAATTTTCCCTAACATCCGACCTAAACCTCCCCTGGCACAACTTGAGACTGTTTCCTCTGCTTCTGAATGAGCTCCTGAGACAGAATCAAGTACTGAAGACTGGTCCCACGGTGGTTTGAGCTGTTCTGGTGACCTGAGAAAGATTCACAGCCAAGGTTGTGATTTGATTTGGAGCAGGGAAGGATTTATCACAAAAAGAGCTCATGATAAATACCTTGGTCTCCAGGTCTGCTGTTCCCCAAAGCTCACCTCCTCCCCCACTTCTCCTCTCCCACCCTTCCAGGTACAGAACTGCGTTACCTGAAGGTCAGAACTGGGCCCAACACATTCCCAAACACCACAGGTTTCCTCTCAAGTCCTACTTAAACCACGCCAATATTCAACCACTCACTGTCATGCAAATCCTGGGCTCCAACAAATAGTTTCATAAGCATTAGAGAAGCTCTCACAGATGACTTCTCCTTTTTAAGTCCATGTGGAAAGCAGAGATACTCCTGCCTATGTCAACAGTTGCTGTGCCAGAAGAGAAGCTGGATCACTGCACAGGAGAGGAACCTCAGATGAACCTCTTGACGCTTCCCAAGTCAACGACGGAGCGTCGCCCGCGTGTCAGTGGGAAACCAAACCCTCCAGGCACAGCTTGAATCTTCTGCAGTCTTTGGGAGACACATCCCACTGAGCTTCCAACCTCCTGCCAGGACCTCGTGCCGCTTCTTCCCTGCGAGGAGCTCCTTCCAAGACCAACCATCCATCCCAAGGGTAGACGTTGGCCGGCGCTCCCGGGTTACCAGACTCCCGGGAAGCTGTTCCTCAGGCCCAGAAGCAAAGCAACACCACAGAACTTCTCACTTCTCAAACATTTTTCCCCATGGCAGCTGGCAAATCCTTCCCTTCGCTTCTCATCCAACTTGGACAAAATTACTGCAGAGAATCCCTCCTGCTCCCCTCCCCCCCTCCCTGCTCCTGCAATGCAATCCCAAGGGAGAAGTGGTTTCATGGGGACCCCCTGCTGTCTTGCATCTGATTTCCCTCCTAAGTATGGTATGGGGAAGCGTCTCGAGGGCTATGGCTGTGACCTCCATACAGCTCTTTTGTCAAGTGCCATTTCATTAAAAAATCAGCCTTTTAACTGTGGACACATTTCAACCTCACCAAATCTGCTAATTATTGACAGTTGGTGAAGAGGAGATTTCACTTGTTCCTCCTGTTAAACTGCATCTAATTAGTAATTACTGGTTCACTGTCATCTTTACTGCAATAATCCCACTGCACATTGGCTCATTAACCTTTTGCTTTTCTAAAGCAGCCTGCCAACAAGATGAAGGCTAAAACAGATTGGAAAACAATAGCTCAGCCTTGGATTTTAGGCTGTTTATTCCCCTTGTCCTGGAGATCCAAAAGGAAGATTGTTTTTAAGGAAAAGGCTTTGGGCCCAAATCAGATTCCAGAAGATGGTCTGGTTTGCCCTGACCAGCGTCCAACACCCTCTGAACTTCACCCACGGCGAGGGTATCTCAGGACTGCAGGTATTGGAAGGGTTTCTCTGCCATCAGCTCTTGCTCCAGCTCCATTTCTCACCTGGCTTTATCCTCCTTTAGCACAATCCCACCGTCCACGGGGCAAGGCGAGTTTGCAGCCAGTGGGAAGTTCCAACCACGTTCTCGTGGATCCTGCAAATCCTAACGAACGGTCGGGACGAGCGGGGACCAAAGGGTGGGAAAATCAGTGGAGCAAACCCCGTGGTTCTTTCTTTTGCTGCTACACTGAATTTCATTTGCACAAGTCCCATTTTCAGTTTGGAACTGTCACAGCTGTTTCCATTGGCAGTGCATAGCTGAGTAGGAGTTGTCAGTGGGGATGCTGTAGGATAAGGCGGTTGGAGAAGAGATTCCCCGGGGGGCATGGGAGGCAGTTGGAGGTTGTGGGCTAAATGCATTAACTACATGTTTCTCCTAAACTTAACAGCAGCGAATTACTCAATGCATATTTGATGCATTTAGGTACAGGAGTTAACACTATGCTGGGATGAAGGGAGCGTTTCTCAGCGTATTCCCGAAGATCCACGTCTTGATGGGTTTATTTTTATGAGGTGATCTTCAAACCCACAACGTCCAGAAACAAGCTGTAATTCTGGAGCACCCGTTGCAGAAACCAAAGTGGAATTTCATATGCACAAAACCAAGGTCTTGCCTACACTAAATATCGACCCAGGAGAAGATCTGGATGCATTAACCTTCCCGGCACGTGAAGGTTGTTCGCCTCCAGAATTTTCATTTGCCTGATATCGGTGTCTCTGTTTGCAGCCAGAGCTGAACTCTGATTTCTCTGAGGTCATCTGAACACAGGAATAACTCCAGAGCAGCTACAGCTGATGTGATAAGGTGGCTGCATTTATCATTTATCTAGCAAAGTTATTAAATCTATTACAAGGCTTCAATTCTGCTTGAAAATTAATGGTAAGTTTGAGCACCTTTAGAAGAGTGAATCAAACACGGCCAATCTCAAACAAGCCCTTAATAACAAATCAGCTTCTGGTTTTGCTCCCTGACTCAGGAAAAAGGACAATGAATGTGTGATGAAGGGCAGAATTTGGCTCCTTTGCAATTCCTGAAGGGGTTGGTGCTCAGACCATGATCATATTTTTGGGACAGAGCAGGCCTATTCCACCTTGTTGTGAATAATTTGCTCAGTACAGCAGCAGCGTCTGGGTCATGTTGTGTTCACCTGCCAAGGTTGTGGGGACACCAAACACGTGCACAGACACCCAGAGATCACTGCTCAAACACTCCAAGTCTACTAAATTCCTCATCTGACAAGCTGGAATCATTGAGGTTGGAAAAGACCTCTCAAATCAAGTCCACCTGTTAAAGTTCATGGACCAAGGATGAGTACCCAAGAGGTCACAAGGTTTGAGAAATGCTTCCTGCAAGGAGACTCGGGTTTCCCATCCCAAACTGTGAAGAAATGGATCTGGAGAGGTTGTTCTGCCTGCTCTGCTCACTTGAGCATCACCACAGAAACCCCTAAAGAGATTTTAGAGAATGGGAGGAACATCCTTTAAACACACACTTATAACAAATGGAAACATAATGGGAAGACAAGCTGAGAGAGCTGGGGGTGGTTCACCTGGAGAAGAGAAGGCTGCAGGGAGAACTTAAGAGCCCCTTCCAGTCAGGAGAACTGGAGAGGGACTTGGGACAAGGGATGGAGGGACAGGACAAGGGGAATGGCTTCAAACCGACAGAGAGAAGGGTTAGGTGGGATATTGAGAAGGAATTCCTGGCTGTGAGGGTGGGGAGGCCCTGTCCCAGGTTGGGTAGAGAAGCTGTGGCTGCCCCTGGATCCCTGGAAGTGTCCAAGGCCAGGTTGGAGCAACCTGGGCTAGTGGAAGGTGTCCCTGCCCATGGCAGTGGGGTGGAATGAGATGGTCTTTAAAAGCCCTTCCAAACCAAACCATGATCCCACGGTTCTAACACAGATCAGCCCAGGCTGCCTACGGAAAACCCGATGCCTTGGCAGCAACAGATGTGAGGTCCAGCTGTGCACATGGAGCTCCCTCCAAAGGAGCAGAGCTGAGCTCCCAGCAGATAATGAGCTCAAGCACCAGCTGTAATGGTTTCTTTTCATTGACATGGAGCGTGGGCAGAGAGCACGTCACTGTGTTTGATCTCCTAATCAGCGCTGATTCATGTTTACACTGCAGATAACATTTCATCTGCTCTCAGAAGGTCATTTTCAAGTGATGCTGAACGCTTTCAGTGGTGCCTGATGCCTGCAATTTGAATATCCTCTCAAGCAAGCCAGACCTTCATTTTCCTCGTGGGCTTGAATTCATTCAGCTCTTAAAATCCACACAGTTTTCCCTGCTGTAATATCAGACACCACACACGATGAATTATCTGTCACCCATCAAGCTAAAATTCTAATAGAAAGTGCCCATGGAATGAAACTGGGTGGTCTTTAATGTCCTTTCCAACCCAAACCAGTCTGTGATTCTGTGGTTTTGAGGGAATGGTGTCACCTTTGGGGTAACTGAGGTTGGTGTTACCCCTTGTGGTCTTGTTTCCCTGATTATCTTGAAAGGAGACCTCCCAGGAAAAGCCACGGCCACCTGATGGTGGGTGAAACTCCTTTCCCTGGAAATTGCACCAGGGAGGGTTTAGATTGGATATTAGGAAGGAATTCTTCACTGAAAGGGTTGTCCAGCCCTGGCACAGCTGCCCAGGGCAGGGGTGGAGTCCCCATCCCTGGAGGGGTTTAAAATCCCTGTGGATGTGGCACTTGGGGACATGGGTCAGGGGTGGCCTTGACAGTGCTGGGAATGGTTGGACTGGATGATCTCAGAGGTCTTTTCCAACCTTAAAAACTCTGTGGTTGCATGATTCCATGAAAAGGCAGCATAAGGGATGTTCTATCCCCAAATCTCCTTCCAACAGGAACTTTGGACATACTCCAGGCACGTACCTTGAGCAGGTGCAAGACCTGGCAAACCTCCTCAGGCTTTCATAACCAAAACCCTCTGAGCAGAACTTGGGATCAGAGCAAAAAGCTGATGGCCAGGGAGCTAAGGTTGAGCTCCTGCCAAAATGACTAACAAACTGTGGATGTATGAATCCGAGGAGAAGCAGGAAAATCACATTGCTCCTGCAACTGGTACTTGTGCAACTTCTTTCTGGAATACTGTGTCTGGTTCTTATGGAAGTGCTCCAAAAAGGATGTTGACTAATTAGAAAAAGTTTAAGGAAGAGCCATATGAATCATTAAAGCTTCAGAAAACACGTCTTTTAGCAAGAGACTCCAAGATTGAGATGTATTCAGCTACTTAGAAGATGAAGGGACAGGTTTATCTCAGCCTGTAGAAGGACAACGGAGAATTTGTAACGTGTTTTTCAGTCAGCAGACAAGTGTACAACAAGATTCCCTGGCTGGAAGTCGTGGATAAACCCACCCAGACTGAAAAATTATGAATTAAGCAACAGAGACACTGATAGCAATTTCTGATCAACTGTTCCAGTTGACACAAAGAGAACTCCAGCAAAGTCCTCTGCTCTGTCTGAGAGAGGTTTTATCACTTTAGAATAATGACCTTCCCTGATAACGTACAAATTCACAATCTTTAAGCTCCAAACACCAAATGGTCAAAATTAATGTCTTGGAAACAAACACACCTCAGCAATTTGTTCAACTAACTTGGTACAAGTGATTTCATCAGTCTTTCCCTGTTTCCTTGGTTGGTTTTCCACTGTTCACCCCCAGGGCTGAGTCTTCCCAGAGCCAGACTAGAAGATGAAAAGGCAGCTCTGGGAAGGTACATCCACACCAAAGAGATGGTCCAGGCTCTTGGTTTCATGGACAAAGACTTGTTTTTGCTGTGTTGACCCCAAGGAAACACCACTGTGATGGGAGAGGGGCCGTCACCCACCTGACGAAGCTGCACTTGAGTGAAGAAAACAGGAACAGACTCGACTGAAAACTGGAGGAGCCTCCCACAGGCATGAGACTGTTTTGGAGGAAGGCACAACAAGGCCTGGTGTTGATAACCCCCCCTGAGACACCCCCCCTGCAGTGACCAGACACGTACTGACCTCGGACATCTGCGGGAAGAGGCTGATGGCCAAGGGGAGGGCCAGGCCAAAGGCAGCGAGGCACACAAGGCTTTGGACTGGGAGAATCATCCGGGGACGGGACCTCAGCAGGGATGTTCTGGAAAGGAAAGGCTCTGTTAGACCAGTTCACAGACCAGGTGAGTGCATGGCATCGTCAGAACAGACGCTGGTGTCCAGCCAGACCCACTGGTCTTGGTTCCTTCGCAGAATCATGGAATGGTTTGGGTTGGAAGGAACCTTAAATCCCATCCAGTGCCACCCCCTGCCATGGGCAGGGACACCTTCCACTTATCCCAGGTCGCTCCAAGCCCCGTCCAGCCTGTCCTTGAGCACTTCCAGGGATGGGCACCTCTTTCTTAGCAGCTCATGGACAAGTTCACCCCCACACTCTTCCCCCAGTTCAAACCACCTCACCCTGGGGTGGGGGCCACCCACGGGTGTCACCTGCACTCAGACTCTGGAGCTGATGGTGAGTGAGCAGAAGGAACCCAGGTCCTTGAGAGATACTGGGAACTTTGTCAGCCCTGCCAGCTGAAAAAGGCACACACGGCTTCATTAATGGGGTAATAAAGCAGTAAAGTCGACAAAAATACCTTAATTTGTTAAAAATCAAACATCTGCAGCCTGGGTGATAAGGATGTTTTAACACTTGCTCTTCCCAGGGGATATTTATGAGTTCAAGACTTGTTAACAGCAAACACTTGAAGATACCTGCAAGGTCAGATTCTCAAAATGACCGAGAAGTGACCCCAGTGATGCAATTAACACCCAAAAACTGGGACAACGTTTAGCAGGGAGAAGGTGGCGTGTTAAATATATTCCAGGATACAGGACCTCAGGCAGTTTATGAATGCTAAGGGGAAAAACATAATTCCTGAGGGGTTTATTCTGGAGCTATTTACCAAAAGGACTCCTGTCATTCGACTTTTTTCCTACCAACCTGAAAAAAATCGGAATATAAACTGAAAACTTGGCGGTGAGTTTTGTTTGAATATTCAGCGTATATGAGGAGTGTAGAGAGTGAGGAGATTTGCTGCTGGGTCATTTAGGACCTGAGGGAAAGGCATGGGGTTGGGTATCAGGAAAAGGTTCTTCCCTCAGAGGGTGGTTGGGCACTGGAACTCCTCAGGGGATTGGTTATGGCACCAAGGCTGCCAGAGCTCAAGGATTATTTGGACAACGCTCTGAGGGACAGGGTGGGATTGCTGGGGGTGTCCTCTACAAGGCCAGGAGGTGGATTTGATCCTTGAGGGTCCCTACCAACTCAGGATATCCCATGATCCTACAGGATCTCCTAGTTAATCCCTTCCCACTGGGGCACAGGAGCTTTCCCTCCTTTGGTCAAGGAAAGCACAACCAGATCACACCGAGCTCTGAACACCTCTGTGGTGACCACCGGGGTTTCACAAGCATTCCCAACCCAACGTGCACCACTCACAGGGTTTCCAGGCACCCCTTCCCACCTCGGGGCACACACCTGATGGGGTTTTGCAGCCCCATCTCCCCGTGCAGCCGCAGCAGGATCAGAGGTTCCCCCCAGCCCCCGTCTTCTCCGTGCTCGGCGCCGGCTCCAAACACGCACCTGACGGATTCCGAGGGAGCAGCTGATGTGTGGGAACTCGTTACCCTGCTCCACGCTGTCTGTGTGTCTGAACACTCAGACTCCTCGCCCTTTGCTAGCACTGCTTGCTGAAAACTGTCTCCCATCTCGAGAAGGTTTGGGGGAAGCAGGGAGGGAAAACACGATCCAGAGCTTTAACTCCTCCGATATCTCAGCTCCTCACTAATAAGCCATCGAGACGGAGTTGATCCTATCAATTTGTGCTGTGAAAGCCAAGCTTCTGTTCTCCAATATTTCGCTTCTCTTTGTTGCACAGAGCACAGTCTTAATCTAAAATGCTCTCAACAGAAGCCCAGAAGGATTTTGGCCGAGCGAGGAAAGCAGGAAAACCTTGTTCCACGCTAACAAACGCACCATTCAAGACCTGCCATCCATAAGCCGTGATTATCCCTGGGATGCAGAGGGGCAGCTCCTGGAACTGATTTATCCTCCTGCTCAAGCTGTTGTGATCCATGAGAGCCCTCGCTGAGACAATCAGAGGACCAGCATCCCTCGAGCCTCCCTGGAGCACAGTTTAGAACCAAGACATCGCTGCTTACGCCACCTCTGACATCTTAATTTGGAAGCCGCACCCTCTGTAATTACTGCCCTGCTGGGCACCTCATAATCACCCAAGTGAAAACCCAACCAATTTAAAATGATCCTCGGTCCAGCCCCCCAGGTGTGACTTCCAGGGGTGCTTCCAGCTCAGGCCAGTTCGACTCACAAGGGCCAACCTCCTAATTAAGAAGAGTTATGGCTTGATGTAAAAAAGGAGAGCGGGCTAATTAACACATGTAGTGCAATGTCTTAATTGGGATTCGGATTCTAAAATTTGTGCGGTTCAGAATAAATGACTCATAATTAGTCAAGAGGTCCACTTTTCTTCTGTCTCCGGGATCTCTGCTCCCAACACAGATCTGGGAAGGATACGAAGTTAAATATTGCATTTTGGTGGCTGTCAACTGCAACCCAAACCCCTCTTTTCACCCATTAACCCCCCGCTGGATGGTTCCAAAGGGTTTAATTGCAGAGGATCAGCACAGATTAAAAATAAATAAAACTAATATCTGTTTGTGGAAGGGGGGTTTAGTTTACAGTGCTGTCCTGTGTGCTCTGCCAAAAGGCTGGATCAGGCAGGTGGAGATCTGGACCTTCAGATCCCCCTGACAGCCCAACTCTGGCATCTTCTAAAGCCTAAAGAATCCCAGGGTGAGTAAGGTTGGAAGGGACCACTGGAGGTCATCTAGTCCCATCTCCCTGCTCGAGCACATTTCCCTGGAGCACACTACTCAGGATTGTGTCCAGATGGCTTTTGAGTATTTCCAGAGATATTAAAACTTGAACTCCTGAACATCTCCAGAGATATTAAAAAAGCAGAAGCAGCAGCCCGATGTATTCACAAGAGCAAATATCCTCTTCCCCTACCAGTAATTCTGCAGAAGAATTGAAGCTGTTTTGGCAGGAGAACAGTGGTTTTGGGGACTGTCACCACACATACAGGTCAGGGCCAGCCAGGGTGTGGAGAACTAAACCTTGGTGCTCAGATTGGACAACATGGGATTGAGAAGTTTGCACCAAGAGAAGGTCCTGGGTTGGAAAGCTGCAGGAAAACAATAGAATCATGGAATGGTTTGGGTTGGAAGGGACCTTCAAGACCATCCAATCCCATCTCCCTGCCATGGGCAGGGACACATTCCACTAGCCCAGGTTGCTCCAAGTCCCATCCAACCTGGCCTTGGACACTTCCAGGGATCCAGGGGCAGCCACAGCTTCTCTGGGCAACCTGTGCCAGGGCCTCTTCCAGTATCCCATCTAACCCTGCCCTCTGCCAGTGGGAAGCCACTCCCTGTTGTCCTGTCCCTCCAGGCCCTTGTCCAAAATCCCTCTCCAGCCTTCTTGAAGCCTCCTTTAATATGCATATCTTATTGCTCCCAACTAGAAGCCAAATTCTTGGCACCCATGGTTTGTCTCCCTCATAAACAAGTGATCCATGTTTCCACATGGACCTCTGGACAGCAAAGAACAGGCATTTTTGCCACAATTCCCTCCTCCTCTCTCTTTTTTCCTTAAAGATCCATTTCTTCACCCCCTTCAAACCACCCTAATGCCTCTTCTTTCTGCGATCTGCCTTTACAACAAATTTTACCTGGGAGACATTAAAAAGGCAGGAACACGCCGGGAATCTACACGGATCCACCTAAAGCAGACAGACCTCAGGGATGGCATTGGAATACTCGTGGGTGTCCGTAGGTACAGACACACACACACACACACACTCACATGCTTGTACAGACAGTACATCTGCTCCGCTGAGACAGTGTGTTGTAGATCTTGTAAATACACCTTCATTCAACTTTCATCACATTGTTCATTAGTGGTTTAAATTTTGCATAATTTGGCAGCTGCCTCTGGCGTTTTTCAGGAGGTACTGTAATTTATTCCATATGGAAGTCAGTCGCTGTACTAAAAAGGAGTTATCGGGTTCAGTGAACCAGAGCTGTATTTGTCTAGGAGGAGGTGTCAGATGCTAAACTAAATATGACAGGAGTCAACCAAAGCCTCCCAGCTGACAGATTCTCTGGGGTTTGGGGAGGGTTTGGTATAAACAGGTTCAAAGCTAATGCAGACATCGCGAGACGCCGGGGACGCCGCGGGGTACGGGAAGAGCTGGAGGCTGGAGCTTGGGGTATCCCGAGGTATCCCAGATTCCTCAGAGCCCAGGGTTCAAAACGCCTCATCTTTGATGTGCTGACAAAGTTTGGGGTGGCTGTCCTACCTCAAACTACCCCAGTTCTGCTGAGACCCTCCCAGAGCCCGTCAGGTCTCTGCACGGGGTGTTCCTGACCTTTCCTCACTCGTTTTGACAGCACTGAGGGAATGGCTGGAGCTGTGCCAGGGCAGGCTCAGGTTGGATCTCAGGGAAAGGTTCTTCCCCCAGAGGGTGGTTGGGCACTGCCCAGGCTCCCCAGGGCAGTGGGCACAGCCCCAAGGCTGCCAGAGCTCCAGGAGGGTTTGGCTGATCCTCTGGGGCACAGGGGGGGACTCTTGGGGCTGGGCCTGTGCAGGGCTGAGGGTTGGGCTGGGTGATCCCTGGGGGTCCCTTCCAGCTCAGCACATTCTGGGATTCTGTGATTTTGGGTCATTTGGGGAAATCTGAGCTGTCCCAGTGACCAGTAGCTCTGCTGTCCCACCCAACCAGGCCACCACTGTCCTCACCACGGAGCATCTCCTGCTCTTGCCTCCAGCCCCGGTGCCCCCTCCAGAGGACACAGCAGATGCAGAGCGAGTGAGGTTGGGGGATTTTTGAGCTTGATTGACATAATTAGAGGAGCAGTTTCAATGTTTACTCTGGAAACAGCCACAGCAGTTTAAGGTGTCACTGCTGGCAGCTGTTGAGTCACAACAAACTTCAGCGAGGGTTTAGCTGGACGGAGAGACTCTGGAGGAAAAGCACCTTTGGGAAACATCCTGCACACGCTGTCAAAAGGAGAATATCTCCAGGGAAAAGTCAAGAAAATGAAGGCCAAGAGGGCCTCCTGCCTCCTGCACGTTTCTGAAGTGAAAAACATGGTTTAAGCTGAAGAAAACACCCTCCCAGCAACACAAAACTGTGGGCTGAGCACTGGTTGTCCCCCAAGAAAATCCATTTTTTGTGGTTAGGCTGACTTAGCTAAGCCAGAGCAGCTCTGGAATGTTGATCCAGCCTGAGAGCATCCTAATTTTCTGAGCCTTACAGGAAAACAACCCTGGCAGCTGCTGCCTGAGGATGCTCTGGCAGCTCTGCCACAAGATCAGGATGATCTGGAGATGAAGAAAAGAGTAGAAATGCTCCTCTTTCGTGGGCACAAGTGTTCTGCTCCCCGTTTGTCTCTCAGCTCCTGCCCATTGCCAACAGTTCCAGCTTTGTCTCTCTTCCACCAACACTGCACAGACAGTTCCAGGGCCTCCTCAAGTCCAGCCTAACTCCTCTAGTCCAGCCTAACATACCTGAGCTCTTGGACCTTCTGCTGCTCTTCAGACCCTCCAAGAAGGTCTTCTCTGCGAGGCAGAGAAGAGGCTTTAGGATAAGGAGGTAAGAAGGGGTCCTATTCTTCAATCTCCACTCAAAGATCACTCGAAGTGGCCACAGCAGATGTTGATGACGGACTGAGCTTCTCCACCAGCCAAAAATTTGAGCTCTCCCACCTCAGAGCTCAGCTTACTGTGGCACCTGAGGCTGCACTCACACAAACCTGGAGTGTCTGTGCACAGACCAGCTGCAGGGTGGGTTTTAAGCCTGGAAGGAGCAGGAAGCTGGACAAAGACTCGGATGACGACCGGGAGAAAACCGCTCCACTTCCCAAATTTCGTTGTGACAACCAGACAAAAGGACTCACAGAAACCTCTGAATAACAGGAAACAGGGATGAAAAGTCCAACTTCATGCAGCTGTCCCCACATCCCTGTGACATGAGGGCACTAATGAATTCCCACCGTCAGCCCCATCCCAAAGAGGAGTCGCCTCCACCTCGCCGACGCCGCGGAGCCGCTGTTTTTCCCCCATTAGATTTGCCAACGGGGATATTATTTATAAAACTTCAATGAGAATACATCTGCACAAAATAACTGACACCGTGTTCCCTGCACGGCATATGCAGGCTCAAAATAAACATTGATTCTATATGTTAACTGCTTCCACAGAGCGTCCAAGCAGCAGGAAATGCATGAAACATGGGGGAAAGAATGGAGCGCTGCGGAGCTCGGCAGTGGGAGGTAACATTGAATTCCTTGGAGAGCAGAGAAGGCAGCCCTGGGAGTTAAAATACACAGCAGGCAAAGAGATGAGAGGAGCCAAGAGAGCTGAAAAAAATGGCACAAGAGACGAGAGAGGCAGCTGGGGGAGTTAAAACATGCAGATGGAGAGATGGCTGAGAGAGAGGAAAGACCTGGATCCAAGTGGAAAGACGGCGACCAGGAACTGGCCACTTAAAATAAACTTTTTGAATGCCGAGGGGAAAAGGAGGGAGGGAGTTTTCCAGGAATCTGAAAACCCCTGCTGGGAGCACAAAGAACGTTCCTGTATGGGTGAGACTCCCCCCAGCACGTCACTCATGTCCATCCAGGCTCCAAGGCAAGGCGGGAGAATCGCTCCCATCCTTCCCCACAATCCCAAATGCAAATGACTTGGGAAGATCCAGACTGAGACTTCTGATTCCAGCTCTCCAGCCTCCAAATAATGAGCCATCACACTCTCCTTTCTCCTTTATAGACACTGTAAGGATTCCTATAAACACCTGGACAATGCAGGCCTGGATGTCATTCCCATGGAAAACGTCCTGGCCGAACTCAAATCCCACTCAATCCAAAAAGTTAAACTTTTCCCCAAATGCTCCAAGTCGTTTTTGTTCCCAAAATGAGGTTTTACCTCTGACTGTGTCCTTCAGCAACCACTTAAAAGATCTGTGAGGCAACACCTGCACTGTGAATCCCTCAGGGATGGAGAGGGATGTTCTCCACGTCCCAAAGGTGCTGCCATATCTTCCAGGGACACCACCACCTCCACCAGCGTGTCCAAACCACACCCCACTCCCTATCCCTGCTGTTTCTCACTCTCAGCCTTCCAGGAATCCAAAGATATTTGATGGAAAATCAAACAGGAGGCACGAAGCTCTGGGGAGAATTCAGGCAGGCAAAAGCAGCGCCCAGATATTTTTATATCCACCGAGTTTCATTGGGAAGGAAAATATTCTCTCCCAA
This sequence comes from Chiroxiphia lanceolata, assembly GCF_009829145.1. Classification (NCBI taxonomy): domain Eukaryota; kingdom Metazoa; phylum Chordata; class Aves; order Passeriformes; family Pipridae; genus Chiroxiphia; species Chiroxiphia lanceolata. The sequence goes on from NC_045640.1 coordinate 1,717,260, forward strand.
ACCCGAATTAAGTCTTTCCATTAGTTAAAATGAGGGTTTTTTTGGAGGAGAACCTCCTGTGTGTCCACAGATAAAAACCAGTTTTGATAAGGCTTGCCCAGAGCAAGGGTGCATTTAGTAAAACTCTTGTACCAATACAGGAATTTAGGAAACCCCCGAGTACAAAAAAATGTTAGTATTAGTTTTATTTTGCTCCCAAGCACAAAGCAAATTTTCCTCTCGGTTTTATTTTGTGCCAGGTGAAATTTTACTCTCAGTTTTACTTAACCCTGTGGATGCTTAGGAAGACCCAGGATGGTCCCTCAGTGTTCCCTCTCAGAGACAATGATTTAACAACTCAGGGACCAGTTTTCTGCAGTATTTTTGCATATAAAGGGTTTTATCTGTTGATAACCAGAATAGCAAAGATCCTCTGAAGCAATAAAATGGTTTGTCCTTCATGTGCATCTTTTTTGGGTGGTTAGATGGGAACCTCAGTCCTTATGACTTTGAGTAAGCCCTGAGTAAGGTACTCCAGAGGAACCTACTCCAGGGGAAGGAATGGTCACTCCTGAGCACCTTCCCAGCAGATCCTGCTGCTGGATCATGGCCTGGGGGACCCTGTGGGTGACAAAGGGTCTCAGAGAAGGAAAGAGATTTTGCCAAGGAGGAGAATGAATTGAAAATCCGACGTTTTGCACAAAATCAGGAGGGGCTGGAATCTACTCCTCATCCCTGTGTGTCTCCAGAAAACACCTCCCAACTCTGGTTTGCAGAAAGTGTTGCCAAGACTGTGCCCTGATGGAGGGAATCACCACAGTCCCTTTGATAAAGAGAGGAAAACAGCATATTTTGGGTAAAAAGAGCTGAAAAAACTGAATTTACAGTTTCCAAAATAGGGTTTGTTGCCTTGTTTCTCCCCACCCGCAGGCCAGGGGAGAAATTAATACTGGTGAGAAGCTCTGGGTGCTGGAGGGGTACCAGCCTGTATCTATATTTTTAAATTTACATGTTACAAAATCAGCCTCCGAATTTACAGAAGGAGCCCCGACCCCTCTGTTAAGGAGAGAAAACTGCCCGAGGGTGTTTCCACGAGGTTAAACAAAGCTCACCAAAGGTCTGGGTCACTCCCTAATCGTACTAATTGTTATTTACTCTGTCACCCGAGCCACTAACAACAGGTTTGTTTAAGGAGAGCCTCCAGTTTCGACGCTGGGACAAAGGCAGCAGGTCCTTTAGCATCCCCATCTTTCAGTGGGATAATCGGTCTCCAGAGGCCGGGAAGGGGATCCCCACCCCACGGATCATTCACACCTAACGAGCCGCTGATGGGTGTCCTCGGGAGCCACAAGCACCCAGCGGCTCCAAACAGGCTCAGAGAATCTCCGGGATAAAGGAAATGTGGAGGTGTTGGAAAGCACGGTGGGAGAAAGGCCGGTGGACGGGGAAGTTGGGGTTTTTAGCTATTAAAACCTCTGCTGTGAGATAACTGAGGAACATGGGATAGTGGAAGGTGTCCCTGTTGGAACTGGGTGGTCTTTAAGGTCCCTTCCAACCGAAATCATTCCATGATTCTGTGATAACTGGGCGTGAAATAATAACCCCGCCCTCTCCTTGCCACCATCCAGGCACTGCTGCTCCACAGACACATCTGCCAGGAGAGATAACGGTTTAAATGGTGAAGGAAAACCAATTTCTGCTGAAATTATGAAGCATTTATTCTTCTTTGAGGAGCAGCTGAGGCCACTTGGGTTGTTCAGCTGGAGAAGAGGAGACTGAGGGGACATTCATCGGGGTCTGCAGCTTCTCCCAAGGGGCAGAGGAGGGGTAATCTCTGCTCTCTGTGCCCAGGGACAGCACCCAGGGAATGGCTGGAGCTGTGCCAGGGCAGGCTCAGGTTGGATCTCAGGGAAAGGTTCTTCCCTCAGAGGCTGGTTGGGCACTGCCCAGGCTCCCCAGGGCAGTGGGCACAGCCCCAAGGCTGCCAGAGCTCCAGGAGGGTTTGGATGATCCTCTGAAGGACAGGATGGGTTCTACATTCCCCACCTCTGGCTGAACACCAGGCAAGACCTTCAGTATGACCCCACATGGCAGCTCTGATGTTTGTTAAGTGCAGGACTGAAAATTCATGGACAGTTTTCCACGGAATTCAGAGAGTTTTGGTTCTGACTGACCCTAAAGAAAAGGGAGATTCGAACTGCCTGGGGGGGAATCAGGGAGATGGTTTAAAATAATCATGTAACACTTTAACAGCTTTGACAGTGGTCCAAACTGATGGAATAATAAAATCTTAATAAGAAAAAAAAGTCTTTGGTGGACTTTGAAGGGAGACCTTGTCACTCTCTACAACTCCCTGACAGGAGGGGGGAGCCGAGGGGGTGGTGGTCGGGCTCTGCTCCCAGGGAACAAGGGACAGGAGGAGAGGGAACAGCCTCAAGCTGTGCCAGGGGAGGTTTAGGTCAGATACTGGGAAAATTCCTTCCTGGAAAGGGGTTGTCCAGCCCTGGCACAGCTGCCCAGGGCAGTGGTGGAGCCCCCATCCCTGGAGGGATTTCAAAGCCGTGTGAATGTGGCACTTGGGGACAGGGGGCAAGGGTGGCCTTGGCAGTGCTGGGGAACAGTTGGAGGGGGCTTTTCCAACCCAAACAGTTCTGTGATTCTATAAAACACCAGTGAATGACACCCACTGAGGATCTTTTAGCCCTTCCCCTTGCAAATCCCCCCTTCACCCCCAACACTTACTTTTCCAGTACGGACATGATAATTGGAGGTAGAACCAGTATAGGCATGGGCAGGACCACTCTGGTCAGGGCTGTTTCCAGCAGTGCCTGCGAAGGGAAAACAAACAAACAGACCCATGACACTCGAAACAAACTCCAGGATGTACCTGCTGGGCTCAGAAATGCCCTGGCTGGTCTTTCTTGTGTTGCTCCTGTGACTGAAAGCACCAACACACACTTTCAGCTTTGCCAGCAGCTGTTTGTGCACGTCCCGTTTGCCCTCCACGCTCGGTCACACACCCAGCAGAATAAAGACAGGCACCCAAGAGCTTCCCTGATTTCATTTCACGTGTTCAAACATCCCATCACGTTCCTACACCAACATGTTGGTGCTTCCTGGAGGAAGAGAGAGAGGTAGAAGAGCTACCTGAGAGAAGTGGTGAGGTGAAATATCTCACTGTGGGCCGGGCAGCAGCTTCAAAAATTCCTCCCTCAACTGAGTTTTGATTTCAGTTCCACGCTGGGGGAATGAGAACCTTAGTGCCTGCTCCAAGACTGGCTCCTGGTTTTTAATCACTGGTGGTTTATTGTGAAGTATTGTAACATACAGGGGGTTCTCCTCTCCCAGGAAAGCACCCAACCAGTTGTCCCTCCACTGGGAGGGACAAAGCACTTTGAGATATATAAAATACCCTAAGATCGAGAGAAGGTCTTTCAGAGGAACAGATAATTGCCCTCCAGCCCTTTCCAGGGCCTAAAGGGGCTTCAAGAGAGCTGGAGAGGGACTTGGGACAAGTGATGGAGGGACAGGACACAGGGAATGGCTTCCCATTGCCAGAGGGCAGGGTTAGATGGGATACTGGGAAGGAATGGTTCGCTGAGAGGGTGGTGAGGCCCTGGTACAGGTTGGGCAGAGAAGCTGTGGCTGCCCCTGGATCCCTGGAAGTGTCCAAGGCCAGGCTGGACAGGGCTTGGAGCAACCTGGGCTAGTGGAAGGTGTCCCTGCCCATGGCAGGGGGTGGAACTGAAGGTCCTCAAGGTCCCTTCCAACCCAAACCATTCCACAATTCCATGTCACAGGAGCATCCACATGAGGTCCTTGGGACCCTTCACTCACAACAACCCCTCAGAGAGGTGCAAGGTGTTCCACAAAGGATCTGCCAAATCCCACACGACAAAACCCAGTACTAAGCTGCTCAGGAAGAAAACTTAGGACTCCATGGCAGCTGAGCAGAAGTTCTCAGAACTCCCAAATTTCAAGTTTAAACCCCACCTACATTGCCCTTACATCACCTTCCCTTTTAATATTTATTTCCCCTGTTGTCTGCCTTCCCCTCAACCATCAGGATGGAGAGGGGAACTCGGGCCCCGAAGCCAGTTGATATGAGTGAGGAAAACTGGCTCAAATAAGTATCCCTGAGCCCTTCAACAGATTGTTTTAATCTCCCTGTTAAACAACAATATGGAGAGATATTAGAGAGCTCCCATTTCTCGCCGAGGACTGCAAATCTGTACATTAATTGCTGTCTATGAAGTGCCTTAAGAGCCTTGGACAGAAGGAGGGAGAGAAATGCCAAGCATTATATTATTAACTCCTCTGCCTGGGCGTGTGCTTGGGTACATGCTTTACATTTCAGATTAAAGCCCACTTGGAAACAATCAGATGATGCTCAGGAGACAAAACTAGGCAGGAAAGGGATGAAAAGGGAAAAAATTCCAGGCAGATGGCCAGGGGCAGGTTACAGGGAAAACAACCCAGGTGTTGGGACGAGGGTAAAAAAACATCTGGCTGCCCTCCCAAAGCTCTGCTTGGCAACTTTTAGGGCAGTGGAAAGGGTTAAAAAGCTGCTCGGCTCGGAAACGGACTGGTCTTCATTTAGAAAAAGGTGTAATTTAGAAAAAGGTGTAAGTTTGCTTTGTATTCAACAGGAGCTGCTGGCAAGTTCCCACAAAGAATTCCTGTGAAAGCATCAGGGCAGTAGAGGATTTCCCCATGTCAGTCTGTGCCCCCCCAAAGCACCAAGGTCAGTCCCCAAATTCGCCAGCGTGACACGAGCCCGTGTCCACCAGAACATTCCAAATGAGGGGCAAAGCTCATCTGTTTTCCAGCCATGGATCCCTACACCTGTGGGATTTGTGGAGCCTGAAATCCAGCAGAGTCCCAGCCCACCAGGAACACCCCAGGTACGTACGTGTTTGGCAGCAATTCTGGAAGACCCGACGATGTTCCCGTTGTTGTCCAACACATCAATTCCTTCTTCCAGCTCCGTGTGCCTCATCAGGACAACGTTGCAGATATTGGCACTGGCTGAGGATGGGAAAAGCAGGATGATTAGCTCTGGTCAACACCCAATGGCAGCTCCTTCAGCTTTCCTACCTTTCCTTCCACCAATCTGCCCAGGAGTTTCTGCGAGTTGCTCTGGTCCCAAGACAAAGATGGGATTCTTTAGAGGAGAATAATAACCAAGATCATTTTCTTTACTTGCAAAACAATCAGAAATGTGTTGATCCAAGGAAATACCAGCATTTCCAGGTGCTGGTGTTCACACATCCTCCCACCCTCTCCCCGGTGATCCTTCACCAGATATTTCCTCCTACTAAGTCAAAACAGGTCCTTGAACTGGGTGGCCAGTTGGGCTTGGCCAATCAGGAACTGCTGAGGGACAGCTGCCTCTTCTGATGGGACATCCCAGAGTGGGATCGTGCCCTTCCCAAACCAGCACTCTTCTTAAATAAAGGATTTTCATAGAATCATGGAATGGTTTGGGTTAGAAGGGACCTTTCAAGGCCATCTAGTCCATCCCCCTGACATGGGCAGGGACACCTTCCACTAGCCCAGGCTGCTCCAAGCCCTGTCCAACCTGGCCTTGGACACTTCCAGGGGTGGGGCAGCCACAGCTGCTCTGGGAAAATAAGGAAAAATAGTCAGGAGGACTAGTGGAAGATCCAGTGGAAGGTGTCCCTGCCCACAGCAGGGAGTTGGAACTAGATGGTCTTTAAGGTCCCTTCCAACCCAAACCATCCCGTGATTCTGTGATTTCACACATTTTAGGGTGGAAATGGCTCCATGGGCTTATTTTCTGGAGTTACAGACCCGTTTCTTTGCTTTATGAATATTTTTCTGAGCGATGACAGCTCTTTATCCCACCTGACATTTCCCAGTCTCTGCCCTGCACTCACAGCACAGCTGGAAGCAGGTCCAGGACCCTTTCTGACCCCCCCCTTGCCCACCCTGTGGCTTTTGCAGCCTCAAGATGACCCCAAATCCTGCTCCTCGAGTGATGTATTAAGAGCTGGGGTTGAGAAACACCCTTGCAGGTGCAGCCTCTCTCCGGGGCTCAGCCGCTCCTTAAATTCTTCCCCGGAAAAGCTGCTAATTCCTCCAAAACTTTGGGCTTTGATAAACTGGCATTTTCCAGCACCTCCCCACCACCACATTTCGCCTCAAACTTTCCGACCAGAAACTAATCCAAACCCACTGTTGCTGCAAGTACCACCGCTTTCCAAAAATGTGCTTCTGCGCTGCTTGATGGGTTAATATTCGCTAATTAATCTCAACTCATGTCATATAACAAATGTCTAATTTTTTGAGGGTGGTGGGTGGGTGAGCCCTATATGAACACAGCTCTCTGCAATCAAGGATGATTTGTGGTGACAAATGCTCCTTACACTCGAGAAGGAGAGGAACATACACACACGCACACTCTGTCTCTCCCTTCAATATTCCAACTACGGGACTGCTCTCCCCATCTATCAAAAGATCTGTGTTACCAACCCTTCAGCTCCTTAAAATCCCAGATGAAAAAGCAAACAGGCAGTTCATTTAAAGAAAGTTTAGCCTCCCCTCCCCCCCACCTTGGTTGTTTGGTTTTTTTTTCCTTTTTTAACACTCACATGCCCCGTTCTTCTACTCGTCAATCAAAACCGAGCGGATAAAAAAACACGTCAGAGGAGGTGCTCTGGCCAAGGATGCACCAGCACAAGGTTCCTGTGAGACTCAGGATGGGGTGGCCAGACCTGAAGCTCCCAAAATGCTTCTCTGGATTCATTGACCTGGTGGTCCCAAATTCAAAACCTGATTCCAGCCCGTTTGTCTGAGACAGGCAACTCGCTGACCTGCTCTTCTGCTTTCTCAGAAAGCAGAAAATGCTGTTAATTATGGCTAAATTTGGATTTTATAGATGTCTCAAACGCAGTGGGGGGATGAGAAATAAAGAAATTTCTTTGCAGACAAACTGATTTTGCAGAATTTGGGAAGGAATTGTGGTGATAAAGCCTGGAAACCACTGCTGTGAAAACACTCCGCGGCGTATTGGAAATGGGGTTCAGACACCAAAACAAGCCACTTTTGTATGTTTACATACATATTTTCTATACCAGGGTGCTCTCCACACATTAAATACATCCTTGTGTGCCACCTAAACACATGTAACAATTTTAACCACACACACACACACTAAAACAAAAGCTCAGGGAGACGAAATCCTTCATCCCTCTCCCATCCCTGTAATAAGTATCTTTCTACAGCTTTAACTTCCTTCAGAGCAGGTCTTGGGATGCAACTTTTGGGGTTTTCTGTGGGGGTTTTAGCCAAGAACACCTCCAGTGACACCCCTTACCTCGGTGGTAGCTCTTTACACGCAGTTCTTGGGAAGAGGAGGGGAAATTGGGTTCCTTGCAATAACCCTGGGCATTGATATCCTTCCCCACCTCACCCCTGAGAAAGGACCAAGCCCCTCCTTGCTCAGATTCAGCTCTCCAGAACACAGCTCCAACACACTGCTTCCCTTTTCCTGTCCTTTCTGTGGAGAACACCTTCACCAGATGATGCTCCAGGGTGGCCAACATCAACCCCCAAAACCCCTTTTACACCAGGGCAGCCACTGGCTCTGCAAAACCTTGGCCATCTCCACGAGCTGCTCCACCAGGATTGGTTTCCTGGATCCATCCCCTGGGACTGGGGAGGTTTTTTTTTTAGGAATAAACGTGATTTTCAGCTACTACAAACTAACTTTGGAGGAGGGTGAGGGCATGGCCCACCCTCTTGGCACCACTTTATGTCCTACAGGCAGAACTTCTGCAGATATTGGGTTATTTTATGGTGCAAAGACAACTGTTCCACGACCCAGAGAAGACACACACACCACGCAGGGAGTCTCTGAGGGCAGCAAGACCCCCAGATCAGCTTTCCCAGTGCCTGCCCAAAGCTTTTTGGAGCCTTTATGAATATCTCTGCTGGGAATCTTGTTCCCTTCCACCCAGACAGCAGCTGCCCTTCCCCAAGGCTCCATCTCCTGGGATAACTCGGGATGAGAGACCAGAAAGCTTTGGGGCATCCAGTTTTCCACCTGTTATCAGCCACAGTTGGAGATCAATGTGACAGGGAAGCAAGGGAAAACTGCTTAGTGGGACTGGTTTCATAGAATCCCAGGATCACTAAGCTTGGAAAAGACCTCTGAGATCATCAAGTTCAACCATTCCCCCAGGTTCACCACTAACCCATGTCCCCGAGTGCCACATCCCCATGTTTTTTTGGGAGCAAGAGCTGTCTTTTCACGTAGAAAAAGAGAAATTCTGCCTTTTTTTGCTGGGGGCTGGTGGTTCAAAAGTAATTGGAAGACGAGTCTTAATTAAACAGTTTGTCCAGGTCTGCAAACCAGTAACTCACAGCTTTCTGAACCACCAAACAGCAATTAGTGGGAGGACTCCTGATGTCCTGGCACATAGCGAAGCATGACGGTACACAAATAAAATAGGAGCTGGAGAATTAATTGCAGGCTAAACAAATTAATTATGGGTCCTCAATCAATGCCAACACAAACGTAACCTCTTCCTCCTCATACCTTGGGATGAAAATAGATCAACCCGGCAGCACAGATTCCTTGTGTGTGTGTGTGTCTTTGACTCAAACCCTGCCTTGGAGCTGCCTCCCGGGGCTTGGACTCACCCCAAGTGCCCTCCTGGTTATAAAAACCCAGGGAAAACTGAAACCCTCTAAAATATACTCCAGGAAAATCATCATAATAATGTCAACAGATCCTCTGTGTACAAGGAAGGGCTCGGGAATAAGATGGAGTGAGACACCCAGATCACAATCTCCGTTACCCCTTGCTCTGCAGACAGAGCAAGCAGCTGTTTTTCTGGAAGAAAAGGGGGGAAAAAAAACCCCCAGTTACTCAGGAACTGAAGTCTGGAGGGTCAGAGTAAGCAGGTCTATATTAAAAAAGGAGTAGCAGGACCAGAGAGCAACAGTTAAAGGGGCTCAGGTAAAGGGGCTGAGCATCCTCGAGTGAAGCTCCAAGGACGTGGTACTTCCACAGCAGAGGGAAAAGCTTAAAGGAAAGTTTTGCATTAAATGGTTGAAAAGGGACCTGGAACAGGGAGCAAAACCCCCTTTTGTTTAATGATTTCCTCCATTCTTGGGCAATTTTTGTGCCATCTTTATAAATTAAAGTTTCTCTAAAGCCACTGGTGATTTTTTCATGGCTAAAATAGCTCAAGGTTGTCACCAGAGGCTCCAGCAAAGGTTGAGTCCAGCCTGTCCCTTCCCTCACTCAGCAGTCAATAAAATGCTGGTAAAATGCTCCAAAAAGCCTTAATTCTTCACACACTTCAGTCTGTTTTTAATCAGTGGCTCTCACAAATCTGTATATTCAGAGTAGAACCATTTCACTGCATTTTATTGTAAAACAACCATAATGCCACTGCTTATTTGAAGATCTGATTTGATGTGATTCAAACCAGATCTCACAAATTAAGTGCCCTCAGATTTGAATGGACAAGGACCAGCCAATGTTGGTCATTTTTTAAGCTGCTTGAGAGTGGAAAGTGCAGCTAAAAAGCCTTGTGAGCTGCCTCAACCAGCAGCTTGGCACCATTTTCCTGCCAAAAAGCTGCTTTGCACCATCCCACCACTGTCTGCACCAACTCAGGGACCCACCACTGAGGGGCCACGAGCAGGAAGGCAGGACTTAGGTGTCCATCCCAGTGGCTTTTGGCCACCAGCAGGTTTACAGCCAACACTTTGAACATAAAGGAAAGGTGTTATTTCTTACCGACAGCAGGGAACGGCACAAACCTCTGGATCAGGAGACGAGTGGCCGGGGTAAACTTGTTTGCTCTCTGAATCAGAACATTAAGGCCCACCTTGGAATGGAAAAAAAAAAACCAAACCAGAGATGCAGAGACAGTTCATTGCAAGGAGCAGGGCAGATGTCACAGCTTGCAGACACTTTGGGGTCTCACCCCACACAGAAGTGTTTGAGAACCAAACCCCACACACACTGCGGGGTTTCGCTGTGTTGGGTTCAACCCCTTATCCAACAAAGGGTTAAATCCAACTGTTGAGCTTCAATGAAGGGTTGATTCCAACTGTTTGGTTTACAGAGAGGGTTGAACCCAACCGCTTGGCTTAAATGAAGGGCTGAACCCAAGTGTTGGGTTTATATGAAGGGCAGAACTTAAGTGTTGGGTTTATATGTACTGTTGAACTCAACTGTTGGATTGAATCCTACCATTGGGTTTAAATTAGGGATTGGACCCAACCATTGGGTTTAAATTAAGGATTGAACCCAACTGTTTGATTTATATGGAGGGTTGAACCCAACTGTGGTGTTTGTATGAAGTTTTGGACACAACCATTGGGTTGAACCCAATCATTGGGTTTAAATGAAGGGCTGAACCCAAGTGTTGGGCTTAAATGAAGGGGTGAACCCAAGTGTTGGGTTTATATGAAGGATTTAACCCAACTGTTGGATTGAACCAATAATTGGGTTTAAACTAAGGACTGAATCCAACACTGGGCTTCAATGAAGGGTTGAACCCACGTGTTGGGTTTAAATGAAAAGCTGAACCCAACTGTTGGACTGAACCCAACCACTGGATTTAAATTAAGGACTGGACCCAACCATTGGGTTTAAATTAAGGATTGGACCCAACCATTGTGTTTAAACCCTTTCCAGCTAAAAGACAAGAGAGAAACCACTGAACACCTTCCAGTACTTCTGGAAATCCCTCAGCTCCATTTTTACCCAGTTCACCAGCATTTTCCACATCCAGCACAAAATCCTTGGTGCTGGGAACCCTCCCTTGGCTGGGGAAAACCCAAATATCAGTGGTGGTGGTGGCCCAACACAATTAATTCCTTCTCCAGCGTCTGTGTAAACTACACCACCCCACTCCAATAAAAACCTTTGGGCTATAAAGTTTATTATAACCACGGATCAGTTTTTGTTGCCTCCTCCAACCCTTGATTAATGCTCTCCATAGTTTTTCATGGATCTATGTAATTCAGATGTTAGTATAAGCAGCAAGGAGGAGTGTTGCTGCCTCATAAGCCTCAGGTTGATAATAGCGATAGTTTGGAGAACCTCCATCAAAATTGGTTTCAAGCAGAAACGGGGTTAAAAACTAAACAAACCTGTTCATGGGGAACGGTTTCTCTCTTCAAATTACTTCAAATTACTCTCCTTCACAATATTTGCTCCTTTTCATCCCAAAAAAAAACCCCCAAACCCCAAATGCACGAACAAAACCCAACAGCCCCAAGATAGGAATTTTGGGCTGGAAATGCGAGTCTTCAGCAATGTGTGGCCAAAGAGTTTTCAGCCAAAAATGCAGCAAAATTTAAAAAAAAAAAAAAATCAGCCAAAGCCAAAAAGCTGCCAGAAAATAGTGATTTGGGGGGTTTTAAGACGAAAAGCAAAGCAGGGGAGAACATATTTTGTGAGCTGCTACATTATACATGAATCCGCAGCACATCCCGACTTTTCGGAGGCTGAGAGGAAGATGTTGAGAAGAACAACTGCTGGGTAAGCCCTGCATAAGCAAAGTGCTGGTTTTCAAACCCTATGAAGTATTTCCAGAGCCTTTCTCCAAGGCTTTCACCATGACCCCAGGCAGGAGTTCTTCCTCTTGTCCTTGGTCAACTCGACTCTAATGCTGAGCCCAAGAGAGTCGTGGTTGTTAGTCTGGGCAACAATGAGGGATTTGTCTTGATCTTCTCCCCCCTTTAAAAATGACTGAATTCATTTTTTCCTACATTTTTCCAACTGTTGGGATGTGCATTTTCAAAATCTCAATGCTTCCAGAAACTGCAAAGCAGCCTAAGATGTGTGGCTTGAAGAATAAGACACTTTTAAGCCTGGTTTTGCTGCTCTTGCCCCGTGGATTTGGGCATTTACAGCCTGGATATGGTTAATCTGCCTCGATGATGAATTTTGTTGGGTTTGCAGCCTCTGCTTGTAGGTTTGATGGAGGGATTTGACCATGAAGTGGAAGAGCAGCAGCTTTTGAAAGAGCAAAGATGAGTCTGGGAGAGGCACCGCTGTGAGGCCACCACTAATAAAAGCATTTTATTTTCAGATTCAACGTGATGAAGTCGCTCCCCCACTTACAGCCACCACCCTGCTGGGAACATGAAATTAGATGTTGCTATAGATTTAAATCCAATCTCCCAAATTCCCAACACAAGGACTGGATAGAGGGAACTAATGAGGGTTTTGTTTTCCGCAGTTTGGAAATTGCTGTAGCCAATCTGTGAACTCTTTCCCGCAGGTCAGGAAGTGTGGGATGAGGGCAAACAGGTCACGGAGAGCATCTGACAATGAGCAGGGACTCCTCAACCTCAGCTCCCCCTAAGGAAAAGGGCCATCAGCAAGGAGATGTTAATGAGTTTAATTACATGGGGTTGCCAAAGAACACTGTTGAGGCAAATTCATCACTAAAAATCAACTGCAGGATTATTATTGTGATCCTCACCCTTCCTACAGCCTGTCCCTGATCTGGGATCTACAGCACTGGTGTAGATCTGGGATCTACAGCACATGGAACACTGAGTCCACTGGGATTCATCCCACCAAGTGTGGCAGAATCTCAGAATCATTTGAGTTGGAAAAGTCCTCTGAGATCATCGAGTCCAATCATTCCTCAGCTCTGCCAAGGCCACCACTGACCCATGTCCCCAAGTGCCACATCCACAGGGCTTTTAAATCCCTTCAGGAATGGTGACTCCAACACTGCCCTGGGCAGCCAGTGCTTGACAACCCTTTTGGTGAAGGAATTCTTCCTAATCTCCAATCTCAGCCTCTCCTGGTGCAACTTTAAGGTTGCCTCCTCTTATCCTGTGGGCTCCCTTTGCAGCTCAGCACAGAGAAATGGGCTTTTTGAAGGGTTTTCATTCTTCTCCCACTGCTTTCAGTGCAGTACTGGGATATTCATAGAATAATGGAATGGTTTGGATTGGAAGGGACATTAAAGATCATCCAGATCCACCCCCTGCCATGGGACAACTTCCACAAGACCAGGTTGCTCCAAGCCCCATCCAGCCTGGCCTTGGACACTTCCAGGGATGGGGAGTCATCCACATATTCGTACGCTGTGACCTGGATTAGAGGACAAATCCAGCTTTTTCAAATTGCCTGGTTTGTCGAGGTTTTTTCCTCCAGAGCACCTCCTTGATCTGGCTGATGGAACATCCCAAAAAATCCAGAGGAAGCTGGACACAGGGATACATTACACAACGGTTCCTAAAATCCCGCAACACAAAACCAGGACCAAACACTGTCAACGGGAGAGAAACCTTACTCAGGGCTCTGTTGTGCCTCTGGGCACCACTCTGCCTTTCCTTCATCCCTCTTCCTCAAGAATTCCTGCTATTTATTTTGCCACCAGGGTTTGTTTTCAGCATCAACAACATTATCTCAGCAGAAGGACAATGTCTGTGATGTCGCCCCACCTTGAAACCGGTACCACCAAATACCATCACACAGATCAACACTTCTGCTTCCTTTTCTTTTCCTTCTTGTCTCACGAACTTCCCACCTCATGTCCACCATGACACAAGTTTTAAAACAGGAATTTTATAAAAAAATCCCTGATTTCCCCCCTCCTTTTATTAAGATTTTTGAAGCCTGAGAGATGGGGCTTTTGAATGCCTGAAGTTGGCAAGGACCAAACCATTTGCTAAAGGTCTAACCCTGCACCTCTTAAACCAGTTCTAGTGCAGTAAATACATTCAAAAAGCCCAGGAAGTTATTTCACTTAATTTTGAGAGGGAGTTTTTATAAAATATAGGAATATTAAGAGTTCAGGGAGCAAGGTGGACATTGGTTGGCAGGTGACACCACCGAAGTGTCACTGAGTAGCTCTCCACACTTTGTTAATTGTGCTGGGGAAACCACCACTGATTTTAGGGATTCAGCTCTGGGACAACCCTGACCACTGCAGTTGGAGCTGGCTGCTCCAAGTGACCTGGAAAGTCCACTTGGAAGGAGGGATTGGCTCCAGAGAAGCTTTTCCTTCATCCCTCCAATCACCAGATTGCTGGATTTGAACACTAATTGCATCTGATGAGTCCCAAACAGCCAAGCTGAAGAAAAGAGCATTAGGAGAAGGAAGGAAAAAACTCATTCATTAGGGCTGGGAGGTGAAGAGGCTGGGAGAGATGGAAAACTGGGCTGTTTCCCAACTGGAGCTTTACCAAGGCAAGGAGAACAGAATGGAGGAGTCTAAGGGAAGGGAAAAGCAATAAGGATCCGTGTGGAGAAGGAAGTTAGAGAGGAGCAAGAGCGTGGAAAGGAGGAAATGTCACACCCAAGATGACTGGAAGAAGGGGTGACCACAACAATCCCCAGGTGGATTTTTCCATGGGAAAAAACAGTGTAGTCTCGAGAAAGAAGCAAGATTGCAGGAGAGGCAGGAGCAGGAAAACAGGGGATTCGTGCTGGTAATGAGACAAACTTGTTTTGGAAGATGATGGAGAAAGGAAGACAGTGGGATGGATCCATGCCTGAAACAAGAGACTGTTGCCTCAATATCAAGTTTTCCATGCACCTGGGCCCTGCATCAGACCTGGGTGTTGTGGGGCTGGGCAGGGGCAGAGGGAAACAGCATCAATGAGAACAAATTTGCTGGAAACAAAGAAACACTAATGGAACAAGAGACAAAATGCTGCAGAGAAGCACAGGGAGCTGAGAAGGCAGCACTCAAAGAATCACAGAACAGTTTGGGTTGGAAGGGACCTTAAGGACCATCTAATTCCACCCCCCTGCCATGGGCAGGGACACCTTCCACTAGCCCAGGTTGCTCCAAGCCCCATCCCAACTGGCCTTGGACACTTCCAGGGATGGGGTTGGCAAGGACCTGGTGCTTGCCATGCACTCCTAAATCCAGAGACAGGATGGGAATTGGCTGCTACAGCTCCAATGATTTATGGGCTCAACGGAGGAATTTCCAAGCTGGCTTTCCAGTCTGAATGATCCAACCAGTCTCTTCTGGTGTCTGAACACAGCATCTGTGAATCCACAGAGAAGAGGAGCAGGAACAGGAGATTTTTGATTCAGATTTTAGAGCCATTTAAAAGCAGCAAGCAGGAGTTTATCACCCCAGCCCACTGTGATTTTCCTCCTGCCCCTGGCTGCCCAGTTCACCTCCGTGGAGGCTGCAGGCCACGCTCCATCCTCTCCCACCCCTCACCCTGCTTGGCACCAACTTCCTCCGGCTTCCAAACCTTCCTCGCCTGCCCTAAGTGAGGGACAGTCCTGAGGGCAGTGGGTGGCCTCCTGTGCTGTCTCACAGGCTGATTATGGGCCTCACACCACATTCACAGCCTGTCAATGCAGCCTCACAGACAATTATCAGGAAGAAGGAGCTGGGATTAGAAAAATCCACAGGGGCACCTCCACCTACGGAGGAGAGCGAAAAATTGTGTGTGTGTGTGTGTGAGTTCAGTGTGCAAAGGGAGCAGGGAAGGAGGAACAGTCCATGGATTGGGGAACTGATGGCACAGGAGCTGACCTGGAGCAGGGATGCCCTCCCTGCCACGCTGAATTGGTCCAACAGCTCCTGTCCTTCCTCACACGGGGGAAAAAAACCCCATCAAGATCCTGTTCTTTTATTGCTCATTAATTTTATAAGTGCAACAAAGCAGCCCAACTCTAATTTAATTAAAGTTCTTCGATTCTCCTTCTAGCTTTGGTCAGAGACCCTCAGGCATCACCTGGATGTGACTCCTGGGGATGGTCCTGTGTAGGGCCAAGAGTTTGACTCGACGATCCTTGTGGATCCCTTCCAGCTCTGCATATCCTGGGATTCTGGATTAAAGCTCAGGGCTCCAAGGGCAGGAAATGCCAAAGCCAACTGTGACCCAACCACTGCAACATTAATATTGTTTTCCAGAGATAATCCTATGCTTGAAGACTCTTCACCTCTCAGTTTCCTTAGGAGAAGAGAAACCAGATATTTTGGCTGAAATCCTATGTGGTTGTGAATGTCTTGGGTTGTAAGGGATGTTTTCCAGCAAAACTCTTTAGATTTTGCAAAGTGCTGATTTTTTTTTTTTGGGGGGGGTGGGGTGGAGAAATCCAACTTGTTTAAAAATATCATTTTTGCCATGTCCATCTGCCCAGAAGTAACAGCTCAACTGCTGCAGCTGCTTATTGGATGAAAACAGACTCGAATCCACAGACTCAAGAGTGTCAGGGGTCCTAAAATCGATCTGTACAAAGCTCCAGACTAGCAGGGACGGTGTTTCCCTTGCAATTTTCCAAGAAAAAAAAGTATCATGGAATCATAGAGTCGTTTAGGTTGGAAAAGTCCTCCAAGATCAACCGAGTCCAACCATCCCCCAGCACTGCCAAGGCCACCACTGACCCATGTCCCCAAGTGCCACATCCACAGGGATTTTAAACCCCTCCAGGGATGGAGACTCCACCACTGCCCTGGGCAGCCCCTTCCAATGCCTGACAACCCTTTCCATGAAGAAATTCTTCTTGATGTCCAACCCAAACTTCCCCTGGAGCAACTTGGGGCCGTTCCCTCTCCTCCTGTTCCTTGTTCCCTGGGAGCAGAGCCTGACCCACCCCCAGCTCCCCCTCCTGTCAGGGAGTTGCAGAGCCAAAAGGTCCCCCCTGAGCCTCTTTTTCTCCAGGCTGAGCCCCCCCAGCTCCCCCAGATATTTCTGGAGCTCCAGACACAGGACACCTCAGCAAACCAGACCAGGAATCTGAAACTGCCCCATTTTTCTCCAGTTTTCACCCAGTTTGGTTTTACAGAAATTCAAGTTTCACCCCATAAACTTTCAGTTTGTGAAAGCACTGGGTATGTACCCTGCAATAACCCAGAGCATCCGTAAATCCCACTGGCATCAGTTGCCCACCTCCATTGCCTTGTCCAGAGTCAGGATTTAGGATCAGGAAGCAAGGAGGCACATCTAAAATGAAAAGACCTGGGTCTACCTGTGAAGAGATGCTTTAAACACCCTCCTGTCTGACCAGCAGTGACTCCAAGGTGAGTCATTATAGGAGCTGACAAAACAAAGTTGTTAATGGCATTAATCACCCGATTTTTTAAGGCAAGGTTACCCAGTAATGTAAGACAAAAAGAAACATCCAAGTGCTGAGCAGGTACATTTTAAGTGTGGAGATCAATGCAAAGCATCCAGCCTGGCTGGCAGTCATGGTTACTGACACTTCATCTCTCTCTCTCTTACACAAAAGAAGACAAAACACCTACTTTTGTCAGAATTTAGCTCAGGTTGCTAAGTGAGAACAACATATTTATTTGTCTCTGTGCTGACAAGACCACAAATCCCAAACTTGGACTTAATAAAAACATTGTTAGAAGTTACAAACCCTGGTGTGTTTGAAAGGGGAAGGAGGGAGCTTGGGAACTGGGGCAAACCCCACCATCCCTTCACATCAGTGGTGTCTGATCTCACACATGTGGTTTTGCTTCCCCTTTCCCTGGGGGGGGAATTGAAGCCCTGCCCAAAGGGGAATCCCAGAATAAGCTGAACTGGAAGGGACCCACCAGGACCACCCAGCCCAACCCTCAGCCTTGCACAGGCCCAGCCCCAAGAGACCCACCCTGTGCCCCAGAGGATCAGCCAAACCCTGCTGGAGTTCTGGCAGCCTTGGGGATGTGCCCACTGCCCTGGGGAGCCTGGGCAGTGCCCAACCAGCCTCTGGGGGAAGAACCTCTTTCTCAGATCCAACCTAAACCTTGGCTGCCACGAGATGTTTCCTGGTTAACTTACACCTATATAAATAAAACACACTCTGTGTCCCTGCCAGGCTTCCCATGGTCTAATTAGAGCCCATCCTGTCATCAGGAAAGCCCAATGCCAGCAGCAGGGATGCACGTGGCACCTCCAGGGTACGTGGAGTGGACAACAGATGGACAAGGAGGTGACACCTGAGCACGGAGCTGAGCGACAACATACGGGGAGATGTGGAAACGCGGCCAAACGGGGCTGGCAGGAGAGAGGAGACCCCTCAGAGAGCTGGCACAAGGTCTCCAGTATCACAAGGAGCAAGGTTTGGAGCTGCTTTTGGCAGAAGTTGAAGCCACGATCGTGGAAATGGAAAAACTGAGGGATAAAGGTCTGATTTCAAGACGACAGCAATGACGGCGCCGCTGTGAGATGCTGTGAGGAACCCAAGGACTCATCCCCATGGGCTCCAGGTGAGGTAACCCCTGGGTTAACACCCCTAATCACCAATTTGAAGGTCTGAGCACCAGTGGCAACCCAGAGACCAGAGAGTGGCTGCTCACAGCCCTTGTCTGATTTAATTTTCAATCGTTTCATGGCAGCCCCAAGAATCCCTTCTGACCTCAAACTGAGGTTTGAGTCTGATGTCATAGCACTGAAGAGCTGAGTCAGAACCAAAAGGGATCAGCAATGACACAGAAAATGGAGTTTGGATCTGAAAGCAAGAATCAGAGAACCCTAAAATGGTTTGGGTTGGAAGGAACCTCAAAGCCCATCTCACTCCACCCCCCTGCCCTGGGCAGGGACACCTTCCACTAGACCAGTTTGCTCCAAGCCTGGCCTTGAACACTTCCAGGGATGGGGAAGCCACAACTTCCCTGAGCTAAAGAAACCTATTTTTATATATATAAATAATAAAAATAATTATACATATAAAATTATAATATATAAAAAAGCAATCATTACCAATAAAATTGGCTTTGTGTAGCTTTTTTAACCTTTTAAAAGTGGGAAAAAATAGCAGAGTAAGAGTGTGTGTGTGTGTGTCTGTGTGTCTGTGTGTGAGCTGGAAAGAGTTTCTGCCTAATTACAAACCCTCTGATCTGTACAGCTCTTGGCACTGGAATATTTGGGGAATAGAAAAAAAAAAATCCCAAACATTTAAAACACGCTTGGTCTTTCTCAAGTCTTTTTACTCCTCTCTGCCTTTGTTTGCCTCGTTTAGGAAAACCAGCTGGTATTAATTAAGCTTCATACACCACCATCAGGAACAGCAGCCAGATCTGAGAAAATAGAGCCTAATCACAGGAATCCACTCGATTGTTTGGGAAAAAAAAAATAACAATTATCGCTCAGAACAGCGGTGAAACAGGAGCGATCAAAGGAAAAGGCAGGAAAGAGGCTGGTTTATAGAAAATGGGATAAAAATAAACTATGATCATAGAAAGAGAAATTTTAGAGGGTGTCCAGAGAAGCTGTGGCTGGTCCATCTCTGGAAGAGTCCAAGGCCTGGTTGGATGGGGCTTGGAGCAACCTGGGCTAGTGGAAGGTGTCCCTGCCCATGGCAGGGGGTTGGAATTGGATGATCTTTGGGATCTCTTCCAACCCAAACATCTTTTCCAGCCTTACTTCAAGTGATTCCCTTCACCCGAGAAGAAATAAAATCCTGGACCCCGGCAGAGCTTTCCTTGCACGAAGCTCTGTGTGAATCAGGTGGGGATGGGAGTAGGTGGAAAGAAAAGGGAATATTGGGGGGGAAATATTGAAAAATATCAAATGAAAGAATATTGATTCCTCCCCAAACTCATCCCAAAAGGCTGGAAATCAGGAGTTGTGGATGCAGCACTGGATCTGAGGGAGGAGAATCGCCCCTTTCTGACAGGGATTCCTCTCTGTCTAAAATAGGAGGAAAATCAGGTTGTTTCCAAAGATTTCCTAAGACTTCTCCAACTGCGAGACACACAAAGTCAAACTCTGGTCTCTGAACAAGCGATTTGCTCGTCCCTCCTGTAAAAGACAGGGAGGATGAGGATCAGGGGAAGCACAATCCCAGGTCAGCTGCTCTGTCCCTTCCCGAGCCTTCTCCCGCGTCGTTTGCCAACTGCAAACGTGGAAGGGGCTCACTTTAATTAATCCTGGCTCTCCACAGCCCACGGGAGGCTCACACTGGGAGCTGATTTGTTGCTAACTGACAGCAGAGACCGGTTAATGAGGGCTGAGTACACCAGGTAATGAACCCTCAGGGCTGTTTATTATTTGTCGTCGTCGTTTACAAGAAACCCAAACTCGGCTCTCAAGGAGTCGCCGGTTATTAATCCAGGTATTTACAACATTAAAAAATCCCTCCCTGCTCTGCAGGGTTTTCTCCACGTTGGGAATGCAGCAGGGAATAAGTGCTGTCAGGGATGAGGAGGACACAAGTTATTCCACAGTAACACAGGCAGTGGGAGAGTCCCCAAAGGCTCGGCTACGGGGACATCAGCGCACAGAGACTTCATTGTCACACACCCCACGTGCCACAGCCTGCTCCACCTGGATCTTCTGCCAACATCAGGAAGGAGAAAGCACCTGTGGAGGCTGCTCCACGTGGAAGAAGTCCTTCTTCCAACATCAGGAAGAAGAACAACCCATGAAGGCTTTTGCCCTTCTCCACCCCCCCCAGCTACATCCACGGATCTGTGGAAAGCTCCTGCCCCCCTGGAACAATATTCTGACCCTCAGAGCACCACAGCTATTCCAGAGCTCTTCACACTCACCAAGGGAATCCCAGTGGATGCGGTGGCACCATGGTGGCACTTGCAAGAAGGTAGAAACACCCTCTGGCAGGAGGATTTCCCCTTGCATGAGGCTGAAATGCTGCAATTTTATCATCTACAAGTCCCAGGGGAGCTTTTCACTCTCTGCTTTCTACACAAGTATTTCTCACAGCACCACTGATGGTCCCTCCTGCACTTTGAACGTGTTGTTCTGCTTCAACTTCTTTGCAGGATCTGAGTCAGCCTTGGAGGAACCAAAGATTTCCAAGACCTGCACCAGCTGTCCCAACACGGACACCTCTCAGTGGTTTCCTTACCAAAGCTCCTCAGGGTGCCAAAACTCTGCCAACACGACTCCTCCAGGTCTCCTGCCCCTCTAATCTGCCCCTGTTGCTGAAATGGAGAGGAGCATTAATGCCAACAATGTGGAATTTTCATCCCTGGAGCCGTGCTGGGGGTCGGGAGGCAGGTTGTGAGTGGCAGCAGCACGTCAAGCCGGAGAATTTCGCTTTAGTAATTCACAGGGTGGGAAAAGGCTGAACTAAGGACTGAGGAGGACACTCAAGGTCTCCCATGGAAGCTGTGGATGGAAAACACAGCGCTGAGGTTGGTGGGATGGGGATTTGGATTATACTTCAGCTGGAAAAGCGTGGATTGGCGTGGGAACAGCTCCTTGGGGTTATGAAGTGTGGGAGCTCACACCGATGCCAGGCTGGGCTGTGCAGGGTTAATTCTGCAGTGAAGGGGTAACAGGGGGGATACAGAGCAGGCCAAGCCAGAAACACTGAAAACTATCCAGCAGATGTGTATCCAGTCAAATGGACAGTTCCCCCTCAAAACCTCAAGGCACTTCAACAACTCTACGCCCTTTGCAAAGTTGTCTGGTAGCTGTGCAAGAAGCAAAATCAAACTTTCTGTGGCTTAAGAAAAAAATCTTGGCCAGGGGGAAAAAGTATCATTTTTTGGTATTTGCTGTGGGATCCTTAATGTTCCAGCAGGAAAGGTACAACCTTTTACTTCAGAGGCTTATTTGAAAACCCGATATAAGAAATAACTTCCGTGAATTGCTCCTGAGAAATGTCCCTGTCCCTTTGGGAATGAGCTGACCCTGCTACCAATGTCCCCTTGTGCTATTAGGAAATAGGAGTGTTAAAAGTCAAGAGACAATGATTTTAGTGATGTTGAAAGCTCCTCTCCTACAGGTTACTTCAGATATGACTTTAGAGGAGGCCACGGAGCTGCTGCCAGGGCTGGAGCCCCCCTGCTCTGGAGCCAGGTTGGGAGAACTGGGGGGGTTCCCCTGGAGAAGAGAAGGCTCCAGGGAGAGCTGAGAGCCCCTGGCAGGGCCTAAAGGGGCTCCAGGAGAGCTGGAGAGGGACTGGGGACAAGGCATGGAGGGACAGGACACAGGGAATAGCTTCCCAGTGCCAGAGGGCAGGGCTAGATGTGATATTGGGAAGGAATTCCTGGCTGTGAGGGTGGGGAGGCCCTGTCCCAGGTTGGGCAGAGCAGCTGTGGCTGCCCCTGGATCCCTGGAAATGTACAAGGCCAGGTTGGAGCAACCTGGTCTATTTGAAGGTGTCCCTGCCCATGGTAGGGGGTGAGACTGGATGATCTTTAAGGTCCCTTCCAACTCAAACCATCCCATGATTCCATAATAAGATCTGAGCACCGTTTCCAGCTTGAAAAATGTCCACAGGCGAAAGATGCAATTCCAAGCACTGTGGATCGAGGTGCCAACCCACCAGGAGAACATCTCCAGAGTCCTGCCTCTCTTCAGCACCTCAGCTGCCACACCATCACCCTGCAGCCTCAAAGTGTCCATTTTCATTTGGAACAGGTAAATTCACCCCCAGTTAATGGATAATTTGACAATTTGAGTTCACGGAGCAGCAAAGCCACGGCGCAGGGAGTTCTGGAAGCACTTAGAAGTCTCCCTCCGGGGAAAAGCTTTGGCATGCATGGACAGACACACCTCAGGGTTACAATATTTCTGGTTGTGAGGGCCGAATTCTGTCAATTAAAAGGCAAAAACATGCTTGGCAACCCAAACAAGCCTCTCCAAAGCACCGCGGCGCCGCCGCAAGTCACGAAATAAAGAGATATAAAGCGTTACCCACTGCTATTGAGACAGCACTTATGACAGCTCCCAAGTAGCCCTGGATGAACTTGGATGTCGGAGAAGGCTTTGGAAAGAAAAAACAAAACATATTTTCAGTAAACAAACTTCTGGTTATTAAAACGCAACCAAGTTTTTTGGTTCTTTTTTTTTTTTTTGGTTTGTTTGTTTGTTCTGGTTTTATTTGTTTCAAAGCACAGACAGGTTGAATTTTGTCATATTGTTCTGCGACACACGGTCTGTCAGCAAGCAGAGAGGCAAGAGCGAGGGAAACCGTGGCCTCATGAGCGAGGTTAAAGGGAATGGAAAATTAATTGGCATCAGAAAATCGTAATAATAGCAGCTCAAAGGGAGGACGGGAATGAAATTCAGCAAATGGTACCAAATTAGCATTTTTACCCTCTAGTGCTGAACCCCAAACTCGCCACATTAAATATTTTGTCTCTGAAATGTTATCTCGATGAGCTGGACGGTTTCCAGCTCGGCTTCCCACATCCTGACACGGGATGAATGAAGGCTAAGGGAGAAGGAGGAGAGCGGGAGCAGCCCCGCCCCTTCCCGGCAGCGCAGACGAAGCCCCGGGGAGCCGGCAGCGTGCTCGGGGAGACACCTCGTCCCGTCCCAAAAACCCCCGACACCGCTTTGCTCTGCGCTCATTTGCGTGCCAATTAAACCATCCCACCCCAGCCTGAACCACGACCTGGCTGAGCTCGGGCGCGCCTCGAGCGACGCGCCGAGACCCTCGTGCCGCTTCCAGCCGAGGGGTTAAACTGGGAGCCTACACAGGAGAATGGCCAAGCTATAAATTCCTCACGGAGTTTCCATTAGCAGGGAAGAGACAGGGCTTCTGCTGCCGTGTCAAAACAGCCCTGACGCGCCACATATGTTGGGTCTCCTCACCTTTGTCGCGTTGCGGTTTGCATAGTTGACGCAGGCGTTGTGGCTCTGATTCAACCACTAGAGAGGGAACAAGGAGAGGCAGGCATCAGCAGGACTTCAGGAAAATGAATGGATCTTCTACAAATGTGGGAGATCTAGGGGGAAAATTCACCTCCCTGGTGCCTCGTCCCGAAGGTTTGGGGATGGTCTGCGTGTGGTTTAATGGCCTTCAAAGTGAGGGGCAGGAATCTCTCAGTGCCCAGGGGGCAGCTCTGCTCCCCTGGGAGCTTGATGTGCAACTCCTCTCCTGGCCCAGTCCACCTCCAGTGACACCTCAGTGCTATTGATTTTTATTTTCACGGAATCACAGAATCGTTTGGGTTGGAAAAGAACCTCTGGGATCATCGAATCCAATCTGTGACCTGTCACCACCTTGTCACACAGCCCAGAGCACTGAGTGCCACGTCCAGTTGTTCCTTGGACACCTCCAGGGATGGGGATTCCACCACCTCCCCGGGCAGCCCATTCCAATGTCTAATTGCCCTTCCTGTGAAGAAATTCTTCCTGATGCCCAAGCATCAAATCCATCCTGCTGTTAGGATGTAGCAGGAAGCCCAGCAGCCGTTTCATCAGTCACTTATTGAGCTCCAAGTTTCTCACACAGAGGGTCATGGGAGGCTTCAGCTGAGGAACAGGAGATGAGCAGATGTACCAGCTTATTGATACAGATGGCATTAAAGTGGCACTGGAACAGAGAAGCTGTGGCTGTCCCTGGATCCCTGGAATTGTCCAAGGCCAGGTTGGATGGGGCTTGGAGCAACCTGGGCTAGTGGAAGGTGTCCCTGTCCATGGCAGGGGGGTGGAATGAGATGGTCTTTGAGGTCCCTTCCAACCCAAACCATCCTGTGATTCCAACACAGATGCCTAAAAACAGGTGGGGGGAGCTGCCTGCAAAAACCTGGACAAGTCAGGATGTCTCCAGCCACTCTCCCACTCCCAGCAGGTGAAGCCACCAGGCACAACCTTCAGCTAAACCCACCAGACCACAAGTTATTGGCACATTCCAACAGATTCTCAGCTCTGCCATGCTTTTAACACAACCAGGCAGATCCCACTCTGCTTTGATGTTCCTCAACTGCATAATTCCCTACCACCACTTACACTGCAGACAATAAAAAGACATTCACCACTGAAAATAAGGCTGAAAATAACTTGTTCCTTCGTCTCAGTGAGTGCTGAAATCGCACTGAAGTGGCGTGTTTACTATGGATATAACTCATTCACGTGCACACCTCCTCCCCTTACTCCTAATTCCCAGAATTTTAGTGGGAAATTACACCAACACCTCCCTACACACAGACTATTTTTCTCCCAAAGCTCCTGTAGCAAACTGAGAAGCAGAGGTCCTTGGCTTTGCAATGCACAGCTACTCCCAAAATTCCTGGGAATGAGGCCTCCTATCATCCCTAGCCCTGCACTTCCAAGGGGAATTCACCAGGGAAGATCCAAACTACATGACAGGGTGCCCACAAATCAGCAGACGTGTCAAAATTTTCTTTCTGTTTACATTTACACCTGTACAAAATGGGTTCAAAAAGCTGATTATGAAATTTTGGACCATTTTACCACTTCCTTTGTGATGGCAAAAGTAGCTGTGGGATAAAACGGACCCATATATTGGTTTATAGTCCCTTCCAGACCTACCAAACCCTTCCCTAATTATATCCAGCCACATCCTCTCCCTAAACCACGACCAGAGCAGAACGGCCACGTGCATCAGTTTGTCCTCCAGGCAAAATTCCACTTTCCTCTCCCCCACATTCCCCACCCACCCCAGCAGGTGCTACCTGCCAAAACACAGTGGATGCCAGCGTCTGGTTGGGCAAGAGGAGACCAACAACCTGCAAGAGAAGAGATTTTCCCATCAGTAAATGCTCTTTTGCTTTGCTCTCAGGGCTCTTCCAGGCATGCAAACAGCCAAGCTTATTTCTAAGCTTGAATAAATCATCCTCATCTGTGCCTTTATTTAATTTTAGTTATTGAACTTCCCATCAGCCTCTTGCCTCTCAGTTTTCCAGCGGTGAAACCGGGTGACGTAGCTGCCCGTGAAAGCTTTGCATCTTTAATTACTGCTTGTCATACACCTTGAAAATACTCTGGCAGCAAAGATCAGGTCATTAAAACACGATCAATTCCCTAATCCAGGTATTTCTGGAGGAAAACACAAACGTTGCCTGAAGGCAAGAGTTCAAAGTTGTCACTACTGGCAGCGAACGGGGAGGGGGGTTTCCCATTTTCCTTTGGCACATTCCCTGTTAGAAGCACAGGAAAGAAATCCCATTTGAACATCTGAGGACAGGAATGCCACCTGGAAGCACATGTGCTCCTGTTTGGGAGCCTGGATTTTGTTTTAAGAGCCTTGTTGATGTGTCATACCCTCAGCTGTGAAAACTCCTGCCTGGGTTACGAGCCCGGGGTGACGATCATCGGCTCCCAGAGGCTTCCAGTAGCTTGTCCCAGCACATCTGGCCAGATGTTCCCGGCTGCTGCCTGAACTGAGATGCCACAGGCTTTGCCAGGTCACCCATCTGAGGTCACACAAGTGTATTTTTCCTGTACAAGTCCTGAGAACGTCCTTGGGATGTGTCTCACTCCACCACATGGACACAACCTCTGCAATCCTCTAAAGACCCATCTCTGACACACAAACTGCCTTGTTTTATGGCACTTTTTCCTGTTTTATGGCATTTCCCCCTGCTCTATAGGCATTTTTTTTCCTATTCTATGGCAATTTTTCCTTTCAGAGTATGAGAAGTCGAAGGAGAGGAAAGGGGTGCAAAGCAAGGGGACTCCCAATGATAAACCCAACAAACAAGGACAGGATGAGTTCTTGGGTAAGGGACAGGTAAGATGAGCTACTTCCTAACACCACTGTCATTTTATCCCCTCCTGTGCCTTAAATGCCTGCTGTTTTTTGAAGAAGACTGTTGCAAAATCACCAGGAGGATAAAGACTGAGCAACTCCTTTTAAATCCAAACACATTTATTTTCAGGACACTCACGTCTCCCGAGGCGTCTGGGCAAGAAGGCTGTGAGCTCATCCCCACCCTCAGACCATCTTCTCCACCGTTTCCCTTTCACTCTATTCCTTAAAAAAAAAAAAAAAAAACCAACACAAAAAACCCTGCAAGAAAAACTTCCCCGCCGGAGCCCTGAGAGAGCAAGGCTGAGCTGGAGCCACCTCGGCACATCTGCAGCAGCATCAGTTGAAGAGGAGGCAACTTCAACCCCTCCGGGAGGGAGAAATACCAGCGAACAAAAGGGTAGCGGGGTTGGGCGGCCTGATTTCGTTCGCATCTCTCCTTTCTCCTCCTCCTCCTCCTCCTCCTCCTCCTCCAGCTTTTCCTCCTACAGCCTTTGGTGAAGTTGCAGCTACTTTTTTGTGCGCTGGCCGGGCGCCAGCCTGTGTGAGTTACGCTAATTTACCGCTTCCATTCAGCGGCCAGAGCTCGTCATTAATTACTCCGTCGCCGCTCGCAGCCAAGCGAATTCAACAGGCGAGGAACCTCCTCAACCCCGGGAGTGACTTTCCCCCTAAAGCCAGCGGGATAATGAGGCTCCGGAGGAGCGGGAAGACGGCAGGCAGGGACTCACATTGTCAAGCTGAAGGCTGAGAGCCGAGGGGGGGGGGTAGGAAGGGGAAAAAAAATAAAAATAAAAATAAAAAAAAAATACGGGGAGGAAAATAAATAAATAAATAAAAAAAGAGCACCCAAAATCTGTATGACTGAAAGAGGCACGTTTAAATGCAAACTCTCCATATGTGCAAGAGTCTGTCAAGAAATGTACAATTTCACTTTTAATTACTGTCAGGGGAAAAAATAACTAAGAAGGAAAACAAAATACATGGGAGAAAAAAAAAAGAAAGAAAGGTTCTAAACACTAGAGAAGTATCAGCGACGAAATTTAATTGGTGATCAGGTGTGAATGTCCCTTTATGGCCCCAAAGCCAGGGCCAAAGCCACTGCTTGGACATCTGTCAGCTCTGAGCAGCCCAAGCTCTTCTATTCCAAACCCCAAATCCAAGAGTCATCTCACCCCTAAATTAACCTGGGTCTTCAAGGGCACCTTAAAACCTCATCAAGACCCTCCCAGTTTTTAAATGGATGGGGAAAATAAGGGAGCTGAAAGCTGTGAGTGGCAGCTGAGCACAGCTGGGGCGTCTGCTCCGTCTTCACCGCCCGGGTTTGAGGCTGAATTTCCTAAACCCGGAGAAATCTTCCTCCCCTCGGAGGAGGAAACACAAACCCAGGGTAAAAGGCTGGGTAAAAGGCAGCCCAGCAGCTGCTTTACACCTCTCACCCCTCCAGCACAGGGAGGTAATTCCAGTGGCTGGATTTGCTCCCTCCCGGGCTGAAAATGGGCAAAATGGGTAAAGCCAAACTCTCCCTGCATTTACATCCCATCCCGCCCAAGCTCCGCCACCACAAGTGATCCCGGGGTCAATCCCTGAACCTGGCACAGAAAGGATGGAGGCTGAAGGGAAAAGCAAACAGTTGTAACCGAGGGAAGAGCAAACAGGATTTGGATGTGTCAGGGGAGACGCCGCCGGGGCCAGAAAAGAAACGATTATTTTAACAAGCCCTTAATCTCTTTCACAATGAGCTCAACCAGACTGAATTATTTTGCATCGGCTACCGGGGGGGGGGGGGGAGGGAGGAAAAATAACCCCCTCCCTGGGCACAGCCAGCAGAGTGTATTGACTGATGGGCCCTAAACCTGCTCATACACACCCAAAGCACGTCTCCATGGGGGGGGTTCGTTGACCCCCAACACCAGCAGGGCTCTGCGGGCAAGGACGGCCAGGCTGGCTCAGCCCGAGCCCAGCACAGCCTCTCTTGAGGAAATCCCATCCCCCCCTATGTGAAATACAAGACTCAAACTGTTTTTATGCCGGAGCAGGCTGCCAATTTTGTCACTAAATTTCACAGATCGATTGGCATAAATGTTACATTTTAATTTTAACATTTGAAACGTTTGGGGTTTTTTTTTTTTCCTTCTTCTTCTTCTTCTTTTTTTTTTTTTTTTTTTTTTTTTTAAATGACAAGAGGTTCCAGTTTATCCTTTTCAGATAGTGAAATTGGGCTCATCTGACAGCTCTCGGCTCCTCTGACAGCTCTGGATTTGGGCCGATTTCATTGTCAATTTGATCGTTAACTCATTTTTGTTTAACCTTTTCTTTTAAAATGCCCCACACAAAGTTGCCACCAAACCTTTAGGCACCACAACAAATAGCAACAGCCACCACGGTCCCTGTTTTTAGGACTTCCAACCTTGTCAACACTCTTTGGGAAGAGGTTGTTACCTTTAACCAAGTCTAAGCCATGGTCCACTGGGTCTAAGAAGATTAAATTTAGTGTATTTTCCCCTTTGAACCATTTTAATGTGTGATCGAAAAAGCTGAACCACGAGCTGGTGGCTTTGAGGATCAACCACCTCCTGACACCAAATTTTGGGGCAAAACTCTGAGCCTCAGTTTCCCCATTCCCACAAAAACGGGGTTGATGAACCGTTCCTGTTCCCGAAGACGAGCTGAGGTTTCAGCAGGAGGAAAACAGGCAGAATTATCTCCCTTCTGGTTTTTGCTATCGAGAGCACCCGAAGGCTTACAAATCTCACAGTAACAAGTACAAACTCCCAACACCCTCAGGAATAACCCCAGGAAAACGCTCGGTGACTTAATTAATCAAGAGGAGAGCGCACGACGCCGGCCCCGCCGCGCCGGAGCTCGTCACGTTTGGGAAGAGACTTGTAAATCATGTAAATGTGAAATAAAAGTGTCCAAAGCTGAAAGCTGAGAGTTGCAGAAGTTGCATTTTGCAGGCGATGAGCTCAGCTTGGTCTTCCCTTTCCAAGAGGGAAAGATGAAGACGCTGGAGGAGGTTGGGGGAACGATGTTGAACAGATCAAGAACCTCAAGCAGAGGTTGGGTTAAGAGATAAATAACCTGATACAGAATAGATAAATAACCTTAAAATATTAATAGATAAAGAGCCTCAAGCAGAGGTTGGGTTAAGAGATATATAACCTCATATATAATAGAAAAATAATCTCAATATATTAATAGATAAAGAATATCAAGCAGAGGTTGGGTTAATAGATAAATAACCTCATACATAATAGAAAAATAATCTCAATGTATTAAAAGATAAAGAATCTGAAGCAGAGGTTGGGTTAAGAGATAAATAATCTCATATATAATAGATAAATAACCTTCATACATTAATAGATAAATAACCTCATAATAGATAAACAACCTCAAGCAGAGGTTGGGTTAATAGATAAATAATCTCACATAGAATGGATAGATAAAATCAATATATTAATAGATACAGAACCTCAACCAGAGGGTGGGTTTTACATGATTAAACCCTTGTTAACATTAAGTGGGAAAGGTGGGAATCCTGTGGGAACATTTCACGAGGTGAGAAGGTGGAATGTGGAGAATTGTGCTAAAAAATGCATTTCTTGGTGCTCACAAACAAAGTGGGGAGAGATGTTAAAATACTCACGATGGGTGTTCCAAAGGGAATGTAACCTATTAAGGAAAAAGAGGTTTAATGAGTTTTAATATGTGATTTTGGGATGCAAAAAAATCCCACCTAAGACATATATATTTATACCAGTTTAGGGAAGAAGCCATGAGCTGCTCTCACTTCACCACCTCCACCCCACCACGGGGACATCTTGGACCTACAACAACTGGGAGCATCCTCCTGATCTGTGTCCCATCTCCTTCCCATCCTTTATTTGCTTTTCTCAGGTTCTAAGAGCTTCCCTAAAACTCCAGCCATGTAGATGGAAAAGCTGACTCCAGCAAACCCAGTCTGGGCCTGTTGGAACTTGAGATGGTGTCATGTTGTTGAGCTGGACTAGGCAGCCCCACCTCCCATCAGCAGAGCACAGGGATGGGAGCTCAGAGCAGGACCTGCTCCATTGGCACCTGGAGGAGCTGGATCCTGCCCTGGTGGCGCTGACTGAGCTGACCCAGTGGATTCCTGCCATGGAAAGGGGGAGATCCTGCCCCCCTTCCCAGGCTCAGGCAATCTGTTCCCTCCCTCGTGCCAGCTCTGTTGCTCATCAGACCCTCCCACAACCTCCCCCGACCCAGCTGAAAACTCTCCAACTCCCTGTGTCCCTTCCTTTCCTGTTGAGCCTGGTCCCAGCAGGAATAGCATCCTGAAGATGCTCATGAAGCCATCTAAGAAGCCTCAGAGCTCATTCCAGGTAAGGAGCAAGACCATGACACCCTAAAGGGGACCTCCCTCTTTCACCATCTGCTTTATCCACCATTTCTGCTTTATCCACCTCTCCACTGGTGGTGAGGTGAACAAGGATGGGGGTATAAGCTGAAGAGGGCGTATTTTCATCATAGAGGAGAGAGGGACTATTTTAATCCCAGGTGGAGGTTAGAGCTCTCTAATACAGAGACAAGTCTTTACCCCAAATCTTACTGAGCGCCACGAAAATCAAACATTCCTTCACATTTTTCCCCCGCTAAGTCTGCCAATTTCTGTGCTAATTATAATTCATCTCTCTGACTTCCACTAGAAGGTCTCAGAGCATTTTTCCAATATTACTGAATTAAACCAACATGGATCCAAGGAAAGGGCTGAGACCTGAGAGGAAGAGAAACTAGAAAGACAAACACGGAGCAAGGCGGCAAAGCGGTGGGTCCTGGAGTCTCTCCTCTCCACCCTCAACATCATCCTTCTTCAAGGAACTGGAGGACAAAACCCACCAACCCTGGGATTTTTTTTTTCCCCTGTGCCCAGGATTCAGGAGAAGATGCTCCACCAAAAAATATGGGAAAAGTTCTGTTTATTTAAATAGATCCGTCGGGAAGGGACGGATTCACAGCTGTGTTCAACCCACAGCAGAGGCAGCTGTGGATTTGGGAATGGCAGCCCAGTTAAGCCATGGAGAAGTTGATCCTCCCTGGAATTCCAGTGCTATGGCTATTAGGTACCATCACACGTGGAAAAAGAGGGCTCATCCCATGTATGTAACATCATATATGTTGGGCATGAGGTTTTGGCATTTCCTACAAAATTAAAATGCCCTAAATAGAGACAGATGCCTCAAAAATGCTGGAAAAGGCACTGCCTTGAGTCCATGTGAGAACAGGAATTTCCTCTCTCCTTCATGAGGAAAGGAGGAAATGTTAAGGAAATAAGGAAAGGAGAGGGAAGGACAAGAAAGGGAGTAAGGGAAAGTTCAGGAAAGTTCAGGAAAGTTCAGGAAAGTTCAGGAAAGGAAAAAGGAAAGGAAAAAGGAAAGGAAAAAGGAAAGGAAAAAGGAAAGGAAAAAGGAAAGGAAAAAGGAAAGGAAAAAGGAAAGGAAAGGAAAAAGGAAAGGAAATTATTAAGCACTAGATCTCTCAGAGACAATTATCATCCTCATATTCCTTACTTGCAAAGGGATTTTGGTGTTGGAATTACTTTCTGATCTTGGTCTAAATGTTCCCAATATTCAGTTCAAAAAGAGGGAGAAAAAACCCCCATCATTTTGTACAAATTCCCAGTAAAATTAATGGCACAAACCATACCTGACATTCGGAAAGGCATGAAGATGGTCTCGTTTGTGTCGGGATGGATGATGGCCTGTAATAATTTAGCACAAATTAATCATTTAGAAGTAAATTATTTAACCTGAAATACAAAAAGTGGCTCTTTCTTGGGTCTATAATGTCCCCAAAGGCCACCCACAGCTGTACCTTAACCCCAGCAGGGGAAATGCAGATTTAGGGGGGGGAAAAGGAAAACTATTTTCTGGCCCTGCCTGTTTTCAGCATCTCCACTGAGGTGCAGATCAATGTCCTGGCTGAACCTCTGCCACAGGAAAAATGGGAAAAGCCCTCGGTGTGGCAGAGGGATGGGCAGGGCAGGGCAGGGCTGTTGGCTCAGGAGGGAATGAGGATATAAATCACTTTATTCTGAGGAACATCTTTACCATCTGCAGGTGTGGATTTGATCTGAGGAACATCTCCCACATCTCCAGGTGTGGATTCAGTCTGAGGAACATCTCCTACACCTGCAGGTGTGGATTCAGTCTGAGGAACATCTCCCACACCTGCAGGTGTAGATTCAGTCTGAGGAACATCTCCCACACCTGCAGGTGTAGATTCAGTCCAAGGAACATCTTTCTCATCTGCAGGTCTGGATTTAGTCTGAGGAACATGTTCCCCATCTGCAGGTCTGGATTCAGTCTGAGGAACATGTTCCACATCTCCAGGTGTGGATTCAGACTGAGGAACATCTCCCACACCTGCAGGTGTGGATTCAGCACAAGGAACATCTTTCCCATCTGCAGGTGTGGATTCAGTTTGAGTAACATCTCCCACATCTCCAGGTGTGGATTCAGTCTGAGGAACATCTCCCACGCCTGCAGGTGTTGTAGGAAGCCTGAAATGCTTCTCCAGGACAAGATGGGATAAAAACACACAGGTATGGCCCACTTTGGATGTCACCATAAGGGGCATCCAAATAAAATCACACACAGGATTCGGATTTGCCAGATAATCCGACCTTTGTGGGTATCCACAGCTCCTCAGCCAACTGAGGTGGCTCTGGACAGCCCAAATTCCATGGAAATCCTACATCTGGCTCATTTGACCCATTTTTTACCCAAATTTTCCAACGAGCCCAGGAGGCTGCACTGGCATTAAATGGCTGGGGATGAAAAATCAATTCCCAAAGGATCCAGGACTGCAGAGGAGGAAGGCACAGCCACGAGCCTTCCCAAAGAACTGTCAAACTATTTTCAAAAGACTGGAGACAAGAAATCTCTTGACTAGACAGGAAGGAGAAAATGAAGACATCAAAATATATAAATATATTTATAAAAAAAAAAAACCAACTCCGGCTCTTTGGTGGCAGAGTGTTCTCTGCATTTACATTTCCATGGCAAGGCAAAACAGCAACTGGCAAAGGGAATAACAGAGAAGAGGAAAAAGGGGAAAAGCTCAGGGAAAAGAGGGAAGAGTTGAAAATAATAAAGGAATATTAAAAAAGTGTATTACCTGTTTGATTTTTTGAGCTCCCCACAGCTAGAAAAATAAAAGAGAATATTAAATTAAAAAAAAAAAAATAAAGTGTCGTTTTATCCCAAACCCCAAAGATTCACCTTTTAGCTGCTGGAGTAAATGAATGCGAGGGATTGGTACGAAACACTCATTTTCTGCATCCTTGCAGGATGTATTTAAAGATCCCTTACACGCCCCGAGCTCCTCGAATCTGCGTGGACAGTGAGACCAGCAAGGCAGAGACAATGTTTTATTTGTATTGAATTATGTTGGTAAGAAAGAACAACAACAGCCAGACTTCACACCCTTGAGCTGAGCTTTACAAAATCGAAAATTCTCTGCCACACGTAGATCTCAAGGTAAATTTAGCACAGCCTCTCCTCGGATGAGCTTCCTGCGGAAATCGAGGCTTCCACGGAACAAAGGTGGAGCAATCCCTGCAGGGATCTCTTCAAATAAAAGCTGGGTTTAGAATAAACAGAATAAGCAGCGCTAGTTTTCATTTTTTTTGCAGGGAAAACGCACCGAAAAACGCTCGTGGAGAGGAAAAAAAAATAAAAATCTCATTTTAACTCTGCCTGTTGCTTCCTGACAGCGTCAAAATACTCAAATCCGGCTCAGATCACCGAGATAGATGAGCACCGAGGAAGAAACATCCTGCATGAGGTGCAGGTAGGGCTAATGAGGAGATCCACAACACCAAGAGATGCTCTGGAATACACATAAACCCACAGTTAATAAAGGCAGAGAGTTTTCTTCCAAGAATTACACCGAAATGCAAATTAAAACCTCCAAAATCAAATAAATGTTGGTGTATATGATTCCAGACACGGGTGAAAAGCCAGGGCTCTCAAATACCACAACAGATAATTCTAGAGATGGATGAAAAAACCAGAACTCCCATAAAATATCACACCAGATCATCAGTTTTGCTCTTAAAAACTGTTCTGTTCAGCTCAAGTCTGGCTTCATCTCCCCGGCACCGGCGGGTGTTCCACCTCTGTCTGACAGCCACCGTCTATTTTTGCTCTTCCCACAGGTACTTGGAGCTGCTAAAACCACCCTTTAACCTTCATTTATAGGAGAAAAACACAAAATCGCTGCGAGCCAGGAGCTGTTCCCTTGGCAAGGCACGTTTGCCAATCTTTTAACCACCCTCGTGGCTCTTTTACATCTTTCCAATTTGTCAACATCCTCTTGAGTCGAGGACGCCAGAAACCAGACAAATTATTCCAACAACAATTGTCCCGGAGCCAATCCAAGGGTAGGATAACCTGATGGGTTCTGCTCTTGCTGCTGATAAAAAGCTGAAGATGGTGATGGCTCTTTTTGGCTCGGGGAGCTCACGATTACCCACCAAAATCCCGACCCAAGCGCCCGGGTTTGTATTCCGCAATAGACATCCACGCTCCAGGCCTCATCATTTTTAGGGGATTAATTAAGCCCCATTCTTCACCTCAGGTTTAGTGCCTTCCCCAAATATAAATCCATGGAAATACTGTTGGAATAAAGTAATTAATGCATTACAAACAGCATAACTGCTCTATTATAAATAGTGTAATTTGACCCACTGATAGCAGCAACCTTGATGTTTCACTCCAAATTCATCTCACACCCCAGAACTGAAGCTCTGTTGATGAACTCCACCATGAGCAACGAGTTACTGGAATATCTAAAGGTCGCATATCCACAGGCTTTTTCCTGAGGAAAAATTCCCTTTTTAAAGAAAACCATTATTCCCCATTTTTCAGTCGGAAAGCAGAGGTTGGAAGGACATGAAGAGACACAGAGACAAGATGGATCCACCCTCACCAATCCAAAAATCCCAGGGATGGGGGGCTGCACACCCAGACAGCTACCAGGCCTTTCTGCACCTGCCTGAGAACTTCCATGGGGTGAAGGTGGAACTCCTGGAGGCGCAGGTGAATTCCCAGTGTATCCCAGTGGCTGCCCAGAACTCGCCTCTCCTCAACGTGCAACAAAACCACGGGGTTTTCCTCTCCAACAGCAAGCACTGACACAAGCAAAAAGGAAGAGGGATGGTTTCCCAGCCAGCTCCAGGGCTTTTTTGGTCAAATTA
Organism: Chiroxiphia lanceolata; assembly: GCF_009829145.1. Taxonomy (NCBI): domain Eukaryota; kingdom Metazoa; phylum Chordata; class Aves; order Passeriformes; family Pipridae; genus Chiroxiphia; species Chiroxiphia lanceolata. Next base: position 1,752,866 of record NC_045640.1, read on the forward strand.
TCTAATTTCATTAATTGATCCCAATATTTATGCCTTTTCCCGCTGCAGTGCAAATATTGTTAGAACACGCGATTTCATTACTTCTCAGAAAGAGACTTTACAAGATGCACCTGATGAGTCACCTAAAGATTCTGCCAGCTCATTTTCACTTTTTTTTTTCTCCTCTAATTCATTTTCTGTCTGTAGCATTTTTCAGTAGCTCCAGTTCCCTGACGAGTCTTGCCAGCCAGGGGGGCTCGTTGCTGAAGCGAGTCTCTATTTTTGCCCAGGGATTTCATTCACGCTCTCTCCGGCCATCTTGGAGAGGCAGCCAGATTTTGATCTCATTTACAGCAGTGTGAAAGCAGAGAATCCTCACTGGAGCACATGGAAAGCCTCCAGATTCGTGCTAAGTTTGCCTTAGATTAAGTCTCTCATTGCTAAATATAATCAGGCTGGACTGGGAGGGTCTCCTGCAATCATTATTTTCCTCTGATGGCTCAAAATGGTTGATTTGAGTGGTTTACTATCAGTCCTAGATGGGATTACACCAAAGAAATCCAGAGGACAAGGGAGCAGAAGGGTTGGAGCACCATTAACATATTCCATTACCCATCCCACCATTCCAAGTAGCCAGCAATAGACAGGCATCTCTAACCTGTGGATTTGGAATCTTCTACCAGGACAGATCAAGCTCTGATTTTGATCTCATTTACACCAGTGTGAAAGCAGAGAATCCTCACTGGAGCACATGGAAAGCCTCCAGATTCGTGCTAAGTTTGCCTTAGATTAAGTCTGTGATTGCTAAATATAATCAGGCTGGACAGGGAGGGTCTCCTGCAATCATTATTTTCCTCTGATGGCTCAAAATGGTTGATTTGAGGGTTTTGCCATCAGTCCTAGATGGGATTACACCAAAGAAGTCCAGAGGAGAAGGGGACAGGAGGGTTAGAGCATCATTAACATATTCCATTACCCATCCCAAGCAGCCAGCAATGGACAAGTGTCTCCAGCCCGTGGCCATTGGAATCTTCCCCTAGGACAGATCAGGTTCTGCTTCACAGAGATGTCCTTCATGGACATGGAGGAATCAGCTCCAGGACCACTCACAGGTGGTCTCAGAACCAGCATTTCAGGACTCCTGGATGAGATTTCCATCCATCCTTCCCAGGATTCTGTTTCTGTTACAGTTTTTTGAGGAAGAGGCGCTCCCCACCTTGTCCACCACCTACAGCAGAGCTTTAAAGCCCCTGAGCTCTGAGGTCCCAGCACAGGGAGGACATGGAGCTGCTGGAGAGAGTCCAGAGGAGGCACCAAGATGATCAGAGGAATGGGGCACCTCTGCTGTGAGGAAAGGCTGGGAGGAGTGAGATTGTTCAGCCTGGAGAAGGCTTTGAGGTGACCTAATTGTGACCTTCAGTGCCTGAAGGAGCCAACAAGAAAGATGGAGAAAGCCCTTTTCCAAGAGCAGTGACAGGACAAAGGAGAATGGATTCAAGATGAAAGAGGGGAGGTTTTAGGTGGGATGTGAAATTTTCCTGGGAGGTTCATCTCTCAAGGAGAACTGTTATCCTCTGTACTGCTTTTATAGTGACAGGTGTCAACTCATAGATTTGGGCTGGATGGATTCTTTAAATAACACTTCATTTTTATTTTTTTTTTTGGAAAATTATCTCTAAGCTACGATTCTGCTGCTAAATAAGGAATGCTAATGAATGTCCTGACAACCAAAGATCATTTCTATTCCCCAGGATTTATTCCAGCCTCCATCTCCTCCTCATGGCCTTGGTTCTCTTCTGACTGTGGTGGTCTTTGATACCCTTCCTTAAACATTATAAGCACATGATGTTTGTGTATAACTGAGTTCACAGAATCATAGAATGGCCCGGATTGGACCTTAAAAATCACCTCATTCCAACCCCTGCCATGGGCAGGGGCACTTTCCACTAAACCAGGTTGTTCAAAGCCCAGTTATTCAAAGGTTGGTGGGTGTCTCACCACCCTCATTGTAAAATTTATTTCTTAATTCTAACCTAAATCAACCCTCCTTCAGTTTAAAACCATCAGCCCTTGTCCTGTCATTTAAGAAATGATCTTAAACCCACGGGTCTGTGCTCTGGACATGCTACACCAGGAATAATACCATGGAGAAAAGACCTTAATCACTAAACACATTAAACACACATAAGGACAAGGCACAATTATAGCCAGAGAACTAATTAGGTAGATGAGCTCAATGTGTAAGAGGAAACACAGTGGTTTAAGTCCTGCAAAGTTAGTCCTGCTTAGTCAGGCCTACCTGTGTTAGACTCTGCACCATCACACTCAAACCAACTTATAAAATTCCCTCAGCAAGGACAAGACCAAAGAGGAAATAATTGGAAGAATGAGCATTTTTAGTTAATTTGTCTCAACTGTCCAGCCCAGTGGACACATGGTTCCATCTCAATATCTGCTGATCCCCCTTCCTGCTCCATCAGGGATGTTCTTCCACAAGACCCCCCCCCTGCACCCACCAAATCTTGATTTTAATAAGGTAACAGCCCGGAGTTTGCACCCCTGTCAGAAACTGCCAGGAGTTTCACACTCTGGGAGTTGTGAGGTTTATTAAAGCAAAGCTCAGCTTATCTATCCCACACTGAATTCCAAATATTGGGTGTTGGGAGCGGAAGGTGTGATGCAGCAAAGCTCGTTCTGAGGAAGAGCAAACTGCTGTCACGTGTGTGGCCCTTGGGAGGGACAGCCTCCAAATCCAGGTGTGCCTTCCCAGTAACCCAAATTGTTTAAATGACGTGAAACCAGAGGGAAACAGGGGAAAAAAAAACCTAAAAAAATTAAACCTCCCTCAAAAAGAACAACTTACCGTGCTTGGGAAGCTCATGGAGGAACACATCAGGGGGATCTGGGATCACAAATGGTAATGATGGCTCTGAACAAGTTCTAACTCCATTCTAGGTCCCTTAATTGGGAGTGAAATGGCCAGAGTAGGACACCAGGGGTGGGACTCATCCTCTCTAACACACATCTACAACAAATTAAATACCTCCTGCAGCAAATTCTCTGGATTCACTTCAATTTGTCCAAGGATGTGTTGGAATCAGCATCCCTGAAGGGATTTAAAAGCCGTGTGTATGTGGCACTTGGGGACAAGGGTTAGTGGTGGCCTTGGTAGTGCTGGCTGGACTCAATCCTGTGCCAGGGCCTCACCACCCTCACAGGGAAGAATTTCTTCCCAATATCCCATCTAACCCTGCCCTCTGGTAGCAGGAAGCCATTCCCCCTTGTCCTGGCACTCCAGGCCCTTGCAAATAGTCTCCCAGGCTTCATTGGGAGGGTTATAAGGTTAAACACACTGGAAAATTCACATGACCCCTTTTGCTGGTTGTTCCATGGGACATTCCCATTTGAAACTGCCTTTTTGGCAAGAAGGTGGAGCCTGCAGGAAACACAGATAGGGAAGAACATCCATCCATGGCCTCATCCCTCAAGCCCCACTTGCTGCAATAGGGGGTCCATCTCAGACAAGGTGCTTCTCACTGATATAATTCCACCTTTATTTCACTCTGCTTCTGAGACTTTTTAATTGTTTTTGAGTTTACAGGGTCATGGATTGAGACCTCCCAAGCTCCCACTGCACTGAGCCTTCCAACACGTCACCACCTCTTCCAGCACCGCAAGGCCAGGTTGGACAGGGCTTGGAACAACCTGGTCTAGTGGAAGGTGTCCCTTTGTTTTGGAAATAGATGGTCTTTAAGATCCCTTCCAACCCCAAACCATTCTATTATTCCATGATTTTCCCCTCTGCCTTCCTACTTATTCAAGGCATTTACGGCGGTCGGTCCCCTCCAGGCATCACTTCTCAGCAGGTGACATCGAGGCAAATAAATATCTCTTTATTTTTAGTATTTCACTAAAATTAAACACCACTTGCCAGCTGGAGGCAGTTTTGGTGCAGCCTGACAGAGCCACCACACGTTCTGCTTCGCTCCCCACCCGTGGTTTCTCCCCCAGCAGTGTGATCGCTCCCGCTTCGCGTGGCTTTCTCCCACTTCTCTCCAGCTCCAGTCCCAAAATCCCACTTCTTGGAAAGTGATATTTAACGCAGAGACAAACAAGCTCCAGCCAAAGCATTCAGGGAGGGCTGGAGGCTTTTAGCAAGATTTATAATGGTGGAATCCCAGAGCTTTTGGGTCCACATTTAATGTCACCTGAAGGCCTGTAAACCCGGCTGAGATGCCCAACTCCACCTGCTAATAGATATGGAATCTGCTGCCTGGCTTTCCTAACAAATATGGAAAACAAGGTAACAAAAACCACTGTCTGCAGCTGCTCCTCAGCAGGAAATCTCACCATTGGAGCTTTTCCAACCCTGCTCCTAAAATCTTTACGTTAAGAAGGTTTTAGCTCTAAGGAGATAAAGCTCAAGTGATTCCACACAAGGGATAAATCCTAAAGGGTAGCTGTGCATTTTCTGCTCTCACCTGGCAGGGAAATAAGTCAGCAGAAGAGGCTCCAGAAGCCACTGCTCTTCTTGGATGCCAATGGAGAATTCTTTTGCTGTCTTAAGCATCACCGAGTCATAGAATAGAATCATGGAATCTTGGAACTGTTTAGGTTGGAAAAGCCCCTGAAGATCATCAAGTTCAACCATCCCCCAGCACTGCCAAGGCCACCACTGGCCCATGTCCCCAAGTGCCACATCCACACAGCTTTGAAATCCCTCCAGGGATGAGGACTCCACCACTGCCCTGGGCAGCTGTGCCAGGGCTGGACAACCCTTTCCTGGAAGGAATTTTCCCAATATCCAAACTAAACCTCCCCTGGCACAGCTTGAGGCCGTTCCCTCTCCTCCTGTCCCTTGTTCCCTGGGAGCAGAGCTCGACCCCCCCCCCGGTTCCCCCCTCCTGTCAGGGGGCTGCAGAGCCAGAAGGTCCCCCCTGAGCCTCCTTTTCTCCAGGCTGAGCCCCCCCAGCTCCCTCAGCCTCTCCTGCTGCTCCAGCCCCTTCCCAGCTCCGTTCCCTTCCCTGCACACGCTCCAGCCCCTCCGTGTCTCTCCTGTCTGAGGGTCCCAGAACTGCCCCCAGTGCTGGAGGTGCCTCAGCAGTACCAGCACAAGGGATGGGCACTGCCCTGGTCCTGCTGAGTCCCAGCTCCTGCCCATGTGCAGATCCACAAAACCTTTGGACAAATCCACACGTTGAAGAGCATTGGCTGAGTCACCTCCCTGTGCCTTGATGCTGGGAACCACATCGGAATTCACGAGCAATTCCAGCGCAACACACGGATTTACACAGATCCAAACCAAGTGTAGGTGGAACCAGAATCAAGTCCTGACTGACAAAATAAGCCAGCACTGAAATAACACTGTGCAGCCTCACAGCACTCAATAAACATTAACTAATTAATCCTCCCAGCATCCTACTGGAAAGACTTCAGTAGAATAAGAACCACTCACTGAAAACCATCATTTGCACAGGGGTTGGGGAAGGATTTAGATACCATTGGTATCTATGTTGGTACCATTGGTATCACTGGTTAATGATACCATCATTAAATCATTTGGGTTGGAAGGGACCTTTAAAGGCCATCTGGTCCAACGCCCCTGCTTGGGAAGCCAGTCTTGCTAATCCAGCTGGGTTGCTCCAGATCAGATTGGCTTCATCTCATCTCATTTTAGCCACAGGAAGCTCGCAAATCTAATCTGATTTGTAATCTAGATGTGACTTTAGATCAACTCCTTTAATCCTGAAATGCTGAGCTGAAACAAAGCCAGTTTGTAACTGAGTAAGAGCATCAGGAGCAGCACCCAGTGAATCAGAGTGGGTTCTTTGAGGTGCATTAACCTACATCTCCCTCTGGACCTTTTGCCCTCCAATGGTCTGAAACGATGCCTAAAATGTCCAACTCAGTGCCACAGGGAATATTTAAATTGCAGAAGACAGAAAGTCCAAGTTCAGCCCTTGGAGCAGCAAACTGGCACTTTCTTGCCAAGAAAAGGGAGCAGCAGGACAAGCGATATATCAAGGTTTCATCAGATCCTGCAAGAGACCAGAGGGGAAAAAAATTACAGTTTACTGCAAATGGGCCTCTTCGCTCTTCATCAACACTGTTAAGAAAAGCCATTATTCCCCAAAAGGGTTCCTGTTTAGTCTCTGATAGATTCATTGTTCTCTGCTGTGTCTGGGACGGCGTGAGCGGCTCTTCCCGCTGCTAACATGATTGAGGGAAGAACACAGCAATAAATATATGCCCATTAGGCTGCTGAGCCTCTTTTCACTTCACTGATACTAATGGGGAAGAAATGAAACAGTTTCAAAACAGCAAGTTGCCAAAACTGCATTTGGAAAGGCTGAAGAGTGAGAAGTCACAACTGACACACCACGGTTCGTGCTCCGCCAACGCTCGCGGGAAGGGGCTGGCTGGAGAATAGCAAATGTCTGTCTCCAAGGGACAAGTTCAAAAAGCTGCATTTTTCATTCAGCTCGGGGTTATTTTTAATTTTTTGGTTCTTTTTTTTTCCCCCTCCAACCACCCCCTGATGCTGAGGGTGGAGCTAAGGGTACAAAATCAGAGTTCCGTTGCTGAGACCTTGTTTCCTAACAAATAGATATTTGTGCATCTTAACTTGATGTACAAGTAAACACACAGTCAGATGAACAGGCAGAATTCCAACAGAAAATCTAGGGAGCTGGGTTGGACTAGATGACCTCCTGAACCAGCCTATGATCCTACAGCAAAGAGGAAGATGCACCAAAAATCTCAAAACCTGGTGTCTGAGGGCTACAGATCCACAAAAGATCCACAGCTCAAGATGTTTGTTCTTGGTTTTATGATCCCTGGATTAACTTCCTACCTCCACCACAGGTTTATCTCACCTTGAGCAGCTCGAGCTGGCTGTTCATGGCACCACAGCCCCACCACCCCTCCCGATCCGAGGTGTGCACCCCATCCCTCACGTTGCACAAGACAACACAGAGCAGAGCAAAAAATACAGGGAGTCGAAGGCATAAAACGAAGCATTTTGGGAGTGGGGGAAGGGAGCTTTAGTTTTTATTAAGATCAGCTCCCTGAACCAACCAGCTGTGCCAGTGCAAGGCAGCAGGGAGGTGGGAACACATGGCCGGGAGCAGAGACATGGCAGTGCTGCCTCAGAGCTGCCATGGCATCGCACCTTCCCTGCAATATTCTGGGCACAGATCAAATTTGTGCCAGTTCACATCTGAAATCCAGGGAATGACAAATTTAATAAGGCAGCACCTCCACTGTGGGGGGCACCTTTAAGTGATCTCCACAAGGCTCGGGCTGTTGTACGTCCCAAGGGTGGCTTTGAGCGAATGACACAAGTTTATAAATCTCTTCTTGGCATTAAAAAATAAAAAAAACCTTGCAGGGAAAAAGCATCACTCACCCTGGAGAGTCCTCATTCAAGGCACATTCCTGCTATTCTGTGGCTCTTTACCTCTCTCTGCTGGCAGGACCACAGGGAGAAGCCGGGGGTGCCAACCTGAGATCGGGACCGAGGGGACAGAGGGAAGGTAGAAGAGGATGATGGACCTTCATCACTGTATTTCTTAGATTGTATCCCACTTCTTGTTTAGACAGCGAATTCTTAGAACAGAGTGGTATGAACCTACAAATGGAGCAAATCAGGGCTCTGATCCCAACTCCCATCAGCCTGAAGCATTCCAAATATTGAATATTTGGAGCCCTGTGAGGCTGATGAGCAGTGATATTAAGCAGTGATACCAAGCTGAGAGCTCAGCAGCTACTTCCACCCCAATTTCAAAGCCCAAAATGACTCAGCCCACAAAGGACACGTTTTGCTGGGCACGTCAGGAATGCAGTTCCAGCGTGGAATGACTGCAGGGAATTCCAGCTGAGAAAAAACAAACCATAAGGTGTTTTTGGGGAAGGACTGATAGGCAAACCTGAAGTTCCTCATGAAATATCCCTCACTGCAATCCTTCCAAGGCAGATCTTTGGTGCCTAAACGTGGACAGCCTTGAAAAGGGTTTTTCTGCCGTGCCCATTCCTGGAGCACAGAAATCCCCCAGAAAAAGCAGCTGTGTCCTAACCAGGGAATGATTTCCATCCCTCTGGAGCCGATAGCCGCCGAGTGCTGCTTCCCTCAACTTTTCCCACTGCTGACATGCCAGCATCAATCTGTTCCTCCAATCTGTGCTGGTCTGTTGGACAGGTTGGGAAAGGGACTCGCACACACAGAGGACACAGATGCAATCCTACAAATTAGGCAAAGAAGCCCGAGGATAAAGGACAAAAGCCACATCATTATGCCCTGCAGTTGGTACAGCCTTTTGGTTTGAGGCTAAACCCCAGCACTAACATTCCCAAAACAGGGAAAACGTCCATGTTTAAGCAAGCTGGCTCTTCCTCCTTGTTTATCAGGCTGATACTTTACAGCCCTTGTTTTTCAGAGGAGAAACGACTCCCCCCCGACCGGAACCTTTTTACTCCAGCGGAGATTCCCTCCAGGAGGCAGTCTGGGGAATTGCCTGCCCTGTTTGGAACTGGATACATTACAGTCTATACCTTCTGCTGCAAATTGGCTCCCAGTGCACTCGTGTGTGTCATTCTCACCTACCCACTCGCCGCTCTCGCACCAGCCACCGGAGCTCCGCGCGCGGGGACGGATCCCGGATCCGTCCCAACCCCGGGAGCCAACCACGGAACCACCAGTACCAATGGCTCCAGCGCTGGGACTCCTACCACGCCTCTCTCTCCTGAGGTGGGCTGTGAGGAATGCTGGCTAAACAAAAAGGTTGGTTAAGTACAGTGAGATCACTTAAACGAGCAACTCGGGACAGCGGGAGGTGTCCCTGCCCGTGGAAGGGGGGTGGAACTGGGTGGTCTTGAAGGTCTTTTCAAACCCAAACCATTCCGTGATTTTGTGGTTAAATAAGGAGCACAAAGTGCAAAGAATGTATGAAGGAATTCTTCTTGAAGGGCAATAACATGTTGATGCTCCAAGGGCTGGAGCCCCTCTGCTCTGGAGCCAGGCTGGGAGAGCTGGGGGGGTTCCCCTGGAGAAGAGAAGGCTGCAGGGAGAGCTGAGAGCCCCTGGCAGGGCCTAAAGGGGCTCCAGGAGAGCTGGAGAGGGACTGGGGACAAGGGATGAACGGACAGGTCAAGGGGGAATGGCTTCCCACTGCCAGAGGGCAGGGATAGATGGGATATTGGGAAGAAATTCTTGGCTGGGAGGGTGAGGAGGCCCTGGCCCAGGTTGGCCAGAGAAGCTGTGGCTGCCTCTGGATCCCTGGAAGTGTCCAAGGCCAGGTTGGACAAGGCTTGGAGCAACCTGGTCTAACAGAAGGTGTCCCTTCCTATGGCAGGGGGTGGAACTAGAAGATCTTTAAGGTCCCTCCCAACCCTTTCCAAACCATTCTTTGATTTCATGAATACAACACCTACAGGAGAAGGTGGCACACAAACGACAACAGAAACAGTTTCTCCCATCAACATGAATCCTACACATTTCCTTTCCCCCCCCCTCCACTACTAAGGATCCTACTGTTTTCCAGCTTCCCCTGAGACAGGGAGATGAAAGGGGACACGGGCCATCAGATGACAAACCAGTCTTTTGAATTACTTACCCTCTCCACTGATGGACACGGTCACCAAACAGAACAGAGGCACAAGAAGTTCACTAAACTCACCAGTTCTCTTGGTGTTTTCACAGTAAAGATTTGTACTTCTGAAGCATGATAAGAAACAGCTGTTTCCTCCATCAAACCCTTCTGGATCTGTGGAGTCCAATCACCCGACACTGAGACACCCAAAATCCCCCACCAGGAGACCAAACCTTCCCAAGGCTTTAAGGAGGTTTCTCCTCCAAGCTCTCCTCTAATCCTTTTAAAATATTTAACCCACACGACCAAGAGAACAGAAAAAACACCCCAAATAGTTGCATTACCGAGAATATCTTTTTGTTTCGAGAAAAAAATATGAATTCATGAGCCTGTCAGAGAGGGGGATCAACGACAGTGTGGGGTATTTCCCCTACACAGAATACTTTGGGTTGGTGGGGTTTTAATAAGTGGAATGTGAACCACTCAACTTCATATTTAACAAAAAACAAGTCTGACTGTTAAATATTTAAATAAAAAAAACCCAAGCTAAGCTGAAGAAGTGGCGACTGGAGAGGGTTTTCTTGCTCTGAATAAATCCTGATCGAGGATTTATTCTCCTCTGTTTTGCTGACTAAATAATTGATACAGCAGTGATCAAAATCATGTTTTTAAAACATCTTTCTAATGTAGGGATAAACCCTCAATAAGGAGCTCTCAGCAGTCCAGCAGCTATCGACAGCCAAGGGATCAATTCTTCATTTTTGCTAATGACGCCCAAGAAATGGGATTTTACCACCTTGAGTTAATGGTCGTTTTCCTGAGCAGCGAAATCACTCCAAGAGCAAAACCAAGAATTATTGGATGAGTGTGAGAGACCTGAAAGGGGCAGAGCTGTAGGTGTTGGAGGCGTTGGTGTCTGGGAATCATCTCGGAGAGAGCAGCGTTGATTCTGGAAACTGCTCATGGGGAGCTGGTAAAAGTACAATTACGACTCTTCAGAGCTTTTTTCTTTAATGATCATGTCTCTTCAGAGGTTTGTTTTTTGGGTTTTTTTTTTGCTTTAGATAGCCCCTAACTGTTCCATTTCGGCTCATTTTGCAAAATCTGCCTGGGAGAATGCAGAAGAGAAGAAGCCTCGTTCCACGAGAGCCCTGTCAAGGAGACGCGCGTGGAGGAGACGCTTGACGTGACATAGCTTTAGGCTCTCCTGCTTTCCATTTTTTTCACGTGGTGAAACCATTTCAGCAAGTGATAGAGCTGCTGCGAGGCTCCCAGCTACCGCCTGCCTGCCATCCTTCCCGAGAACCACGGATTTCTGAATGAGGAGGGGGGGGAAAAAAAAGAAAAGGGAGGAATTCGAGCACTGTCAAACGCGCCGCTCCACCAAAGTGGATCCGTCGGGAGATTAGCAAAACGCTCTGTCAAAACAACCTGTCTCCTTGATCTCAAAGCTGATATTTGAAGGGGGGGAGGGGGGGAAAGCGCTGGGTTCTTAGAGAACTAATGCTTTCAAACTCTGCCCAAACCGTTATTTTTAAAGTCTTGCTTTTGGTGGTCGTGATTTTCGTTCCGATTATGAAATGGGAGACCACTCAGGCACCTCTTCTCTGCACGTTTTGTATCCAAGCCGTGCCCGAAGAGCTTGTTTTAAAGGGCAGTAATTGTATTTCTTGAGAGGATTTGAGCAACTAAACCCAAATCAGCTCTTAAACCAAGAAGATAAAGCCGAGTTCTGCTCTCTTGAGCATCACTGAAGTTCTGCTCAGCCTTTCTGATGAGTAATAACAGCAATTTCTCCTCTCTCAGATACAAAACACGAGATGAGCCAAGTCACTGCTCCGACTTACACTTCTTGCCCACGGTGAACACAAAGGGATTAGCTCTGATCACAGTCAAAGAGGGGGGGAAAAAAAATCCAAATCAGTCAAAAATCAAATTACCACTCATCTGCTCTCTCTTGCCTGCCTGTGGCAACACATCAGTGCATCAGAGGAGTGTGTGACACTCAGCCATCAGCTACATAAAACATCAGATGGCTCGGTCCTTTATTCCAGCATTAGCCCATGCACCTCCCCAGAGCTGCATCACATCCCCTTCCCACATTAGGACCAGAACAACTGCAAATTGTTAATGCCTCGTAGCCAGAGTCCACCCTGCAGGTAGTGGTGCACAGAAAAGGCATAAATATGGTAAAACTTAGCTTGAGGGAAGCAAAAACGTGTTCTGCAGGTGTCCTTTGGTTCAAATTTGACCTTCACCCAGACAGAACACACAGGAGCCAACAGCATTTGATGATTTTATCCATCTCCACTGGGCAGGCTCCTGGGAGCTGGGCTGGAGTAAGACTTCACACCGTCAATAATGGGGACACTTTTGGGTCCCTCACAACAAGAAGGACATGGAGGGGCTGGAGTGTGTGCAGGGAATGGAACGGAGCTGGGAAAAGGTCTGGAGCAGCAGGAGCAGCTGAGGGAGCTGGGGGGGCTCAGCCTGGAGAAAAGGAGGCTCAGGGGGGACCTTCTGGCTCTGCAACCCCCTGACAGGAGGGTGTCGGGCTCTGATTGTCACCTGCTTCCAGGTCCCTTCCATCTTCACCCTCTTTAGAGTGGTTGTGGTACCCTGGGCAAAAATTCAGCTTTGATGGGATCTACCCACAGAATCATGGAACGGTTTGCTGTGGAAGAGAACTTCAAAGCCCATCTTGTTCCACCCTTCTGCCGTGGGCAGGGACACCTTCCACTAGCCCAGATTGCTCCAACCTGGCCTTGGACACTTCCAGGGATCCAGGGGCAGCCACAGCTTCTCTGCCCAACCTGTGCCAGGGCCTCACCACCCTCACAGGGAAGAATTTCTTCCCAGTATCCCACTTAAATCTGCCCTCTTCAGCTTAAAACTGAGTCAAGATTTTACTACAAACTCCATTATTTTTTACACTGATGTGCTGCCACTTCTCTAGGAAAGGCATTTCTGCCATCATTTCCTCTCTCCTCCTCTGCCCCACACCTTTGTTTCACACTCAGAGCCCTCCAGCTTGCACAGGTTCCCCTCCTGCAAACGATGTCGTGGCTGGGGCAAACAAAACCCACGATGCTTTTCCTTGCTCTCCCCCTCTGCAGTTCTGAATGAACTCTGGGAATAGCCTGGGTTTGTCACCGTGCAAAATGTAGGTCAAAAGTCTGCGTGGTTTGCACAAGGGATGACTTGAGTGTCATCTGCCTGGAGGCAGATGGGAACTGAGTCATCTGCTGCTGCATCACTCCCTGCTTTTCTCCTTTCCCAACCCCGGGTTCTCTTTCCTTGCCATCAGATTATGGTTGAAGGAACGCAGTGACACCAAAACACCAGGAGGGCAATGCCTTGTGACATGCAGGGAGGGGATATTTCCCATTTCTTTTCTTTTGTGCCTCTTTCCCAAGACAGCTCCTACCACTCCAGATGCCACTTTTTAAAGATAACACAAATCTGAATTTTCTTCATTTACCTGCTGTATTTGTTCTATCACAGGGAGAAATTATCACTTGGGAACAGGAAATAAAAATATAAAAGAGGTTATTTGACCGACAGGAAGAAGAGTTCTCCACCATTTCCACCACTGCTTTCTTTTTTTGGGAGGTGCCCTGGTCCTTTGGCACCCCTTGCTTTTATATCCCCTCGAGTAACTCTGCCAATCCATTCATCCTGTTCTTTATATGACATTAAACTGAGTAGAAATTAACTATTTTGTGCTGGTTGCACAAACATGGACCACAAAAAAGCCCCCAGGGTCCATGTCGTGGTCAGGTGGCCACACGTGGACAGGGAAGGAAAAGAGTTTGAGGGAACAGCCAGAAAATTCATAATTTTTGTTTCATGATACAGATTTGGAGGTAAAAGGCTCCAAAAGCAGCCTAACCCCTCTAAAATATTAATCTCTACTTCCACAGGTTCGATGTGAAGACAAATAGCAGCCACAAGCCCAAAAAACAGGAGTGATGGGGTCTTGGAGAGATCACCCAGCTCGTCCCTCTGTCCCAAAGTTCTACCAAAACCGACCCTTTTCTCAGCAACTGCCCCAAAAACTCTGCTAAGACCTTCCCATCGAGGGGGGGGAGGTGGTCCCACAACCTCCTGCAGCTTCCACCCCAACAGCAGGAACATCACCCAACAAGAAGCACCACTACTGATGGTACAACCTGCAACACGAGGACATCCAGAGGGTTTTATGGAGGTTTATGTGTTTATTCCTGTGGAGAAACGACAATTATTATAACCAACATGAAGGCTGTAGGGGAAGGGGGTGATGCCTCACAGCTGCTGGGTACAAGAACCTACAGGGCTGACAAGAAGGTTTCATTTAGCTTAAAAAAAAAAAAAAAAAAGAAAATGATGTGGTTTTGGTTTTAATTGTACGAGCGCAGTTTGCAAGGGAAGCCAGGACAGGATTTCACCAGCAGAAACACCAAAAATATCCATTTGACCACAGACACAGCCTAAACCCCCACCTCATCCTGCCCACCTTGTTTGAGTATCAAAGATGGATGACTGAGGGTGTTCAGGAATCCCACCTTCCTTCAAAGGCCAGGCAATCCCATGTCACCTAAAAACTTGGCTGTGGAAACGCTGTGCCTTGCTCCAAAAATCAGAAAAATACTTCACATATAAAAGTTTTCACGACTGGTTCAAAAAAAAAATCCCCAAAAACCCCTCCATAAACACTTGTAACCGAAGGAATAAGCAGGAATTTTAATAAAGGTTTTTCCCTCTCACCTCTTTGTTGGTGACTCCTGGGGGCAGAGTGCCATGTTTGTAATCCTCCAAGAGCTGCACTGCTTCCTTCAGGCGGCTCTGCAAAGAAAAACAACAGTGGTCTGTGATCCTGGTCCTGCACTGAATCCTTTATGGAAGGCAAGGAATTAAAGGTTTAAAATTGTATTATCTTTCATGCAAACCTTGGCATAGAATCATAGAAACACAGATGATTTGGGTTGGGACGGAACTTAAAGACCATTTCCAACCCCATCTCAAGGGTAGGGACACCTCCCACTCTCCCAGGTTGCTCCAACCTGGCCTTGGACACTTCCAGGGATCCAGGGGCAGCCACAGCTTCTCTGCCCAACCTGTGCCAGGGCCTCCCCACCCTCACAGCCAGCAATTCCCTCCCAATATCCCATCTATCCCTGCCCTCTGACAGTGGGAAGCCATTCCCCTTTGTCCTGGTACTCCAGGCCCTTGTGAAAAATCCAGTCTAAATCTGTCCTCTTTCAGCTTAAATCCATTATGATGGGTCCTTTTATCTGTAAGATAAAAAAGGAAAAAAAGATGTGGACACTTATTTCTGCTGGTTGGCACAGCCCTGCTGGTTTTTATCTAACAATAGAAGCTGGAGGAAAACAGTCAGAGGTGCAGAGGAAGAAACAAAAGAGAAAACAGAAAAAAACCTCCACTTGCAACTCATCTATAGAAGTCAAAATAAAAATTGAGAGTCTCCACGGAATCCCAGAATGGTTTGGGTTGGAAGGGACCTTCAAGACCATCTCATTCCAAACCCCCTGCCATGGGCAGGGACACCTTCCACTAGAAGGTCTTTCTGTGGCACCAGAGATGTGACAAACCTTGGAGACAAGGGATTTCTCAGAGGTTGAAATGAGTTTAAGACCAAACAGACACAATCAGGTGTGACAATGAATCCCTGTCACAGACACGGGCATCGCTCCTTGTCACTCCAGATGAACATCTCCCAGTGATGCCAACAGGGAAACAGCTTCAACTGGAGACCTGGCTTTCCCCACATCCTCTCCCAGTGTGTGTCCTGGGCGGGCACAGCTGAAGGGAAGAGTAAGGTAGAAGTCTCTCCATATGAAGCATCACCTTTAACAATTCAGTGCCCCATAAAAAGTTCTGTTCTCTCTAAAAATCCCAAAGTCAGTTGTCATTGCAGTGAAAGTTTGAACCTGACTATCGCTAACGACTCAAGTCCATGCTCATGTAAACAGAGATCTTCCTCAGGGTGTGATAAAACAGAAGAATAAATACATTTAGACTGAGGTCAGACCTCGGGGTCTGCAGCTTCCTCATGAGGGGCAGATCTGATCTCCGCTCTCTGTGCCCAGGGACAGGACCCAGGGAAGGGCTGGAGCTGTGCCAGGGCACGGTCAGGGTGGATCTCAGGGGAAGGTTCTTCTCCCAGAGGGTGGTTGGGCACTGCCCAGGCTCCCCAGGGCAGTGGGCACAGCCCCAAGGCTGCCAGAGCTCCAGGAGGGTTTGGACAACGCTCTGAGGGACAGGGGGGGATTGTTGGGGTGTCTGTGCAGGGCCAGGGGTTGGACTGGATGGTCCTGGTGGGTCCCTTCCAGCTCAGGATAATTTATAATTCTATGATTTCATGTGTTCAAGGAACCACAGGAACACCAAGCCTGTCAGAATCACCAATTTACTCCCAGAACAGTTATTCATATTTACAGAAACATAAAAAAGCTTTCTGCAGCAGAAGCAGTCTATGTAAACATCTAATACTTTCAAGAACCACATATATAATAATTCCAATAAATATATATAGTATGATCTTAGAGGTCTTTTTCAGCCTTAAGGATTCTATGATCTTACAATTCTACATTGTGTGTATATAAACTATATTATATAGAATATATATGTATATAAGTGTACATATATGGATATTAATATATACACAAGTATTGTAAATTAATATATACATATATACACTTAAGTACTGTATATTATATATACATAAATACATGTATATACACATAAGTGTTATATATTAATATATAATAATTACTATATATATAATAATTCCAATAAATATATATAGTATGATTTTAGAGGTCTTTTCCAGCCTTAAGGATTCGATGATCTTACAATTTTACATTGTGCGTATATAAACTATATTATATAGAATATACATGTATATAAGTGTAATATATGGATATTAATATATACACAAGTATTGCATATTAATATATACACAAATATTGTCTATTAATATAGACATTATTATATATGGATATGTACATATATATTAATATATACACTTAAGTATCGCATATTATCTATACATATATTAATATGTGTATATACACCTAAGTATTATACACTAATATATAATAATTACTACATATATATTAATTCCAATAAATATATATAGTATGATCTCAGAGGTCTTTTCCAGCCTTAAGGATTCTATGATCCTACAATTCTACACTGTGTGTATGTAAATTGCATTATATAGAATATATATGTATATAAGTATACATAGATGCATATTAATATATACATAAATTTCATATATTAATATATACATATATATTAAGATATACACTTAAGTATTGTATATTATATATACATATA
Organism: Chiroxiphia lanceolata; assembly: GCF_009829145.1. Classification (NCBI taxonomy): domain Eukaryota; kingdom Metazoa; phylum Chordata; class Aves; order Passeriformes; family Pipridae; genus Chiroxiphia; species Chiroxiphia lanceolata. The sequence goes on from NC_045640.1 coordinate 1,769,776, forward strand.
TTAATATGTGTATATACACATAAGTATTATATATTAATATATATACATATATTAATATATACACTTAAATATTATATATTATCTATAAATATATTAATATGTGTATATACACATAAGTATCATACACTAATATATAATAATTACTACATATATATAATTCCAATAAATATATATAGTATGATTTTAGAGGTGTTTTCCAGCCTTAAGGATTCTATGATCCTACAATTCTACATTGTGTGTATATAAATTGCATTATATAGAATATATATGTATATGTATATAAGTATACATATATGCATATTAATATATACATATGTGCATATTAATATATACATATTATATATAATATTTATATATAAAAATTATATATAATATATATAATATATTATATATTATATATATAAAGTTATCTATAGATAATTTTAATATATTAATATATACATTAGTATATCTTAATATATACATTAATATATTAATATATACATAGGTATTGTATATTAATATAACCACATATCAATACATGTTCATACACATAAGTATTATATATTAATATATACATAATTTTACAAGTAATTTATATATATTAATATATGTATATTATATAATATTATAGCATATATGCATATTAATATATACCTTTTCCCCTTGAAAATACATATATTTCTACAAAATATATATATTTTTGATTGAAATAAAAAACCTCCCAGAGCAGAAGTAAACAGGTAGAAAGGTTCTTTGATTAGTCCAAGCTAAAGAGGAACGAGTCAGGACACAAAGAGCAGCTTTGGTGGGGATAAAATCTGCTCCTCCATCTGCAGAAAGCACCGGATCACCAAGGAAAGTCTCCCAAATACTTGAAGCCAAACAAATCCCTCGGCCACACATCCCCCAAAGCCTCCTGCAGGTTGGCATCCAGAGGGGTAACATCGACTCCGGGTCGGCATTTCGGCACCGGCTCCGTTGTTTTGGCAGCTTTTCCAACATTAGGGCCGGAGAAATCTCAGGAATACGGGATGTTTTGCCCAAACTATCCCGGAGCGCGACGGTGGCTCGTGTGGATTTGGTGCAATCCCGCCAAGGCTCCCCATTCCCATCTCCCACAATCCCTCCGTCGACACCGCGAACGTCCCGGCGCTCATTAGGAACTCGCATCCATGGAATCAGTGGCAGGGAAACTACTTTCCCCCCTTTCATGCCAACATCAAAGAGCACTTTGTTGTTTCCTTGGAAGCACCGGCGGTTACGCCAACCTGACAGCAGCAATTAATGAAGGACCATTGTCCCTGAAACATTCCACACGCGGGACGCACGGAATCGCGGCGATTCCCTCGCTTGGGATCGGGTCCACGGCCGGTTTGACAGCGGCTGAGCTCACGTCGCCAGCCCCACGTTATTTCCAGCCCTTTTTTTTTTGTGTGTGTGTGTTTTACAGATTTTTTCCAGGGATTAGGAGCTACTCAGCAGAGCAGGGAGTCTGTGCAAAGACACCGAATGAGGTTGAGAATCAGAGAGAGGAAAAAACTCGGAAAAAACCTTCATATTCTTGGTAAAATGTGGGCTCGGAGATGGGGCTTGGTTGTGTTGGTCAAGCTCAGCATTCCCAGTCACACTCACAGCCCTATGGCACCACAAACACTTAACAAGTGATAAATTTTGGGGTTTCTGCCCTGTTTCTGGGAATGTTGGCCCGAAATTGGTTTCCTCTTCCACTCAGCTCCGTGCCTGACACGCCCCTCCAAAAAGAGCTGTGGATCGTCCTTCTCACACTTTCCTAAGCCACTTTTTTGGGATTTGGAATCACAGAATATCCTGAACTGATCCCCAAAGATCATCAAAATCCAGCTCCTGACTTCCCAGAGTTCTCTGGATTTTTCCTACCAGGTGGGGCTTTGGTCCACTTGATGATTCCAACATCCCCCACCACTGCTGGCACATTTCTTCCCCATCCCAAAAGGGACCAGGGGACGTTGAGAGCATGAAGGATCTGAAATAAAGACATTTAAAGTCAACACTAGACTATATTTTAGTGCCAGGTGTGGGCACTTTCTTTTCCTCGTCTATTCCCATTTTATTGGGGTACTGGAAAATTCAGAAAGCCATATCCATCCGTTTTTAGGGATGTTTGAGTATCAAAGATGGATGATTGAGTGTGTTCAGGAATCCCACTCTCCTTCAAAGGCCAGGCAATTCCATGTCACCTAAAAACTTGGCTGTGGAAACGCTGTGCCTTGCTCCAAAAATCAGAAAAATACTTCACATATAAAAGTTTTCACGACTGGTTCAAAAAAATCACAAAAAACCCCCCCATGAACACCTGCTAAGTCTGCCTTAAAATTTAAACTCAGCTTACTAAAAAATGATATGCAAGTGGTAGAGTGAATATGTGAGTCCTTTCCTGGACTTTCCCGAAAGGAGTCTGCAGTCTTTAAGAGCAGAAATGTGTCCTGAATGTTTCAATGGATAAGGCCAGTCACTGGTCATCCTTTTCCATGACTATCCAACACCCCAGACAGAGAAATGAGTCCTTATTTCTTAAGCCAAGTCCTCTTGACATCAGACAAAAAAAGAAGAGTTCTGAATTAGGGTGGTATTTTCTGGTGATGCAGCACTGGGTGACATTCTGTTCTTCCAGAAGGGTTTAGGATCTCACAGGGAAGAAAAGCTGATCCTGAGAAATGGACACACGGGATGAAATCCAACATCATGGACAGGCTCAAATTCCTGCAAGACCCTCAGGGCTCTGTGGCTGGAATGATCAACTACAATAAAAGCCAGTTAAGAGGGTTGGTTGATCAGTGGAAAACCATGAAGGGCTGCAGCCATGAGAAACAAATCAGATTTTTAGGCTGTTTCAGGCATTTCCAGCCTGTAAAGAGGAGCAATCCTATGAGATCACAAGAGGACTTGAGGGTCTTGAGCTTGTTCTTGGTAGCTCTGTGCCTCATGGATGCTTAAAAATATCGTATCAGGACAAAGTTATTACCTAGAAAGAGCATCAATAAATAACAGTTGTATATCACAGACAGCCTGATAATCCAGAGGTGAAAAAACCTGACAGCTGACTGCCTAATGACTGCAGATCCAGGGAAGACAACCCTTCTTGCCTCCAAAGCTGGAAAAATAACTCCTGAGTGCCAGCACAACATTCTGGAGAGCCATTTGTGCTCATTACTGGTATGTGTTTTTGTCACTGAAATTACCTACACTGCGTGTCTTGCAAATTATCTCCCCAGAACAGCATGTAACTCTGAATGAAAAACTGGGAGGAAGAGATGAATGGGTCTGTGTTCTATTTTTTTCCTCCTTCTCTTGAGGAAATCTTAGTAGTTACTATAACAACCCTGGCCAGATCCCATCTTGTTTAGTTGTGGTAACAAACAGAAAACAAAAAAGCTCGATTTTGCTCTTTTTAAAAAAAAAAAAAATAAATAAAAAAAAGAAATCGCAGTCTTCATGAATTTCCTCCTTTCAGCTCCGTGGGGAGAGAGGGGAACTTTTGCAGGGAAAGGAGTCCTGGCCCAACAGGGTGGCACGAAAAGTTGAACAAAAGTGTTCAACCAAGGCTTGTGTTAAGAAGACGGTTTTTCACACGGCTCTGAGGTGTTCGGGTGGTTTCAGCAAACGAGCTGCAAAATTTAGGGAAAAGACATTGTTGCCTTGTATCTCTTCTGGAAAAGTCAAGCACGTTCTTTTAACCAGAACCTCCAGAAAAAAATAAAAAAAAAAACAGGAGCAAACTTTACAACGTGCAACAGCTCCAAATGCCAACGAGCTCCACTCCCCGGCTTTCAGCACGATGCAGCATCACTGTGAGAGCTGATAATGTCTAAGATTACACTTCATCTCCACTTTAACAGGAAAAAAAAAAGAGGTCTGTCTACAAGGTTGTGCTCCTGTTTCAATATTTATTGTTGCTTGATTTCTCTGCTGCTGTCTGTGGGATGAAGTGTCACTCGAGACTTTACAGCATCACTTAAAGAAAAAAAAAAAACCAACCAAACCCCGCAACCACGGGTTTTTTTTCTTAGTGTGTATCATTTCTTTCCTACCCCCTTTCCCAGGAGAAAAAAAACTAGAGCACTTCTCGTGGTGGATGATGGGGTCTCAGCTCTCACAATAGGGTGCTAGACAGACCATCTGCGCCCGGAGGATGTTCCTACAAACCTCAGCCCACGAGCAGTGCCAGGGATCCACTGTGAGCAGCGATTCCCGAGCACAGGCTCCACGTCTGGGGCTCCACCACAGCAGCCCAAGCCATGTCCAGCTGGGAAACACCACCCAACAACAACAGGGCTTTGGGTAATGGCTCAGTTGTTGCTCTGTGAGGAACACAGCTGGAAAACACACTGGGTTTGGATTACAGCTCAGCTCGCTGAGAAGTGTGGAATGGGCCATCACTGATCCATGAGCTTGGGTTTTATGACTATGGTTGGGCATGATCTCTGGCATAATTTGGATTCAAACCATCCAGCCCTCTGCCAAGTCATTCCCAGTCACAGATTGGGAGTCACCACGGGTCAGGGCAGCTGCCTGCAGGCACTGTTGGGAGGGAGAGAGCTCTCAGCTGCATGAACAACCTACACCAGCTGCTGCACAGCCAAAACCCACCACCTGACTCAGCCTGAGGCACAGAACCATAGCACTGTTTAGGTTGGAAAAGCCCTTGAAGAACATCAAGTCCAACCATCCACCCAGCACTGCCAAGGCCACCACTGACCCATGTCCCCAAGTGCCACATTCACACGGCTCTGAAATCCCACCAGGGATGGGGACTCCACCACCGCCCCAGGCAGCTGTGCCAGGGCTGGACAACCCTTTCCAGGAAGAATTTTTCCCTAATATCCAATCTCAACCTCCCCTGACACAGTTTGAGGTCATTTTCTTCTTGTCCTGCTCCTCGTTCTCTGGGAGATCAAATCCCCCCCAGCTCTCCCCTCCTGTCAGGGAGAGGAAGAAGGTCCCCTCTGAGCCTCCTTTTTTCCAGGCTGCTCTTTAGGAGGAGAAAGAACCAAACCAGAGACGCCAGCAGGAAATTATCCCACGTCACACCAAGCTGGTGGCCACCTCCAGGAATCCTTTGTTGACATCCCAAGTCCCTCCCAGCCATCGCTCCGGCACCGTGGCAGGACAGAGGACAACCACGTTGTGTCCCACAGATGTTTGCACACACACATATGAGTCAGACACCTCCACCCAGCACTGGTGAGCTCTGGGACTGGTTTTTCACCTTGCCCCCCTCTCTCTCAAGGGCACACGGTTTCTGTCTGGAAGATCTGTGCCTTGTCTCTCTTGGATCCCGACCGAGGCCTGCACATGGCTGGGAGCTGCCTCCAGAAACCCATATGTGCACATACAGACCGTAATCAGAGTCGTCATGCCAGGAGCACGACAGCATTCCTGCTACAGAACCAACACGAGAAGAGGCAAGTTCAGCACCGGAGGGTTTTAAGAGGAAATCCACTGATGGGATGGGGCACGCTGGGACAATTTGCATCTTGCTCCGCTTGGCTTGGAGTTTTGGGGGCGGATGATCCGCCTAGTGCAGGAGCTTCGCTGGTTTCACGTTCGGCCCAACTGGCACACGACCCAAACCAAGAGTCTTCTGGCCACCAGCACCTCAAATTCCACGCAGGGTATGGAAATCCAGCTGTGCTGTGCCATCAGCCGCTCCGCAATTCCCGATTTCGTCTCGCTGCTCCAGGGATGACACATACGGCAGACTTGACTCCAGCTGGCCCCATTGTATTGGATCCACAGTGACAGACAACAGGAGCCAGAAACTTTTTGTTCAAGTGGAGCCAGCAGATGTGACACTGAATAAACACAGACAGTCAATCTGCTGAGTAAGAAGGTATCGTTCATATAAATAACATACATCTAATCCTGCTTCCATTTTAAACCCAAATATGGGAATGCAAGATGCTCGGAGCTCGGCAGACTTAGGCTTTGAACAATGAGATAAAGCAAAAGCAGATAACACACAGCCCCTTCTCAGCTCAGCTTCCTTCTTATTTCGCTTTTCTGCCCGGAATTATTATCAGATCTTTCTCCAGGAAGAGCTTCCCACGGAGCGTTAACAGCGCGTCCAGGTTAACGTCAGATGAGATAAGTTTGCCTTATCAAAATATCTGCTTTCTGCTGAGGGACCTTAATTACAGAGCAATTAAAAGTATTATTCCAATCATTTTAACCTCACACGTTTCAAAACCAGGCGCTGCACCCACTGAGGGGTCTCTCGTGGTCTCGGCGACGGGACCTGTTGGCCCCTGAAACGACACATTTCCCACCTATTGGAGAAGTTTGCAAATTTGCAGCTGCCAAAAAAAATGATTTCATTAGAGAGCCAGTAATGAGGTGAATTAGCACAGGAGAAAACCTCCCCTTTAGAGGTGGCTGCAATATTGACACGAGGTCGGGGCCCTGTTTCAATTCATCTGCTCTCAGAAAGCAAGAGAAACCCGGTAGGTGAGTTTGATACAGATAATTATTCTACCAGAAGCCACTGAAGATAAAAGCACAGGTACAACATAATCCAGTCCTCAGGGTGCATCCCCCAGGGATTACTCCTTAAGAACCTCTGGAAGACATGGAAATTTTTAATTGTGTTAAAAATCTGCCTCGCTGAAAAAATAAATGAGTAAGAGAGGAGTGTCACTGAGACTAATTACACTCGATATCACTCGATTCCCCACTCAGAGGGATCACTCCACCCTTCCCCAAAACACAGCCACCAGTAGGATGCGATGATGGAACACCAGCAATTAAAAAAAGGCCGCAGAAAAATAAAATATTATTACATTTTCCACGGGATTAACATCCACTCTCGTTAGAGACTCATTTATCTATTTTTTTTTTTCCCCTGTTTTCTAGCGAGCTCCTCCAAGACAAACAGCAATTTATTTGTTCCCTGAGAACCCTGGGCCTGGAAGATGCAGCCATCTGTCAGCGGGAAGGAGCTCTCCGAGCACGGCTGTGTCTCATCAAACCCTTCCTAGATTCTAATTTGCCACCTCGCTCGTCAAAGGAAACCAAACAGCTTTGAGTTCTACGTGTAGACACACGAAGGGTTCCAGAGCACGAGATCAGACACACAGAGCAGGGCCAGGACAAGCAAAAAGCAGGATTTTATGCCCCAGGAAGTGCTTCTTGTGACCCCAAGTGTCTGTTTTGCCAAGGGGCTCCTCTGGGAGGGGAACTCGTGTGGACATCACGAAATGTGCTACAGGTCTTCTGAGGTGTCGCTGTCATACAATTCAGACTCCCAAAATAAACAGACAGGGGGCATTTCCACCCTTGGAAAGCCACCAAGCCATTCCTGAAGCTCATGAAATTCAGACCTGCCCTTACAGGACCCCACAGAAGGACACCAAACCTCCCTTGTCTGTTCAGGTTCAGTTTGGGACCCAAAATTGCTTGATTTTGACCACTGTCTCCAGGATAAAAATGGGCCACTCAGACTTTGCCCTTTTTCCCTCCCCTGGGTTTCACCTTCTCAGAAGAACCTCCTCAAAAGCTGTCTGGAAAAATGAAGTTACACCAGCTGATCACTCTGAACCCCCAACCTGACCAACCTCCTCAAAAACTCCATTGAGTTCACCCAGATCCCCCCACTTTAGGGACACACAGGAAGCAGGTTTGGGAATTTTGCCTTTTCCCTGTATCAATGCCATTGTACAAAACCCAGAGTTTGGTCCTGCAGTGTGCACAGTGAGATCTCCAGATTAAAACATATATAAATTAAAAATTTAATAAATTGAAAATAAAATCAAAGGATTAAACCTCATACTTACACACCACGTATTAAAGGAGAAGGGAGAAAGGTGAGGGCTGTTATTAGAATATGGAAATGAAATTAAGAGAAATTTGAACTAAGCAGAACTGGATGGATGATCTCCACCCAAAAGAATCCTCCTCCAAAAAAAAAAAAAAGAGGTGAAGAAAACAAGCTGAGACACAACAAAATCCATCAAAAAGATGGGCAAAATCACCCCTTTCTGTCCTACCAGAACCTCTGTCCAGGTGACCTTGACTCGGGAGCACCTGGTCCAGGTTCATCCTCAAACATTCCAGGGAAATACAAGAGTATGGGAACACCTCCCAGGAAAACACATAGCAGCAAACATCAACTCTGCAAAGCTTTCTAGTGCAAATTCACCTGGTCAGAGAGGGGATTTCACCACCAGTGGACACCTTCCACTAGCCCAGGTTGCTCCAACCTGGCCTTGGACACTTCCAGGGATCCAGGGGCAGCCACAGCTTCTCTGCCCAACCTGGGCCAGTGCAGGAAGGAATGAGGGATTTGTTTCCAGGTGCTGTTGCCTGAACTTGTCCAGTCTGTGGTCAGACAAGCCCTAGGACAAGGGATGGAGGATTCCCCACACTGCCAAAAATGCTCCTTCAACTCTCACTGCCTTGCACTGGACACAGAATCATGGAATCATGGAATGGGTTGGAAGGGACCTTAAAGACCATCCAGTCCCACCCCCTGCCATGGGCAGGGACGCCTTCCACTAGCCCAGGTTGCTCCAAGCCCTGTCCAACCTGGCCTTGGACATCTCCCACTCCTGTTGAACACTAAACCTCCCCTAAGGTAAGAGCAGCTCCAAGCCTTTCATGTGCAGGGTTGGTTTTATTCTGGCCCAGGTGTTCGTGTCCTCTTCAAACAGCAAAAAATCTCTAAAATCTGCAAAGTGCTCTGCATCCTCAGGTAATCACGTGATTCCTCCTTGGAATTGTGATGTTCTCCCTCTGTGAGATCACCTCCCAGAGCTGAGCTCCACGGGGAGGTTGGAGGATTTGGAAAATTCATCTCAGACTCTGATCTGAAAGCAGAATCTTCAGTTTGACGGTGTGAGAACAGCTGCTTTATTTTCTGCTGTTCCCCCAGCTGCACACACAAAGTACTCAAAGTTAACATCATGATACACCTCATCCTTATGTTTTTTGGGGAAAAAAAAATGCTGATTTAGAAGAAAAAGATAATTTAAAGTTGCATTGGGTCTTTTTCCCCCCCTGCCAACACAGTGCAGTTCCCCACTAGCTGCACTGAGCAGTTCAGCTCCCTGGGGCTTGAGATTTGCTTGCAGGTGTATTTTCATCTTAAAACTACCCCACCTCAAAACAAACAAACAAAAAAAAAAAGAAAAGAAAAAGGGAAAAGAAAAAGGAAAAAGCAGCTGCCCTTCACTGAAAGCAAAATCCCAAGTTTTCTGGCCAATAGGCAGAATCACAAGCAGAAATATTCCTTCTGTCACTCTCAGTCACCATTTCAAGAAAGCAAAGAACTGAAATAATTCTGGACAACATTAAATGGAAAGAAAGGACCAGAAATCCAAACTCCTACTACAAACAGGTTAATAACTAAGGAAAAACTATGGAAAAAAGGCGTTTTTGAGTGCAGCCACTGCAAAACTTTCACAAACCCACCCAGCTTTCACGTCCTCCGTGGAATTAATATTTGCCCTCTCATCTCCTCCCCTGCATTTTTTTTTTTTCCATGAAGAGCTGCAGGAATTTTCCTTCTGGGAAGATTAAATCAGTGGCAAGTTTGCCAGAAACCAGTCCAGGGGCTCACCAGTTACTGGAGGGAGATGGGAGGTGTGGATTCACCGATGGATAACACAAAGCGAGTTTCAGTTTGGATTTAACAGTCGGGCAATCAATCAACTGTGAGACACAAATCCACTGGAGACCCGGTTTCATTACTTGTGCTGCTCACAGAAGAAATTGTTTTTAATCTAAAGCTGTCTAATGACCAGCACTTTCCCAAACCCAAGGTGTGTGTATTTTACCTCAGTCACAAAGAGAGTGCGGGGGTCGATGATGTCCAAGAAGTGCCTGAATCTGCCATAAAATGAAGTCTGGAAAAACAGGAAAAGGAAACAAAACGTGGTCAGTGAGAAACTGCCTTTCACCTGCTGCAGAGAAAGGTTTTATTTCCTTTGCAGAATTAATTAGCAACTGAAAATAAATAATATAGAATGTATTCAAAGGGAATTTGTGATAGGAAGTCTGGAAGATAAAAGGTGAGGACTTGAACCCTGATAATGGGACACCAATTCAGATGCTTTAACAAAGGGATACCAGCAAGTTGCTAAAATATCCCTTACTTTTTCCCCCAAAAATGAAATATTGCTTGTGGGACTCCTGGGAAATGCTGAAGCCACAAAAATCCAACCTGCAGCTCCAGACCTCTCACACTGAGCAACATTCCCGAGGGAATTCTCATCCTGCAGCGTCTTTAACACAGTCCCTGTGCTGCTCATCCTCATTCCTGCCAACATCCACCTCATAGGACCAGCAGCACCACCACAGGGTCAGGGATTCTGGGGATAGACTACCATGAAGTGAGAGGTTGTGGATTCTGCATCCCTGGAAGTGTCCCAGGGCATGTTGGATGGGATTTGGAGCAATCTGGGCTAGTGGAAGGTGTCCCCGCCCATGGCAGGGGGTGGAACTGGATAATCTTCAAAATCCCTTCCAACCCAAACCATTTTAGGATTCTCTGGATCCCTTTCTGGTCCTTCAAACACTTGCTGCTCCCAGCAAGAGCATCTTTCCACAGCGTTATCCCTACACAAACACATCCAGCTTGGATTTTTCCAAATGTGCCCTCTAAGAACAAGCCCAACTAGAGACCAGGTTGCTCAGGGCTCTGTCCAACCTGGCCTTGAACACTTCCAGAATCAGGAAGAGGGTCTGAAAGAAGGGGGGAGAGATCTGTGAAACAGGAGGGGAAGATCATGGGCAGCTCCAAAGGAAAGGAGAAAAGGAGACTCAGTATTTAGAAAATAAAAATAAAAATGGAATTTATGCAAACCCAAAGCACCAGACCATGAAATGCTGATATATTAAGAGCACTCAGGATACATTTACATCATCACTCCAATATCAGTCTGGATTCTTTGATCTGGATGCAGGTGAGTGCCAGACCCTCATCCATGAGGCAAGTGGACACAGGACACTCTGCTCCACTGGTCCCTCTCTGTCCTGTGGCTTCTCCCCAGCAAAATTCCCAGCACATCATGGATGTGGAAAGGACTGTGGCCAGGGAGATCACGGATTTCCACGTCCCCTCAAACGCCAGGACCCCTCTGTCCGGGTGTTCTCCAGCCACGTGCCGGCAAATCTCCTGCTGCGTTTTTAACGCAGGGATGTGCTATAAATAAAGGACTGGAGTGTGGATACAGCACCGAGAACAGCATTTAATCACTGCCTGGCAGCGCCCTCTGAAACGTGCTGCTTCTCCTCTTGCTCCATCCATCAAGCACAGAGAAATAACCAGGCATTCTGCCTCCTTATTCCAGCAGAAATCCCTCTCCAAGGGCCGTTCCCAGCCTCGAGCCGCAAACCCCGTCCTCACAAACGCCTCACAACACCCCTGCTCACAAAACTCTCTCTCTCTCTGTTATTTTATCATGTTCTGCTCTTAAAAAAAAAAAAAACAAAAAAAAGCAAACCACAATTAAACCAAATCGCTGCACACAACTTTGGGGGGGAGAAAAAAAAAAAAAGAAAGAAAAAAAAGCACAGCGGTTTTTAATTAGCATGGATTTAATTAACACTAATTCTGGTACTTTCTAGCGTTCCCGAGCCTGACATTTGGCTGCCCTGCTTTTGATTTTGAGGGTGAAGCTCCCTGCAGATGCCACTGTCCTTCCCATCCTTCCCATCACCGCTGCCCCGGCGCTTCCCAGTGGTGCAGGGAGGGATGTGACTAATCCCTGACTCACCGGGCCCCTCCTGACGTTCTCCCTGATCCTCATCTCCCACATTCCATCGGCCCTCTCCCACTGCCCATCCCTCAGCACCTTCTGGATGCCAAGCAGACACCGGAGGATCCGGAGCAGTTGGAATTACGTGGTTTAAACAAGAACAGAATGGGAGGGGGGTGTTTAAATTTAAGTGGTCTCAACTTCTCCACTGCTTTTATCTCTGTGATACTCATCTTATAGGGAGAAAAACAACACTGAATAGAATTAAACAGAGCACCAATATTTTACACCCTCTTAACCAAGGTGTAAACGTCAGGGAAGAGGGAAGGAGACCACAAGTCCAAATGTGCAGGATATAAATGTTGTTTTTTGAAGTGCAGATTTCAATTCCCAAGCTGTCCAGGCTCTCAGGGAGCCGATCCTGTATCCCAGGGTCGTGGTTTGGTTGGTTCAGCTCCAGCCCTGGGCTCCTGCCCTGATCCTGCCTGGTCAAGCTCAGCCACATCCAGCTAAGGACAGGTCTGAGCAGCTCCAACCCATCCTGACGTAATCCCATTCCCACACTCCCTGCTCCTCTCCTGCCCAGTGCCGGCGCCGACCTGGTGCTTCAGCTCAGTGCCCAAATTCTAATCCTCAAATCATGGAATCATAAACTGGTTTGGGTTGGAAGGGACCTTCAAGACCACCTCATTCCACCACCTTCCACTAGCCCAGGTTGCTCCAACCTGGCCTTGGACACTTCCAGGGATCCAGGGGCAGCCACAGCTTCTCTGCCCAACCTGGGCCAGTGCAGGAAGGAATGAGGGATTTGTTTCCAGGTGCTGTTGCCTGAACTTGTCCAGTCTGTGGTCAGACAACCCCCAGGGCAAGGGCAGGACTGTTCCAGTGGAGTCAGGACAACAGCTCTCGGGATACCACAAGGAACTTCATGGTGCAAGGTCACCCAGGGCCAACTGCTGGGCTGGGAGCAGACAGGGCTGTCCCAGTGCCTGCTTCTTCCATCCCTGCTTTTTTAAAAAATAAAGGAATCACCCTCTTGCTACGGTTACTTCAAAGAAAGGATAATGGGAATGCACAAGTGCTCCTTCCCTAGGCTGGATCACAAGGAGGAAACCAGTTCTGAAGAACATCTTTTTAGCAAGGACAAGCTGTGACAGGACAACAGGACAAGGAGGGATGGTTTTAAGCTGAAATAGGATAGATTTAGATGGGATTTTAGGAAGAAATTCTTCCCTGTGAGGGTGGGGAGGCACTGGCACAGCTTGGGTAGAGAAGCTGTGGCTGCCCCTGGATCCCTGGAAGTGCCCAAGGCCAGGTTGGAGCAACCTGGGCTAGTGGAAGGTGTCCCTGCTTGTGGTAGGGGGTGGGACTGGATGGTCTTTAAGGTCCCTTCCAACCTAACCCATTCCATGATTCTGTGATCTCTGACCTTCAGGAGTGCACAGGGAGCAGGTGAGGAGCTCCAGCCCATCCTCCCTCCCCGGTAACAGGCAACAAGACCCAACTCAACACTGTGGTTTCCTCTTTCTTTCTGTGGTACCACGAGCTCTCTAAAACACAACTTCAGGAACCTGCTTTTAGGAGCTGCCCTGACATGAAAAACTCCTCTTACAAGTCTGTGGTGCTCAACCACCCCCACCCTTTCCAGCAGAAGGGTTATTGTCACCCCGAGGCTCAAACTTTGTCACCTCGATTAAAGCCAAAAATCTTCCCGCTCTCTTTCCCAGATCCCAAGAAATGGGAGGAGCTGCACTCCCGTGGCAATGATTGATCCTTCAGTGCATCCTGATCAGCTCAGCATTCCTCATCACACCTGGGGACAGCACAGAAGACAAGCCATCAACAGAACTCCTCTCTCTGCTGCCTCTAGTCCAGGGTCCTTCCAACAAGGAAATGGAACGTCCTTCACTCCCACCAGGCCAAGATTTTAAAGAGAACACCAAAAAAAAAAAAAATAGGAATATGAGTCTGAACAAGTTTTGCTTTGCTTTGTTAAACTCTGATGAATAAGAGCCTCATTTCTCCACAACAAAAGCCCTCTGAGAACCACATCAAATGGAACCAAGGTCAAACCAAGAGCCACGTTGTCTTCTTGAGGCTCCATCTCACCATCACCACCCTGTATTTCACTCCTGCAGTGTCTTTACCACGACTGTACAGGTCCTTAACAAAAAAATACCCACTTTTTTTCCTGCTGTCCAGCCATGGGACTTTGCATTTTTCCTTTTTGGATGACTATGGAAAGCTGCTTCACTGCTAGACCTTGTTGGTCTCCTTTCCATCCACCAGATCCTTTCCTGCTTCCCGGGTTTAGTCTCCTGACCAGAAGCCATCAGAATTTTTTTAATCTAAGATTTGTTTTCATAGAGCTGCATGAAAAAAAAAAAGGGGGGGGGGGAACTCCTATCAAATCCTAGTAATGTAAAAATTTAGGGGAAATTCCTCCCTGTGAGGGTGGGGAGGCCCTGGCACAGGTTGGGCAGAGAAGCTGTGGCTGCCCCTGGATCCCTGGAAGTGTCCAAGGCCAGGTTGGATGGGGCTTGGAGCAACCTGGGCTAGTGGAAAGTGTCCCTGCCTGTGGCAGGGGGTGGGGCTGGATGATCTTTAAGGTCCCTTCCAACCCAAACCACTTTAGGATTCTTTGATTCCATGAAATACCAAAGGAACAAGATGAGGATCAAGCCCTGGGACACAGGAACAGTGCCCTGTTCGGTGTCCTACAACAGCCAAACTCTGATTTCCAAGAGAACTCTGGATGTTTCCCTTGTAACAGGCTCATTCCCAGCTCTGCTGTCACACTCCAGCCAGGGCTGGAGCTTGTGAGATTCCCAGAACTTTGACCTTCAGCTCCCAGACCTCCATCCATGGTCTTTTTCGCCACTTTATCCCTGTAACATCTGCTGTAGTAAACACTTCCCTGGGAGAAAAAAAAAAACGAATAACACAAATTTCCTGTGATTAATTGTGGCTATTTTGGGACCACTTCTCACCAGCCTGCATCAAGATGAAGTGGCTAGGAATATTAATTCCCAGGGCACAGCAGCTCAGGAGTGTTATGGATCCAGCACAGCCGGCCATGAAGACTCCAAGATAAGAATAAGAAGGGAAATATTCCTTGTAGGCTCAAGGAATTTGAAGAAGAGCAGTGGGAGAAGGTAAGTGACCATTACCAAGGTGTTTATCACCTTTAAATGGGAAAGGATTCCAAGAAGCCTCTGCTGGGAAGAACAGGGGACACGGACAACTGCAGTTTAATTACAACCTGATTTTAAAAGGGATTTAATTAAGCCAGAGCAAAAGGCAGGTAGACCTGGGGGTGGGGTGAGCTAAAAATCAGGCTTATGCCAGCTTTAAATTAATTAGGAAGAGATTTAAGCTAAACCAAACAAAAAATAAGACAATTCAAGCCATTGAGCAAGGCCTGGTTGGGAATGTGTAAATTCACATACACTTGTGGTCCAGCCCACTGCAAGTTTAGGCTCAAACTCTGGATTTTCAGTCCTTTCACGCTCTTGATTTGACTTTCCAATGTTAAAGAGCCAAGATTCACATGGGAGTAGCTCCTGCACCTCAGTGACATCAGCCACCAGCAGTGACAGCTCTGCTTGTGCTCTGCTCAGCACAGGCACCTCTAACATGCAGCTGTAGGGGTTTACAACTTATAGGAAAAGACACAAACAAATCCAGTCCTGGCTGAAAAAGCCAATGGATGGGGGATTTTGGCAGGTTGTGTTCATGGAACCAAAGAATGGTTTGGAAAGGGTTGGAAGGGACCTTAAAGACCATCCAGTTCCACCCCTGACATGGGCAGGGACACCTTCCACTAGCCCAGGTTGCTCCAAGCCCTGTCCAACCTGCCCTTGGACAATTCCAGGGATCCAGAGGCAGCCACATCATCTCTGGCCAACCTGGGCCAGGGCCTCCTCACCCTCCCAGCCAGGAATTCCTTCCCAATATCCCATCTAACCCTGCCCTCTGGCAGTTTGAAGCCATTCCCTCTTGTTCTGCCTCTCCAGGCCCTTGTAAATATTCCCTCTGCATCTTTCTTGTCGCTCTTTCAAGCACTGGAAGGTCACAGTTAGGTCACCCCAAAGCTTCTCTTCCCTTCTCCAGGCTGAACAATCCCAGTTCTCTCACCTTTCCTCCCAGCAGAGCTGCTCCATCCCTCTGATCATCTTGGAGCCTCCTCTGGGCTCACTCCAACAGCTCCATGTCCTTCCTGTGCTGGGGACCCCAGAGCTGGATGCAGAACTCCAGGTGGGATCACAGGACAGTGTTGGAGGCACACGGTTGGGGTAAGGGTGTAATAAACCCTGGATGAGCTTTAAACTTACCAAATTCAAGAGCAGGAAATAGCGATTTTTACCCCTGATGTCCTCACATGAAACACCTGTGAGTTCCAATATTTAAAATATCTCAGGGCCAAGCTCTGACATCAGCACATCCCTAAGGATGCTGTTAATATGGATGTCCTGGAATTGCCACGTTTGGGCAACGGAATAAAACATCCCAAACACATCCCACGCTCCCTGACTGCACATATACAAACTGAGCTGCCCAAGGCATCAAAGATGTTTAGGATCATAATCATTTAGGTTGGAAAAGACCTTTAAGATCATCAAACCTTCAACCTGTGAAGCTGAAGGTTTTTCCTTCCTTGATTTTTATTATGGAATTTTAAAACAGCTTCTTAACACAAGGTCATTGAGAGAAGCCACAGTTCTTTCTGGATCGGGTTTATTCCCCTTTATTTCCTTCACCTGAAGGATCCAAGTCCTGTGACCTCTTTTTTATTATTATTTCCTACTTCTGCACGTTGAGATGACCCTGCTTGACTCCAGCTGGGAAGGAAATCAGCTCCCTCCTTGTTCCTTTTCCCCTGTTCTTGCTGTTCTCCTGCACCAGCTGAGACAACCCCGTGCTGCTTTTTAGAGGGAAGGGACCTTAAAGATCACCTTACTCCATTGGCAGGGACATATTCCACTGGATTTTACCCAGGATAAATTCCTGGGCTGTAGGCAGAGCTCCCAGAGCACTGGGAACACAAATGAGGATTTAGGAGAGGAAGCACTCAGCAAATCCTTAAAAAAACAGAATAAAACAAGGAAATAAAGCGAAAAAACTAGGAGTATTTCTAACCAATTAGGCCTACTTGTCAGAAAATTAAGTCCTTATCACACATTCTCAAGCCTAACGTCCTCGTTTCTTCTTTCCCCTAAAAATAGCCTGTTCCCATTGGGATTCGGAGCCACTTTCCGGCAAAGAAACCAAGGAAAAAAAAAAAAGGTGACTCGACAGAACATCTCTTTGCCTGGAGATGAGGGAAAACAAGTGAACTGCAAAGCCAGGGGGGGAAAAAAGGGGAATTTCATAACCTCCAGAGGTGGTGCTGGGCACGGACGTGTTGCCCTAAATTCGGCTCAGCCGCTTCCCGGGAGCGCCGGGTCATGGCAGGGGAAGGAAACCACCGTGTCTCCTCTGAACCAAATCCCCAGGCAGCCCAGCCTGCTCTCCAAGGGTTTTGTTCCTGACACAGAACTTTTCCTTGTTTTCCCCCCTCGCCTCTCTCCCGGCCCCAGTTTCAATCAAACCTCCCTTTAAGCAGCCCCAGAGCTGCTCCCGGCCAGCGCCGCCGAGGGAAGAGAAGTGTCGTCGTCCAGAATTTAAACAACCACCCCAAGCGTCACTAATCCTTTCCAAAACGACCCAGGCATCCTTTGGCAGCTCAAGCCGAGATCATACAAACAGATAAAAACCCGGGAAAGCCACTGAAAGAACGGGAAAAGGCAGAGAGGTGGGTGGGGAAATCACCGATGGGAAAGGATCGTGGGGTTTGGGGCCCGGTGATCCCTTGGGAATGTGGATGGAGGTGTTCCTCTCCAGCACTGGAGGCTGTGCTTGGAAGGGAAGGTCATGAGGGGGGGAATAAATAACTGTAAGAGTCTGATCCAGAGATGAAGGATCTGGGCTCTCCTAGGCCGGGATGGGAATGGGCACATGGTCCTGGTGCTGATGGCACAGGCTGCTGTGCCCCATAGGGAGCAGAGCCCACCACAGGATCCAACCAGGAGCCATAAACCATGGAAACATCCAAACCTCTCTTGCCCTGTGACCTCACAACGCTGCCAGATCCCAAACTGGGCTGTCCAGTTTGTCCATCACCCACGGGCGGATGGAGCAGGAATAAAAAGGGGAGCACGGGGCAAGAGCAGCACCACAACCCATCATCCTGCAGCTCCCACCAGCACTCCTTTGCTGGAAATTTCACAGGAAAGGGATAAAACCACCACAGAAGAGAAGGGGAGTGATTCCCAAGGCTGGGAAAGCATCCCCAGACCACTCAGTGCCAAGGGCGCTTTCACCGCTGGACAACCCTCACCTCAGACCTGCCCATTGCCAGGGGTGGCAGGGAGGAGAGGACATTCCCAGGGGTGGCAGGGAGGAGAGGACATTCCCACTCCACTGAGCACACACACACAGAGCCATTAACATCCTGCCATAGCCCTCGAAACGTTTTCTAAATGCTGCTACAAGTGACAGTCGCTCCTTAATGAACAGAACGCACCGATTCTGTGCCTGACTCGCTGCCAAGTGTGCCTGGAATCATCTGTGGTGTCTAGAAGGGAGTAGCGTCTCCTCCTCCTCCTCCTCTCCTTATTAAAAAGCTCCATCTCTCCACAGCCTGAGCATCCCTCGGCTCCTGCAGGGGGGAAGTCGCCCCTTCCCTGTCGCTCCAAGGATGTGACCTCCTGGACAGGGATCGTGGAATCACTGCTGGGTTTGGGGTTGGAAGTGACCTTTTAAAGGCCATCTAAATCCAACCCCTTTCCATGGGCAAAGACATCTTCCACTAGGCCAGGTTGCTCCAAGCTCCATAAGGTTATGGGGCGTGGGAAGTGGATCCACCACCTCGGAGCTGGCTCCCATGGGAAACCTGCCACTGGATTTCTCAGCAACCCAAAGGGATGGTTGGGTCCAGCCAGGATGGAATCCAGTGGCCCTGGATTCCTGTGGATAGTAGGAAGGGTCTCCCTGGAGATTGTCCTACTGGTGGGACACCCCCCTGTTTAAGGAGCAGGCTCCTGCTGCCGTTCTGGCTTTGGCAGTGGCCACAGCCACTCCACAGTCACTCCCATCCCACTCTTCTCCAGGGTGGCTGAAGGAGGTTTAATGAACTTTATCAGCCTGATACAGCTGCAGGGGCAGGAGGAGGGGTGTCTGTCAGCCACACCAGGGACCCTGAGACCAGCTGGGGATGGTGGAAGCAGGGAAGGGTCACTCCATCCCTACACCACCTCTGCTCACCTGGGCACAGGTGTGTGAGCCCTGGGCTCCCCTCCCCATCCCCCAGGTGTCAGCTGTGGAGCACAGGGATGCCCCACCAGACTCTCTGTGCCTGCCTGTCCTTGGTTGGCACCTCGACCAGGTCACACAATGTCCAATCCAGGAGCACCTGCCCTTACCCAGCCACCGCCAAACCCGGACTGCCCACGGGGAGGAGGGCGAAGTGCCCGCCTGGAGCATCCCTGGCTCATCCTGGCGCATCCCCCAAGTACTGCTCTTCGCCGCCCTGCACCCTTGGGCTCGCGGGGCATAATCCAGCCCTCGCACCATCCCACGGGGGGCAAGGGCATTCCCACCGGGACCCTCCATCTCCTCCCGCCGCCCCCGGCGGCGCCTGTGGATCTCGAACCCGCGACCCCTGGGCCCCGCGCCCCCCGCCCTGCGCCCCGCGCCACGGGGGCCCGGCGGGACGCGCCAATCAGCGCCCGCCGCGGGACCCGCCGCGGGGCAGGGGGCGGCGGCTCTGAGTGACAGCCGCGCCGGCCAATCGCGCGCGGGCTGCGCGCCAATCAG
The DNA here is from genome assembly GCF_009829145.1 of Chiroxiphia lanceolata. Lineage (NCBI taxonomy): Eukaryota > Metazoa > Chordata > Aves > Passeriformes > Pipridae > Chiroxiphia > Chiroxiphia lanceolata. Next base: position 1,789,347 of record NC_045640.1, read on the forward strand.
CGCGCCGCCCTGCGGCGGGGGCGGGGCTAAAAGGAGCGGGGAGCGGGGGTCTCCCCGCCCGGGGTTAGGGGGGGTGGGGGAGGGACGCGCCGCGCGCGGGGCAGGGACAGCCCCCCACACACACACACTGTGTGTCCCCCCTCAGCCGCCTCCCGCCGCCGGCACGGTACCTGCTCGAAGCGGGGCTTCCCCAGCTGGAACGGGGGATAGTCCGCCGGCTCCGCCATCCCGCAGGCGCCACTTTAAACAGCCTCCCCCGCCGCCCGGCCCCGCCCCCTGCGGCGCCGCCGCGCTCATTGGCCACGGCCAACCGCAGCTGCCGCGGGGCACGCCGGGAGCTGTAGTCCGCCCGCTCCCGCCGGGAGGCGGGGCCGCGCTGTGGCCACCAGCCAATGGGAAGCGCGAGTGGACCGCGGGGCATCACGGGAAATGCAGTCCCGGGTGGGAACGGGGAGAACAAGGAGATTTTTACCTCGTATGTGGAATAGTTTGAGTAAATAATGAGGCAAACAAAGGGAAAAGGTGAAAGACATCTGAAAAATTGCCCCACGTTTTCAAATCTTCTGATAAATTATCCCAAATTCCCCCCTCACAGCAAGAGAGACATCGGGGGGGGCTGGAGCTTGGAAGGGTCTGGAGCAGCAGGAGCAGCTGAGGGAGCTGGGGGGGCTCAGCCTGGAGAAAAGGAGGCTCAGGGGGGACCTTCTGGCTCTGCAACCCCCTGACAGGAGGGGGGAGCCGAGGGGTGGTTTGGGCTCTATTCCCGAAAAAGAAGCAACAGGAGGAGAGGAAACAATGTCAAGTTATACCAGGAGAGGTTTAGGCTGGATGTCAGGGAGAAATTCTTCATGGAAAGGGTTGTCCAGCCCTGGCACAGCTGCCCAGGGCAGTGGTGGGATCACCATCCTTGGAAATATTAAAAAAACCCATGGATGTGGCACTTGGGGACATGGGTTAGTGCTGGCCTCAGCAGCGCTGGGTAAGGTTCGGACTCAGCGATCTTGGAGGTCCTTCCCAACCCAAACAATTCTCTGATTCCATTTCCTCATGGAGACATTTACTCTCACTTCAACAGGAGCCCAACAACTGCTACCGACCTTTGCAATAAACACCTGATTAAAAATAAAGAACCTGGAAATCGTAACGATTTGTGGAGATAAACCCAAGGTCGTGCAGGGCTGGGGGCACAAGGGGGGGGGGGGCACACGGAGCCGTCTCCAGAATCCTCTTCCCTAGATTAGTGGAATAAGAAGTGTCTGGACCTTCAAACGCCGGCGAAATGGTTTGGAGGATTAGGATCAATTCTCCGAGGAAGAGCAAAGGGACAGCAAATAGACAGGAGATGTGGATGAAGCAGGGAAAGGAGTCAGGGAGTAAGAGGAAGGTTTGGTGCCAGAGTAGTAAAGGCAACAGATTAAAATGAAGGCAATAAAGGAAATAAAGGCAGGTCATAAACAGGTTTTTTTTTTCCTTCTAAGGAGGAATTAAAAAATGTACCTGGAAAATAAATCCATTATTTTTGCTACGCAGGGAAAAACATGAACATCCCATTTTTTTTTGCTGTGGGGATGCTGCTGCTCTGCTTTGTGGGTGTGGAGATGATCTTTTTTTTCCCCCTGTTTTCTTTCCACCTGCAAAACCAATTTCTGGTTTTAGGCTGGTTCACCACTGATCCCTTTTCACTGAGTGGCAAGACTCCTGCAGCTCCAGGTGGAAAAGGGACAGAAAAGGGGCTTGAAGCAGAGCCTGCCTCTGGTTGTGTCCAGAGGGCAAAAAGTGGAGCAGAAAACAGGGGGAAAAAATGGCATTTTATCATTTCTTGTTCGTTTTTCCTTAGAGATATTGTTAAAATCAGGTTGTTCCAGCGTCACCTCCCCTCCTACCCTCTCCCTGCCACGCTGGAAAAGCCAACCATCCTCAGGAACGGGGAGATGAGGAGCAAAGATCCATTCCAGGGACACATCCTGCCCCCTGGAGCGAACCCACTGCCTTCCTTGTACCGTGCCCTGGGAGTTAATCATTTGCTTGTTTTAATTAAAAGTGGCTGCAGCTCAAACCTCCTTCTGACCCCACAGCGACATTTTCCTGCTCCCTTCTTACCCCTGAAGCTCCGAGGTCAACCTTTATCCCAAAAACTCGCCCGTCACTCAGGTTTGTTTTCTTTACCTCTGCTCGGAGCCCGAACGATCCGAAAAAGGAAAAATAAAATCGTTTTGCAGCCACAAAGGCTTTGCAAGGCAACTCTCCCTTCTCTAAAGGTTCCATCCCGTCCTTCCCAAGGCGGCAGAATCTCTCCCATGAATATGGATGATAACCCAAATCCCTCTCACAAGGGAAAACCCCCCCCCCCTCCCCTCGCAGCTCGAGCCAGATAATTGATACAGTCCCTAAATGTTGACACACGAAATGTTTTGTAACAACAGAGGGGAGAGAATCTGTTTATCTAAAACCACATTTGGAGTGACATAAGACTATCACTTTTTTGGTTAAATACCAGAAAGAATATCAATTCTTTGGCTGATATCAATCCAACCAGATCCATTTCGACTGACAACTCGCGTTTCCCTGGATTGGGGAAGGAGAGGAGGGGTTGTTGTTTCCCCAGATCGACGACTGTTCAGTCAACAATGAAGTTTCTTCCCATTTTTTCTGGAGGGGGAACAACCCTCAACAACAGGCGCTTTGTGAGCTCATCTAGAAACTGGGAGATTTTGGGAGCAGGGGTGGCCTCTGTGGGAAGGTGCTGGAAGCTTCTCCCGAGTCCATGGAGCCAATTCCAGCCGGCTCCAGGAGTGCTGGACAAGGCTGAGCCCATCAGTGATGGTGGGAGAACCTCTGGGATAAAATGGGGAAGAAGGAAGAGGGAAAACTGGTGTGGAAGAGCAGAGGGAGAGAGGAGTGAGGATGTGTGAGAGGAAAACCCTGCAGACCCCCAGGGCAGCGCAGAAGGAGGGGGCAGGAGGGGCTCCAGGTGCTGGAGCTGAGATTCCCTGGCAGATTGTGGTGCTGTGGTGAGGTGGCTGTAGCCTGCACAGCCCATGGAGGTCCAGGGGGAGCAGAGATCCACGGGGAGCCATGGAGACCCCACGCTGGAGCAGGGCAATGCCTGAAGGGGGCTGGGATCCCATGGGAAGCCCACGCTGGAGCAGGGTCCTGGCAGGAGCTGTGGCACCATGAAGAGGGGAAGCCCACACTGGAGCAGGGTCCTGGCAGGACTCGTGATCCCGCAGCCTGTTCCCAAGGGATTGATCCCTTGGAAGAAGGGATCCACGCTGGAGCAGTTCATGGAGAACTGCAGCCCCTTGGAAGGACTCAGATTGGAGAAGTTCATGGAAAACTGTCCCCTGTGGGAGGGACCCCAAATTGGAGCAGGGGAAGAGTGTGAAGAGTCCAACCCCTGCGGAGGAAGGAGCAGACACAATGTATGATTGTAGCCTCCATTCCCTGTGGGAGAGAATTCAGGAGTCTGGGAAGAAGGGAAGGGTAGGGGAGGGTGATTTAAGATTTGGGTTTATTTCTCACTGCCCTGCTCTGATTTGATTGATAAATTAAACTAATTCCCCCAAATCGAGCCTGTTTGCCCATGACAGCAACCAGTGAGTGACCCCTCCCTGCCCTTATCCCGACCCATGAGCCTGTCCTTGGATTTTTATCTCCCTGCCCAGCTAAAGAGGGGAGCAAGAGCAGCTTTGGGGGGCACCCAGGACCCACCCAGGGTCAGCCCACCACCCTGAGGGAGATTTGGGGGTCTCAGGGAGCCACCCCACACGTGACAGCTGGGAGTGGGGCTGGGCTTCCTGCTGGCTCCGGGTGGGAGTCACAGGAACATTCCTTGTCAGCTTCCATCTGCAAAGCCAGATTTTAAGAAAACTCGAGGCGGGCAGCGAAACTCCGGCTTGGAACAACAAACCCAGCCAGTTCTTCCCGCAGGGACGGGAATTATTTCCATCAGTCCTGAGTCTGTGCTCAAGACAAGCAGAGACACCCCATGGAATCACACACGGGCATTCCAGCAAGACTTTAAATCCTTCTTTTTCCCCGGCTTCCAGACTCCAGTTCTCCCAGTGACTGCTGCCTGGGGAAGCCCAGACTGGCCCAGTTAGTCCAGGCTGCTTTTCCTTAGGCTGGATCATCTTTCAGAGGGTCACAGCTCAGCGCCCTGATCCCACAAAACAACGTGCCAAACATTTCCCTGCCCGGCCCATCCAGGCTCTCGGGGTTAACATGATCCCCCCCCCAGACAGGTGCTGAGCTCTGTAAGGGCCTGGATCCAGCTGGATGAAAAATAAACTGGGATTAGAGCTAAGGAAACTCCTCTGTTGGAGCAGCAAAGTCATTTACAGGAGCTTAAGGGGAGTTAATTTTTGAGAAGGAAAAGGCACGACCGGAGAAAGCAGCAGGTGCTGAGAAGGAAAACGGCTGAGTGGTGAAAGGTGGGAGGGATTTGGGGCTGAGGGGCTACAGGAGAAGGTCTGGGAGGTGGATCAGGGCAGAGGAGAGGGAGGATCATCGTTCCAGAATTGCCTTTTCCTGGGAGCAGCAGCATGGATGGAGCCAGGTTTTCCCACCAGGCATCCCAAGGCTGATCTCTGTGTTGTCTGGGATGTGACAGGAGCTCTCCTTTCCTCTCCCTCCTGGGGTCCCTCTCCTCTACTCAGCTGCTGATTTCCCACAAATCCTCAGGAATGCAGGGGTAGAGTCAGCACGAGCAGCAAGGGAGCTGCAGGCAGACAGAATCGTGGAATTTAGGCTGGGAAAGCCCTCGAGATCATAAAGTCCAACCCTTAATTCAGCACTGCCAAGGCCACCACTGACCCCTGTCCCCAAGTGCCACATCCACAGGGATTTTAAATCCCTCCAGGCATGGGGACTCCACCCCTGCCCTGGGCAGGCTGTTCCAATGTTTTACGACCCTCTCCATGAAAAAATTTTCACAATATCCAACCTAAACCTCCCCTGGAGCAACCTGAGGCCGTTTCCTCTCATCCTGTCCCTTGTTCCCAGGGAGCAGAGCCCGACCCCACCTGGCTCCACCTCCTGCCAGCTCCAATCCCCCAGGGCCATCCCAGCCAAGCTCCACGGGGTCACTCAGCACAAAACACGACTTTAAGACCCACACAAGACACCTCAGAGGCTCTTAAACCCCCTCAGGTGCTCCCATCACCTGAGCCAGGACCAATATCTGGGGAGGAACTCGAGGTTCCAGGGCTTGGGGACTGTTAAGGAGCTGGAAAAGCTGCTGGAGGAGTTGGACACCGTCATCCTCCCTCAGAAAATAAACAGAGAAATGTCACTCACTGTCCAAGTGCCATCAGCACAGACGCTGTTGTCAATAAATCAGAAGTATCTAGGAACAGCTTGAACAACTTTTATTTTTTTTTTCTTCTTTAAAGTGCTGAAAACGTAAATAACAAGCTCTTTATAAACATTAGTTGCAACTATTAAAACATGAAACGCACAGAACCCACTTCCTTGGTACGTGAAGTACAGGGAAATCAACAACTCCAAACCCTCCCTGATGCTTCTTTTCCCACTTTGGGATGTTTTTTCCACCCCATGAGACACAAAACACACGGTGGTTTCTTCACAGATGAGTCATAAGGCTGAGTCTACACTTGAGAACCCACATCCCTTCAGGTTTGTTCCAGTTAAAGGATAAACCCTGGTGGTTCTTCTGGCCCAGCCTGTGACCAGAAGGAGCAGCCAAGGAGAAAAGAAAATCACTTGGCCAAAGTTCTTGAAAAGCAAGAAACCCAGTCGTGGGGCTGACAACAAAAGCAGAGCCAACAGCACCCTGCTGGAACCACGTGGAACAGAGTGGAAAAACAGAGTCCAAGAGAAAGGCAAAACCACAGAGGGATTGTTATGGCTGTGTTTAAAGTGGAACCAGGGAAAAGTTGCTGCTGGTCCAGCGAAACCTTGTGGTCTGCTGGGTTCAGCAGACAGGAACAGAGCTCAGTGTGGCTCCAACAAGGAGCAGGAATGCTGCTCCTGCCCCTGGGCTGCCAAATAAATTGCTAAAAACCAGAGATTTAGATCACTAACTATGGAGATAAACCCCAGACAGAACATGGGCAACTTGAGAACGTTTCCCCCCACAATTCTTTTTCTCATCCCTTCCCTCCACAAGGTCCTCGAAACCATTTCCCTCTGGAAACTTCTAATAACAAATTAAACAGACTCTGGTTTCAGTGCTGGGGTGTAGCCAAGCTGCTGCTCTGATGGACAGAATCAACCTGGGGGGTGCTGGGGAAAACCCCACATTTTCAGGACAGAGGGGAGGAGAAACAGAGAACAGAGACAGGAGCATCTTTAAGATGCCTTTTCCTAAACACCAGTTGATTTGTAGATACCTCAGGACTTCCAAACACTCGAGGACAGACACGGAACACCCATCACTGCTTGTTCCTTCTGCAGCTCCTGCCTCACACCCAACACCAAGGCACCAGTGCCAGACCTGCCTTGGCCTTTGGAGATGGGAGGGAGCAGGTATTGCTGGAAAGGTAGCTGATGGAGGGAGCAGGTATTGCTGGAAAAGCAGGAGATGAGGAAGCACTTATTGCTGGAAAGGCAGATGAGGAAGCACCTATTGCTGGAAAGGCAGGATTTGAGAAAATACCTGTTGCTGGAAAGGCAGGAGATGAGGAAGCTCCTATTGCTGGAAAGGTAGGAGATGGAAGAAACAGGTATTGCTGGAAAGGCAGGATTTGAGAAAATATCTGTTGCTGGAAAGGCAGGAGATGAGGAAGCACTTATTGCTGGAAAGGCAGATGAAGAAGCACCTATTGCTGGAAAGGCAGGAGATGGAGGGAGCAGGTATTGCTGGAAAAGCAGATGAGGAAGCTCCTATTGCTCTAAAGGCAGGAGGTGAGGAAGCTCCTATTGCTGCAAAGGCAGGAGATGGAAGGGGCAGATACTGCTGGAAAGGCAGGAGATGAGGAAGCTCCTATTGCTGGAGAGGCAGGAGATGAGGAAGCTCCTATTGCTGGAAAGGCAGGAGATGGAAGGAACAGGTATTGCTGGAAAGGCAGGAGATGAAAGGATATGGAGGAAGCACCTACTGCTGGGAAGATAAAGGATGGAGGGAGCAGGTATTGCTGGAAAGGCAGGAGATGAGGAAGCACCTATTGCTCTAAAGGCAGGAGGTGAGGAAGCACCTATTGCTGGAAAAGTAAGGGATGGAGGGAGCAGGTATTGCTGGAAAAGCAGGAGATGAGGAAGCACTTATTGCTGGAAAGGCAGGAGATGAGGAAGCTCCTACTGCTGCAAAGGCACGATTTGAGAAAGCACCTGTTGCTGGAAAGGCAGGAGATGAGGAAGCTCCTATTGCTGCAAAGGCAGGAGATGGAGGGAAAAGGTATTGCTGGAAAGGCAGGAGATGAGAAAGCTCCTATTGCTGGAGAGGCAGGAGATGAGGAAGTTCCTATTGCTCTAAAGGCAGAAGGTGAGGAAGCTCCTATTGCTCTAAAGGCAGGAGGTGAGGGAACTCCTATTGCTGGAAAGGTAGGATATGGAGGAAGCACCTATTGCTGGAAAAGCTGGAGATGGAAGGGGCAGGTATTGCTGGAAAGGCAGGAGGTGAGGAAGCTCCTGTTGCTGGAAAGGCAGGAGATGGGGAAGCACCTGTTGCACCCCCGGCACCGCCTGCTGAGCTCTGAGAGTAACTTCAGATATTCGAGTGCAAAACATTCAAGCTTTGGAGCGACAAAAGGCAGAGCTGAGTAAGGCAGAGGGGGCTGAGGGAAGTGGTGAGACACGATGGAAGAGGAGGGGAGAAGGCAGGGAGGAGGTGCAGTGAGATCCTCAGAAACATTGGCACTTGTGTGTGGGGAGCACCTGCAGAGCCAACGCTGCCGGGGGAGAGCTCCAAGGAAGCAGATGTTTTTTAGGGAGTGGGGAGCCAGTGTGGGATTCTCGTGTGAGATTTTGGCTCTGCTCCTCCCCCTTATTAATGCCCACTTGAGCTACACCTGCTCCTCCTCCCGGCCCTCATTCTCGTGCTACTTTTCCAAGGCTGGACTGCATTCCAGCTGCCCACAACTCCTCCTTGCCCGCCTTCAGCTCAAAGCAAGAGCTTCTCTGGGCACTCAGAAAGGGAATGTGGTGCTCAGGCCATGGGATCTGATTCTACAGGCAGAGAAATATTTCTGGGGCTTTCTAAAACGGGAGAAACATCTTCCTTCTGAGCCTCACGTCTTATCCCAGAAACACAAAGGGAGGAGGAACATAAAGAGAAGAGGAACAGGTAGAGAAGTGCAAACCCTTAGATTATTCCATATGAGGGGCCAAGGCAGGCAGGAATTGGAAGTTCATGGCTGGTACCTTCCCAGGTGACAAATCCTCCCCCTCATCTGATGGTTTAACTAGACAGGACCAAACCTCCTTCTCTCCTGACCCAATACTGTCTTTATCCAGCTGTATTTTGTCTTGGAATATTTGGCCTGCTCTTCCTCCCCATGTCATCTCCTAAACTCTCTGCCTCCCACGTCCCATGAGCTTCTTGTGCAGAATTCCTGCCAAGGACCCAAAGTACCTGCACACAGGGGTGGGAAGGCTCTGCATGTAAAAATAAACTCACTTTTTCGGATGAGCGGGAAAACAGAAGAGAAACCTGTCCCCAGATGGGTTGTGTGGAAATGAGAATTGGATTTCAGAGCCTTTTTGGGTAGGAAACTGCTACTGTCCTATGGCAAAAGGCACAGTTTTTCAAAGTCATGGCATACATGGAAGTAAGGAGAGAAGAGTATGGAGGTTTTAAAAGAATCCAGTAACTTTGGGAGATACAGAAGAGGGAGAAGGTGCCTTACGTGCCAAGACAGCTCAAATCCCACACCAACCAACCCTCCACCACTTCTCTAGACAAAATCCTGGCAGGATGAGAGATGGAGCAACATCCTCTGTATCCTCTTCCACAGCACCTCTGAACTCAAATCTGTGCTGGATTCTCATTAAACCACATAAATCAGAGCCCTTTGGATGGTCACTCCATGGTCAGCAGCTGGAAGCACCGGGCTCCCAGCAGAGCTGGGCCCAAGAGATCCAACACTGGCACGTGGATGTGATCCAACTGGAGCGGTGCTCGGCACTAACAGTGGCTGGAAGGGGGTCTGCCAGGATTCCTGGAGTGTGAGCTGGGACAGGGAGTGTTTGGTGGGAGCCTGATCCCACAGGATGTCATGCAGAGGTGGCCAGATGGTCAGACATCCATGAGCTTTGGTCCAGTGGCATTTTCCTGTTGGGTTGGGAAAGACAACACAGAGCCAACGGTGGGGAAAGCCGTGGAGAGCAATTCCCATGGGATACTGAGTAGAAAACTGAGCTGTGGTTTATACACAAAGGAATCCCCTCGAGGCACAGCCGGGCTGGGGATGGGTTGGGTGGGAAGCAGGAAGATCTCCTGGAGCCCTCACGGTGCACAAACCATCACTTTTCCATGCTGCAAGCTGAGTTTTGAGGAGCTGAGGCAGCATCACCACTCTGCACCCACGGAGTGAAGGAGCCAACACAGCTCATGGTCAGGCAGTGACATTGGATCAAGTCCTTTATGGCCTCCAACTCCACTGTTGTCCCTTTGTGTAGCACCTCCCAGCAGTCAGGAACTGGCACAAACTGGAACTGGCTCTTCAGACACAGACCCTTCATTCTGGGGGGTAAATGGGGCAGGAAGGGGAGGAGGCATCCAACAACAGCCCTGCTCTCCAGTCACTAACGTGCTGGGAGAACTTTCCTGGGTTTAGACATCCCCGCTGTCCTCAACCAGTTCAACATCATCCTCCAGCCAGGGGACACCACTTCAGAAGAGAGATGAGGAAGAGTGTGGGCAGAAGAGCAGCAGCAGCAGGATGAAGCCATGGGCGAGGTGGTTTCCAGCTCTCAAATGTCCATGGGCCACTTAAAGCACTGGCAGGGTGAGCGCCCAAGAAGATGGCACTTGGTCACAAGGACAGGAACCTAAGGTGGCATCTGCCTCAGGTAGAGGGCTCTGCTCCTCCCCATAGGGTGCACGACTGCCCATCATCCACCCTACAGTTCCCTGGAGCCAGAGCTGGGAGAAGCTTGGGCTGGGAAGGAGCAGACAACCTTTCCCGCTAAACTCTGCGAACGGAAGCCACTGGAGCCCTCTTGGAAGAGGAGGGGGGAGTGCAGGGATGTTTGCAGCGTGGTTACTGGAGAAGTGCTCTAGGCGAGTGCTGCTGGTCTCTGGGCAGAGGTTACTTGGTGTTGCCTTCCCCCAGTGGGATCTGGAGGAGCGTGGGAGACTGTTCCATGATGCGAACCAGCAGCTGGTCGATGTAGTTCTCCAGTTCATGGATGTGCTCCTCCTTCTTGCTCAGCTCCATCTCCCTCTGCAGCAGGAGCTGGATGAGCTCGTCGTGGGTCAAGTGGTAATACTTGGCTGACTGGTCCAGCACGGTGGGATCCTGTGGTAGAAACCAAGAGGAACATCCAATGAATCAAATTAACATCCCTGCTCCCTTTAATGTTTGCAGGGTGCAGCGACAACCAGAGCAATCCTGTTTTTGTGTCTGTCTTCTTTCCAAATCTGGAAAGGCTGGAGCATTGTAGGGAAGCAGGACCCACCCAGACCTCACCCCAGAAAAGCTGAGATGCTCATAACCCACAACCTGAACCACCTGTGGCACCACAAAGGGTGCAGCAGGGTGGTCCTGGTCTAGTGGAAGGTGTCCCTGCCTGTGGCAAGGGGTTGGAACAAGATGGTCTTTTAGGTCCGTTCCAACCCAAACCATTCCATAGTTCTATAACCAGGGATTCACTCACACACTGCACAAAAAAACCCCCAAACCAAAGCAAGCAACGGGAGAACAACAACGGGGTGAGAAGGTCCAGAGACCAGGTCACGGAGGAAGGGAGGCTGGTGGCAGTCTGACATCCATCCTGAGCTACCAGGATCCAGGATTAATACTCACCCTGTGGCAGGACCCTGTCCTACCTCCTCCAACACCAGTTCTTTGCCCCTGTGCCCCCGGCTGTGGGACATCTGGAGCAGGTGTGGGCGCAGCTCTCACCTCTGAGGCGGAGGGTTCCTACCTTTAACTTCTTGGAGTCCGTTTTCTCCGGGTGGGAGGTCGGGGCCACGGGCTGGACACTGCTCGTGGTGACTGTCCTCAGCTTCTCCAGGCCATTGCTCAGTGCTGAGGTCAGGCTGGACCTGTGCTGCTGCTTCTTCTCAGCAGAGACCTCCTGCACCGCGGCGCTGATGGGCTTCACCGGGTGGGGACTGGGGAGGACAAGGTGGGACAGTTATAACACCCTCCCGAGCTGGGGAGCGACACTGCTGCCCCTCCCTGTGGATTTTACAGGGATGGAACCCACTTGGAAACTTTGGACACACCTAAATCCTGTGGCTGTGTTGCCCAAAGCTCTCCTGCTCCGAGGAGAGCGAGGAGAAGCAGCGCCTTGGGGAGCAAGCAGCCCATGGAGCCATTTCCACCCAGAGAGGAGAACAGGAACCCCAGGACACGTGTTTGGCTGAGACACAGACCAGGCCCTGTGTCCACACCGTGCTCACTCCACACTGGGAATGCTGTGGGTCAAAACTCCCACAGCCTGCCAGGTGTTGGTGCCCATGGGAAGATCAGACCCAGGTGCAGTGTGATCAGAGGATGCCCAGAAGGGCATTTTGTTGTCCAGCAGCCCCCAAAATTAGAGTGGGAGGTCACCACTGATGCTTCAGCGATGCTCCAGCCCAAGAGTTGGGCTCCACCTGCCTGGAAGCCACCACAGAATTTGTCCCTCTCCACTGGGCCAAAAGGGAGAGTGAGAAGTCAGTTAAGAGGGAATTAACATTTTCATTTATTTTTGCCTCACTCTTCATCCAAAAGGTTTTTTTTCTGGGCTTAAACAAAGTCTGTTTGCTTTTCAGCAGGATGGAAAGAGAAGTGACCTGATTCTACCTCTCTGCAAGGAACAGGGCACCATCCCTGGGATGGAAAGATCCAAGGAAAAGGCACACCTGGGCACCATCCCCAGGATGGAAAGATCCAAGGAACAGGCACACCTGGGCACCATCTTTGGGATGGAAAGATCCAAGGAACAGGCACACCTGGGCACCATCCCTGGGATGGAAAGATCCAAGGAACAGACACACCTGGGCACCATCTTCGGGATGGAAAGATCCAAGGAACAGGCACACCTGGGCACCATCCTCAGGAGGGAAAGATCCAAGGAACAGGCACACCTGGGCACCATCCCTGGGATGGAAAGATCCAAGGAACAGACACACCTGGGCACCATCTTTGGGATGGAAAGATCTGAGGAACAGGCAAACCTGGCCACCACCCCTGGGATGGAAAGATCCAAGGAACAGGCAAACCTGGGCACCATTCCTGGGAGGGAAAGACCCAAATATCTACCCAGGAACTCTGCAAAGCCTCTGCTCTCATGGGGTGCAGCAGCCACCCTGCAAAAGGGTGACAATCCCAACTGCTGTGTGTCCAAATGGGGCTGGTATCCTCATGCCTTGTCCATGGTGGTGGGATCAGGACGTCCCAAACTGTCTCCCCATCGTGGTGATGGTCTGGAAGTTCTCTTCAATCACTGTGATGCCTCCTGCCATCCGTGTGTTAGGAGAGGACAGCACTGGCAGCCACTGAGCAGCTCCAACAAGCCAAAGGATCAGCTTCCTTAATGAGGGGAAGTGGAGGGGCAGCACTGATCTCTTCCCTCTGGTGACCAGGGAACTGAGGGAACAGCCTGAGGTGTGTCAGAGCAGGGTTAGGTAGGATCTCAGGAAAAGGTTCTTCCCCCAGAGGGTGGTTGGGCACTGGCTCCCCAGGGCAGTGGGCACAGCCCCAAGGCTGCCAGAGCTCCAGGAGGGTTTGGACAACACTCTGAGGGACAGGGTGGGATTATTGGGGTGTCTGTGCAGGGCAAGGAGTTGGACTGGATGATCCTTCTGGGTCCCCTCCAGCTCAGGATACTCTGTGATTCTATGATCTCTTGTCAGAGCTGTCCAAGCATGTGGACAGAGCCCAGGGTTCCTGGGCAGCTTGCAAGGATGAAGAGGGATCCATGGACCTCACTGGGAGCCCACTGAGTGTCAGGGCTTGGAGAAGTTGCCTCAAAAGCTCCCCACTGGGGACCAAACCCTGCACCAGCAGAGCTGTCACCACCAGGCTACAAATGGTCTGGCAGTTGTGAGGAGAACACTGGGGGAGCCACCAGGACTCCTTATGACAGCCAGACCTGAACATAAGCAGCCCCAAATGTCACCATCACCTGGTGCATCCCCATAGTCAGGGCAGAGACACCACAGGTGTCCAAACCTTGCGACCAAACTGGCATAACTCTACAGAATGAAATCCAGCCTTGGGATGCCAGTGGGATAGTTTGGATGCACTTTGAAAGCAGGGGGACATTCCCCACTGCAAGTCTGGTCACAGGCCCACAGCCAGTGGGAACAGTCATTTCTGCAGAGCTGGAAAAGGTATTTTTAAAAATAAATCACAACCCCACTCTTTCCTGCTCAGGGGGTGGTGTGTGCAGGGCTCTGCCCCCTCCATTGGTCACTCTGAGAAGGTCCAAGAGCTGGAGGTATTCCTCCCCCTGCACCTGCCCCAGGATGGTTGGCACCAGGGGAGCAGAGGCTGTTTCACACCTCGCAGCCAGGTCTGAAGTTCTGATGGATCCTCCAAGAAGCTGGACCTGCTTCCATCCGCTGGTTGATGAACGTGAACTTGAGAGAATTAATTCCTCACACTGAGTGCACCCAAGTCCAAGGTGGAGCTTAACAGGTCAGGGTGAAACCTCTCAGGGTGACAGTGGCCCAGCCCTGTCCCCCCTCTCTGAGCCAGCCTTGCTGTGTCACAGCTTCACCGACACTCCCAAGGTCACTGCTGAGCACAGTGACAAAAATCCCTCTGAAATTAAGTCTTTATCACCCCATTAAAATGCTTCTCACAGGGAACAAGACAAGAAAGGACAAATCCAAGGGAATCGATCTGCTGTGGAGCAGCACACAGCACCTGAGGGCCAGATCTCCATGGAGAAAGGGTCTCCAGGATGAAAGGGAATGACTGAACTCGGGATGAGATCTCCCAGGTCTATCCATGGATGTACCAGGCCACTCTCCAAGCTCCAATGGCTCTATAAGGACTGCTTTTAAATCACAGACATTGGCACGTGATTTAACCTGAAACCTCATTTTCAGCAGATGATGGTTGTGCTGCACCCCTGACACGAGGAAGGCACAAAGCAGCGTGTGCCAACATCACCCTGGCACCCATGATGTCCCCAGTCCTGTCACCTGCCAGCACCATGGCACACTGGAATGGTCACACACCTGAGTTCCTGAGGGATGGGTGAGGAGCTGCACAACTGCTGCACCCCTCCAAGGCAGAGGAGTCCCTAAAGGACAGTCACTGTGCCTGAGGTCCCACCTGTCCCAGGGATGTGACCAAAGTCACCTTCCCAGCAGTGAAGGCACCATCCCACCTTTCTTAAAGCAACAAGGACCTTCCACACACCTGATTGTCACAGCTCATCCTCTGAGCACCCACCTTACCCCAGTGGCCACACAAGATGACCAGCAGAGCCCTCTGGCCACTTGGGAAGGGGACATGGGACCCCATTCCCAGTTTCCAGCTCTCCTGAGGAGGACACACAACCCCAGCACAACAGACTCTCAACAATCCACACCAGGTACCAGCTCCTCCTTCACCTGATGGAACAAAAAGGACGCTTTTGTCCCAAAAAGTGTCCCTAAAGCCAAGCCTTAATGCCTGCTCTAAGGTTGAAGTCATCCCTTTTTCCTTCCACCTTTTTTCTGCCATAGCTTTTCTTGTCCATGTGCCATCCTAACAGGGGATGATTCTGGGAAAGGGAAGCATGGCCATGGGGACCTGGAAAAGGTCCCTTCCAGCTTTCCTCTCTTCACCCCATGACAATTATCACTTCTCCCCAATCTTATGAAGCACTGCAGAACCTCAAAGCTTTGCAGAGACACCTGGAAACTCTTCAAAGGCTCTTCAATCACAGCAGGAACCGGAGCAGAGAAGTTCCAGGACTTCTCAGCCGTGTGTCACGACAAAAACCAGCACTGATAGGACGACCAGCCCTCAGGTCCAAACCCATTTCCACCCCAGAAGCCAGCCAGGCCTTGGATGGATGCACAACCAAGCTTGAAGATGACCACGAGCTCGTCCTATCGACACAGAGAGTCTTGTACTTCCCTCACTGCCTCATTTTACCCTCTGGGACCACAGGACACTTCTCTTTCCATGAAACATGCCAAGGTTCAGGAGGTTTCTGTATCCCATCCCTGCAAATTTTGAACAAGGTTATCTGCTGCGGGATGAATAATTCAATTAAAAATGATTTGAGGATCTGGACTAAGCAATAAGAAAAAATATCAGCCAACAGCCCCAGCTCTTGCTCCTGAGATCATTTTGCTCCTCAAGCCAAGGAAGGATCCCATGAAGAAGGGCTGGAGCTCAGCTGAGTTTTGCTGGCCCAGCCTTCTCCCCTTTCTCTCCCCAGGGCTGTGACCAACACTGTTCTTGGGCCAGGTGGGATTTTACCATTTCAGTGCCCCCGTGAAGCTCCATTTGCCTCATGATCAGCAAGGTTGATCAAGTAAATCCCTGCTAGAGCTGAATAAATCACCATAAGAGCTTGATCCTTGGGCAGACAAGAGCCCAGGACAACCTTCTCCTGCCCGGGCAGAGCAGGGGAGGGAGTACCAGGAAAACCTGATGAACTGAAGGACACAGAGCAAGGCTCCATGCTCAAAACTCACCATCTTTACTTCATGGCTTCTACAAGCCCACAGCTGGCCTGGGATGAGGAACATCCCCTTCTTTCCACCATGGATCCCCCTTCCCATTCCCGTTATCCTCAAGGCTAAATCCCACTTGCCTCATAACCAACGGGCATCTCAGCAGGAGGGAGGGGAGAATTTTGCCCTGGTGAAACTACTCTCTTTTTTTTTTTTTTTGGCTATGGAGAGAAGAAGGTTTTTTTAGTACCTGATGGGCATTCCAAAGGAAAGGAACCAAAGCTGAATGAATGGAAAGGGAAGGGGCAGCAGCTGTGCACATGCCATGAGGGAACTCAGGAGAGCATGAACGGCTGGGAGCTCTCCAGGCAGCCATGGAGAAGGCATTTATTTTTGCAAGCACGGGGAAGGTGATGGAGCCAAAATTAGCACTGAGGGAAACGCGGGTGCAGTGGCTGAATTTCCAGCTGGGGCGGGTCGTGGATGCCTCAAACCATTTGCCCTCGTTAGGGAAAACACAGGACACCAGTGGCCATTCCGTGATCCCAGAAAGCCAAGGCTTCAAGCAGTTCAGGCTGGACCCTCTGGGACCACGGGAAGGTGAGGGAAGAGGACCTGCAGCAACACACAGGGAGCTGCCGACACCGCGCCGGGGTCCTCTTATAAGAGCAGGAAAGGAGTCGGGGCTCACCTCTCCCAGAACTAACACACCCTTCGCCTTCCCCGGAGTAGCTCACCTGGTCGTCTGCTGGAAAAGGGGCTTCTCAGCTGGCTGTGTCTCCCTGGGCAAAACCACGAGCGCTGAAGCCTGTGTGTCCCCGGGCTGCGGCAAAGGGCAGGGCTGGGCGGCTGCGCGGCTGGAGGCGGCGGGGACCCCGCGACTCGCGGGGAACACGGCAGGGGAGGGGAAACCAAACTGCTCGGGGTTAGTGGCAGCCACGAGGAAAGGGGTGGAGAAGGCCAAGGGCTGGCTGGCATGCGGGAAGGGAGGCTGCACGAGCGGGTGCCCGGCGGGGTTAGTGGGCCGGAAGCCTTGCCCGAGGGCTTCCTCCTGGAGGCTGGCGAAGCTGAAGTCGCCCTGGTCAAGCTTTTCGGGCAGCACAGCTTGAGCAGGGAGGGAGGGGTCTGGGGGTGTCTCCACAAAGGGGTTGCTTGGGGAGTTGGGGCTGAGGGCCAGAGTAAAGGGGTTTTTCGGGGATGGAGCTTCCTGCTTGTGCCTCTCCTCCGCCCCGTCTGGCTTCCAGAAATCCGCCTTCTTGAAGTCTATCCTGCTGTCTGCAGAGTGCCACGGCCCCTCGGGCTCGCTGCAGGGGGGTCTGCCCTGCTCTGCCTCCTCAGGAGGGCTGGACACTGCCCCGGGGGCACAAGGCTCAGGCCGGTGTCCCTCTTGCCCCTCACCATCATCCCATGCCGGCTGCGGCCGGGGGGGGCTCTCCCCACGCGCTAACCTTGGGCTGAGACCAGCGGGATGAGCAGCTGCCTCCTGCTCTTCCAGAGCCGTCCAGAACATTTCCGGCTGGCCCAGGTCTAGCTTGGAAGGTGGGTTTAGTCCTGAAACACTGAGTTCCTCGGGGAACGGCTCCTTTGTGGAGGCCAGCTCCCACTTGGCACTGTCTGTGGGCCCCATCTGAGGGGACAAACGGGGCTGGCTCCAGCTCTGCTCAGCACCCGACTGGCCTAATCCATCCAGGGAGAGCTTGGATGTGCAGGTCTCGAACTGCTCAGCTGCATCCGTCTCGTTCATCTCCGATGGGTCTTCCCCCAGAGAGGCATCCCCTTTGCCCAGCTCGCTGGATCTCACTGCTGAGTCCACACATTCAGCATCTTTGGAGACCAGAAACTCCCTCCCGGCTTCGGCGATGTCCACTCCCAGGGCAGGCGGGCTGGGAGATGCCGGCACAGAGGGCTCGCTGCTCACACGGCTCCTTGGCAACTCCTCATCTGCTTTTGGGCGCTCGGTGTCTTCCCCTCGCTCCTCGCTGCCTCGCTGTGGGCCACGAGCCTCCTCCTCCTCCTCCCCATCCCCTCCGACTCCAGCGGCTGCGAACCACCGGGGAGGTTTTGGGGGTGGCACCGCCGAGCCGGCCACGATCTCCTCCTGCTCGTGGGTCCCTGTCCACGGGGAGAGGATGACGTGCCTCTCACGGATGTCAGAGCTGAGCTTTACAAGGCTTTCACTGGCCTCCAGCCTCATGCTGGCCTGGAGCCGGTACACCGACGTCCGGATGTCGAACGTGTCCTCCTCATTCCCAGTGCCCTGGAGCTCCGTCCCCGGCTCGGGAGGGGCAGGGAGCGGCCGTGCTGCCACCTCCGCCAGCACCCGCGGGGGCACGGCCACCACGTTGCTGCCTGGTAGGGTTTCAGGGGTGAGCTCGGGGGGGAAGGTGCTCCTGGGCAGCACGCGGGCGGCGGCACGGGACGCGCTGTTGGCTTCGAAGGCGCCGTCGCCGAGGAAGGCGGGTCGTGGGCCGAACATGCTGTCCTGACCCACGCGCTCCTCAGCCACGCTTTGGGTGCTCTCCGAGGGCTCAGGAGCAGTTTCGGTGGCTATGGTCATCCAGCCATTTGTCCCTGCACTAGAGGATTCCTCCTCATCACTGTCCCCTCCCTCCCTGGTGCTACTTCCAGTCGTTAGTGCTGTCGAAGCCTCTTTTTCCGTGGAGTTTCCTGATGCAAACGCGGCTGTCCAAACCATGGGCGTGCTGCTCTTCCTCCTCCTCCCCATGGACCCTACAGACACGGGGCTCAGCACGTCCTCTATCACCGTGGCCTCCTGGGTTGTGCTCACCAAGTTGGCCCCCACATCTAAACTGGAGAAATTTGTCCAAGACCGAAGAGCCGCGGGTATTTCACCCCCGATTTGGGAATCGGCCTTTTCGAATCCTTGTGTGCCCTTCTCGTGGGCTGGCTTGGCTGCTCTCTCCGTTGGGCTGGCAGCATCAGCATCATCAATGAAAGCCATGCCCTCTGCTGCCAGGGAAGCAAAAAAGTTTTCCTTCTTCCCTTCTGGCTTGAGCCTGCTGGTGGCAAAGGCATCGAAGGTATCGTCCCACTCCGAGAGCGGCGGAGGGACAGCGGGTTCGGTGTCCGGAGGAGGAAGGTCTCCTTGTGATGGGGGAGTGGTTTCAGGAACGGGGACACCAATGCTTTTGGCTGGAGACTCCCTCTCTGGGTCTGTGTGCCTTAGGGAGGCAGAGGGACTGCAATCCTCAGAGGAATAAAAGCTCCCAGCGACCTCTGGTGAAGCATGCGGCCCACACGGGAAACTAGAGAAAAAGTGAGTAGGTGAAGGAGAATTTAGTACCTGGTCAGCGAGGAGGTCCTCAAAGAAGGGATTGCTCTGCAGGGAGTTGAGGAATGGGTTGGTGGGGGACAAGCATCCGGCCTGACTGTCTCCAGTAGCGGGAGGGAGGTTAGAGCTTGGCATGCGAGCGAGATGGGCAGGAAGAAACGGGGCGGGGGAGCAGGGAGGAAAATGAGAAGGAGCATCTGAGCTGGTTTCTACCTGAGGAGACACTTCCAGGCTGTGGAGGGAAGACAAAACAGTCCTCCTGGTTAATGCTGTGACAGAGCTGCGAGCACACACCACACACACCACAAACGCTTCGGTCCAAGCAATGCAATGACCAAACACATTCTCGGCTCTTGTTAGGCAGAGCAATGATTATGGAGTCAAGGCGTGGAAAGGGCATGCACGACACAAAGGAAAGGGCAGCCCTTCTCCTAGAACAGTCCTCCACGTTCCCCTCTCTGCCTCAGCAAGCCCAGGAGCCCGAGAGGTTTTTCCCACCTCCTGCAGCCCAAGGACTCGGCTCAGATTCTGGTCCCGACGGTGGTGCCCCAACCAAGGGCAGGTTGTGCAGAAGGAGCCGGGCTGGGCTCTTGGATCGGGATTGCTTGAACCAGTAAAGGCACACAGGAGTCTTTCCCAGCTTACCCCAGTCCCTCATGACTTGTTTGCCAACACTACCAGGCTGGCAGCAGACACGGAGCTCCCTCTTGCACAGGATGGGGGGCAGCACAGCTCCAGGTGGCCAAGGAACAAGAGCCAGGCAGGAAGGAGCAGGATATGACCCTGGCTCCGTTCTGGACTCTGCCCAGCCTCCCACATGCCCTTTGTCCTGTCACTTCTGGCCTCAGATCCCAAGATGCCTGGAACCCCCGCCATGGGGAACCCCAAGGAGGAGGAATGGATTCAGCACATCGTGAATTCAGACTGTCAGTCCCCTGGAGGAGGTCAGTTCTTTGCTGCCTTTTCAAGAGGGACTACACTGACCTTTCTTTGGGATTTCATTGACCTTCCTTTGGGAACAACTCCAGCAATGTGCATCACCACCCCCAAGGAAGCCTCACCAGGCTCAATGGTTTTCACATCCCAAAGTATGTGGTGTGAACACTCCACACCCCAACCGGTGCTCCAGCTGCCACTCTCCCTCCTCCTGAACCCCCATCCCTCCTCCTGAGCCCCCATCCCCTTGATTCCCCCTTGGAAGGAAGATCCCCATCCCCAGGATAGGGGCACTCAGCATCAGAACTGATCCATTGGGATTATGGCCACAAGTTTCAGAGCTCCCACTTCTGGTTTGGGAGAAACACGGACATGGATCAGCCAGCACTGGGCATATCAAAGTTTAACAAGGAATAAACAAATGAATGGCTTTGCCACCATCCACAGGGTCTGTCCAGCCCTGGGGTCACAACTTGGGATTTCCCTCCTGAGCTGCCGGAAGGGATCGCAGGAATCACCGGAAGATCAAACACAAAATCAAGCAAAAAAAAGTTGCTTGGACAAGTCTTTTCCTGTTATCGTGGATGCACAAAACACCTTGGACACGTTTTAAAGCACAAAAATGCCATCTTGAGGCAAAAGCTGACGCTGTGGGCTGGTGCAGCCGGCTGGTTTTAAAGCAGGAAGAGCGACAGCCGGCAGCGCCCCTCGGACCATGAGTGATGCCCCAACCACGTGGCCCCACTTCTCCCCACTCCTGGCAGCTTCAGAGCCCCCCTCATGCATCACCCTCGGTAAGGTGCTTATTTATGCCATCAGTGGCACCAAAATCCCCTCATCCCAGTTTTTTGGTAGAAAAAACATGACAGGAAGCGGCCGGGAGTGACAGGCTCGGCTCCAGCAGCCGCCGGACACCGTGCTGGACACCACTGAGCAGAATTAGGAATCCAGGGACACAAGAAGGCTCAAACCCCTCATTTCTACTCAAACCTGCAGCTCAGTTGTGGGCAGAGACAGCTCGTGGGTGCCCTCTCCTGCTGTCACTAAGCAGTGGTGGCCGTGCCCATCCCCGTCCCCAAACAGCCTGGCTGTGCTCCGACGTGTCTCCGTGTCCTCTCCTGCTCGGACCAGGGTGGAGAAACCACCGTGGGCAGCCCAGCTCTTCACAGGTGTGCACAGGTCCCCAGGAGAAGTGATGGGAGAAGCTGATGGACCTTCAGGCACAAACCACCCCAGAGAGACCAGGAGCCGGTCTCTGCTTGGAAGCCAACGTCTCCCGGCATTCCCAACCTGGGAATCAGCGTGTGGTTGCAGCTTTTCCCCTAATCACCCTCATGTTTAAGCTTCCCAGAAGAGAAGCACAGCTGCTCACGACCCAAGGGAGCTCACAACATACACAAGTGGGTTTTAACAGGGCAAAACACGGCAAATTTTCCTTTCCAGCTGGAAAGGGAAGGTGTCAAACTCCAAGCTGGACCACCACGATGGGGTGGTGCAATGTCAGACCCCACTGCCCTCCCTCTGCTCGTCCTGCTCCATGCTGGCACTTACTTCCATGGTTTGGTCCAGATTAAGATCCATGATTTGTGGCTCTTAGTGCTGAGTAAGAGCATCCAAGGCCCAATCCAGCTCTGCTGGGCTCCAGAGCATTAATGGCTCTAAATGGCTCCAGAGCATTAATCAGCTGCAGGCTCCTAATGAGCACTCCCTGCTAACGACCTTCAGAGCTGCCAGAAGGCTGAGTGGGTGAAGCTCCTTCCTTGGGGGGGGGTTGATGGCAGAGCAGCCCCTCACCCCAAACTGCACCTGCACAGGTGGAGGAACAGCCTCGAGGTCTCTTCAAACCCAGCCAAGATGATCCTGTCTTCATTCCCCAAGTCATCATAAAATCATGGAATGGTTGGAGTTGGAAGAGATCTTAAAGATCATCCAGTTCCAACCCCCTCCCCATGGGCAGGGACACCTTCCATGATCCCAGGTTGCTCCAACCTGGCCTTGGACACTTCCAGGGATCCAGGGGCAGCCACAGCTTCTCTGCCCAACCTGGGACAGGGCCTCTCCACCCTCACAGGGAAAAATTTCTTCCCCATATCCCACCTAACCCTGTCCTCTGGCAGTGGGAAGCCATTCCTGTCACTCCAGGCCCTTGTAAAGTCATGATGAGGCTCATGGGGTGTTGGACTTGCTGACAATGGCTAAATATATAAACACAGAACTTAAATTCACCTTTTTTTGTCAGATTCCGATTTTCCTGCTCTAAACCCCCCCTATGGAATTTTCCCTTCTGTCCCGAGTGAGCTCATAATGTCCACAAAGGGGATTTTTCCTGTCCCCCTTCCTGCTGGGACCCACCGGGGTTTGCTCAGGGGCTGCAAAAGCCCCTCTCAGCTGCAAACTCCAGGCAGAAGAATCATGGAATTCTTTAAGTTGGAAAAGCCCCTTAAGATCATCCAGTCCAACCATTCCCCCAGCACTGCCAAGGCCACCACTGCCCCATGTCCCCAAATGCCACATCCACAGGGATTTGAAACCCCTCCAGGGATGGGGACTCCACCAGTGCCCTGGGCAGCTGTGCCAATGCCTGACCACCCTTTCCATGAAGGAATTTTCCCTAATATCCAACCTAAACCTCCACTGGTGCAACTTGGGGCCGTTTCCTCAGAATCTGTGACTTTGCCCCGAGTTTTCAAATTGCACCATCACCGTTCCACCCCTTTCCTTGGCACAAACACCTCTGTTTTGGTGACCAGCCTGGCACTGGTAGAAAACCTCTCTCCCCACGAATAAACCACCCCAAAAAAGCCCCTTTTCCTGTTCTCCCTGATGCTGGAAGTGCTCAGTGAAACGAGGAGTGGAGGACGGCGGATTCCTCTAGAGGGAAACCTCCGCTTGCAGCAGCCTGGTGGAAGCTCTTTGCAGCACTGAAACGCTGACTCACCCTCCTCCTCCTCCTCCTTTTCCTTCTCCTCCTCCTCCCATTCCCAGCACAAGGCTCTGCCAGCCAAAATAAATAGCGGGTACCT
Organism: Chiroxiphia lanceolata; assembly: GCF_009829145.1. Lineage (NCBI taxonomy): Eukaryota > Metazoa > Chordata > Aves > Passeriformes > Pipridae > Chiroxiphia > Chiroxiphia lanceolata. The sequence continues at coordinate 1,812,334 of NC_045640.1, forward strand.
TTCTGCCCTCATTTATTTGTTTGGCAGCACTTCCCAGACGCGTTTTAGCCTCTCAGCAATACGGGCGGGGGGTGGAAAAAAAGGGAATAAAATATTGCTGAGCAACCCCCTGATGGAAAAAAAAAAAAAAAAAAGAAAAAAGTCTAGTGGAAACAGCTTGTTCAATGCAGGGAGATTTTTCCCTGTAGATCCCGGCCCGGATTTCAGGCTCAGGGCAGCGCCCCAGCTCCGCAGTGACAGAGCACCAGCCCCAGCCCCTCTGCAGGAGGGTGGGTGACTCTGCACCGTGCAGATAAAACAGCACATGCGCTGGAAAAGCCAGAGTTTGGGGAGGGCAGGGATAAATCCACCCATAATATGCCAAGGAGAAGAGCTGTGCTGAAGCTCCAGTGGAAAATCCCTCCTAGGAGGGCTGGGGCCAGGGATGCGCCGTGACCCTCCCGCTCACAACCTGCTTTTTGCCCCGTTTTTCCGTATTTTCAGGGGTGCTGGAGGCTCCTGCAGCAGCTTCAAAGCCTGGCAGGGATCAGGAATTTCCTCCCACCGGCAGGAGAAGGGCTGGCACAGCAGGATTGGTGCAGAAAGGGGTTGGGAAGAGATGGGTACGGCACCCCGGGACATTTTTGTGCAGGGTGTGAACCCAAGAGGGAATGAGTCAGGAAATATAAGCAAATGCTGCTTTTAAAGAGGAATTCTGGGGGTGAAAGAACTGGATTTACCCCTAATAAATAACCTACAACAATAATCTGTGCAATAACCGCTTTCCCCTTGGGCCTCACCTGTCCATCATCCTGATTAAAATGGACAAATGCTCCTTTATAAGCATTTGCTCCCAAAACCAGGGGAATAAAAAAACAATTGAAAGAAATCTGGGTAGTAGGAGCCCAGATGCAAATTTCCAACCCCAATTCCCACTTTCAGGAGTGGGGGAGTGGGGCTGTGCTTTACCTGGACAGCTACAAAGCAGATTTGTGTCATCAGGGCTGAGCTGGTGCCAGCTTTGGATCCGACTCACCATCCTGCTCCGTGTCCATCCCTGGGAAACGCGGGCTCAGCAGGAAAAAGGGAGGTAGAAGCACTTTAAGAGCCATTTCCAGGCTCCTCACACTGATCCCAGCTCCACCCCTAGGATTGATCCAAAGCAGACATTGCAGCTCTCCTGGATGCGAGACCTGGGCCAGAGATGTGATCCTGATGGCTCCCACATGGATTCATCCACTGTTATCCACGACATCCTGGGTCTCACATCATGGCCTTCATCTTCCTCTTCATCAAACTCTGCAGCTTCCCAGGTTCTGCTCTGGAATTCCCCATTAATGGTGCTCTGGAGGGGGTTGTCCCACTCGTCTGTGCTTAATCCCAACACTGTCCTGCTCCAACCACTCCAAACCTTCTCCCCATCTCCAGCATTCAGGAAATGTATTTTTTAGGAGAACATGAGAAACAGTGAGGATTTTGAGTCAATATTTGGCCTCACTGCTGGATCCAAGGGGATGGACTCTGGGAAGGGGAGCGACAGAGGAGGTGGGGGAGGGATTTTACATCTTCCCCACACGAAAGCAGCAAAGAGGGAAGAGATTTTAACCTGAAAATGGAACTAATGCAACTATTTTTACAAGACAGAGCACAGTTTCTCTCTTTTCCTACTGCCAAGGCCAAGATGGAGCCCCTTTTTTATCATGGGGATTCACAGCACAGGAAGCAGGACCTGCAGAGCTCTGATAACATTGTAGGAAAGCCTGAAAAACACTCCAACCGATTGTTTTAGCCCCAGGCTTCGCCTCAAATAAACCTGCTGAGCTTCTTCCTTACACCACAACCCTTGACCACTCAACCTTAAAAACAACAAACCCCAAACAGCCTTTTATTCAGCCTCCAAAGAGCAAACACCACCTTCCTACTGCTCCCATTCAACCCAGTATCAAAGCCCCGGGAGCTCACATGGATTAGCAAAGCCAGGGAGCTGCTCCCCTGTCAAGAACCAAGGAGAAACATGTGTAAATAAGGGCTGAAGGCTGAAAAAGGCTTCCTTCTCTCCCCAGATATGTTTGCAGCTCCGGCTCATGTGCTGATGGCTCAGCAAAACTCACCCAAAAACAGAACAAAAAAAAACCTTTTTGTGAAGCTGAAGTTCAACCCAGTCCAAAGTCAGCAGCTCCTTATTTTAGAAAGGGTGTGTTTTGCAAGAGCAAGTGTTTAAAGGCGAGCTCTGCCAAGCTGGTCTTAGCTGCAGGCAGTTTTAAACCTCAGCTGGAACCATCCTTCTAATTACAGACCTTCTTAACTAATTACAGGTTGAGGTTTTCGGCCTTGCAAAAGTGACTGATTCTGATGCTCTCACGCCACGTTCAGCTCCAGGGGAAAGTTGACCTCTCCACGGTGGGCACGAAGGTGAGGAGATGCTGCTGACAGGAGCCACAAAGCTGAATTTCCAGAATCAGGAGAGCAGGAGGGAAAAAGTCCTTTCTGCAGGTCAAAGACTTCAAACTGCTTCATTCCGAGGTTGGTTCTCTCCAGAACAAAGGTTAATCCATCTTCAGCCCTACAAGTTACACTGGTACCTGAACAGCTCCTCCAGCTGCAGATGGACATCCACAGAACCCCCACAGATCACAGAATCATGGAATGGTTTGGGTTGGAAGGGACCTTAAAGACCATCCAGTCCCACCCCTGCCATGGGCAGGGACACCTTCCACTATCCCACGTTGCTCCAACCTGGCCTTGGACACTTCCAGGGATCCAGGGGCAGCCACAGCTTCTCTGTCCAACCTGTGGCAGGGCCTCCCCACCCTCCCAGCCAGGAATTCCTTCCCAGTATCCCACCTAACCCTGCCCTCTGGCAGTGGGAAGCCACCAAGACCTAACAAACTCTTTGGCAGCTTTGAGCTGACTCAGAGTTGAGGTCCACGAGGTCCCTCCATGGGAGGAAGGAGAATAAAACCAGAGTTCTGTATAATTAGAAGAATTAATGACCTCGTAATTAATGGCCAGGAAAAATGAAGCACCAGGACAGAGACACATCATCTCCCTGGGATGATGGAAAAGCCACTTCAGCATAAAATCAGACTCAGGCACCACCTGCCACCACTTGCCACCTTGTAATGCTTCCCAAAGGTTCTCATCTATCCCACTCCCAAATCCCTGGATGCTGGGAGGGAGAAACCCCCTTCCCAGCCAGGCAGCTCCAGCGTTTCCCCATCCTCCATTAGACACTTCTCCCAACATCCACTTTAAATCCCTCCCCCCTGCTCCAGTTTAAGCTCATTATTTCCCATTTTCAATTGCAAACTGCAGCTAAAACCCACTCAGACGTTTCTAAACGCCCCAAGAAGGGGGCTCCTGGGAATTTGTTCCCTCCATCCCGCGCCGCTCCGAAGCCATTCCTATTTCTGGGAGAGAGAATCCCAGCCGGAGGAGCTGCTGTCACTGGGCTCATCCAAGTTTTTCCTTGTAAAGACAGACGGGATCCTCGGCAAAATGACTCCCAGCAAAGCTCGGCTTCGGCTGAGCTTGAAATTAAACTGTGAGAGCACTGAAGTGGATTTAAAAAAAAAAAAACATGGAGTGAAAACCCTCTGGGAAAGGAGTAACAGTGGGAATGTGTCCAGCATTTTAGGAAAGGCAGGGATTGTTAGAAACCAGCAGTTTAAGGGCACCTCTGTGATTATCTGCTGGGCTGGATGTTCCAGGAACCAAATTCCAGCTGGAATCGAGACACCCCTGCCTTGAAATCAGCTGTGTCCAAGGGGAGTGGGACAGGCACAGCTCCTGTATCAAGCTGGAACACACAGCCCTACCTGCCTCCTTCCCAGAACTTCCCAGCAGGAGGAAACCCACTGGTTTCTCACCCACTTTCCAAGGAAAAGGCTCCAGAGGGAGATGCAGAGGGCAGCTCCCATCCCGTTCCATCCCATCCTTTCCCATGGCATCCCACGCTCACAGTGCTTTGCTGGCTGGCTCAGGCAGCTTGTGGAATTCCTGCCTGGATACAGCAGGATTTTTATGGCTTGATTTTTTTTATTCTAGGACTTAAAGAGCAGGTTTATTGTCCCAAAATTAGATGGAAAAATTAAAAGAACAATCCTGAGAGGGAATAGTCTGTCCTTCCTCAATGACAGGATTCAGCATAAAGATGTCCTTTAGGCTCATCCACAAATCTGGCACTGGGATGTGGCACCAAATCCCTACCAGGGTTTCAAGTGTCCTGGGAATCATGGAATCACAGCATGGTTTGGGTTGGAAAGGACCATAAAGATCAGTTTGTTCCAACCAGGGACACCTCCCACTATCCCAGGTTGCTCCAAGCCTTGTCCAACCTGGCCTTGGACACTTCCAGGGATGGGGAATGACAGACCCATCCATAGGAATGCAGTCCAAGGATCTCCCAGTTGTCTCTCCTGCTGCTGGAGCAGCTTGAGGATGGAGCTCTCACATCCTGCCTGGTCCTTCCCATCCCTTTGTGCCAACCTTCTCTCTCCCATGACAGTTTTGGGGGGGAAAGAGCCTCGGGCCTGTGAGATGGGATATTCCTGACCCAGGGAAGCAGCTCCCGCCTGCCTCAGTTTCCCCAGCTCTGCCCGTGGAGCCTCAAGGCTTTGTGTGGGGTGAGGAGAGTAGGAATTCTGGAGGAGGAATTTCGGGAGTTGCCCCTGTCCTGAAGCCAGGCTGAGGGATGTGCTCATCCCTCTAAAAGGTTTAACCCATGTGGGAGCCTCTTTAGATGGAATAAACCACGAGTGGCCTCCTCATTAAAGGAGGCTTAGACTGAATTCAAATCCTTCTGCTGAATAAATTAGGTTAAAGTCAGCCCAGATTAGAAAACCCCTATAATGAATCAACCTTGTAGATTCAACCAGCTCTCGACTCCTGGTTATTTTTTTCTGGCTGTTTTTAACCCATTTCCTGAGGGAAAGGGAGGAAATGGGTTAAAAACAGCCAGAAAAAAAAACCTCTGGACTCCCAGCTCAGCTCCTGGGGGCTCTAGGGATGGACACAAGTGATAAATTCCTCACAGAAACAGCACAAACATCACCCTTTGTGTGCCACAAAGGCAGGGCTGAGGATTTGGGGGGGATGAATCATCACAGAAAGCAAGAAGAGTTAGAGATTCATAACTGGGAGAAGGGAAGGCTGGGTGGGATGGGAAGAGGAAAGAGCAGGGTTGGGATTAGTTACTTTGGGACTATTAATAATATCTCAAGTTATCAAAGTGACCGGACCAGACCACGTAGAAGGGGTGGGAGGTTAATAAAAATAATGTGATTACATGTCATGATATCCCACATCCCACACTGGCTTCCAGGGAAGCCTTTTTAGCTAATTAAAGGATAATGATCCTTAATTTCAAGGCCACAGAAACACCTGGTATGACCACACCCTGAGCCTCACCCTGCAGAGGGAAACCTCTCCACGAAGGGGATCCCTCCCTCCCTGAGTGGAAAACACATCCCACAAGGATAAACAGAGTTGGGCTGTGGCAGAAGCCAGGAGAGAACCCAGGAAAAACCCCCTTCCCTTTGAGACATTTAAGACCAAGGAAGCCTCTTCCCTGCTGTGGCCTTGCCCAAGCAGCGGGGCCGGCGCTCCGCCGATCCCGGGAGCGTTTGCCAGCCTCTGAAGATGGGAATTTGGGGCAGGAATTAACAGCCTGGATATCTCCACACCCCCCCTTCCACTGACCTGGGTTTCTGAGGGGAATCTTTGGGCTCCTTTGAACCAAACCAGCTGCTGCTCTTACTCCTCTCGTCTCCTGCCACCGCGGCCTGGACGGAGGGTCCCACTTTCTCCCCCTGGCCTTTGCTCCCCGCCTCGCTCCGGTTGCCCCCGTGGTGGAAGAAGCCACCTTTTGGTTTCTTCTCTTCCTTCCTCGCCTCCTCGGGCTGTTTGTCCGAGGAGAAGCCCACGGGTGCCGCGGCTTGGGTGGGCTTGTTCTCCAGGCGGCTGCTCTCCTCCATCCTGGCCCTGCCCAGGTGGTTGCTGAGGGTGACGGCCTTCGTGGAAACCTTGAGCTCTTCCTGCAGGGCTAAGCTGGGAGGAGACGGGATGAACCTCGGCTCGTCCCTCTGCTGAGGCCTCTCGAAGCCGCCGACCCCCCAGGGCGCCTCGTGGGGGTCGGGATGGAGCGGGGTGAAGCCGAACCCCTCGTCCTGCCTCCTGGGCACGGCGGGCACGGGCAGCGGGGCAGAGCCGGGCGGCACCAGCGCGGGGCTCTTCGGGGCGGGCTCGTCGCTGTAAACGTGGCTCCCGTTGATGCAGAGGGAAGAACGGGACACGGGATCGTTCTTTGGCTTCAGGCTTTGGATTGCTTTGGGCTCCAGGACGGGGCTGACCTGGGAGACGTCGTCGCTGAACGCTCTCTTGTGGGTCAGCTTGGGAGACGGCAAATAGTCTTTCACTGGGGGGGGAGATTGAGCACAAAACAGAGGTGAGGACGTGACAAGCAGCGTTATCTCCTACCTGCAAACACTAAAGAGAGCCTGGAAGTCATCCCAGCTCCCAGGCTCCACTGGATTATAATTAAATTTGGAATGCAGAGCCCGGGACACAACTAAGTGGGGATCCAGGACACACAGTATCTTCCCTGAGCACATCACCTCCCACTGCAGGACTCAGAGAGGAGACTCTGTAACATGATAAGCCCCTTGTCTGAGAGGATCTGAGAGGATCTGAGATGGATAACAAATGCAAGAAACTCCCCAGAAACTACTTAGAGGGTTTAATGCTTCTGTGTGACTTTGGAGTTTGCATGATTAGGAGATGACAAGGCCATGAGCTCTTCTCCAACCAGCCAGGTGTGACAAGCCAGGAGAATCCAATGCCTTCATCTCCCTCCCAACTGCCTTGAGGGTTGGACTTGAGGATCTTAAAGGTCTTTTCCAACCTTAACAATTCCATGATTCTACAACCTTGTGGATACTGCAGACTTTTGGGGTTAAAAATCACGGAGAACCCAGAGACAAGGACTGCCTGGATTGAGGTGACAACCAGCTGCTCTCCCCTCCTGGCTGGAGATGTTTCCTTCATAGAATCATGGAACGGTTTGGGTTGGAAAACACCTTACAGATTCTCTAGTTCTAAGCCCCTGCCACGGGAACTGGCATTAGATGGAAGGTTCATCCCAAGGATGATGGGATCAGAGCGGTGTCTCGACTCGCTCTCCAGCCACGGACACGACATGTGGGAACGTCATCCAGCAGAAACCCCCTGGCACCTCCCACCCAATCCGGGAATTGGCTGTGGCCAGCCAATTAAACCACCTAATTACATATTTCATTTTCAAGGGATGGCGAGAATTAATTCCCTACAAGGGCCTTTTTTGTTTGGAAATCGCCGCTCTCCGGGCGCCAAGAGCTCGGATTGTTTTAATCACCGGGAACTGGGCACTGCTCCGGCTTTGCCTCCAAGCCGGAGGTGGCTCGTTAGACCAGTGACCCAGTGCAGGGCAGCAGCAGCTTCCCCCAGCCCTCTCCTGGGGCCTTCCAGTGTCAGGGACCTGCTTTGAGGGGTGAGAAGAGACAGCCCTGAGGAACCCTCGTATCCCGGGAGCTCGTGGCGCTGTGGGAAGGACAGGGAGCATCGACGTGAGCCAGGCACGGAAAAGCAAAATCTTGGATGTTTCTCCCCGTTCTGCCAAGCACAAAGGAAGAAGGCAGAAGATCTCAGAAGGTTTTTGCAGGACACTGATTCTCAGCCTGGAGAAAAGGAGGCTCAGGGGGGACCTTCTGGCTCTCTGCAACTCCCTGACAGGAGGGGGGAGCTGGGGGGAGTCGGGCTCTGCTCCCAGGGAACAAGGGACAGGAGGAGAGGGAACAGCCTCAAGCTGTGCCAGGGGAGGGTCAGGTTGGATACTGAGGAAAATTTCATCATGGTTGTCCATCCCTGACAAAGCCCCGGCAGCAGTGGAGTCCCCATCTCTGCAGGGATTTAAAATCCCTGTGGATGTGGCACTTGGGGACAGGGGTCATTGGTGGCCTTGGCAGTGCTGGGGAACGGTTGGACTCGACAATCTCAGAGGGCTTTTCCAACCCAAATAACCCCACATTCCTACGATTCCATGATTAGGTCAGTAATTAGTTAACAGATTTGCAAGAAAGTCTCAACAGTCCTTTACAAAGGAAAAAAAAAGAACGGGGGGAAAAAAAAAGGGGGGGGAGGGATTATCCATGATCCTCTTACCAGAGCGCTCCATGGACAGACTGCTGTGTCTGCTCGGGGATTTGGTTACCTCAGGAACATTTGCTGCCAAGCTCAGGCTGGCAGAGGAGATGGTGCTGTCGGATCCCAGGGACGTGTTGGATTGCGTCAGGGACGACTTGCGCAGCTTGTTCTTCAGGAAAAAGCCCTTGACTTTGGCCTTCTTGCCCCCCATTTCATAGTCATCCTCCACGTCCAGGCCACCCAGGCTGCTGGGGATGATGGCAGAGGCCGACTCCAGGTCGTATTTCTTCTTGCCTGTCACCTTGTCCTTCAGCTTCCCGAAGGGTGACCGTGGTTTGTCCTTCATGGACAGGTCGAACATGCTGGCCGTGAGGTTGTTCCGTGTGAACTGGATGCTCACCAGGATCTCACCCCGCTCCTTCTCCTTCTTCCCGGCCTTGGAGTGCAGCTTGTGCCACCTGGAGCCAGAGAGGAAAGAAAAGGAAAGGTGCCTCTGTCATTTCCAAGAGTCACAAGCCAGGAAAACTCTGGAGAAGACGCTGCTGGGGTGGGAGAAGGCATCGGTGCTATCCGGCATGAGTTTCTTCATGGAAAGGGTTGTTAAACTTTGGAAGGGGCTGCCCTGGGAGGTGGTGGAGTTCCCACCCCTGGAGGTGTCCAAGGAACAACTGGACACGGCACTCAGTGCTCTGGGCTGGGTGACAAGGTGGGGATCAGTCACAGGTTAGACTCCATGATCTTGGCGGGCTTTTCCAACCTTAATGATTCCATGACTCTGTTCTAAGAGTCCCAGGTACCACCTAAAACCTGAGTCAGAGACACCCCTCAACCACCATGGCACTAAGAGCTCCATCTCCATCCCTACCCTTATCCTAAACACTGTCCTTCCACTAAATAACCTGGAAAATGCCACCTTGGTGTCAGACACCACTGTGCTTTTCCAGGGAATGCTGCTACCATTGGCCCAGTTTTTGTAGGGTCACTTGTCAGGTTGCTGGGAGCTCAGGTTGGAAAGAAAACAAAGCCAACGGTGCTTTGTGCTCCTGGCTGAAATATTCCAGAGCCGGTGACTCAACAAATCCTTCCAGGCACAGGTAGACCCGGAATGGCAAAGGCTCCCAACAACATCCATCAAAATAACTTTCTGCCAGACCTTCTGTGTCTCACCTGAAATAAATGTGCTCAGGTTTGACTCAGAGTGTCCTTGCATCAAGTGCTTCGAGGATGGTGAATCCCGGGAGTTCTTTATGGGAAGGAGAACCTTCTGTGAAGCAACTACTCAACCCAACCCTACTCAGACTACTGATTTTTGGGAAATATCTGCATTCCCACAGCTGGCTGATGGAATTTTCCTGCCTGGTGAGAGCTCCAGAAGGAGATACTGGCCATGTCCACCCGCTCAGAGGCTCCCACTGACTCCACAGCGGGATCCCAGGGATGCTTCCCGTTGTCCTGCCCCACACAAAACCTGGAATATGGACTGTGCTCCAGAGCTCTGCATGGCAGGAACATGGGAAAAGCCTCCAAACCATCCACTGCACAAGGCAAAAATAATCCCAACCTCCATTTAGGTCCCAATCCTTCCACGCGAAGGGCACGGAGCAACCTCTGGGAGAGGGGTCTTGCTTCCTGCCAGTGGGAATGAAAGGTGGGAGAGAGGACACCACAGCAAGACATGCCCAGAGCCACCTTCTAGTTCTCCATTTCCATGTTCAGATGGGGCAGCACCAAACACAGGCTGTGAGGGAACAGTTTCTTCCCAAAAATCACTGCCAACCCAGTTGTCCTTCGCTCCCTTCTCCCACAGGATGCTCCATCTTTCTGCCCCATTCCAGGCGCTGCTTCCCAGGGCAGCTGCAGCAGGATGAGCAGGTCTCCAGCACAGCCACTGCCCTGGTAGCTCTGCTCCCTCCCAAATCAAAGTATTAAAAGATGAATTTATGATTCAAATTCCCCTTAACAAGGCCCAAGGAAATCTGTAGGTTCAGGACAGACCCTGTTTCTCCACGTTGTCCTTCCTGGGTGAAAGACACAGCAATGGGAGCTGGAAGACATTTCTGGACCTGGGTTAACATTTTCCCAGAAAATAAATATCCCAATGGTGTTTTACATTCACTTGGAGAGCAAAATCACTGAGAAGAAAAAAAAAAAAAACAGGGAAGAAAAATGTGCTGGGATGGAGGTGGGTGTGACCAGGCTGAAATCACCAGGGCAAGGAGAGAAGTAGAATTGTGTTCTCCAGAAGTTTCCCTATTGCTGTCAGGGAAATTATCACATCCTGGATGAAGGGAGGAGCTGGGAAGCCTGGGAAGGCTACACCATTCCCTGGAATTGTCCAAGAACAGGTTGGATGGGGTTTGGAGCAACCTGGTCTAGTGGAAGGTGTCCCTGCCCGTGGCAGGGGTGGAACAAGGTGAACTTTAAGGTCCCTTTCAACCCAAACCATTCTATGAACGGGGCACAGAACCTGTAATTCCCTGATAAATATTCCAAGTGCACAGCTGGAAGCGCCCAGGTCCTTCACCAAGTAATTCAAAATGCAGGAAGGACAGAGCCTGGAACTTTGCTGGGAACACACACAGAATTAAATCCCCAGTGAGTGCATTCCTGTTCCCACCACTCCCTTATCCCACCCCACAGGATTCCCACTGCACAATTTTCAGTACCCAGGCTTTGAGCTTGAAAATATCCAGGCAGGCAGGAAAAACAAAATCCATGGGGGAAAAAAGCAGCATTAACCCCTTAGAGCAAAACACCAGCAGCAAAAAGACACCAGAATGGGCCGATCCACCACCAGGGAGAAGGAGCAGGTGAGTCAGGAGGACACTTCCCGTAGGATTGGAGGGGAAAAGGCTGCCTGGAACATCCAATACTGTTTAGTTGAATTCAAGAGCTGGAAGAAGTTCAAGAGGGAAGGGCTGGAGCAGCCTGGCAGCTGGGACAGGAGAGATTTGAGGGTTGAATCATTTCACAGGAAAAACAAAAAAAAAAAACCTCCTGAAAGTAGTTTTTACACCTTATGTCATCCCAGGAAAAAAAAAAAATAGGAGGAATCTGGGTGGATTAACACAAGGAAAGGCACGAGCTTTTGAGGATGATGAGAGGGAACAGCATCTCCCATCCCATCCCTTCCAACCTTGTGGGCATTAAAAGGAATTTGGGGGCTCGGCCTGAGCTGCTCCAAAAAGCATCTGTTCAAGGAAAAGCCTCTGTTTGTGCTGGCGTGGGATTAAGGAGCTATTTTTGGATCCCAAGACCTCATCCACAGTCGGCAAACAGTCAGGACTACACCTCCAACAGGCAACAGGGCTATTTTTAGGCTCAGCTCTAAGTTGGTGGCACCAGACGAGTGTTTGGGAGGATTAAGTTGTTCCACACGTTGTGTGTTCCTGGGTTTTTATGAATCAGTCCCAGTGGAAAAGGGAGGTGCAAACACTGCCTGGGCTCAGGGAGGGCTGCAAGTCCCAGCCCAGCTACAAATCAAAATTCCACAGCATTTTTTCACTATTAACCCCATCCCACAGCCCTTGGTTTCCCATATTTCTTCCCTGGCTGGGGGTTTCTGGATTGGGGCCGCCCAAGGTCACATTTTGAAGGGGGCCACAACCTCTTTTATGGAAATAGAGGATACACCTGGAAAAACAAACCAGTTCTGCCCACAAAACCCCTTTTCCAGGCTTGAAACAGCAGAAGTGGGTTATGTTAATTGGACTCTGGAAGAGGTGCTGGAGGAGCACAGGGAGAGGGAGGAAGATGTGCCAAGCACATCCAGCACCAGGGATATGGGACCACAAGGATCTGCTTCTTGGGGGTGTTTTGGAAGCCTCTCCTGAGGAAGGTGGCACCAGCTTGGATCCAGCTCCTCGTTGCCCAGGACATCCTGGATAAGACACTCATCTCCAGCCACCTGCTCCGAGGGTTCTTAGCAAGGTTTGGAGGGGGCACAGTCCAACAGTTAAAAAAATTAAATTAAAATTAGATTAACACTAGGCTAAAATTAAATTAAACTGGCTGTCTTGTCCCAGAGCCAGAGCTGGTGGTGATGGGGAGCAGGATTGCTCCTACCTAAGGAGATGTGCTTGGCCCCCCCCAGTCTGTGCTCCTTCCCTTGCTCCCTGCAGCTGGAAAGGGGCATCCCAGAAGATGAATCCAGCTGCTTCCCAGCCTGCTGGTCCTAAATCCACATCCTTCTGCTCTGTGGAGAACTGCTCCTTCCCCCCATGAGCTACTGCTGGATCATCAGTGATGCTCCTGCTGAGACACCTCAGCCCTGGACACGTGGAGAGCCAGGTGTGCTCAGGGATATCTCCAATGGGACACATCCAGGGAATTCAGCCTGGAGACACAAACCACAGGCTCAGGAAATCAGCTTTTCCTAAAAAAAAAATGTGTATTCTTCCCTCTGACACTCCCTGGATCCAGCACCTCGGTGCAGTGTTGCACCGTCCTGGAGGTGAATCCCCCCAAAACTGGGGATTCCAGGATCTGTCCTCCATGGATTCTGTGGCAGGGAAGAGGCTGGAGAGCCCCCCAGGCCCTGGGGATGGCTGAGGGGGAAGAAAACAGCAACTCACCCCATCACAGGGGGCCGGGAGAGGAAACCTCAAACAGAGAACCCCTCGGAAACGGGAAGCACCTGGAGGCCCCTGCGAGCTCCGGCGCAGCTCCTGGGAAGCCAGAGGTGCTCCAAGGGGTTTGGAAGCTGGGAACACGGATTGTGAGCATCCATGTGTGGCAGAGACCTCCCCAGCCCCCACCCCGTGGCTGTGCTCACTCATTTAGGTCACCCTGGTTAATCAGCACATCCCAACTGCCTCCAGACACTCGGAGTGAATCCCTTCCCTCCCTCCTCCCACTCATTTCCACGGAGACTCGAAGGGAGCGGCTGCCAAAAGGCAAGTTTGGGAGAAGGCACCCGGCGTCTATTTTTACATTTGCTGTTGCCAGGATCAATTGGAGGCACGGGGAGCTGCACACAAAGCACTGCTGTATCTCCAGCTTCCCAAAAAAACACGTGCTTCCCCCCCTCATCCTCCAGCAGCATCCCGGACCGGAAAGGCGGCCAGTGCTGAGCAAAGGGAAAAAACACCCTGGAGTGGAAACAGGAGCGTAGGGATGTTTGCTAAGGAGGGATGAGGACAGGATGGATTTGCTCAGGGTCAGCACCATCCTCTTCTCCTTGCTCTTTGTCCTCCCTTGGGCTACAGGTGGCAGTTTATGGGGAGCACAGGGACACCCCACTCCTTGGAACCTTCTGCTGGGTATGGAATTGCTTGGGCATGATTTTCTCCCTGTCAATGAGAATATTCCTTTGGGTTTGAGACAACCCAGCACCTCCTGGGATGGGAGGACAAGCTCCTGGGATGATCAGGACACAGAGCTAACCCCAAAACCTCCTGGGATGGGAGGACAAGCTCCTGGGATGACCAGGACATAGAGCCAACACCAGAACCTCCTGGGATGGGAGGACAAGCTGCTGGGATGACCAGGACTCTGAGCCAACCCCAGTGGAACAACAATGCTGCCCGTGATCCGAGGTTTTCCATCACCCTTCCACACCCTCCTCCTGACCAAACAACTCCCTCAGCACAAAACCAAACACAAAGCCAAGGCTTCCAGCCCATCAGCAGCTTCAGGGATCAGCATGCCAAAGCCCTGGAGTGATCCAAGCTCATTTCACTGGTTTGGGAATACCAATGGACACCGGGACGAAATTGGACGAGTAACACATTGCACACAACACAACTCTCGGAGCTGCCACAGGCACCATCCTGCTCCACTTCCAGGGAGGACATGGGTCCTTCCAAGGAGAACAACCTTTGCTCTCCCATGACTCCAGCTGGGCTCCCCAAGAGATCCCTGTCCAACTTCCAGCTCAGCTGGTCCTACCTCGCCCCACCGGAGCTGCTCAACACACTCTGGGCACGAGGGTCTCCAGTTTCACCCTCAAACTGGTCCCAGTGCTTTACCAGCACTTCCTTGGGAAATTAAGTCCCTTAGGGATGCACAGCTGGAGTGTTTCTGGAGCACTTCAACCATCAGGTGCTTCCCAAAAGCCTCCCAAAACCACTGAGCACTGTCAGGGTGGTCGAGGTTTGTCTCAAACTGAGCAGGAATTCTCCTGCCCTGCCCAACTCATCCGCCTGAACCACACTTTGGAGACAGACACATCCCAACACGGAGCCAAAGCCTCTTCCCTGATCACATCAGCCTGACATTTACTGCTGATTCATCCCTGCAACAAGGTCAGCCTGGCTGGAGATGGAGAGAAGAGCCCCAAGTCTTAAATTAAGGATTATTTGGGCTGCTACAGTGACAGAGCAGCTCTGAGCACAGAAAAGGTGATCCAGGGAAAACAAGAACGTTGGCTCCTCTTGGCACAACCCCCTCGAGAGCACAGCAAAGAAGATTTCGGTGAGCCAAGAGCTGCAGCTCACCTGCCTGGGAAGGGAAGCACAGGGGTGGAAAACAACCCAACCCCGGGGAATTTTGTGCTTTTCTTTGTCTGGCTCCGTGTTCCTTCCCCCGCCGGCAGCTTTTCCGCAGCGTCGGTTTTCGGGTCGGTTTTGGACGGCTGGTTTTGCCAGGTGAGCCCTGGGAGCTGCTAAAAGCACAGCTGGAAAAATAAACATAGGGCTGATTCCCAACCCTGCAGATGGAGCAGCTGAGGTGGGAAGTTCATCTCTCCATCCTTCCGAGAAGTGCTCGAAAACAGAACTTGTGGAAACCAAACCCCTCCTACCCCGAGCTCGTTACACAACTCGATGAAACAGCTCTGCCCTGCCCCTCTAATGGGCTCCAGCTTTGCCACAGCCAGCTCCAGAGGTGCTGCCTAAATGGAATTCCTCAGGAAGGAAGGTGTGGTGAGGGGTGGAACAGGATATAGCCCACTGGGACAACCAGGAACCCAGGGGAGAAGATCCACTGACCTACACTTACATCCACGCCCCGCTGAAAGGCTCATCCCATGGCTCATGGGCTGGGAACAGGGATAGTGTCACTCCAGTGGGACTCAGTGGTAGGGAACGGCCTGAAAACCAGGAATAACCCCAGCCCTGCTTGTGTCCAAGCTCATGGCACATCATGCATGGATCCTGCAGCACCTCAGGGCTCCATGGACAAGGTCCATCCTGGCAAGGTCCTGAGCATCCTCATTCCTGCATGGAATGCCCCACAGGACCCCCTTCTTGGCTATGGGGGAACTGGGGTGACCCACAGAGCCCCCAGAGGAGTTGTTTCCTTGTCCCTGTACTCCGAGGAGATAGAGGATGCTTCCCAACCACCCCACTGTTCCCAAATCTGTCCCTACAGCTCCTGTGCCAGCTGGCAGAGGCAAACAGGGGGATGTGATGGCACAGAGGGGGACAATTTTTGGAACAGGACAGACACCAGGGATGGAGAAGAGCTCTCAGCCACCAGGACACAACAACATGGGCAGTAACTTCATCTCAAACCACTCTGGGCTGAGAAAATCCGAGGCTTTTCCTCTCTCCAGCACAGGATGGGAAGAGGGGAGGAGGGAAGATTTAAGGAACTGTAAAATGGAGCATGGAATATTTATAAGTGGTACTTGGAGGAGTCAGTACTAGCAGGAGTCAGGAGATCACTCCAGCTGCATTTATCCACTCCAGAGCATCCAAGGTTTGTGTTTTCCCATGTTTTCCCAGCTGCCAACAAGCCAATAAACCACGTTTGGGGTCACCAAGTGAGGTGAACTTCCCGAGCACCACAAGACATGGGGACAAGGTCCCTGTGTGAGGATGGGAGAGGGTGATCCAATCACCTGCTGCACGAGATTCCAAGGTTAAAAAAAAAAAAAAGCCAAGCCCAGAGCTGACTTTGCAGGATTGCAAAGCACAAGGAGCTGCTCCACAGGTTCCCCTGGAGCACCTCGACGTGCACGGGATGGGCAGGAGAAACACGTTTTTTTGCTGCAAATCCTTTCCTATTTCCAGCTGGGAAAAGGATCACGGCGGGGTTTGTATGGAGAACTCAGTTCCCAGAGGCAAGGGGAGGCTTGGGAATGCCGGTTCTCCAAAGGGACACCAAGCCCAAGGGCTCCAAGGAGCTTAAAATACCGGCTACACCCACTCTGGCAACAGGTCACGCATGGATTGTCCATCTGTCACATCAACAGGCTCCTGGGAATGAGTCACACACACAAAAAAGGGGAGGAAAAGGAAAAATGGAATGAATTTTGAGCTCAGCAGCAGGTTAGACACTCGGATCCATGGGATGCTGCTCCAGGGATGGAGTCCCCAAACCCCTATCCCGGAAGCCAAACCCTGTGTCCCAGCCTGGGCAAGCAAATTCCCAGGGCAGGAATGTGCACACCTGTGCCAAGGGCAGGCTCCAACAAGCTCCAGGGTGGGAAGAGACCCAGCAGCGAAGGCTTAAAGGGCCATTTTCACCTGACACACCACGTGTGGAGAGGATGCCAGGTTTTTCCTGGACTCCTCTACCCCCAAGATTCCCCCCTGGGGAATCACGAGGAGCATCTCCCAAAAGCTCCTCTCCTGCTTTTGAGCCATCCCTTGGAGGGCGAGAGGGGCAGAGGGCAGAGCCCACCCTGCATTCCTGGGCACCAAAGACTGGCACTTTGCCAGTAGGGGAGGGAGGGAATCCCCTTGGAGTCTCCTGAAGCACCAGCTGAACTCAGCACAGGCAACAGCACCAGTTCCACCCCAGCATCCGGAGCTTTGTTCTGACAGGATCGAGGTGTTTTCCAAGCTGACTGAAGGTTTTTCTGCAGCTGGAGGAAACCAGGGCCCTGAAAATTAGTGTGAAACAGAGGGAAAAGCCCAAATCTGCAGCTTTTTGGGGGGTTAAGATGATGGAGGGCAACAGGCCACCAACAGACCAAACCCAACATGCCAGACTTGAGATCAAACCACTCCAATATCTTTTAAAAACCAAGAAAATCAGAGTTTAGTCAGAGCAGGACAGAGCAAGGGCCTTAAACTCCTTAAACCAGCAGTGGAAATGGGTGAAAATGGGGTTAACTGGGCAGGCAGGAGGAAAATAAAGCCCCGTGAAGCACCATGGGGGTCACAACTGGGGGGAAACACTTGCCTGGGACCAGCCAGCCACCAAGGATGTTATCCCGAGGCCTGGCTGCCCTCCCGAAGCACACAGAGCATCCTGACCTGATTTTTGCAGCACTGACCCTCTCCTCCCCCTGATTTTGACACTCCAGGGCGTTTCCTGGCTCAGAGGAGACACAACAACCCCCCCCAGAGCTGCGTTTTCAGCCCCAAAACACGGGTTTCATCACAGCTCAGGGCCTCCAGGGAGCTCCCTGCTGCTCCTGGGCCACCTCCAAGATCTTCACTGGCCCCGCTGGGCACCTGTGATGGCAGCCCCCAGGGAAAAGGGCTCCTCCTTGCCCTTGGATTAAAACTTTCCATCCCGAATCCATCACGGGGCAGCGATTTCCTCCCCCACCCCCTGCCAGGGCTCTTCCTCTCCCGGGCTTGAGGACAGACGTGCCAAGGACACAACTGCAGAGCTTTGGCCTCGGCTGGTGCCCGACTGGGAGCAGAAAGGGGGTGAAAGTCTCCCCTGGGAGATGCAGGAGGAGTCAAAGCCGCAATGGGAATGACAACAAGCATCCCAGATATCTCAGAGATGGGAATGACAACAAGCATCCCAGATATCTCAGAGATGGGAATGACAACAAGCATCCCAGATATCTCAGAGATGGGAATGACAACAAGCACCACATCCCAGAGATGGGAATGACAACAAGCACCACATCCCAGAGATGCCACAGCCCCGAAGGGCTCCACTGCTAATGAGCTCCTGCTTTTAATTTGATGAGGGAGGGAGGTGGCCACAAGCACAGCACAAGCTGACACAGGTCCAGAGGGGCTGGAGGAGGAGATTAGGGTGGATCTATCCCTGGGAAAGCACAAGGACAGCGCCAGGGAAAGCACTGGCCACAGCAAGGAGGGGATGTGATGACTCCCACCACAGAGGGGGAGGGAAAAGTGCCTGGTGAGGGGCTTAGTGAGAGAGCCCTGGCAGGGATTTGGGGATCATCCCTTGGTCTTGAGGGAGTTTGGGAGCCTCCAAAGTCCCCATACTGCTGAGCAGATGGACAGCACCCATTATTGATTTTCCAGATCAGCCCTGGAGTTGCCTCTTGATCGGCCCTTTCCTTCCTCTCAGCTGCTTCTCCCTCTCCATGCCAAGCCACAGAGCTCCAGGCAGTGCTGGGACTCACAAACTCCTTCTCCGCCGTCTCGGCCCATCTCCCTGACATCTTCCCCCCAAACTCAAGGAATTCCCTGTCTCATTTCCACTGAGCCTCAGCCCAAAAGAGCTCCATCACGGCACGGAGCAGGAAAAGCCCTGGTGGCCTCAAGGCTGGAGAAGTTCAGCACCCAGAGGGAAACTCCTTTGCTGATGGAGCGGGAGGAGATTGTCCCATTCCTGCTGCCAGGGTGGAGATGCTGCGGCTCCACACAAGCCCAGGCTCCCCCTCCACAGCTGGGGAGGAACAGGAACAAGTAAAGGGAAGTGAAGTGAAGCACGGAAGGGCTTTGGGGAACTCGGAGCTGAGCTAATTTTGCAGGGGGAACAACCTCCCAAGGCAACTTCCCTGTCGCAGAGACGCCGACGGCCACGCGCTGCCGTCGCTCCCGATCCGAGGCAGCAACCAGAGAATGACTGCAAAGCACTGCAGGAAAACACCAGAGCCAGGAATCAGGACTCCTGCCACACTTATCGCCCCCTTCAACACGAGATCCCAGTGCTGGAAAGCCCCGGATTTTGCTCCAGCAGCCCGGTGTTTGCACGGCCAGCAGACTCACGGCGTTAACCTTTCCCATTTCCGAGGGGCTGGGAGGTCTTAGGGACAGCAGGCAAATGGAAATGGTGTTTCCAAGCAGGGAGAGAGGAAGGAATGACAATTAGGGTTTTCTTCAGCCAGCCCAGGAAGCTTTGGATGCCCACTGCTCCTTCCCACCACCGCCCAGGCAGCAAAATCAAGGATATTTTGGGTCCCCACGCAGTGAGATCCGGGGTCCAACCCTGCAGGTGTTTCCAGGTACCTCCTGCCCCCCTCAGTGCTGAGACCCCACCCAAGGGATGTGACACCTTGGCCGAGGGGAAAAGGTCTCCAAGTGCCTCGGAGAGGGACCTGGGACAAGGGGTAGAGGGACAGGACACAGGGAATGGCTTCCCACTGCCAGAGGGCAGGGATAGATGGGATATTGGGAAGGAATTGTTGGCTGTGAGGGTGGGGAGGCCCTGTCCCAGGTTGGGCAGAGAAGCTGTGGCTGCCCCTGGATCCCTGGAAGTGTCCAAGGCCAGGTTGGAGCAACCTGTGATAGTGGAAGGTGTCCCTGCCCATGGCAGGGTCTGGAACAAGATGATCTTTAAGGTCCCTTCCAACCCAAACCATTCCATGACTTAATGAAAACACAGCCTGATGGGTGTCAGATGGAAACTTGTTTTTTGCTGGATGCACTTCCAGCCTCCCCAGATTCCTGCTGATGTTGTGGACATGGAGGTGACACTCCCTGTCTTGCTGCCACACCACAGGGAAAGCAGGAGGAGACCCTGTGGGGGACTCCAAGAGCATTTCCTGGATGTCAGGGAGCAGAAGCAACAGCTGCCTTGTGAGTACCCCAAAAATCCCTCTTCTTCTGGGCTGGACCCTGCTTTGGGAGGGAATCACCACCTGCCATGTTTTTTTGGCTTCCCAAAAAATGAGGCAGCACAGGGAACTGCAGGGGACCAGGTCCTGGGAGGTGAAGACCAGGAGCATCCTGCCCAGGCACAGGGTTTTTTGGATGTGGGAAGGCTCAAGTGGAAAGGGAGAAATGATGGGATCCCCAGCGCCTGCTCTGCCTGCCAAGCCCAATCCCTGGAGCTGCCGGAGCGTGGGACAAGCCTTGGGATGCCCAAAAAGGCCACGGGAGCTCTCAGGCTGCTCTTGTGCAACTCCAGGAGTTGATTTTCTTCCGGCAAAACACTGAAACCACCGAGAACTGAGCCGGACAAAGCAGCTCATCAACACCCCCGGCCACCGGCGCGTTCCCGGAGAAGAGTCCAAGTTTTGACGGAACATTTTCCACCGAGCCGAAAACAAGGATCATAATTATCCACCGGTGAAGTTTCCATGCAATAAAAAAATCGGCAGGAAAACGAGAGCAAGGTCAACACACTGACAATGGAGGCCTTTTTTAGGCAGGGTCCCATCCCAGCTGGCAGCGGGTTTGTGCCCAGGAGTGAGGGCCGGAGACGGGATCCCAAAAAGCAGCGCCTGGCACAGCCCCAACTCCCACCCCCCCCGGTTATCTCCAGGGCACAGGCCTGGGCCAGGAGGGTGGGAGCCTCTGTTTGTTTTGCTCTTTTTTCATCTGGGACTCAAAAAATTTCCTCCTAAACAAAAGTTGTTTGCAATGGGGGGCCACGCCAGACGTCAGGAGCCGGTTGGAAGCTCCGGTGGCTTCCGGACTCCCCACGATCCTTCTCCCACCTGGCTGGACGAGCTCCAGCCCTTGGGAGTCCTCTCCAAAAAAAAAAAAAAAAAAAGTGCAGCTTCTTCCACGCTGCAAAGCTGTCACCCACCCTGGGGACACCTTCCAGCTCTGGGCTTGGAGTGAGCAGAGATGCTCCTGGCACAGGGTGAGAGCTCTCCATGTTTTCCGTGCTCACTTCCATCCTCGGGGGCCAAGGGTGAGGATAAAGAGCCTTAAAAGCTCTCTGTGATCCCAAATACTGCAAGGGGAAGTAAGTTTTCCTTATGCAAGCGAAGCTGCAGGAACGGAGGGAGACAGAGAGCCAGCTGGAGAATCATGGAATGGGTTGGTTTGGAAGGGACCATGAAAATCATCCAGTTCCAACCCCCTGCCATGGGCAGGGACACCTTTCACTAGCCCAGGTTGCTCCAAGCCCTGCCCAGCCTGGCCTTGGACACTTCCAGGAATCTGGGCAACCTGTGCCAGGGCCTCACCACTCTCACAACCAGCAATTCCATCCCAATATCCCATCTATCCCTGTCCTCTGGCAGTGGGAAGCCATTCCCCCTTGTCCTGTCCCTCCATGCCTTGTCCCGAGTCCCTCTCCAGCTTTCTTGGAGCCCCTTTGGGAACTCGAAGATGCTGAAAGGTCTCCCTGGAGCCTTTTCAAAAATTCCTGGGGATCTGCCCAACCTCACAGCCCAAAGCCACCAGGACTATCCAATGCAGGATAACCAGGAGCTGTGACACGCTGTCCAGCCACGCTGGACGTTGCTCCCATGGGATTAACAGCCCCTGACGCCCTTGGAGACCTTTGAGACGAGTCCATGGGCTCAGCCTCCCGAACCCTGGGGCCCCTGCTTTGCACAGCTCCATAAACTCTTCCCACCGGGAGCGTGGCTTTCCTCGAGCTCCCAGCTCCTATCCCAGCTCCGATCCCAAAACCACAGGAAGGACGGACGGGGAGTTCTCCCACATCCCCCCCGTGCCAGAACCACTCCTCTCTCCTGCCAGGCCGTGGCTCTCTCCGGAGCCGTCCTGGTTTCAATTAGGCCCCCAAGAATCCCGATCCAGCCCCAGCACCGCCCGCTCTCCAGGCATTTTGCTAAGGAAAGCAAAATAAACGCCGGCGGGGAAACACCCAGACACCATCTCCGGGGTTAGTCACCGCTCCTCCTTCCCCACGCTCCCATTTTAGGGCAAACCGGGAATCTCCAAGGGCTGCGGAGCCGCGTTTTCTCCACGGGAAAAGTTTTTCCAGTCCCTTTTCACTCCGATCCCGCTCCCTCCGCTGCCCCGGGTAGGGGGGTGAGGGAGGTCCCTCTCCAAGCCCGCAGCTTCGGGCAGCAATCCAGCTGAATTCCCGGGATCCAGGGGGCCAGGGAGCAGGGGGGACACTCCCGGAGGCACAGCCCAGCCAGGTCCGCCCGGAACAAAGCCCCCAAAAACTTCTTCCCTAAAGGAATTTCGGCCACATTCCTGCATTTCTGTGCTTGGCAAAGGCTCGGAAACGTTATGATTGTTTTAAATCCTTCTCGGGGAAGGAGGAAGACGAGGAATTCACACACAAACAGGGATTTATGCTGGAGGCAGCACAGGGCTGGGGTGCAGATCCCCAAACTGGGAGGTGACACCGATGGCCCCACTGAGCTGGGGGGGGGGGACAAACCACGACCTGCAGCTGTGCCACGGCTTCCCAGGAGACAGATCCCTGGAAAACCCTCACGGGATGCAGAGGGACCTTGGGGCATCTCGTCCCCTGGACCCCCCTGCCCGGGGGGAGGATGGATCCTGCAGTGCCTTGTCTCCTTCCAGGGGGGATGGAGGGGCCCTGAGCCATCCCATCCTCCACCACATCCTTCCTGGAGCACACGTGATGTCCTACATCCCCCACAACGTCCTTCCTGGAGCATCCACGGGCCCTGTGACACCCCGTGTCCTGCAATGTCCTTCCTGGGTGACACACAGACCCCACCCCACCCTCTGGGACACCCTTCCCAGTGACAACCTTTCCCAGTGGATGCACAGCCCATGGATGGCAGATGACCTCTTGGAAAGGCCTTCCCTGGACCCCATCACACCCTAATCCCTGTGACACCCTCCTTAGAGTGTCCGTGGGTCCTGTGCTGCCCTTCCTCCTCCAGCACCCATCCTGGGGCACACAGGGACCCCAGGACACCCACCCTGGGGTACCCAGGGACCCCACAACGCCCATCCTGGGCCACACAGTGATCCAATGACAGCCATCCCACGGCATGCAGGGATTCCATGTGGCCACCCTGGGGCACACAGTGACCCCCTGACACCCATCCAGGCACACAGTGGCCTCCTGATGCCCATCCTGAGGTACCCAGGGACCTCAAGACGCCCGTCCTGGGGAGCACAGGGACCCCAAGACACCTGCCCAGGGCACACAAGGATCCCACGACACCCATCCTGGAGTACCCAGGAATGCCATGACACCAGCCTGGGACACACAGGGACCCCATAACACTCATTCCGGGGTACACAGGGGTTCCATGTGCCCATCCTGGCAAGCATAGGGACTCCGTGACGCCAGTGGGGTACCCAGGGACCTCATGACACACACCGTGGGGTACCCAGGGACCCCACGACACACACCCTGGGGTGCACAAGGACCCCATGACATCCATCCAGGGGTATTCAGGGGTGCCGTGACACCACCCTGGGATACACAAGGACCCCACGACACACGCCCTGGGGTGCACAAGGATCCCACGACATCCATCCAGGGATATTCAGGGGTGCCGTGACACCACCCTGGGATACACAAGGACCCCATGATGCCCACCCTGGAGCAGCCAGTGACCCCAGGACACCCACCCAGTGACCCCACCCCCCCCCCCCAGCTGTGCCCCCCCGGCCGCACTCACCGCTCGTCGGGCTCCCTCCCGCGCTGCCGGGCGGGCTCCAGGGGCACCACGGCCTGTCCCAGGAATCGGTCCATGCCCACCAGCGCCCGGTGCATCACGGTGAGCACCAGCCCGGCGCGGGGCCCGGGCTCGGGGGGCAGCTCGAAGGCACATTCCTCCCTCCACTCGGGGCTGCCGCCGCTCTTCTCGGCCACCGAGGTGCTGTACTTCTCGCGGCCCAGCTGGATCACGGTGTACGCGTCGCTGCCGCCCGCTTTGCCTTTGCCGGTGCCGCCCTTGCAGCGCAGCCCGCGGGCCCGCACCACCGTCACCTGGACGTGCGTGGGCAGCCAGGCCGGGCCGCCCTCGGCCGGCAGCGCGGTCGCCCGCAGCAGCGCCATGGCCGGGCCGGGGGGAGCCGGGGGAACGGCGGGGAACGGGCGGGGAAGAGCCGCGAAAAGCGGGCAGGGCCGCGCCGGGCCCCGCTCGGAGCCGCCGCTGCCGCAGCGAGAGCGACACCGCCCCCGCCCCGGCCCCGCCCACAACGGTCAGGCCCCGCCCACAACGGGCACTTAGCCGCGCCCCCTAATCTCTGGCCACGCCCCCACAGCACTGGCCGCGCCCCCCGCTCCCAGCGCTGACCACGCCCTCGACAGGGTTTGACCCCGCCCCAAACGGCGCTAGCCACGCCCCTGCCTCCTCCAGCTCCGCCCATGACCGCCCTTGGCCCCGCCTCCTCCCCGCCCGGTGTTAACCCCGCCCACGACCCTCTCCGGCCCCGCCCCCTTCTCGCACCCACCTCCGACGGCTCTAGACGGCGGGGGCGTGGTCATGCTTCTGGGGGCGGGGTCAGAGTTGTTGGGGGGCGGGGTCAGAGCAGGGCGGGCCACGCCCAACCCCAGGGGGGCTGTTTGGGGGTCTCACCTGTGCCCCAGGTGTGTCCACAGCCCGCGGCACCTCCGGCACAGCTTTGCCGGCCTGGCCCTGCCCGGCCTGGCTCCTGCGTGTGTGTGAGCACAGGGGTGTCCATGCATGTGCAAACACACGGGAGTGTCTGGGCACAGAAAGGAACACACACACACACACACACACACACACACACACACGTGTCCATGCACAGGTGTGTCTATGCCCAGATGTGTCTGTGCACATAAAGGAACACACACACGTGTCCATGCCCAGGTGTGTCCATGCACAAGTGTCTGTGCACATAAAGGAACACACACACACACACACGTGTCCATGCACAGGTGTGTCTATGCCCAGATGTGTCTGTGCACATAAAGGAACACACACACGTGTCCATGCCCAGGTGTGTCCATGCACAAGTGTCTGTGCACATAAAGGAACACACACACACACACATGTGTCCATGCACAGGTGTGTCCATGCCCAGGTGTGTCTGTGCAAATAAAGGACACACACACACACACACACACACACGTCCATGCCTAAGTGTGTCCATGTACAGGTGTGTCCATGCCCAGGTAAGTCCGTGCACATGAAGGAATACACACACACACACATACACACGTGTCCATGCCCACGTGTGACCATGCATATAAAGGCACGCACACACACACACACATGTCCATGCCTAAGTGTGTCCATGTCCAGGTGTGTCCATGCCCAGGTAAGTCCATGCACATGAAGGAACACACACACACACACACACACACATGTCCATGCCCAGGTGTATCCATGTCCAGATGTGTCCCAGCCCAGGTGTGTCCATATCCATGTGTGTCCGTGCACATAAAGGAACAGCCACAAACACATGTATCCATGCACAGCTGTGTCCACACCCAGCTGTGTCCATGCCCAGATGTGTCCATGCCCAGGTGATGTCACACCCTGGTGTGTCCGTGCTCAGCTGTTTCCACACCCCAGTGTGTCCATGCCCAGGTGATTCCACACCCCGGTGTGTCCATGCCCAGCTGTATCCACACCCCAGTGTGTCCATGCCCAGCAGTATCCACACCCCGGTGTGTCCATGCTCAGGTGATTCCACACCCCGGTGTGTCCATGCCCAGCTGTATCCACATCCAGGTGTATCCATGTCCAGATGTGTCCATGCCCAGGTGATTCCACACCCTGGCGTGTCTGTGCCCACACCAACACCCACCTGCACATTCCAACCTGCACGTTCTCCTCTGGCTGCTGGAGCCCCCCCAGCCCCCCCCAAACCTGGGGGCTTCGCAGATCCCCTCGTGTGCCATTCTCCCATGACCTCACACACACAGGAGCAGATTCCTGCTATCCCAACAGGATTATTCCCGACGGCATCGAGCCACACACCCCCTTTCCCCACCCCGAGCTCCACCTCATACCCACCCCGGAGCGGGGTGTGGGACACACCAACACACCCCCAGCGGCCCCAATCCTAATTAAACCCGCTGCCTGACCCCATAACTCGATCCCATTCCCTGGAGCAAGGTCAGGGCGCGGGGCCGTGCCGGGCGCCGGGCCCGGAGCGCTGATCCCGCTGTGATAAGGGATGTCCGGGGCCGTCCCGGGTCAGCTCCCGCTCTGCCCTATCGCTCCCATCTCCCTCTCCCGGCTCCCGCTCCGTGTTCCCGGAGCTCCCGGGGCCGGAGGCGCCCGTTCCGCTCGGCCGCGGGGACACGGGGACTAAGCGGTCTTTGAGGTCCCTCCCAACCGAAACCAACTCCGTGATCAGCGATTCCTGCGCCCCCTTCCCTCGCTTTTTGGGGCTCCTGACGCTGCTCGCGGGAACGAAGCCGCCGAGTGCGGGAACAGCCACGTTCTGCCCCAAAAAGCCCCCCCCCGCCGAGCGAGGGGATAAACTGTGGAAAATCCGGCGGTTTTTTCCGTCGGGATGCTCTGCCCCAGCTATATTCAAATCTCCCATTAAAATATGCTTCAGATGGGAATAAAAAAAAAACCCCTGCACTGGGAATTTCTTATCGCCCCCGAGACGAAATCAAATCCAATTATCCCTCCGGTCCGGCGCCCGTTCCCGCTCCGCCGGCCGCCCCTTATCCCTCCTCAGCATCTGCTTTTGATTTTCCCTTCTTTTGATTGTTTTTCCACATTTTTTTTTTTAATGCTCTGATTATCTCTCCTCTCGCAACATCTCCCCCTCTCCGCCACTTCCCATCCTTTACCTTCATAATTGGGATTTTTTTTTATCCATCTCCCTTCCCCTTCCCCGCCCCGCTCCCATTTATTTCTCTCTTATTTATTCGACTCTTTTATTTCTCTGACACCTCTGCATTCTGAGGCATAAAGAGGTTTTTTAATTACCCCCGAAATCAATTATTATGTTTTTTATTCCTCTCTGGAATGGAAGGGAACACGGGGATCCTTTGCACCGTCCTGGGCTGGGTGGAATTTTGCTCCAACTTTAATTTTTGGCTTGAATTTTTCCCTTCCAATTCAATATTTCCTTCAACTTTAATTTTTGCTCTAACCTTAATTTTTCTGCTTTAACCTTATTTTTTTTGCTTTAACTTTAATTTTCCCTTCAGTTTTAACATTCCCTGCCACATATTCTGTGATTCTATGATTAATTTTTGCTTTGTTTTAATATTTCCTTCACCATTCATTTTTGCTTTATTTTAATTTTTCTTTCAACTTTAATTTTTTCTTTATTTTTTTCCCTTTAATTTCTCCCTTAACTTTTTCTTCAATTTTTGCCTAACTTTAATTTTTCCTTCCTCCTCCTCCACGGCATTTCCCTCTCCCAAATCACTCTAATACTTCCCTAAATCCCATTGCAATGACATGCTGGATGTGGGATCCCATCTAAGAGAGCTCCCTTCCTGGAAAGAAGCTGGAAAATAATAGAAATGACATGATTTTGCTCTTTTTTCCTCACTTTTGGTGCAAAATGTTGCTCTCCATCCTGGTGGGACCATCAGTGCCTGGTGCTGCTCACCCTGGGAGCTTCCCAACCTGGAGCTGCCCCTCCCTAGGGATGGGAAAAGCACCTTGTTGGGGTTGCAAAGAAAGTGGATTTTCATAGGATGCTGGAGCCAGGCTTTGCTTTGGGATGGCAGCAGGATCTGGGATCATCTCCCCCAAGGCTCTTTTGCTCTTTGGATTCATTTTCTGATGGTGCCGAAATCCAGAGTGGGAGCAACTGCGCAAAGAGCCCTGGGATTGAAGGGAAGGGATGAAGGATGAGACAGAATTGGGGATTCAGCACCTCAAATGTGCTGGTGGATGAAAGGCTGGAGATGCTCCAGCCACATGTGCTGGTATCCCAAAAAATCCCAGTGCCCTGGGCTGATCCCCCAGTGTGGGCAGCAGGGCAGGGGGGGATTCTGCCCCTCTGCCCCTGTCTCAGCTGAGACCCCCCTGCAGAGCTGCTCCAGCCCTGGGAACAACAGCACAAGGACGTGGAGCTGCTGGAGAGAGTCCAGAGGAGGCCCCGGAGCTGCTGCCAGGGCTGGAGCCCCTCTGCTCTGGAGCCAGGCTGGGAGAGCTGGGGGGGTTCCCCTGGAGAAGAGAAGGCTCCAGGGAGAGCTGAGAGCCCCTGGCAGGGCCTGAAGGGGCTCCAGGAGAGCTGGAGAGGGACTGAGGACAAGGGAGGGAGGGACAGGACACAGGGAATGGTTTCCCACTGGAAAAGTGAAGATTTGGGTGGGATTTTGGGAAGGAATTGCTGTCTGTGAGGGTGGGAAGGCCCTGTCCCAGGTTGGGCAGAGAAGCTGTGGCTGCCCCTGGATCCCTGGAAGTGTCCAAGGCCAGGTTGGAGCAACTCGGGATAATGGAAGGTGCCCATGGGAACAAGATGATCCTCAAGTCCCTTCCAACCCCAACCATTCCGGAATTCTATGGAATCTCCACGCCAGCGCTTCCCATCCCAGTAAATATTCCCACCCCCCAAACACGGACACAGGGACCGGCTCTCGCAGCAACACCCAAACCTCCCCAAACCCCAATTATTTTTGGTTTTTTTGGAGGACAAGCCACAAAACGCTCCCTGAAAACATCTTTTACAGGGGATGGCGGATCCCTACCGGCGATTTCCCACTGCAAAATCCCGGCCGGCAGCGTAGGGATGCCCGGGAATGGAGGGAGGGGCTGCGAAGGGGAAAGAGGGGGGGGAGAGAGAGAGAGAGGCGGGGGCTGGAGCCGAGACAAATAAAGAGTTCAAATGGGAAACGATTAAAACTAAACTAAAGTAAAATAAATGGAAAGCGGGGGAGATAAGGCCGGGGCGCCCTCTGTGCCTATTTAACATTCATTGGATTGAATAATCAGGCCTCATTATCTCAAATTGCTGCATATTTGCCCTCAAAATGCTAATTTGAAAGTTGGCTGCGAGCGCCGGCTGCCTATTTTGACTAAAATATGATTTTGCTTTCTTGTGCGTTGTTTGTAGCTCCGGGGGCATTTCCCTGAACCGAACTGAAAGGGAAATAGGGAGAAAGAAAAAAAAAAAAAAACACACGAGGAAGGGAAAAAAAAAAAAATCTCCCGACGTTTATCAAGAGAAGGTTGGGGAGGAGAGAGGGGCCCTGCTTTGCGTAGAAATGGCATTTTTTTTAGGCCTTGCAGTAAAATTAAAGGTGTTATCAGTTGGCTTTTCAGGGATGGACAGTTTATCCTTCATCTCTCGGGAAGGGAAATAGGAAGAATAATTTGCTTTTATTCTGATTGTTTGGTGGAGGGGAGGGGCGGGGAAGGGATGGAGGCTCCTCCCTCCCCTTTCCCATCTCCTTATTCCCCCCCACCACCACCTCTTCACCCCCCCGCTCCGAGGGGGGCAAAAATCACAGCCCGGGGCTTCACCCGGCGCATCCCGCACGGAAAACGGGAAAATGTGCTCCGGGTGATCCCCTGGCGGGACTCCGAGCGTCCATCTCTTTATGTTATTACCCTTTCTAAAAGTCAATCAATAGATAATAAGGTGGGAATGAGGGGGCAGGAGTTAAACCTCCCCCCTCCCCGCCATCCAGGCCGAGGATTAGGGTTGTTGAAAGCTCCGGAATCGTTTCAATCCCGCGTTAGGGATGCCGGGATTCGCTCCCTGCTTTACCCAAATGACACATTTCTCATGCAAACCCCAACTCCGGCCCCCCCAGAGCTGTTTGCACAGCAAATTCCAATTGTGTGGGAGATTAAGGGGGCTCGGGAGGGGCGGGGGGGAGGCCGAGGAGCCTTGTTGACAAATAAGGGTGGAAATCCGGCGCCATCAATTCCACGGGCGCCTCTGGATTTGGCAATGACACTGCTTTTGACTTTCCTGCTGGGCAGATGGATGGGGGTGCTGACCCACTCCCAGGCTGTCGGGGCAGATGGTGGAGCAAAAGGGGGGAGATCCACAGGGATCCTGGTGGCCCTGGGGGTGCTGCAACCCCCTGGAGCGGATTCCGGAGGGGAACTCGGAGGATTTTGGCCCTGCTGCCCCGAAATCAGTGCATGGAGAAGGACAAACCTTCCCACCATCCCCAGAGCCCAGCCCAGCCTCCCTTGGGATGGTGGGGACACATTGTCACCCAAAGGTTCAGCCAGAGCTGGCACAGCCAGTGGTGGCACCCACACCTCTTTATCCATGGGAAAAACCTCTTGGCCCTGGGGTGTCCCATCCCACCGTCCCACCCCAGTGTGCCCCAGTGTGTCCCAGTGTGCCCCAGCCCCATTTGCCCCATTACAGATTGTCCCAGCCCAGAGTGTCCCAACCTGCTGTATCCCTTTCTGAAGTCCCACCCTGGTGTGTCCCATCCCAGTATATCCCAGCCCTGGTGTGTCCCAGCCCACTGTGATATCCTGGAGTATCCCACCCTCGTGTGTGTATCTCATCCCGGTGTCCCCCATCCCACTGTCCCAGCCTGATGTCCCCCAGACTGATGTCCCCTATCCCAGTGTCCCCCAGCCCAGTGTGCTTCATCCCACTATCCCAGCCCAATGTGTCCCATCCCACTGTCCCAGCTCCATGTCCCTCTTCTCATGACCCCAGCCTGGTGTCCCTATGCCTGGTGTCTTCCATCCTGCTGTCCCATCCCATCCCATCCCATCCCATCCCATCCCATCCCATCCCATCCCATCCCAGTGTGTCCCAACCCCATGTCCCCTTGCCCAGTGTCCCCCACCCTGTTGTCCCTCCACACCCTGTCCCCTTTCCCACTGTCCCATCCCAGTGTCTCTGTCCCTTTGTCCCAGTGTTTCCTCATCCCACCGTCCCCATCCCACTGTCCCCTCCTGCTGTCCCATCCTGCTGTCCCCATCCCAGTGTCCTCTCCAGGTGTCCCCATTCCCACTGTCCCTATCCCACTTTCCCATCCCACTGTTCCATGCCACTATCCCAATCCCACTGTCCCATTCCCACTGTCCCCTCTCGTTCTCTCTTCTCACTGCCCTCATCCCACTGTCCCTTCCTACTGTCCCCATCCCTCTGTCCCCATCCCCACTGTCCCATTCCTGCTGTCCCATTCCCGCTATCCCAATCCCACTCTCCCATCCCGCTGTCCCCATCCCAGTAACCCAATCCCACTGTCTCATCCCGCTGCCCCAATCCCACTGTTCCTATCCCGCTGTCCCAATCCCACTGTCCCATTACCACTGTCCCATCCCACTGCCCCTGTCCTGCTGTCCCTTCCCACTGTCCCATCCCAGCTATCCCAATCCCACTGTCCCATCCCACTGTCCCTATCCCATTGTCCCATCCCAATGTTCCCTTCCCACTCTCCCACCCCAATGTCCCCATCCCCGCTATCCCAATCCCACTGTCCCATCCCGTTATCCCAATCCCACTGTCCCATCCCGGTACTTCCAGGACGGAGCGCGGTCGTGCATTGCCCTCTGGCGGTCACTGCGGGAACTGTCCCACCGGGATCCCACCGGAATCCCACCGGGATCGTCCCGGGATCCCACGGGGACCCTTCCCTGGGCTGCCTCTCACCGCGATCCTCCTTGACGTGTATCCCGCTGACTGGGATATTTACCGGGATCCCGATAACTGGGATCTCTGGACACACTCATTAGGATCGACCCTAACTGGCACCCCCGGTAATTAGCAGCCCGTTAATTGGGATGGCTGGTGCTGGGAGGACCCTCTTTCCCTGGCAGCCTGCTGGCTGGAGTGGTGCCAGCTGGGATGCCGGTTAACCGGGATTCCTCCTGAATGGGATGCTTTGCCAACTGGGATCCCCACTAACCAGCACACCCTGTTAACTGGGAGCCAGCTGATCCTGGATAACTGGGATACTCACTGACTGGGATCCTCATGTGCTGGGATACTTGCTAACTGGAAAGCCCAGTAACTGGGATCCTCCCTAATTGGGATTCTCCCTAATTGGGATCCTCACCGACTGGTATCCCCCCTAATTGGGATTCTCCCTAATTGGGATCCTCACCAACTGGGATCCTCACCAGCTGGGATGCTCTTGTGTCCCTCTGGGTCAAGGGATGCTCAGCACTTCAGGTACCTTTGGGAATTGGACCCAGATGCTCCAAAACGTGGATTTTTTTACTGGAAATGGCTCCTTTGGCACCGCCAGCATCCAAAAGAGCTCGGGTAAGGAGCAGGACCAAGTGTGGGAAGGGCAGGATCTGTCCTCAGTCAGGAATCCCAGGAGCCACAGCTCCAAAAAGCCCTGAAACAGAAATAAGGAAGATTATGCAATAAAATCCCACCAGTTTTCCTTCAGGTGCCTGGAAAGGGACAAAACCTTTAGAGGTGACTTGTCCTTCCTGCCCCAGTTCCTGGAGGCATTGGCATAACCCACTTGTTTGCTGGGAGGAGACCCATCCCAGCCTGGAGGACCCATTCCAGCCCTGGGGGACCCATCCCTGTCCTGGGGGACCCATCCCAGCCTGGAGGACCCATTCCAGCCCTGGGGGACCCATCTCTGTCTTGGGAGGCCCATCCCTGTCCTGGGGACACATCCCAGCCCTGGAGACACATCCCAGCCCTGGGGGACCCATCCCAGTCCTGGGGGACCCATCCCAGTCCTGGGGGACCCATCCCAGTCCTGGGGAAACTATCCCTATCTTAGGGACCCATCCCTGTCCTGGGAGACCCATCCCAGCCCTGGGAGGACCATTCCCTGCTCCAGGGGGGGGCATCCCAGCATCCAGCTGCCCAGTTCTGCTGCAGGACACCCCCAGTTTGGGATTTGGGACACATTCCATCCCATGTCTTACAGCTACAGGTGTCATTATCCGCAGAAACTCCTCTGCTGGAGCCCTCAACTTCCCAAAGTTCCTGTGCAAGGAATTTCCCAGGTCAGTCAGTGCCAGCTTTTAAAAAAAATATGTATTTTCCCTTATTTTTTCTGCCTTTGGAGCCTCAAACAACCTGTGCCCTGTGCACGTCCGAGACCTGGAAAATTCTGCCTGGAAAAATCTCCCTGGAGCTGGGTCAGGCCTGTGGAGAGAGGAAGTGGAGCTGCATATCTTGGAATGCTTAAGGAAGGGCTTCACTCTGCATCCCAAATCCGGGTGGGGAGACCTTTAATAACTGGGGGGAAAGTGTGGATTTAGTTGGGGGGGGGGGGGGGCGGATCTGGGATTCCAACAAAACGATCCTCAGGGAATGAGGGTCAGGCCTGGATCGTCCTCAGCCACTTGATGGCAGCGGGTGCCCAAAACACTTTTCCTTTTCCCCAGTAATTTCAGCTGAATTGGTAAGAAATATCCCTTTTCCCTGGAAATTCGGGGTGTCCGTAGTCCCCCAGTGCAGGGCTGGCAATTGGATGCGAAGGGATTTTGTGGGTGAAAGGCTCCAAGGGCTGGGATGGAGGGATGGACAACGGCCAGACAGAGGGATGCAGTGGGAGAGGGGATGGACACAAAACCAGGGAGGGGCTCTGGGATCATGCCAGGGACTGTCCAGGGACAGCGGGATGATCCCGGAGGTCCCAGACAGACAATCCACACCCTGCCCAGACAGCTCTGCCGAGGGTTAATGAGCAGCTTTGTCATTAATTAGCTCAGGAGCCTGAGCCTTGGGGCCATTTTGCCTCAAAATGAGGCAGGAGCCATCCCTGGATTCACATCCCACTTCTGGATCCAGAGCTGGTGGAAGGAGGTGCCCAGTTTGTGGGCAGTGACCCCCCCAAATTCCAACCCTCCCTCCCGTGCTCCTTGTTTCCACAGCATCCCCTCCCCAAATTACCAACACCTCCCTTCCACCTCTCCAGGACAGGATTTTCCCACCTGGAAATGAAGCAAAAAGTTCCAAAGAACCACTGGGTACCAGCATTCCCATTTTGGCCCATATCATCTGGATCCCAATCCCACAGATCCCAAAGAACCACTGGGTACCAACCAGCATCCTCATTTTAGCTCCATATCACCTGGATCCCATCCCCATGGATCCCAAGGGACTGTTGGATACCATTATCCCTATTTCAGCCCTATATCACCTGGATCCCAACCCTGTGGATCTCAAAGAACCACTGGGTACCAGTGTCCCCATTTTGGCCCTACATCTCCCAGATCCTAACCCTATGGATCCCAAAAAACCACTGGATACCAACCAGTATCCCCATTTTGGCTCCATATGACCTGGATCCCAACCCTATGGATCCCAAAGAACCACTGGGTACCAGTATCCTCATTTTGGCCCAAATCACCTGGATCCCATTCCCACAGATCCCAAAGAACCACTGGGTACCAGTAGTCCCATTTTGGCTCCAAATCACCTCAATCCCAACCCCATGGATCCCAAAGAACCACTGGGTACTGATAGTCCCATTTTGGCTCCAGATCACCTCAATCCCATCCCCACGGATCCCAAAGCCCTGCTGGGTACCAGTGTCCCCATTCTGGGAGTGTATCACCTGGATATACAATCCAGTATCCCCATTTTGACCCTATATCACCTGGATCCCCACCCCATGGATCCCAAAGCACTGCTGGGTACCAGTATCCCCATTTTAGGAATCTATAACCTGGATATATCACCCAGCATCCCCATTTTGACCCTATATCACCTGGATCCCCACCCCATGGATCCCAAAGCTCTGCTGGGTACCAGTATCCCCATTTTAGGAATCTATAACCTGGATATATCACCCAGCATCCCCATTTTGACCCTATATCACCTGGATACCAACCAGTATCCTCATTTTTGCCCAAATCACCTGGATCCCAACCCCACAGATCCCAAAGAACCACTGGGCACCAGTATCCCCATTTTAGGAATCTATAACCTGGGTATATCACCCAGCATCCCCATTTTGACCCTATATCACCTGCATCCCAACTCCATGGATCCCAAGGAACCACTGGATACCAATATCACCCTTTTAGCTCCACACCACCTGGATCCCAAAGAACCGCTGGGTACCAGTGTCCCCATTTTGGCCCAAATCACCTAGATCTCAACCCCATGGATCCCAAGGAAACACTGGGTACCATTATCCCTGTTTTGGCTCCAGATGACTTGGATCCCAACCCTTTGCCTCCCACCTGGCACAGGGATGCTGGACACCCCCATTCCTGGGCCCACCCAGCTGGGTGAGGGTGCCAGGGGGGTGTTTGCTGAGCTCCAGCAAACACAGGGAGAGGAAAAAAGGGGAATAAAGAAAGGGAAAGCACCTCTTATCCAAACACAGCCGAGCCCACCAAGGGCCTCCTGCCTTTTTATCTTTCCAAGACCGTAATTAAGACTTAATAACCCCAAATCTGCCTCCCTTTCATCTCTACCCCCCCTCCCCAGGGCCTTTATTTGCCCCCCTTTGGGGGTGATGTCCCTGTGATGCTCCAGGGAATGTGGCATCACCCCGAGCACCGGTGGATTTTATGGAATTTTTGGTGCACAGACACCCCCGGGAAGCCTCCACCTGCAGATTCCAGGCTGGGATGTGCCCCAGAGCACGGAAATTGGGGTCTCCCATCCCCATCTCCACCCCCGAGGTGGCCGGGAAGCTGCAGAGCCGGGGATGCTCCTCGCGGGGGCGCAGCTCCATAATGACTTTCCCAGCTCCTCGGGGTTATTCCCAGCTCGGGAGGCTGCACGTACTGGGATTATCCATCGGGAAAGCCCAACGAGGGGGCTGCTGTGGTGCAGATGTGGCCCCGGCCCCCCGAATCCCCCATTTCCTCCCCAATAAACCCCCCCGAGCCCCAGGGGGAGTCTTTGACCGGGGCTCTCCCCCCCCCACGGCGCCGGCCCGAGGTGTGACTTTTCCCAGCTCATTAGGAAAAGCTGCGGGATTTTTAAGGATCTCAGACCCTAATGACCATCTGAATCCCATCAGCCGAGCGTGGAGAGCTGAGAGGGGGTGTAGGGAGACACCCCACCCCCCCCCACCCCCCCACCCCCCCCCGCCTCTGGCGTTGCCTCCTGGAGCATCCCTGCTCCTGTCCCTTCTCCCTGGCCTCGGGTGTTGTTGACATCCCAAAAAGCAGCTCTGCCGGGGGGGGGCCAGGATGGGGAGATGAGCTCAGGGTACCAAGGGGGTACCAAGGGGGACCCCGAGTCCCCCACTGGGAATTTGGTGGCCTCGGGGTGACACTGGCTGCCCTGTGGTGTCTCCTGGGGGTTGGATGCTCCTGCCTGAGTAATTCGGGGCCAAAGCCCCCCTGGGGGAGGATAAATGGGAGGCTCTGCCCCCAGGGCAGGGGGACATGGAGGGGACATCCCCACCAAGGGCAGGGGGACATGGAGGGGACATCCCAAACAGGGACAGGGGGACATGGAGAGGAGGATGCATTCCCTTGGATGAGGACACATCCCCTTGGAGGGGGACACATGCCCTTGGAGGGCAGGGGGACATGGAGGGGGGACATCCCAGTTGAGGGCAGGGGGACATCCCCATCGAGAGCAAGGGGACACAGGGGAGGGGACATTGCCATCAGGAGGTCGGGGACATGGCAGGGGACATCCCCATCGAGGGCAGGGGGACATGATGGGGGGACATCCCCACCGAGGGCAGGGAACACGGCACGGGGACATCCCCATGGAGGGCAGAGGGACAGGGAGGGGACACGGAAGGGGCTCGGGCCCCGCCCCGTCCCCTCCGCCCCCGCGGTGCCCCCGGGCCCTATAAAGGCGGGCGGGCAGCGCTGCCCCGGGTGGTCCCGCGATGCCGACCCCGACCCCCAGCCCGGCGACCCCCGGCCGCTCCTTCACCATCGCCGCGCTCCTGGGACCCTCGGGACCCTCGCCTCGGCCCGGGCCCCCCCCGCCGCCGCTCTGGGGGTCCCCCCCGGCTCCCGCCCCGCTCCTGCCGCCGCTCTGCACCGAGTGCTGCGGGGGAACCCCCGCATGGGCCGCCCGGCTCGGGGCTACAGGTACCGACACCCCCCCAAACCCCGCACAGGGACCCCCCTCTGCTGCTCCCCGGGGGGGACATCCCCAGTGGGGACCTCCTTCCTGCTCCCCAAAGGGGGATCCCTTCTCCCACGAGGAACCAGATCCACCTCTCCTGGGGGACACCCCTAAATGGGAACCTCCTTCCTGCTCCCCAGAGGGGGACCCCTTCTTCCAAGGGGATCCACATGTACCTCTCCCAGGGGACACCCCTAAATGAAGATCTCCTTCCTGCTTCCCAAGCAGGGACCCCCTCTCCCAGAGGGACTCACATCCACCTCCCCCACAGGATACCCTGAATGGGGACCTCCTTCCTGCTCCCCAAAGGGGGATCCCTTCTCCCAGAGGGATCCACATCCACCTCTCCTAAGGGACACCCCTAAATGGGAACCTCCTTCCTGCTTCCCAAGCAGGGACCCCCTCTCCCAGAGGGACCCACATCCACCTCCCCCACAGAATACCCCCAACGGGGACCTCCTTCCTGCTCCCCAAAGGGGGACTCCTTCTCCCAGGGGGGACATCTCCAAACTGAGACTTCCTTCCTGCTTCCCAAAGGGAGATCCCTTCTCCCACGGGGAACCAGATTCACCTCTCCGGGGAAAATCCCTAATGGGAACTTCCTTCTTATTCCCCAAAAGGGGACCCCCTTCTCCTAGGGGGACATCCCCAAATGGGGACCTCCTTCCTGCTTCCCAACCAGGGACCCCCTCTCCCAGAGGGACTCACATCCACCTCCCCCACAGGATACCCTGAATGAAGACCTCCTTCCTACTCCCCAAAGGGGGACTCCTTCTCCCAGGGGGGACATCCCCAAACTGAGACTTCCTTCCTGCTCCCCAAAGGTGGACCCCTTCTTCCAAGGGGATTCACATCCACCTCTCCCAGGGGACACCCCTAATGGGAAATTCCTTTCTGCTCCCCAAGGGGGAATCCCTTCTCCCCTGGGGAACCAGATTCACCTCTCCTAAGGGACACCCCTAATGGGAACTTCCTTCTTACTCCCCAAAGGGGGACCCCCTTCTCCCAGGGGGACATCCCCAAATGGAGACCTCCTTCCTGCTCCCCTAAGGGGGATCCCCTCTCTCAGGGGACCCAAATCCACCTTTCCCAAGGGGCACCTCTAAATGGGGACCTCTTTCCTTCTCCCCAAAAGGGGATTTCTTTCCCAGGGGGACCTGCTCTGTCCCAGGGGGACATCCACCTCTCCTGAGGGACACTCCTAAATGAAGATCTCCTTCCTGCTTCCCAAGCAGGGACCCCCTCTCCCAGAGGGACCCACATCCACCTCCCCCACAGGGTACCCCAAATGGGGATCTCCTTTCACCTCTCCAAAGGGAAGATGCCCTGAAATGGGAATTCTTCCAGGAGAATTCCATGCCCGATTCTCTTGGGACACCCTGAAAGGGGACATCTCCAAGTGGGGGAGCTCCTTCCACCTCCTCATGGGGACTACCTCCAGAGGGAATATGTCCCAGAAGGACGTGTATCCACCTCTCCAAGGAGATCCTCAAAAAATGAGGGACCCTCTCCCACCTCTTCATGGGGACTCCCTCCAAAGGGATTCTCTCCAACAGGGACCTGTATCCACCTTTCTAGGGAGATCCTCATCAAATGGGGGACCCTCTCCCACCTCTTCACATAGGGAACCCCCTCCAAAAACAACCTCTTTAAAGGGGACACCTCCAAGTGGGAAGATCCCTTCTGCCTCTCCAGGAAATGACCTCCCAGGGAGGGACCCCACCGTAGATGGGACCTCTCCAAGGGCTCCCCTGCATCCTGACCTCCCTCTCTCTGTCATCTCCAGGCTTCCTGATCTCCAGGTGCTGCTTCCCCATCTTCAAAGCAAAGCCTGGCAAAGCCAAGAGGGTCAGGACCATCTTCACCAGCGACCAGCTGGCCCGGCTGGAGAAGGAATTCTCACGGCAGCAGTACCTGGTGGGCACAGAGAGGGGCCTGCTGGCCTCCTCCCTGCACCTCACCGAGGAGCAGGTAACCCCCCCACCCTCCAGCTCTGCCCAGGAGGCTCCCAAACCTCTGTGCCAACGGGTGGGACCCGGGATGTGTCCCTCAGACTGAAGCAGGAGCCTTGTGTGGGGTGGTGGTTGCAGAGAGTTTGGATTAAAAATGTGGAGGATGCCTGGTGGGGAAACCGAGGCACAAAGGGTTGTCCAAGAGCCACGAATTTGTGTCCCTCTTAAGTTTGGACCTTCTTCACCAGTGGCAGGTCCAGCTCCTGGGGTGCAGGGGGCAGTTCTCCATCTTGCTGGGGATGGAGTGGGCACTGCCTGAGCCTGGGGGTTCAGCAGACCAGGACTTCATGGTCCATGGAGAAACCAAGTTTGAAAGCCCTTCCTAAAGTGGGAGGGAAGTGGTGGAATCACCATCCCTGGAAGTGTTCAAAAACCATGTGGATGTGGCACTTGGGGATATGGTTCAGGGGTGATGGGTTAGTGGTTGGACTTGGTGGTCTTTGAGGTCCTTTCCAAACTTAATGATTCCATGATTCTGTGATTCCAAGGTGAAAGTCTGGTTCCAAAACCGCAGGATCAAGTGGAGGAAACAAAGCCTGGAGCAGCAGCAAGCCAAGCTGGCCAAAATGGGTTTGGCCACCCCACAGGGGAGCCCTGACTCTCAGAGCCACCATGGAGAGGAGGACAAGGACTTCCCAGCAGAGTCAGAGGATGGACAGGAGGACATGGGGACAGGACCTGCACAGACTGGGACAAAGAGCTGCTGAGTGGCCCCACGGGGCCCTTTCTCCATGTGTATTATATGACTGTACCATAGCTGGCCATATCTAATATATACAGGACATAGACAGGGCACCCCTTGGGCTGGGGGGGGTGGAAATAAATTATTTATGCAATTTGTGGGCTCATCTTGGGCATTTTTGGGCAGGAGGGAGAATACACACACCCACAGTGGCAGCAAGTGTTCGGTGAGGGCTTGTTTATGGGAGAAAGATTTGGGGGAGTGGGGGTCACCTGCACACCCCCACCCACAGGTTATCCCAAAGGTGCTGGGAGCTGGGATATCTCAGAGATCAGGACCTTCCCAGAGCCCCCAGGTCCTTGTAGAGGGTCTTCCTCTCATGGTCCAT
Source organism: Chiroxiphia lanceolata (assembly GCF_009829145.1). Classification (NCBI taxonomy): domain Eukaryota; kingdom Metazoa; phylum Chordata; class Aves; order Passeriformes; family Pipridae; genus Chiroxiphia; species Chiroxiphia lanceolata. Next base: position 1,852,168 of record NC_045640.1, read on the forward strand.
CCATCTCCCTGCCAGTGGCATCTTCACCATAACCAGCTCTACCCACAGCTCACATGTCCCACCCAGCACTGGCATCCCTCTCTCTCCAGGGATTTTGGAGCCAGGACAACGGGGAAAACACACCTGGAGAGCAGAGCTGGTGGGAGCTTTGTGAATTGGGCACCCAAGGTGACATCTCAGCTGGGCAAGGATTAGCCAGGGTTCGATTTTAATTGCTTGGCCCTGATTAGGCAGAGGTAGAGGTTTCTAATCCAGCAGTTTTGGGATGGACACTGGGCTGGGGATGAGCCAAAATTGGGATCTGTGGGGAGCTGCTTGAAGGATGAAAAGTAAGAGAGCACCAAGGGCCTGGGATCTGCTGGATGAAAGCAGCAATGGGGACAGCAATGGGGACATCTGGGTGCTCAGCTGGGCAGCACCAGCTCCTGGAAGTGGATTTGCTCCATGTCTGTGCCAGGTTTAGAGCTGGAGCAAGAAGGGATCCAGGTGGAGGGTTTATTTAGGCAGGTGTGAAAGCTGGAGCAAGAAGAGGGGGGGGACCTTGCAAGGAAAGGAAGGAAAATTAGGGAAGAGGACGGTGCAAAGAGAAGGGATTAGTGTAAGGAGAAGGAGATGATGCCAGGAGAGAGGGTAATGCCAGGAGAGGGAGAGGGTTCAAGGAGAAGGGGACAATTTAAGAATAGACAGTGCAGAGAGAGAGGGACAGTGCAGGGAGAAAAGGGATGTGCAAGGAAAGGGGATGAGGCAGAGAGTGGGACAGTGCAAAGAGGAGATGATGCTGGGAGAGGGGGCAATGTCAGGAGAAGGGGATAATGCATGGAGAGGGGGAATGATGCCAGGAGAAGGGGATGTGGCAAAGAGAAGGGGACAATATAAGATGGGACAGGACAAGGAAAGGGAACAGTGCAAGAAGAGGGGGAGGATGCAAGAAGAAGACGGTGCAAGGAAAAGGGGGATGTGCAAGGAAAGGGGATAAAGCAGAGAGGGAGGACAGTGCAAAGAGAAAAAGATGATGTCAGGAGAGGAAGCAATGTCTGGAGAAGGGATAATGCATGGAGAGGGGGAATGATGCCAGGAGATGGGATCAGTACAAGATGGGACAATACAAGGAAAGGGGACAGTGCAAGAGGAAGGGAAGGATGCAAGGAGGAGACAGTGCAAGGAGAAGGGGCTGGTGGCAGGAGGGCGATAAAATAAAAAGAGCAGGATGCAAGAAGAGGACAGTGCAAGGAGAAGGGGGATGTGCAAGGAAAGGGGATAAAGCAGAGAGGGAGGACAGTGCAAAGAGATGATGATGATGTCAGGAGAGGGAGCAACGTCAGGAGAAGGGGATGGTGCATGGAAGGGGGAATGATGCCAGGAGAAATGGAGAAGGGGACGTGGTAAGGAGAAGGGGACAAGATAAGATGGAACAGTGCAAGGAAAGGGGACAGTGCAAGAGGAGGGGGAGGATACAAGAAGGGGACAGTGCAAGAAGAAGGGGCTGGTGGCAGGAGGGCGATAAAATAAAAAAAGCAGGGTGCAAGAAGAGGACAGTGCAAGGACAAGGGGCTGGGGAGAGCGGGGTGATCCAAGGAAAAGGGGAGGATGCAAGAAGGGGACAGTGCAAGGAGAGGGGGACAGTGCGAGGAGAAGGGGCTGGTGCCAGGAGAAGGGGCCGATGCGACGGAAGCTGCCCTTTGTCCCGGCCGTTTCAGAGCCGGGATTAGCCGGCACATCTCAAAGAGCCCAAACTGTGCTAATGTCTTCACATGTCTGCCGGGAGCCCGCGCTGCGCCGGCGGGTTTAACCCGCTAATCTCCCGTGCCGGTGGGTTTATTGCAATCAGCCCCGAGACAACGGGGCTTACGGGGGTGTTTTAATATCGCCCGGCCGGGGGCCGAGCTGATTGCGGGAGTTAAGTTGTTCTCAGGACACCTTTAATCCCCTGGGAGCTGGCAGCGCTCAGCCTCCGGCAGGATTGGGCTCCTCCTGGGCAGCCACGGGGGATCCATTCCCGCTCCAGGGGATGCTCCCGCAGGATCTGCCCAGCCCGGACCCCTCCGCGGGGGGTGTCCGACCGGGGGCAATGGTTTAATTAAAACTGCCGGGCTTGACTGAGGTTTTTTAAATTTACTTTTATATGAGATGGATTAAAGCATCTGGCACCTTGGGGTTTGACCAGGAGGTTTTTCTCGTGGGGGGTGATAATCCTTGATGGGGTGGCCGGTCCTTGGGGGCTCAGGATGGCTGTGTTCCCTCGGGACAGCTGGGTGCTGGGGAAGGACAGCCCTTGTCCTCCTCTCCCTCAGCGATTAACCTGTTTGCAGGTTCCTCAGGGTGGGGAAGGGACTTTGTCTCTGTGGGACAAAGCAGGGATTACTGGAAGAGCCAAACCCCCAGAGCTGACCCTGGTCGTGGGGATGGAGTTGATGGTTTGCAGAAAAGCTGGATTCATCCCGGTCATTTGATGCCCTGCCAAGCCTCTGCCAGCCCAGACATCCTGGAAATGGGATAGAAATGCAGTTTCCTTCCCACTCCCTCCCCAGTTTGGGGAAGAGGAGGTCTTGCAGCTCAGCCCAGCTCCTGGCAGATCAGCTGGGGTACATGGATTGGGATCAAACCCAGCACCGTGGAAAATATGGGAGAGAGATGTTTGGAAAGGTTTTGGGCTGGATCAACCCACCTGGGACAGAGCCTTGGCTCTTCTCACCCCCCAGGAAAATCTGTGTGTAAAAGAATAAGAATAAAGGAGAAGAATAAAGGATAAGAGCTGAGTGTCTTTACCCAGCCCCCTCCTCCCACCCCAAAGACCCTGCTAGTCTTTCCTAATCCATGACTTTCTGCAAGACTGCAGTTTTTCACCTGTCTGCAAAACCCGGGATGGCTTTCAGTGACAGATAATTAAAAGGAAGTGAGAATTAAGCAGCTTTATTAAGAGGATAAAGGTTATCTGCCAAAGATGCAGCGCTGAGCCCTTCCCGGCAAATCTCCTCCCCGCTCCATAGATAAGGAGGAGTCTCCTAGGACAGGTAGGATGTGGGATGGGTGTGTGGGTGTTTTCCCAGAGGAATAGCCTGCAATGGGGATAAAATGGATGGGTGGAGGGTTGGGGATGAATGCAGGGAGCTGGTGAAGAGGTGCAAATGGGTGTCTGGCTAAATGGGATGGGATATGGCTGGAGAGATAGGAGAAGGGATAACCAGGTGGAGCTGTAGCCTGAAGGCCCTTCGGGTCTTCCTCCCTGCTCTCCTTCCTGCCAGGATTATTCCTGCTGAGCACATGGCGACGGATTTGTTTGCAGGACGGGGCATTTGGATGCAGGACCCCTCCAGCCCCTCAGTGGCCGTGATGCAGCCGCTTTCCCAGGCACCTTCCCGGAGCCGGGAGCCCCATCCCCTCGGCTGATTGCCCTGTTTTGAGGGGGGTTGCTAAATGGGATTACCATGTGGAAGGGCCGGGATGTCGGGAGGGACAACGCGCCGCTGGCAGAGGTTCAAGGCAAAGCCGGGACACGGGATGCCGGGGGTCGTTCCCGTGCATGTTTCCAGGCTCCGTCCCCTCGTGTAATCTTGTTAAATGGTCAGGGAGCATTTCCCCTGCTTCTCCCTCCCCTTTAATTCCCGATTGAAACATCAAATAAGTTTCCCGAGGCTGCTTTGACTGGTTTCGGTGGAAATGAAATAATAAATAAAAAAAGAAAGACTTCACTGGCAATGGGAGGAAATGCCACCACATCCCATATTTTGCAGGGTTTCTGGGATGATTTTGCCCCAGGTTGCCTCGGGCACAGAGCAAAGGCATCAAATTTTTACACTAAACTCTCTTCTGGATCCGTGAAAATAAGGATGGAATGGGGTGACCTGCCTGGAAATGCAGCAGGAAAACTGAGAGACTAAGGACACCCCTCTTATGGGGTGAGCATTGCAGTGGCCAAAATCTCCGGGTTTAAAAATCATGGATCTAAACCAGTTTCGGCGAAATGAGCTGTTACAAAAAAGAGGGGGGGAAAAAGATGAAATTCGCACCATGTCCCTCTTTGCAAATGGTCCGTGGCACAAAATCCCTTGTCCCTGTGTCATGCCAATATGGACAGGCTGGGATTTCGCTGGAGATGCGGCTCTGGCATCACTCTCTGAACGGTGTGATTTTATTTTAGGAGTTGATTAAATCATTAACTCGAGCAATACAGGGATGCTGATGGGAGGTGTGGGATCGGCAGTCAGATAAAGCGCTTCCCGGCTCCACCAAAACCTCCTCCCGGGATTTATTTAGGCTGCGAACCCTCCCGTGCCTCAGTTTCCCCGGCCGCAGGAGCTGGGTGAGGAAATCCTCGGCCGCACGTGGTGCTGAGCAGGTCTGATCCCGCTCCCACCCTGCACCCCCGCGGAGATTCGAGCCGGATCCAACCCCTTGGATCTGCCCCATCCTGCCCCCACTCCATCTCTATTGATTTAATAAGATGGAGGGGAATTAACGGGGCCGGAGCATTGGGATAATGAAAGATGAACAAAGGGGCAGCGCTAGCAAAGATGCTGCCAGCTTTTAATGATGAGGCCGGGCAGATCCCCCGCCAGTTGTCCCTTTGGAGTGGCGATTAAGAACATACTGTTATTGTTAAGGCCGAGAGATAAATCCCTGCACCGTTTCTGATGTGATCAGCCAGGGCTTCTCCCTGCAATTTGTGATCCTATTGTGGACAGTGTTTGCCCTGGGCAAGGAGAGTCTGGGAACCACTTATGAACCATCCTTTGGTCATTAGTCTCCTCATTAGGGGAGAACAATGTGGGAGAAAAAAGATAATTGAAGGGAGCAGCGAGCTGATGGTGCACTTAGGCCCGGCCCAGCGCTGCCTCAATGCTTAGTTTGTTTATAATTCCCAATTAATTTTTTTTTTTTTTAAATGCGTGGGTTTGGGATGCTCTTAATATCTGGAATTGCAACCTCTGCGAGCAGGGTCTTCGAGTCTGTCCATGAGGGGAAAGCCACGGAGCATCCATCCTCTGAGAGCTTGGGTTTTGGTTGATTTTGTGGGGGTCACCCAGACTTTGCTGCCAGCTCGTTGTAGGCCCACGGAATCATGGAATTATAGGGCTGGGAGGGACTTTGGAAGGTCGTTTAGTCCAATCACAACATGGGGTCCACTCATGGGCTCAACCCACGCTGTATTTGGACCCTGGGCAGGTGGATGAGCCCCCCGGGAGCCGGGAAGGGTGAGGGTGGTGGGATGCAGCAGGTCCCGCTCCCTCATTTCACATCTGGCTGAGACACGAGGCCAGATGTGACACCGGGGAGCGGGACACCGAGGAACGACCCCGCTTGGATCAGGGATATCTCCCCATCGAAAGGCTGGGGCAGAATCCAGGTCCTGCTGAGCCTCATTCCAGCGTGAATTCCTTCATTGGGATCCTGCCTGGACATGCCGAGCCTGGGCGATAAATCAGCCCGGGCCGCCCGAAGGTCTCCGTGCCCTGGGGGGGAGGAGGAGGAGGAAAAGCCTCCTCAGGATGCTCGATATTATCAAGTGCTAATGAGACCTGGATGGGGCTGAGGTGCTTTGCAGGCCATTATCCCAAATTAACCTGACAATGAAGCCCGGGAGCGGTGTCTGAAGGGCGGCCGGGGTGTGTATTGACTGTCTGGAACAGGGAGAGAGGAGGAGGAGGACGTGCCCTGCCTCCTCCCTGTAGCACAAACCAAGGGTCTCGTGTTTTCCAGGGGTAGTTTTCCATTGCATGAACACAGAAATATGGAACGGTTTGGGTTGGAAGGGACCTTAATGGTTATCCAGTTCCACCCCCTGCCATGGCCAGGGACACCTTCTGCTATCCCGGGTTGCTCCAAGCCCTGTCCAGCCTGGCCTTGGACATGTTGGATCAGCTCCTGGAGAGGTTTGACAAGCAGGAGACAAAATGAGGTGACAGGGGTGGAGAGAATGGGGACGGTCTCCTCTGCAGGCCAGCATTTGGGATAACATCCTTCTAGGAAATTCCTATGTTTCCAAGTTCTTTTGTTCATCTTCTACTGACACTGGGCTCTCGCAGGGGGCCGTTTGAGGGTGGCCTTGCTCTTGTCACCTGCAGCCAGGGCTCCCCTTGCTCTACAACACCCTCAGAGTGCAGGGTGGTGCCATCCCTCCTGTCCTCATCCCAGTTTGGGGCTGTCAGTGGGACCCTGCGAGGTGCCAAGGATCCAGAAGGCAACTTGGATCCCCCAGCAGACAGGACAGACAGGGTTTTCCAAGAAAAATGGACACCAGCACCATGTTCTGGAGCTCCCAGAAGCCCCTTGAGACCTGGCTGAAGGTGGGATAGCCAAGGCAGGGTGGCACCTTGGCACCCACTTCCAGGTGTTCCCGGTGCAAAGGGAACCCACAGTAATTATTGGTAGCCAAAAAAATTTCTCTTTTCCAGGAATATGAACGTGTATCCATCATCCTCCTTGGACAAACCCCACGCTCCTCTTTTCGCTGATGAATCCCCATTCCCCTCTCCCTGGAGGATTCGGTGGGATCCAGCTTGGAAAGGGGTAAATCAGCAGCTGGAGGAGCCACACGATTCGAGGACAATCCTAATTGCCTATTACTGGTTTATGGATTATTATTTATTACTACGGATTATTATTTATTATCACTATGATTATTTATTATTGCTATGGATTATCACAGCAGAAACGGTTTTGAAAATACGAGACAACGCTAAAAGCTGAATTTGGTGTTCAGAATCCCATTTTTAAGCGAATTTTTATTGTTTTAAGAATAAAAGACACGAGCTCGTGATTTCAACCTCCTCGGCTTGGCTTGTTATCCTAATGACAGCCAGCACACGCCTGTCTAATCACCTCCAGGAGCCCCTGGATCCATCTTCTCCCGGATAGGATGCTCCCGGATCCAGGGGGACTCACCCCGCGGGATTAGAGATGCACCAAATCCCCGTCACGTTTTCGCGTGTGCTCGCTGCGGGTTTTTTTTGGGGGGGGAAGTTTCCGCCCCCGCTGGGCCGGTTTTGCGGCTGGAAGAAGGGATGGAAATGGAGCCGGGCTCTCCCCGGCGACCGAGAGGCGAGGTGCGAAATTTCTCATGGGCGAACAAGGGAGAGCCGCGGGGTGCCCAGAGAAGGGGGGGACAGAAAAGATGAAGGGGGCAGCGACGAGGAGGAGGGAAAGAAGCAGCCAGGGAGGAACAAAAATCCCTAAAGCACCAACCTGGCTTGAAGAGCGGCGCGTTTTCTATGGGGGGATTGTAAAATGCGCTCTCTCTTTCCCCTTGGCAGGGGGGAAAAGGGCCCCCCCCCCCTCTATCTGATAGTCATTAGCATCAATTAGCCCCGTTTGAAGTGGGCAACATCTTTGTCTCTTCGCGAAAAAAAGAAATAAAAAAACCTTTCAGGGAGCCCATAATAACATCTGGAGCGAGGGGAGGCTGAACTCAAGTTCCCCACTTTCATCTCTTGTCGAGGGACTTGGAATGTTAATGCAGCCTCATTCTTTAATGGAGTTATCAGGAAATGCTTTTCACCTCCTTCCCTTTGCTCAGGGGGGATGTTTACAAAGGGCTGGGGGCTTTTTTGGGGGGGCTTTTTTGGTTGTTGTTTTGTTGTTGGGATTTTTTATTTATTTTTTTTTTTACCCCTTCCCTAAGAAACTCCCCCCCCCCGCCCGCCACCTTCCCCTTTTATTTTCTACGCGCTCGAAAACCAAAACTGGAATAACATAAAATTAAGAGAATATAGTGAATTTAAAAAAAAATGGAATAATTAAAATAAAATAACCGCTTAAAAAAGAAGAAAAAAAAAAGGATCAGATCCCATCCTTTCATCTCTTTCATCTCTCCACCTCGGAGGGGCTGCTGTGGGTGGTGGTGAGGGGTGTCTGCTACTGGGTGCTACATTTCCCAAGTCATTACCAGCGAGTGAAAATTTCCAGCTTTCCGACCAAAATGCATTAGCTGAGCACACAGTACTAATGGGAAACAGGACGCGTCATTAGGCAGCGGATTTGGCCGAGCGGGAGGAGAAGGCGAAAGGGAAAAGTCGTGGTTCTGTTCCTTGTGCATCCCAGCAGCTCCTCATCTGTCCATCCATCCTGGATCATCCCCCCACAGCTCTCCCACGCCGACAGCCTGAACGTGGATCTGCTCCTTTAATCACTGGAGCAGCTCCGACATCACTTCTCCCGGGAATCACAGTCGCTGCTTATCATAATTTATTTAACAACCTTTTAATAAAACAACCCAAACCCCTCGTCTAATGACACCCATATTCAATCCCACGCTCCCCCCGTGCCAGCAAAGCCGGGAGCTGCGAATTTCCACGGATTTTATTTTTTTTTTTCTCCCCGGTGGCTCTTTTTTTTTGGGGGGTGGGGTGGGGAGAGGCTTCGGCACTTGCCCAGCTTTGAACGTGTGATTCCAATTAAGGCCGCGGTTCCACGGCGGCGGGATCGGGGCTGCCTGTTTGGATAAGGAGCAATAAAGCAGCAGCTGTATTTATCCACTTATTTGGAAGCTCCCGTGGAAGACAGGATGCTAAAAGGCAGGGGGGGACAAAAAAAAAGTGTTTTAAAGGCAAACTTGAGGGACTCTTTTGTCTCCTGAGGGCATCCTCTCCCCTGAGGATCCTGTAGCCATCACCAGGGTGCTTCCTCACAACTGGGGTAATCCTGCCTGTGCATTCCCATCTTTTCCATCTGCCTTGAAATGCTAAAAAATATAGAGATTTTTGTAACAATTTCTATGGATTGGGGAGGGAAAAGAAATTTAAACGGCCTGAATCCCTCTTAAAGGTAGGATTTATGGGATATGGACTGTGAGCCTGTGCATGCAGAGATGGTCAGTGCCGGGTTATTAAACCACGGGGGATTTTTGCTCTGTGTTTATCAACCTGGGGGCTCCAGGATTTCTCCGTGTTTGCACATGGAGCGAATTTTCAGCGTGAACTTGGTGAGATGTGAGCAGGAATCCCACCTGGGAGAGGTGTCTGTGCCATCCACAGCTCCCTGTTGGGCCACGTGGATGCACTTGGGGGTGTCAAGCAGGGCTGGCACCGAAACCAGTTCGATTTTCACAGCACAGTCACCTCGTGTGCTGTGAGAGCTCCTGAGGTGCTTGTCCCGTATCCCAGATATCCCCACACACTCCAGCATTCCTGGACAGGTACACACTGACACATTCCTCCTGGAACAGTGGCAGGATGGGCTGGCACAGCCGGCCCTGGGGTCTCTCCGTGCCTTGTGGGGTCTGTGCCCTGAGGAGTGTGGTCAGGGGATGGGGTGGGTGCTCCTGTGAGGCCTGGGGGCATCAGGGGAAATTTGGGAATGGAGGTTGGAGCGGGAACTGTAGGTGTCCATGTGAGTGTCCATGGGGAAGTGTCCACGGGCACCCCTGCTTCCCTTTTGACCTCCACAAGGGCACCCTTTCTTCCCCACAGACACCTTTTGTAACCCACCAACACCCCTCTTTACACTCAAGTTCCAACAGGGTTTTGAGGTGGAAGGTTTGGGGCCATGAGGAAGGGAGGGGGTGGTGGAAGGAGCAAGTGTCCAGGTGGATGTCTGTCTGGAGCGGGATTGGTCCATGGAGTAGGAGAAGGTGTCCATGGGGAAGGAGCAGGTGTCAGTGTGGGGGGCCATGAGGAAGGAATTGGTGGCAGTGTTGGTGTCTGTGGGGAAGGAATGGGTGTTGGTGTGGTGGTGTCTGTTGGGAAACAGTTTGGGTGTTGTTTTAGATGTCCCTGAGGAAGGAGCAGGTGCTGGTGTGGGGGTCCATGAGGAAGGAACTGTAATCCATGTGGGTGCCCATGGGGAAGGAGCACAGGTGCTCGTGGGGGAAGACACAGGTGTCCAGGTGGGTGACAGCAGAGGTAACAGCAGGGAAAGAGGGATTTCCATGGGGGTGTCAGTGTGGAAGGAGGGGCTGGCAGGGAAGCAGAGGGGTGTCTGTGGAGGTGTTGGCATGGAATCTGGGGTGTCCATGGGGCTGCCAGTGGGGAAGGAGGGGTGTCCCTGGAGGAATTGGGTGGAAGGGGTGGTGTTGGTGGGGAAGGAGAGGTGTCCCTAAGGGTGCTGGCGTGGAAGGAGAGGTGTCCATGAGGGTGTTGGTGGGGAAGAAGGGATGTCTGTGGGGATGTCAGTGGGGAAGGAGGGGTGTCCGTGGAGGAACTTGAGTGTAAAGAGGGGTGTTGGTGGGTTAGAAAAGGTGTTTGTGGGGAAGAAAGGGTGCCCTTGTGGAGGTCGACAGGGAAGCAGGGGTGACCATGTGGAAGCTGGGGTGTCCTTGTGGAGGTCGACAGGGAAGCAGGGGTGCCCGTGTGGAAGCTGGGGTGCCCTTGGGGATATCGATGGGGAAGCAGGGATGTCGGTAGGGAAGCAGAGGTGTCCGTGTGGGTGTCAATAGGGAAGCAGAGGTGTCAGTGGAGGTGCCGCTGGAGGCCAGGGGGGTGTGGGCAGCGCCCTCCGCCCCCCCGCCGCCGCTTTGCATAGGAGCGCGGCTCGTCCCGGCCCCCCCGCCCTCCATAAAAGCCGGCGGGGCGGTGGCGGCCGCACCAGCCCGGCCATGCTGCAGAGCCCGCCGCGCCCCCGGCCCGGCCCGCCGCCCTCCAAGACCTCCTTCCACATCGAAGCGCTCCTCGCCCGGGACCCGCCGCGCCGCGGCCCCGCCGCCTCCATCACCTCCATCCCGTCCGTCACCTCCACCCCGTCCATCACCTCCATCCCGTCCATCCCGCCGCCCCCACGCTGGCCCGCGGCGGGACCCGCTCCGGGAGCGGGAGCAGGAGCAGGAGCCGGCCCGGGAGCGGGGCTGGGGCCGCTGCCCGGCGGGTGGGGCTGGGGTTGGGGCTGGGGAGGTTCAGGTGAGCGGGGGGGGGGGGCCCGGCCGGGGCGGTGGGTGCGTGTTGGGGATGCGGAGCGGGGATGCTGCGGGTGGAACGGGGATGCGGGGACACCTTCCCGCCGGACTCTGGGCTGGCACTGGGAAATTTGGTCACCCCAAATCGCTTTATTCCCCTCACTGCGGTTGTATTATAATTCCCTGCAGCCTCTGGACCAGCCCCGAGGTGAAGCGTTGGGCTGGGGCCGTGGGACGTGGAGGAGGGAGAGGGAGAACTTTCCTTAGAGTTATTTTTCCCCCGCTGTAAGAGATGGATACAGCGAGAGCAAAAGCGAACTTTTAAATCTGTTGGGGATTTTTTTTTTTATGCTGCAGGGCAATTTCTAACACGCTTGATTTCTCTTGATAAAGAGCCTGTGGTTAACTCCTAAAAGACGCTACAGGATTTTACTAATCCATCAACCAGCTCCGAGTCGGAAACTCGTGCAGAATATCCAAATGCACTGTTTACATTTGAAATCGAGACAAAAACTTGGCAGAATTTGAATAATAAATATAAAGTGACAGAGCTAAAAAGAGTATTCCTGGTCTAGTGGAAGGAGTCCCTGCCCGTGGCAGGGGCTTGGAAGTGGATGATCCTTATGGCCCCTTCCAACCCAAACCAGTCTGTGGTTCTGTGATATTTCGGTTTATCCCCAAGATTAAATGTTTGGGTGCCGTGAGACCCCAGTGACACCATTTACATCTCTCAGGCTTGGACGGTTTCAAGTTGGGAACAGTCCCCCCAGGGCCACGTGTACCCCCACCTGTATTTTACAAGTGGCTTTTATTTCTCTTTTCACACTGGCTTTTATTTCTCTTTTCATATATCAGAAGGGCACTTCACTGCCTTTGTCTTCATCACACCTCCAAAAACCTGCTGGAATTTCCCAAAGCCTCACCCCCAAAATTCATTTCTCCGCCTCTTCTTCTCCCAAAATCTGCCCTCATCCCTCCCTTATTTTGCTTTCCTTTCAACTTCTCACTCACAGAATTGAAAATGTAGAGTGTCTGGGAGCACCTGGCCCTAAAAGTTCGTATTTTACTGCAAAAGCATCTAAGGATAAAAAGGTATTATTGTTCTGTGGGTAAAATTTACACAGTGGTGATGGGTGATACTGACTGATCCATCAAGTTCTATTTTCAGGGTAACTTTATAAGCAAACTGACTAATTTAACAAAATACCTCTATTGAGAATATTTTTCACGAAATTAATATTTTTTTAGCACTCAGGGTGTGATCTTGCTGTTGTCCAGGCAAAACCTGCAGCCAAGCCTGTATTTTTTGTGTACAAGGAACTCCTGATTTAGTCCTGATTTTAAAATATTTAGACACCAAAAATATTTTTAATCCTTTTTTTTTTTACCTATTTAACGTAACTACTTAATATATTATTTCTTTCACGAGGCAGCATCTGCACAATTGCATTAATCTCTGTATTATATCAAACATACAGGTATGAAAACACACTTCCACGCAGCATTTCAAGCTGGAAATTACACTTGCTATTATCCCAGTACGAAAATAGAGGGGGGAAGAAAAAAAAAAAAAGTGATGGGTGAAATGATTTTAATGATGAAAATAGTTTTAAGTGCAATTACAGCTGTTAAGCTGTCAGGTCTCCATCCCACAAATCCTTAAACACACGCAGAACTTACACCTAATTAATGGAAATAAGTAGGTCAAGGTGCTGGTTTGTGCCTGGAGAATGTGACAACATCAGTCATTAAAGGAGAGATAAGTAGCAGGGTGTGAATTGGGATCATTATGTGTGCAGCATTTCCATAAAAGTTGAAGAAACTTGGCTTGCCACAATATTTGGAGCAGCAGTGATGGGGAGCATTAATGGCCTGATCCTGCCAGTCGCTCTCCACGTGGAAATTCCCCTTTGGTTGTTACTCGTGGGTTATTTTAAAGTTAATCCAGTGGAATCACCTGGGCAGGCAGGTCATGGGATCACAGAATGGTTCGGGTTGGAAGGGATTTTAAAGGATCAACCCCTCTGCAGTGAGCAGGGACCTCGACTGGATCAGGATGAGGGAATTAGAAAGGAGAGAAGCCACTGCTCTCAGTCAGGTGCCAGCTGGTCCCCTGGTGTTGTATTGTATGTTAATTTATGGTAATTGTAATTATCCTGAGCCCACTGCTAGACAGGAGACAAGAGACCAGATCCACTAATTCCTCTGCACACTGGGAACTTTTCTGGGACCAGGGAAGCAGGATGTGGTCCTGGACACTGATTCCCTGTGCCAAGGGAAGGGTAAAATCAGGGCCCAGTCTGGAGTAAAATCCCCCAAACTTCAGACATTCGTGACTTGGGCCTTCTTGAGACAGAGATGGGATTTTTGTGTTCTGCAGCTCTTGATGGATTTTATTATCATGCAACAAAAATCCTGCGTGGGTGGAGGCCAAATCCTGCTCCCCTCACTGAGAGTTGATTTCTTTGGGTCTGGCTGCATGTCCAGGTGGTACTTGAGAGTAAAATCACAGGTCCCCAAAAGATCATCTGCTCCAACCTTTCCTGGGAAAGGGAGCCTAGATGAGATTATCTGGGTCGGGACAGGGCAGGGACCTCCCTGCTTTTTTTGGTGCTACTTCCTCCCGGCTCTTGTGACGAAAACCCCTCCAATTTTCGCTGCTTTCTCGCAGGTCTGGAGTTGTCTCACTGCGTCGGGACCAACTCTCTGGGTCCTGTTGGGCCTTGGAGGTCGGGGGGGCCCTGCAAGATGAAGAGGGTCCGCACTGTCTTCAAACCAGAGCAGCTGGAGCGGCTGGAGCAGGAATTCCTCAAGCAGCAGTACATGGTGGGCACGGAGCGAGTGGACCTGGCTGCCACTCTGCACCTCACGGAGACTCAGGTGGGTGGCACCAATCCTGGGTCTGCTCTGGGCCGGTTTTCCCGCTGGGAAGCGCGGCGGGAGGAGGACACGATGCAAAGGGACCCGTGGGACTCCCTGCTGCAAGATGGCACGGAAGGGATGTGCCTGGAGAGATGGGTTTGGATGGTTTATGGGTGATATTTCTTAATCCATGAAGTGGAGCAAAAAGCATTCAGGAGCACAAACCCGCTATGCTTTAGAGTTGGAGCTGGGTTGCACTCATGGATCTGTGTTGTTTAGGTCCTCTGGGAACAGTTTGTGCTTTGAGTGTCCTTTTATTTATTATCGTTACTTTCCTGCCCTTCCCAAAGCAAGCTGCTTGTTTATTGTGGAAAGGAGGTGGCGGGTGATCTTCCGTGGTGGGGTCTAAATTCAGCTGGGGAAAAAGGAGAGCAAAGCCAGGGTGATTCTGGGGGCACAGGGGGTGTTTTGGGGTCTCCTCATGCCCTCTGGCAGCTGCAGTCCTGGGAATGGATCCAGTGGCTCCTTAGGGAGCTGCTTCCTTCACTCTCCTGGCCAGAGTTTCCTCAGTGTAGCTGCATCCCCATCTCTCCTGATCCTATTCCCAGCACTGCTCTGCCCTCCACAGCGTCACCTCCTCCTGCTCTCGTTCACCACTCCCTGAGCAGAGAAAGGGCACATCCCCATTTTTAAGGAACTCTTTTTGGGGACATCTTCCTTTGGAAGCACGCGGCATCGGAAACGTGCTCCTGGAGACCTCGGCTTAAGCCGTTCCATGTCCCTGCCAGGTGAAGGTGTGGTTCCAGAACCGGAGGATCAAGTGGAGGAAGCAGAGCATGGAGCAGAAGGCGGCAAAGCTGTCCCAGTTTGGGGTGATCCAGCCGGCGACCGCCGACTCCACGGACATCAAAGACCACGAGGAGGACACCGTGGACGTGGAGCTTTGAGCAGCTGAGACTGAGCTGCCACTGCTGGTTTTTGATGCCTGGGGACGTGTCTGTGCTGCTTTGGTCCAAGAGAGACATCCACTACCCTCTCGATCCGAGAGCTGGAGCTACAGGACTAAAATGCAGCTGGTGGGGAGGAACCCACCCCAAATTTATTTGGCTGCTCTTCGGTAGCCACGTGCCGTAATTCCTGGGGCTTCTTCACCAGGCTGGTTGTGCTTGATGGCAGGTGATGTCCTGTCCACAGGACACAGTTTCAAGCAGAGAGTGACAATCAGAGGCTGTCTCTGATGGTTGGGTGACAATCAGTGTCTCTGGTGTTGGGGGTGACAATTCTCCCTGATGGGTTTTCCTGGTTAACTTGACTCCCCTGTTTGATGCTTAGATCATAACCAAAAATACCCCAAAATTGGAAAGCCCTTTGCTTCTACCCACAACACTCCTGTTATAAGATGATCAGGGTCTTTCCAGGGTCTTTCTACCCCTGGAACAGAAGTGCCTCCTCTTGGCAGTGCCTTGGTGTATCTGTGCCTTTTTTTTTTGGCTTTCCAAACCCGAGGGGAGAACCTGGTGGTCTCTCCATCTCCTGGCATTGCCTTCCTTGTCCAAGGTGTCCGTGTGCTGCAGGGAATGAGGCACTGGAGCCCTGGCCAAGGTGTGGGGATGGGAGCTGCTGTAAAAAGCAGCTTTCCAACACCTCTGGTGCCTCAGACGACCCCCTGCCCCTCGTCCAGATGTGCTGGTTCTGCCCAGACGGCAACTGCTCTGTTCTCTCCTCATTATCCACCCAGGTGCCATGGGAAACAGCACCTGGAGCGTTCGGGGAGCACATCTGTAAGGGCCCGATGTAGTTAACAGCTGGATTTCTGGTGGCTGGGAGGGCTTGGAGGGGTCAGGACTAATGTCTGCCCAGGGTACCAACCACGTCCAGTCAGCTCAGGATAATTTATTCCTTCTCCTTCTGTCCCAGAACACTGTATATCACTTTACTCTTCTATTGTTATTTATAAAAGTTGGGTTTTTTTCTTTCCTTAATAAGTGCCATTTATTTATTTGCTTTGTTTCCTCATAAAAATCGAGCGTGTTTTAAAAAGAGAGATGGAAGGGGTGTCGAAAAACACATTTCCAACTACTCACTTTAATTTTCAGTTGAAATTATTACCAAAAAAGTTAAACCCAATGTTATTTTCGTCCTTCTCAAAAATGTTTGAGGATTTTTTTCCTTAATAAAATGTTTTGAACAAAATACATGGTAAAGAATTTTTCCTTTAATTGGTTGATTAACCCAATATTATGGGTGAAAGTAATTAACATAAGTTATTATCTCTGGGCTGGTTCCTGCAGAGATAAAACTACATTTGCAGTAGGAAGGGTAGTGTCTGGTGAGCATGGGGTGCTCAGATTGGAGCTGTGGCTCCTGGAGAACAAGGACTTGTGTCTGCAGGTGGATGTGGCCAAACCTTCTCTGCTGAGGGGCTGGAGCATGTTCAGAGAAGGGCAGTGGAGCTGGAAAAAGGGTCTGGAGAACAAGGAGCAGCTGAGGGAGCTGGAGGAGCTCAGCCTGGAGAAAAGGAGGCTCAGGAGGGATCTTCTCACTCTACAGTTCCCTGACAGGAGGATGGAGCCAGGTGGGGGTCGGGCTCTGCTCCCAGGGAACAAGGGACAGGATGAGTAATTACAGAATTATTTAAGTTGGAAAAGACCTCCAAGATCATCGAGTCCAACCTGTGATCGATCCTTGTCAATTAGACCAGAGCACTGAGTGCCACATCCAGTCATTCCTTGAACACTTCCATGATGGTGACTCCACCACATCCCTGGGCAGTCCCTTCCAACGCCTGACAATCCTTTCCATGAATAAATCACTGAGGAAACAGTTTGTGCTAGGAAAGGTTTAGATTGGATATTAAGGAAAATTCCTTCCAGGAAAGGGGTTGTCCAGCCCTGGCACAGCTGCCCAGGGAGGTGGTGGAGTCCCCATCCCTGGAGGGATTTAAAAGCCGTGTGGATGTGGCACTTGGGGACATGGGTTAGTGATGGCCTTGGCAGTCCTGGGGGAACGGCTGGACTCGATGATCTTAGAAGGCTTTTCCCACATAAATATTCTCTGATTCTATGAAAATATAATCATAGCAGGAATCATGGCAGCACTGATCCACCTGTGGCTCGGTCCTTGTAGCCCCCTGCCATGGGCACTGTGAGATGGAGCTGTGAGATGGGCACAGCCCACCGCTGGCTTCGCTGGGACCGGATCCCAAACTACAGCCAGGAAAGGTGTCCCTGGCAGCGTGTTTGTCCCTGTTTGTCCCTTGTCACCCGGCTGGGTGACTGGAGAGGTGTTACCGGGACAATGGGACAATGCCCAGCCCAGCTGATGCCACGCTGGGCACGGAGGTGGCAGCTCCAGCCTTGCCACCCCCTGTCGTGTCCCCGCCACGAGCCGACAGTGACATCTAGTGACACCAAAACACTCCAAAAAGCCCCGACTATGGAATCATCCCAAATTCCCAACCCGGTTCCCGCCGCCTGGTCCTTGAGGAGCGGGGCAAAGCCTGAGGGATGTGAGTCAGTAAATACAACCAAATCCGCGTTTGTGTGGATTTTAGGCTTTGCAGACCACCAAGCAGGAGGCAGCAGGGGGAGAATGGCCACTTTAACGTGGTTTGAAGTTTGGGGTTTTTTTTGGGAAATCGTGCCAATTTTGGGTGCGCAGGGCAGTGGGCGATTCCTCCTCTCCCTATGAGGGGGCACCCCCTCCTGTGAGGGGGGACCTTGTGTTCCTGCCTGATAGGGCTGTGATGGCTATTCCTCTGCCATTAAAAAAATAATAATAATTAACAGAGGCGGCATTAGAGGTTTTTTTTGAGAAAGTCTGGTCAGTTTTGGGTGCGCAGGGTAGTGGGAGATTCCTCCTCGCCCTGTGAGGGGGCACCTCCTCCTGTGAGGGGGCACCTTGCGGTCCCACCTGAGAGAGCTGCGACGGGTATTCCTCTACCACTAAATAATAACAATTAATAAGGGACAGGCAGCAAAACTCTTTTACGATTTGGGGTGGCTGTGGAAGCGCCCCGGCGCCGTTTCGGAGTGTTTTGGCGGTGTTTTTGGAGCGTGGCTGTGGGCTGAGGGAAGGAGGGGGGGGCTAAGATGGCCGCCGGCCCCCGCCCGCCCCGGGGTTGAGGGGGGCGATGGAGGGCGCGGACCCCTGAGGGGCGGAGGAGGAGAAGGAGGAGGAAGAGGAGGAGGAGGAAGAAGAGGAGGAAGAGGAAGAGGCGCTGCCCGGCGGGTCAGGGCGGGGAAGTCGCCGCCCGAAGATGGCGGCCGCGGCGGGGGGACACGCCGGGGCTGCGGCGGAGGCGCGGTTCATCAGCAGCGCCAAGGTGAGTCTCCGCTCCGTGGGGATCCCTCCCTTCTTTCCCAGTTTTAGAGGGTAAAGGGGGTAGAAGCCCACAGGGCCCCCTCGGGATGGCGGGGTACCCTCAACCCCCTGGTATGACTCGGCTCCGGGCGCGTCCCTTGACCCACGGCTGTGCCTCGGCAGGGAAAGGGCTTGTTCGCCACCAAGAACATCCGCAAAGGGGAAACCGTCTTCGTGGAGAGGCCGGTGGTGTCTTCCCAGTTCCTCTGGAATGCGCTGTACAACTACCGAGGTGAGCGGCTGGTACTGGTGCCGTGTCCCTGTCACCTGCCCCAGTGACCGCGGGGTCCCAAAGGAGCTGCCCGGTATCAAGGGAAAGGTTTGGGTTTGCCTTTGCAATGCTGTAAAGGTGTCCCTGCTGCCGTTTCTGCCTCTGCACTAAAGCGTTGGCAAGTTGAGGTGTCATTTGAGGGATGGTGACTTCCATCAGCTCCGGGGGGATGCGCCAGGTGCCACTATGGAATCCCAGAATGGTTTGGGTTGGAAGGGACCTTAAGGATCCATTCATTCCACGCTCCTACTGTGGGCAGGGACGCTTTCCACTAGCCCAGTTTGCTCCGAGCTCCATCCCCTTGTTCATCTCTGATGGTGGTACCAGTTGCACCATGTTGGGGCTCTGGTCTGTTTCCTTCCCGAAGGCTTTCCTGTGCCATCCATCCATCCATCCATCCATCCATCCATCCATCCATCCATCCTTCTTCTCCCCTGCAGCCTGTGATCACTGCCTGCGGGCTCTGGAGACGGCGGAGGAGAACGCCCAGCGCCTGCTGGGGAAGAGCTCGCTGGTGCTGCCTCACCCAGAGCAGTGCAGCACCCGGAAAGACCTGCACCAGCAGTGCCCCCGATGCCAGGTACGGGACTGCCGGGAGGGAATGCCGTCTTTCTGGGATTCCCGAGCCAGGCACCTGCGCTGCCCAAGATGGGTGTCTGCCTTTCCACGCTCCGGCTGGTCAGGGAGGGGGCACAGCTGGCACGGTTGGATGTAGGATCCCGTCTTCCTGCTGCCGGAGCCAATGCTGGGCGCTGTCCCCCCGCTCTAGGTGACGTACTGCAGCGCGGAGTGCAGGCAGGCAGCTCTGGAGCAGTACCACCAGGTCCTCTGCCTCGGCCCGTCCCGAGACGACCCCACACACCCCCTCAACAAGCTGCAGGAGGCGTGGAGGTAGGGCACCGACCTGCCTGTTGCTCCACGGGCAAAGGAAGTGGTTCTCCTTGCTTTGCATCCCTGCATGGGGTGGCTGGAGGGTGGGAATACCCGTGGGACGCTGCCTAGCTCTCCCTGCTGGTTGGGTGAGTTGGTGTGGGCAGCGCACACGGCTGAGTAGTCCTTGTTTTTCTCCCTGTAAAGAGCTACAAAGCTCATTCCTGCAATTTTATAGTGCTCCTGCAGCCTCTGGGGATCCTCCTCACGGGTTGATAAATTGTTGTCCCTGCTTGCAAAAAAAAAAAAAACAGTCCCAGAGGGGAGAAGCGACATCCCTGACCCAAATCTTGTCCCAGACCCCAGCTGGGCCTTGTGTGGGACCCAGGGTGAACAGGATGGGAGGGGATTGTTTGTATGGTTGGAGCAGGAAGGTGGATGCAGGTTTCTCTGCTGGATCCCCACACAGTGTTGCTGCAATGGCCACTTTGGTGCGATGGATTAGTGCAGGCCTGACCACACGAATGCCAGCTGCCTCTGCCTCCCTCCAGCTTTTTATTTCCATACCAGCACTGCTCTGCTCATCTCTTCTTCATTCTTATCCCCACAGGAACATGCACTATCCCCCAGAGACTTCCAGCATTATGTTGATGGCCAGGATGGTTGCCACCATCAAGCAGGTACGTCAGCAGTTTGGAGCTGCAGCTGCCCGTGTGTGGTTTCGTTATCCCGTTGTGGATGTTATTCCCAAGGCTCTTGTTCTTTGGCCTGGCTTTCTCGGTGTTTTTTCTGACAATACTCCCTCTCTCTGAGCTGGGGAGGAAAGCAGGGTTGGTGCAATGCCTCTGCTTGATTCCTTTGTCAGGCTAAAGACAAGGAGTGGTGGATCAAGGCCTTCTCCCAGTTCTGCAGCAAGACAGCAAATGAAGAAGAGGAGATTGTGCACAAGCTGCTGGGGGACAAATTTAAGGTAAGGCCCTGGCAGCTCTTGAATTCCCAGGCTTGCCCTCTGCCACCTGTGTCTGTGAGCCCAGAGGTGCAGAAGCCTTGTTACAGCTGGGATGGGAGGCACTGGAAATTCCACTCCTAAAGTGGGAGCCCTGACAGCCAGGAAATGAGTTGCTCAGAGGGCTTTGGGCTCGTGGTGCTTCCATGGGATGTGCTGCTCCTTCCTGTGGGGGAGATGCTTTGCTGTGGGCTGGGCCAGGGTGATATTTAGCTGCTGAGTAGGTGGCTTTTGCTGCTAAAATGAGTGGCTTTTGCTGCTGTGAGGGCAGCAGCCTCCAGCCCTGCAGGGAAGGATGAGGAGCCTGACTCCTTCCTGAGCCTCGTGGCCTGTCCTGGGCCGGGCCCTCAGCCTGGGGTTGGCACCCAGTGACAGTGACATCTCCTCACCCTGACTGTGCTCCTTGTCCTGCCAGGGCCAGCTGGAGCTGCTGCGGTTGCTCTTCACCGAAGCCCTTTATGATGAGTATCTCAGCAGGGTGAGTGGATCTGCCTCCCAAACAGCCCATGGGAATCTGCCCATTCATTCCTTGCTTCCCCCAAAGCTCCCTGTGGGATTTGAGGCACTGCAGAGCGGGGTGATGCTGCTGCAGGCTGGCCAGGACTCAGTTCCTTTCTCCTCTCCCTCCTGCAGTGGTTCACTCCAGAAGGCTTTCGATCCCTCTTTGCCCTCGTTGGGACCAATGGCCAAGGCATAGGAACCAGGTAAAGGGTCTCTGTGGAACCAGGTAATGGGTGTTCCTTGCAGGGCAGCAGAGATGTGGAATGTAAATTCATGCTTTCCTGAGTAAGGCTGGGTTTAGGAGAGGGGAATGGAGGGGAAGACTTGAAAACTTTGTCTTGGCCGTGTCCAACCCTTTGGCATGCCTCTCCCACCTTGGCTGCTCAGAGCCACCTTGGGTCCCTTCTGTGAGATCCCACCGTGTGCTGACAACACTGTGGGACCATGATAGCTCCTGCTGCTTCCTGACAGCCCTGTGGGATGTAACAGTGTCCCTGTGCTTCCTGACAGCCCTGTGGGACTGTAACAGTGTCCCTGTGCTTCCTGACAGCACCATGAGACTGTAACAGTGTCCCTGTGCTTCCTGACAACCCTGTGGAACTGTAACAGTGTCCCTGTGCTTCCTGGCAGCACCATGGGACTGTAACAGTGTCCCTGTGCTTCCTGACAGAAGTTTGGGACTGTAACAGTGTCCCTGTGCTTCCTGACAGCACTATGAGACTGTAACAGTGTCCCTGTGCTTCCTGACAGCACTGTGGGACTGTAAGAGTATCCCTGTGCTTCCTGACAGCCCTGTGGGATGTAACAGTGTCCCTGTGCTTCCTGACAGCCCTGTGGGACTGTAACAGTGTCCCTGTGCTTCCTGACAGCACTGTGGGATGTAACAGTGTCCCTGTGCTTCCTGACAGCACCGTGAGACTGTAACAGTGTCCCTGTGTTTCCTGACACCACTGTGGGACTGTAACAGTGTCCCTGTGCTTCCTGACAGCCCTGTGGGACTGTAACAGTGTCCCTGTGCTTCCTGACAGCACCATGAGACTGTAACAGTGTCCCTGTGCTTCCTGACAACCCTGTGGGACTGTAAGAGTATCCCTGTGCTTCCTGACAGCATTGTGGGACTGTAACAGTGTCCCTGTGCTTCCTGACAGAAGTTTGGGACTGTAACAGTGTCCCTGTGCTTCCTGACAGAAGTTTGGGACTGTAACAGTGTCCCTGTGCTTCCTGACAACCCTGTGGGACTGTAACAGTGTCCCTGTGCTTCCTGACAGCACTATGAGACTGTAACAGTGACCCTGTGCTTCCTGACAACCCTGTGGGACTGTAAGAGTATCCCTGTGCTTCCTGACAGCACTATGAGACTGTAACAGTGTCCCTGTGCTTCCTGACAGCCCTGTGGGACTGTAACAGTGTCCCTGTGCTTCCTGACAGCCCTGTGGGACTGTAACAGTGTCCCTGTGCTTCCTGACAGCCCTGTGGGATGTAACAGTGTCCCTCTCTTCCCCACAGCTCCCTGAGCCAGTGGGTGCACGCGTGTGACGCGCTGGATCTGCCGATGCTGCAGCGGGAGGAGCTGGACGCCTTCATCGACCAGCTCTATAAGGACATCGAGAAGGGTGAGGATCTGTGGGAGTGCAGGGGCAGGACAGGGAGCCTGGGGATGCAAACTTTCCTGCCCTCCATCCCCTTCCATGGGGAGGGAAGGGTGCTTGGGAAATCACCCTCACACACCCGGCCCCAAAGCAGCACTGGCTGGGTCTTAAAACCAAGACAGTGCATTCCATGTTGCTGCAAATCCCTCTGTGCTCCCATGTGGAAGAGCTGGAATGGTCTGGCTTTTGATCCTGGCTCTAACACCACCTCTCTGTGCTGCAGAGTCTGGAGAGTTCCTCAACTGCGAAGGATCAGGGCTCTACGTGCTCCAGAGCTGCTGTAAGTAACATGAGGACTGGGAGGAAAACTAGGAGTGAGGAGGGAAATGTCCTGTGCTAGGCTGGCTCATCTCTTCCTAAAAGCCTCTGGAGAAAGGGGTTTGTACTTCCCAGCCTTGGGATGGGATGGGATGGATGCTGCCCTGAGGCCTGGCTGCTCTCCCGGGGTCTGTGGCACCTTGCCTAGCTGTGGAATGGTCAGTCCTGGCTTGGATGGACTCGGATATGATGTAGTTTCCAGAAGCCACTTAAGCATTTAGCAAAGAGACCGTCTTGCCCACAGGTAACCACAGCTGCATCCCCAATGCCGAGACATCCTTCCCAGAAAACAACTTCCTCCTGCATCTCACTGCTCTGGAGGACATCGAAGCAGGAGAGGTGAGACAGCAGGGCCTGGGTGGTGACATCACACCTTGGCATCATCCCTGTGTCCCCAACATCTCCCAATACCTCCTGTCGCCCGTGTTGTCCCGGCAGAATTCCCAGGAATTCGATCCCCGTCCCGTGTAGGGGCTGCCAGACCCCGTTTCTGCCTGACTCTGAGAGGGCCTGGCACAAGTTGTGCTGCTTTGGGGTCGTGGGAAGTCATCCTGAGCCCAACCTGTTTCTCTTTGCTCGCAGGAAATCTGCATCAGTTACTTAGATTGCTGTCAGAGGGAGCGGAGCAGACACAGCCGCAACAAGATACTCAGGTAGGGGCTGCCTGGAGGTACCTGGGCCTGGAGACCTCACACCCCTTTGCATCCCCAAACTGTCCATCTGGGCAGCACCCCCACCCTGGGGCCCTGTGTGTGCCTTGGTGCGTGGCTGTGTGTGAATTCTACATAAGAATTCCCTTCTTATGTGTTGCAGCCCCGGGGACTGAGGATTTGGGCTCCCCCCTCTCCCTGCACCACTCTGCAGTTCGCTCCTGCAGACCCTTTGCAGTCCCCACCACCTTCCTTTTCCTTCTCTGCCCTTCAGGGGTAGAGGTTCCTGCTGGTGGTCACTGTCCCCGTGTCCCATCACCCCGTGGGGCTGAGAAATCCCCCTCCCCACCTGGAATACCTTCACCCCACCTGAACCAGTAGGATGGAACCTCCAAACTCCTCTGGATTTAACACATTTAGCCCCTTTCCTGGCTGCTCTGTCCCCGACCCCTGCCCAGCAGCAGCGTGGGCTTGTGCCTGTCTCAATGGCATCCATCTTTTTCCTCCTTCCTTCCCATTTTCCCAGGGAGAACTACTTGTTTACCTGCTCGTGTCCCAAGTGCCTGGCGCAAGCCGACGACGCCGACGTGACGTCGGACGAGGAGGAGGAGGGCGAGGGAGAGACGGACGATGCCGAGCTGGAGGATGAGATGACCGACGTTTGATCCTGGCAAGAGGACAGGGAAGGGAAGGAAGGGACGGGAAGGGACTGGGGGTTCCTCCCAGAGGCAGCAGCTTTAATCCAAGGAACAGGGTTGTGTTGTGGGGTCGGGTGGGCGGCCGTGAGGAGGTGCCGGAGTGGGGCAGCCGGAGGCGGGTCCTGCTCCCGCCTGTCCGTGTTGTCCCTGCGTGTGTGTGTGAGTGAGGCTGTCCCGGTCCTCCCTGTGAGGACAAGCTGTGAGCTGGTGTCCCTCTGCCACATCCCGCTTCCCGGAGGGGGCTGGCTGGTGCTTGCAGAGGAAGCTGGAAGAGAGCAGGATCCAGCCAGCCAGCCCCTCCTTGTGGCCACCTGCGAGGCTGCTCCGTGTCTGTGCCGGCCGTGGATGCGGAGGAGCTTGTCCTTCCAGCCCCGCAGGGATGAGGGAATGTGTGTGTGTGTGTGTGTGTGTGTGTGTGTTTGTGCACGAGGGGAACTATTTAATGTCTATATAAGCACTATCTACGCACTACGGAGCCGGGGTCCTTATGTATCCTCCATTCCATGCCTTGGTGAGCAGTGAGGGGATTTTGCAGGGACAGGGACACCTTAGAGGGGGGCTCAGATCCTGAGTCCAGCGGGGAGAGCAGAGCCGATCCTGCAGGCACCTCCTTCCTGACTCAGCCCGTCCTTCCAACAACACAGCCCCAAGCAGTGATTTCAGGACCATCTGGGGATGGAGAATGGCCAGAGCATCCCAGCATCCCAGAGCTGACATGTGGTGTCATCCAAAACCCCAAAGACATTGGGAGTTGTCCCTCTGTCCGGCAGCGGGACGAGGATGTGCCCGAGCGGGAGCTGCTGTGCGCTTCCCCACCCCGAATTCCCACATGGAGACATCCCAGCACCGAGTGGCCCCACATAGAGATGTCCTGGCACCGAGTGGCCCCACGTGGATGTCCCCTTGTCACCCACCCCATGCTGCCACCAATGAGGCCACACCATGTGCTGCAGTGTCCCTCTCTGTGGACAACACGGCTCCCGGCGATGGACAGGCAGCAGGCTGGGGGTGCGCTCCGGGGTTATTCCCTTCCCTCATGGATTTTGGGGAGCTGTTTTCCCGCCGCTGTGTCCGTGGCAGCTGGCTTGTGGGACTGAGGGTGACACACCCCTGACACTGCCATCACCGCCAGCCCTGACCCCGCTGCTTGTCCCCAACTGTCCTGGGGCTGCGTCCCCTTCAGTGTTCGTAATAAACCGAGACTGGTGAGAAGTGGGACCCTGTGGTTTGTACTGGTAAACTGGAGCGTGGTGGGTGACCCAGGGGCTGGTCCTGTGGGGACACAGGTCTGGGGATGAGGGAATAGGCACTTGTGGGAGTGTGGGCTCTGGATTTGTGACCAGGGACACCTTGGGGACAAGTGCTGGAGGCTCTGTCGTGGGGCCGCTTCACCCCATGACTGGGGTCTGGCCTGAGCGCTGCCCCAGCTGCAGGAGGCACCTTGGGAATTTTACTAGGAAAAATATTAGGAGATGAGATTCATCCCTTCATCCCCTGACTGCTGAAAGAAAAAAGGAGAAACTTCTCTTTCTCTAAAACATTCAGACTTCATTAGCTCAGACAAAAATATACAGACATGGGGCGAGCCCTGCTGGTCCAGACCAAGCCTGTGTCGCTCTCCCTCCCATCCCTGCCAGTCCTGCATCCCACCAAATCAGCAGCACAAGTTCAAATGTTTCCTGGGAAGCGCTGGCCTGCTCTGGGCCATCACCTCCCTCCCACAAAGTCACAGCAAAGGGTGCTCAGTGCCAGGCTCAAGGTTCCCACCTGGCACTTGGCCAGCAGGAAGATCTCCCCGTCGCCGAATCCAGTGGGATCTCTGGAAGACGTTGGGACTCCAAACCTGGTGCTCAGGGGAAACTCCTGGGATCCACTGGGAAGCCCACGATCCGCCACAGCCTCCTGCTGCTACCAGAAGGTCCAGGGGGGCTGCATCATCTCGTAGGTGGGGATGCTGGTGACGTTGACAGGGATGGAGATGACGGCCCAGGGGAGCCCGTGCTGCTCCAGGGAGCGCCTGATCATGTACCTGGAAGGATAAAGAGGTGACAGCTGTTCCAGAGCCACTGGATTTGGGAGACTTGAAGCCCAGCCTTGAGCATAAACCCCAACTCGAACCACACAGCTCCAACTCAGCCATAAAGCTCCAACTGTGGATTAATCATGACTGAATCCACTCCAAATCTGTCCCGCAAAGCTCAAGAGGGACACGCTGATCGCTGGGACCCCGTTTTGTGGGGACAAGGCATCGCTTTGCCCTTCCCATGAGCTGTCCCACCCTCGGGGAGATGTGCCAGGGCACCCACCCGTCCCTGCCCAGCAGGAAGAGCGCAGGAATGTCGGCTGTGCGCCGGGAGCTGTCCTGCACCATCTCGATGTAGAAGCTGTCATTGTCGTAGGCGTTGTCGGCGATGATCACGGCCAGCCCGCCGTGCTCCTGGATCACTCGGGTCTTGGACAGGAAAGAGCAGCCCCTGGGGCACAGAGGGACAAAATTTCGGTGCCCGCAGGTAGGGGCAAAGCCTGGAAGTGCCAGGGCCTTGCCTGGAGACACCCAGCCCAGGGATTGTCTCTCCGATCCCGCGCCTCGCCCCAACCGCGCTCCTCCGAGTCTCTATTTTAGGCACAAGCCACCCACACTCCTAAGGAAAAATAAAATAGAATCACAGAATCATGGAATGGTTTGGGTTGGAGGGGACTTGGAACATTATATAGTTCCAACCCCCTGCCATGGGCAGGGACACCTTCCACTAGACCAGGTTGCTCTGAGCCCCATCCAGCCTGGCCTTGGACACTTCCAGGGATGGGGCAGCCACAGCTTCTCTGGGCAACCTGTGCCAGGGCCTCCCCACCCTGCCAGGGAGGAATTTCTTCCCAATATCCCATCTAAACCTCTCTCAGTGTGAACCCAGATGGGTTTTTTTCCACCATAGCAGAGGCTAAAAGACACGAGATGGAGATCTCTGGGGTAGGAACACCCTCGTGTTTTCCTCGTTTACCCACGTGGAGAAGAAGCTGGAGGTGAAGGGGAGATGTGGCCATGGCACTGTGACAGTGCCATGGGCATCTCCCCTCCTGCCCAAGGGTCCCCCTAAAAGCCCCGTGATGCCAGACCTACCCCCTCTCCACCAAGGCAATCTGGTCCTGGATGAAGACCCCATTGTTCAGCTCTCCACAGGCCTCCGGAGGATCCGCCGGGACCAGGTGGATCTGGTCGTACCTTGTGTTCTTCGGGAGGGAAACAGGCAGGGATGAGGCATCGGAGCTGCTTCCCATTCCCAGTCCCAATCCAGCTGTCCCTGCACTGCCCAGCACTGCCAAGGCCACCACTAACCCCTGTCCCCAAGTGCCACATCCACATGGCTTTTAAATCCCTCCAGGGATGGGGACTCCACCCCTGCCCTGGGCAGCTGTGCCAGGGCTGGACAGCCCTTTCCAGGAAGGAATTTTCGCAGTATCCAACCTGAACCTCCCCTGGTACAACTTGAGGTCATTTTTCCTCTTGATATTTAGGTGCAGAGCCCGAACCCCCCCTGGCTCCCCCCTCCTGTCAGGGAGTTGCAGAGCCAGAAGGTCCCCCCTGAGCCTCCTTTTCTCCAGGCTGAGCCCCCCCAGCTCCCTCCACCTCTCCTGGTGCTCCAGATCCCTCCCCAGCTCCGTTCCCTTCCCTGGATGTTTCAGCCCCTCAATGTCCCATATCCTGCTCATCTGGGGAGATTTTGAGCTTCCAGGTGCCCCATTCCAAGTCCCACAGAGCCAGCCCAATCCCCGCCTCTGGAAGCCTGCTGAGGCCCAGGATGCTCATGGAAGAGCAATTAGCTCCATTTTTATCAAAAATCCAAATCACTGAGTCCCACAAAGGAGAAATATTGGGATGGAGGGGCCCAGAGTGACAAATTTAGTTTTAAATACTTACAAACACGCCACCAAAATCCTTGGCTGGAGTGGCAGTGAAGATGTAACGGATGTCCCCAGGACTGAGCACTTGGAAGTACAAATATTCATGGATGCGTAGACCTGGGGGTGAATGGAGAGAGGTGAGAGGCAAGGAAAACTGCAGGGAAAATCCCTGAAAAAATGGGAAAATTCTCACTTATCGCTCCTGAACCACGGGGGAGGGAACACACCCTTTGGGATGTTGGGTCGTGGTTGGGCCCAGGACCCAAAATGTCGGGTTTTGGGATGCTCCAAGGGGAGATACAACAGTTCCCAGGAGCTAAGAAGGGATGGAGGAGAAAGGCACTGGGATTGGGGTGGACTGGGGTGCACAAGGGGAAGAGGAAAATGCAAATGGACCACGGAGGGGATAAGGATTGAGGTGAACAGAGGGGAAGTTCACTTGGATTGGCGTGCTGGAGGGGAAATGGCATGGAACTGGGATGCAGTGATGGGAAATCCACCCGGATCACAGGGCACGGAGGGGAAATGCAACGGGGTCAGGATGCAGCGAAGGGATGTGCGCCTGGATTGGGATTCAGGAGGGGAAATGCAACGGGCTCGGGGCGCACCGAGGGGCAATGCAGCTGGATTGGGGTGCTGGATGGGGAAAAGCGATTAGGTCGGGGAGCACCGAGGGAAATGCACCTGGATTGGGACACAGGAGGGGAGATGCACCTGAACTGAGGGGCAGGAGAGGAACTGCACTGGGATTGAGGTGCAGAAGGGGAAATGCACCCAGATCGGGATGCAGGAGGGGAAATGTAGCTGGATTGGGATGCAGGAGGGGAATTGCACCCAGACCGGGATGCAGGAGGAGAAACGCAATTAGGTCGGGGCGCAGCGAGGGGAAATGCCCCCGCATCCCTCCACGGGTACCGGGGCCGGAATGCGGGGAGTGGAAATACACGGGGATCGCGGAGCACCGAGCAGGCAGGCGGCCGGCCGGGGGTGCAGGGGCCGGGTCCGGATGCGGGGTCGGGGGGTCGGTGCCGTGCGGGGCCCGTGCCGTGCCCCCCTCACTCACCGCGGGCCGTCCCGCAGCAGCCGCAGAGCCAGAGCCAGAGCCAGGGCAGCATGGCTGCGCCGCGCCCCGCCCACCGCCCCGCCCCGCGCCCGCCATTGGCGGAACCCTCCCCCCGTCTCGTTTCTATTGGTCCACACGGCCATCCATCAACCGCGAGCCGGCGCGGGCAGCGCCCTGTCACCTCGGCGCGCGCTGCTAAACAGTGAGCTTTCCTGATTTCCAATGCTACTCTCTCGCTCCTCCCCGCTGCCAAATAGTGAGCCCCTCTAGGCCCCGCCCCCGGGAAGGTTCTCGGCGTGCGCGGTGCATTGTGGGGTGGGGGCAGCGCAGCGGCCGCCGCGATGATGGTGAGTGATCCTCCCGCGCCATCCAGCGCCATCCGGCGCAATCCACGGGCATTCCCGCCAGGAACAACCCGCCGGGCCCCCGCTGCCCTCCGGGGAACGCGTCCCGAGCGGCTGCGGCGCGATGGGGGCGCGGCGATGGGGCCGCCCCGCCGCGCAGGCCTGGGGTAGCCGGGATGGGATGGGGCGGGACGGCGGCGCTTCCCGCCGGGTCCAGGGCTGTCCTGGCGGGGCTGATCCCGCAGCTCCGTCCCGCACCCTCCCCTCCGGCCCCGAGTCCCTTCGCTTTTTGTGCCTCTACCCTCGTTTCCCCCGGGGATAAACAATTCCTTTTTTCCATTGAGATCGCTGCTCTGGCGGGTGTGGAAGAGCTCCGTGCGTTTCCGTCCGCAAAGCCTTCCCGGGATTTAGGGATTGCAGAGTAGTATTGGAAGGGACTTCCGGAGATCCTCCAGTCCAACCCCACTGCCCAGGCAGGGTCACCTGGAGTAGGTGACCCAGGAACTCATCCACGTGGGTTTGGGATGTCTCCAGAGGGGGAGACTCCACGCCCTCCCTGGGCAGCTGTTCCAGGGCTCTGCCACCTCCATGGAAAGTTCTTCCTCATGCTGAGGTGGAACTTGATGTGTTTTAGTTTATGTTCTGTTGCTGGGCACCGCCAAAACGAGTCTGAGACCATCCTCTGACACCCCTTGGAGATATTTATATGGATTAATGAGGTCCCCTTTCAGCCTTCTCCAGACTAACCAGGTCCAGCTCCCAGTCTCTCCTCATCAAAGGGATGCTCCAGACCCTCTTGAGGGTCCAGATCCATCTTAAGGACCCTTTCCAGTAGCTTCTTGTGTTTCTTGTTCTTGTCACAGCCATGGTTTAATTTTCCTTTCTATTCCAAACCGGTGCCTCCCCAATTTTGGCTCTGTTCAGTCTTTGTCTGGGCTCTGTCTGTGAGACAGTTGCATCGCTCATGGAATAGTTTGGATTGGAAGGGACCTTAAAGACCATTTACTTCCACCCCCTGCCCTGGGCAGGGACACCTTCCACTAGCCCAGGTTGCTCCAAACCCTGTCCAACCTGGCCTTGGACACTTCCAGGGATCCAGGGGCAGCCACAGCTTCTCTGCCCAACCTGGGACAGGGCCTCCCCACCCTCACAGACAGCAATTCCTTCCCAATATCTCATCTATCCCTGCCCTGTGGCACTGAGAAGCCATTTGCCTTGTCCTGTCCTTCCATCCCTTGTCCCCAGTCCCTCTCCAGCTCTCCTGGAGCCCCTTTAGGCCCTGCAAGGGGCTCCCAGGTCTCCCTGGAACCTTTTCTTCTCCAGGTGAACCCCTTTCCACCCCCCAAATTTGTTCAGTTCCTTGCTGTCTCAATAATAATTTCATGTTCTGTCTTGTCCAACTCCACTGTCAGAATCAGAACCTCACTGAGCAAAACACCACCAAAAACCCCCCACTTATTTTTGGGACAGTTACTCTGCAGTCCCAGAGTGGAAGCAGTTGGGTGAATTCCCAACACAGTGGGAGGTGGAAAGCAGAGGAACTCTTAAGGAGTCTGTAGGGTTTGCTCTTGGTCCTGGATGAGCCGTGGGCTGTGTGAGGAGTTTGCTCCGGGTCGTTGGGATGGGAGTGACGGCTCTGCCACGGGTTCTCTCCTCAGCCCACTCCGGTTATCCTGCTGAAGGAGGGCACGGACACCTCCCAGGGAATCCCCCAGCTGGTCAGCAACATCAATGCCTGCCAGGTGATCGCCGAGGCCGTGCGCACCACGCTGGGGCCGCGGGGCATGGACAAGCTCATCGTGGATGACCGGGGTAAGGATGTGGGAAAGGGACCTGGGAATCACCTCCCAGAGCAGCCTGTTTGCTCGTATCCTCGTATCAATTAATCCCAGCATTTGCATATATGAAAGTTTCAGCTTCTTGACCTCGTACTAAACTTGGCTCTCCCAGCAGAGGTTCAGTTTCTGTCTCGGTGTCACTTTAACACCGTGACTTTTGCTGTGGAATAAAGGGTAATTGTCAGACCAACCTGAGGAATTCCCTGTTTGCTGCGTGCAAAGCTGGGGCTCTGGAGAAGGGAAGGCTCCAGGGAGACCTTCCAGCACAATTCCAGACCTTCCAGCACAATTCCAGACCTTCCATTGCAATTCCAGATGTTCGGAGTTGTCTTCATGTTCCTCAAAGCTCTGTTTCTGATGCTCCAAGGAGCTGGAGCCCCTCTGCTCTGGAGCCAGGCTGGGAGAGCTTGGGGGGTTCCCCTGGAGAAGAGAAGGCTCCAGGGAGAGCTGAGAGCCCCTTGCAGGGCCTGAAGGGGCTCCAGGAGAGCTGGAGAGGGACTGGGGACAAAGGATGGAGGGACAGGACACAGGGAATGGCTTCCCAGTGCCAGAGGGCAGGGATAGATGGGATATTGGGAAGGAATTCCTGGTTGGGAGGGTGAGGAGGCCCTGGCCTAGGTTGGGTAGAGAAGCTGTGGCTGCCCCTGGATCCCTGGAAGTGTCCAAGGCCAGGTTGGACGGGGCTTGGAGCAACCTGGGCTAGTGGAAGGTGTCCCTGCCCATGGCAGGGATTTGGAACTGGATGGTCCTTAAGGTCCTTTCCAACCCAAACCATTTCATGATTCTGGAGCCCCTCTATTCTGGAGCCAGGCTGGGAGAGCTGGGGGGGGTTCCCCTGGAGAAGAGAAGGCTCCAGAGAATGCTGAGAGCCCCTGGTAGGGCCTGAAGGGGCTCCAGGAGAGCTGGAGAGGGACTGGGGACAAGGGATGGAGGGACAGGACAAGGGGGAATGGATTAAGCTGAAGGAGGAGAGTTTTGGGTGGGATGTTGGAAAGGAATTCTTGGCTGTTAGAGTGGGGAGGCCCTAGGGTGAGATTGGGTAAATCCAGAGTTGGTGGGACTGGATATGAGAAAATGCATGTCAGAAAGGAGAAACAGGGTGCCTTGAACCTGGCCTTCAGGTATTTGTGGCCATCTCTATTTATTTATGTTTTAAGTGAGGCTCATTGAGAGCTCAGTGGGTGTTACTGGGTTGATTTTTAATCTTTTTTTGGGGTGTGATTTAGGAGTGAGACTCATACTCGCTCTGAAAAGACTTGTATGAAGTCACCAAACTAATTATTGTGTGTTGTTTTTGTTTACTCAGGGGTGGGGTGGAAAGTCTTAGTATTGTCTTTAAATAGTTATTAAAAATAAGAACTGTGATAAGTTAAAAAAGGTAATTGGGTTTAAATTTATCTGATAACTGGTATGATTTCTAGACTTGTTTCATGTGAGTCTCAGGCCAGAATATGTTTTTATCTGTCTGGGGAGGTTGCTGAGAAATAAGAGAGAAATCTAAGCCCCTCTTAGTTGGTGTGGGGAGTTGTTTCGCACCCTGAACCTGAATCTGCTCCAAAAATGGGCTGAGGAGACATTATGGAGATGGAACAGAGGAACCTGCTGAGACCCCCTGAGACACAGGGCCGAGGGTTTTATCCTGGTGGTGAAGCTTGACTTCCTTTTCTCCATCAATCCCAGGCAAAGCCACGATCTCCAACGATGGTGCCACCATCCTGAAGCTCCTCGACGTCGTCCATCCCGCCGCCAAGACCTTGGTGGACATCGCCAAATCCCAGGATGCAGAGGTGGGATGGGAGCCTGGCTGTGCTCGGGAGCCTGTGGGCTTTGGGAATTGCTCATGGAGTGCTGGGATTTATCCTGGTTTCTTTCTTGATCCCCTCTCTTTTGGGATAACTTTCGAATGTTTTGAGCTCTTCCGTCCAGATCTGATGGGTGGTTTGGGAACTTCAAAGGTGAAGTTCGTGTTTTGTGAGTAGAGGAGACTGGGAAATAGGAGTTCACCCCCAAATGGGATGTAGTCTAAACCCAGCTCTTCTTAGTCTAAGACCAAGTGCTGGTGCTGCAGCTGGGCTGGGGCAGTTCCTGGTGTCATTCCAGGCTGGGGATGAAGTGATTGAGAACCAAGAAAGACTTGGGGGTGTTGGTGGGTGAGAGGCTGAAGATGCCCCAGCCCAGACCCCCCCACGTGCCCTGATCCCACAGCGTGGGCAGCAGGACAGGGGGGATTGTGCCCCTCTGCCCCTGTCTCAGCTGAGACCCCCCCTGCAGAGCTGCTCCAGCCCTGGGAACAACAGCACAAGGACCTGGAGCTGCTGCAGAGAGTCCAGAGGAGGCCCCGGAGCTGCTGCCAGGGCTGGAGCCCCTCTGCTCTGGAGCCAGGCTGGGAGAGCTGGGGGGGTTCCCCTGGAGAAGAGAAGGCTCCAGGGAGAGCTGAGAGCCCCTTGCAGGGCCTGAAGGGGCTCCAGAAGAGCTGGAGAGGGACTGGGGACAAGGCAGGGAGGGACAGGACACAGGGAATGGCTTCCCACTGCCAGAGGGCAGGGATGGATGGGATATTGGGAAGGAATTGTTGGCTGTGAGGGTGGGGAGGCCTTGTCCCAGGTTGCCCATAGAAAGCTGTGGCTGCCCCTGGATCTCTGGAAGTGTCCAAGGCCAGGTTGGAGCCCCCTGGGCTAGTGGAAGGTGTCCCTGCCCATGGCAGGGTGTGGAACAAGGTGAACTTTAATATCCCTTCCAACCCAAACCATTCCATGAACCACTAAGGAATCTGCCCACAAATCCACAAGCAGAGAAAACCCTGAAATCTTGATATCCCTGGAAGCCCTCCATGGTTTTGCAGGTGCTGTCACAGCCTGTGGGTGACACTGTTCCCTCTCCTTGCAGGTTGGTGACGGCACCACGTCCGTGACTCTGCTGGCAGCCGAGTTCCTGAAGCAGGTGAAGCCCTACGTGGAGGAAGGGCTCCATCCCCAGATCATCATCCGTGCCTTCCGCACGGCCACGCAGCTGGTGAGCCTTCAGAGCACCTGGGGACAGGAGTTCTGTGCCACAGAAGGTCCTCAGGGGGGACCTTCTGGCTCTGCAACTCCCTGACAGGAGGGGGGAGCTGGGGGAGGGTTGGGCTCTGCTCCCAGGGAACAAGGGACAGGAGGAGAGGGAACGGCCTTAAATTGCACCAGAAGAAGTTTAAGTTGGATATTGGGGAAAGTTTCTTCATGGAAAGGGTTGTCCATCCCTGGCACAGCTGCCCAGTGCAGTGGTAGATCCCAATCCCTGGAGGGATTTAAAATCCCCGTGGATATGGCATTTGGGGACACGGGTCAGTGGTGGCCTTGGCAGTGCTGGACGAAATGATCCTAAAGATCTTTTCCAACCGAAACAATTCTCTGATTAATGAAGCCAAACAGTGCTTTGGGCTTGGGAAAACTGAATGCTAAATGTCATTGGTGATCTCCTGGTGTCTTCCTGCCAACATGAGCTGCCTTTCTGCTGTCAGGGAGCTGTTGTTACCAGTCACTCCCTCTGGGGTGCTGTCTCTCCCTTTGTGTTTTTTTTTCCAAGGAAGAATGATTAATCGGGAAAATTCCCTTCCCGTTCTCCTGATCTCTGCTGCTCCTTAGTACACCTTGCATCTCATCAAGCCTCTTGGTCCCCTTAAGCTGACTTTTTGCAGGTGCAATCCCTCAAAAGCCCTGTGTTTTCCCAGAAGACAGCAGAGTCTCTTCCCACTCCTCTTAAATTGCTGTGTTTCTTGGAATTACTGTGCTGGAAGGGGTGGGGTAGCTTCAATGCTTGAAACTTCAGTGATGTTGAAGCAGGGAATAAAAGATTATCTTAAAATACAAAGGGAAAAATTGGAGATGTGATGAGTTCAGGAGCATAAATCATTAATCCAGCTGTTGCCCCGTGTCTTGGCAGGCTGTGAACAAGATCAAAGACATTGCTGTTTCTGTGAAGAAGGAAGATAAAGAGTAAGTTTTCCATGGAGATGACCTGGTTGTGTTCCTGGGCTTCAGCTGAGCTGGTGTGAGGGTGTTCCTGAATTCTCCTGTGCCTCTGGCTGAGGTCTCGAGGTCGGACCAAACAGCTTCAGCCCCACACTGGGCTTATTCCCAGATTATCTGGAATTTCCTGCTCCTCTGGGAGCGATGCCTTGCTGTCACTTGGCTGCAGGCAATAATTAGGGCAGTGTCTTCCAGTGCACAGGGAGGGAGCTGGGCACTAAAATAAGTGGCCTGATTTCTTTTTTGCAGCAGAGGAGACTTGCAGCTCCTGCTGCAGTCGGTGCCAGTGTTAAATCTCAACAATTCCTTGAGGATCAGATCCCCTTTTAGCTGTTGCCCAGTGGAAGGTAGAGAGTTCATAGGAGTAAGGAAAGGACCCCTTCAGCTGAGGTGAGAATACTGGAGTTCATTTTCTTCCTGGATTTTAAGTTCTTGTCTACGTGACCTTGCTAATACCTGGAGTAAATCTGAAGTGTTACAACTGAATAACCACCTTAAATAAACCAAAATGAGTTGTCCAGATGGTGAAAAAATGCTGAAAAAAACAAGCCAAATGCTGTCCTGGGATGGGAAATACAGCAGTTCCCATGGGCAGCAGGAGCTGGAGGGAAAGATCCTGCTGTTGGATCAATATTTCCCTGGTGTCTCTTGTATCACCCACTGGGTTACACATAATTAACCTGAGTTAATACTTGAGGGAATGTGCTGCCTTTAGAGGGTTTTAGGAACAACTTCCTGCCTTTGGATGAGGGAAAGGACCTACTGTTTTCCTGTTTTTAGGTGTCTAAAAGCCAATCAACCTGGTCAGTGCTGGGTTGATGCTCAGGCTCTAAAAGGGAGACTGGGGTTTTGGGGTTTATGTGTGTGTCTCGTTCTCCCCATTGACAGGAGGGAGCTGATCTTTGCCTCTATCAGAGAGATTTTGGGCCCCTCATGCCAAGAGCTGGAGCTTTTCCAGGGAAGGGAATGGAGCTGGAGAAGGGGCTGGAGCAGCTGAGGGAGCTGGGGGGGCTCAGCCTGGAGAAAAGGAGGCTCAGGGGGGACCTTCTGGCTCTGCAACCCCCTGACAGGAGGAGGGAGCTGGGGGGGGTTGGGCTCTGCTCCCAGGGAACAAGGGACAGGAGGAGAGGAAATGACCTTAAATTGCACCAGAAGAGGTTTAAGTTAGATATTAGGGAAAATTCCTGCATGGAAAGGGTTATCCATCCCTGGCACAGCTGCCCAGTGCAGTGGTGGATCCCCATCCCTGGAGGGATTTAAAATCCCTGTGGATGTGGCCCTTGGGGACATGGCTGAGTGGTGGCCTTGGCAGTGCTGGACTAAATGATCTTAAAGATCTTTTCCAACCAAAACAGTTCTCTGATTAATGAAGCCAAACAGTGCTTTGGGCTTGGGAAAAGATTTATCAAGTGACAAGCCCTTGTTCTTCCTCTTTGCAGTGAGCAGAGGAGCCTCCTGGAGAAGTGTGCAGCCACAGCCCTGAGCTCCAAACTGATCTCCCAGAGCAAGGAGTTCTTCTCCAAGATGGTTGTAGATGCTGTCATGATGTTGGATGACTTGTTACAGCTCAAAATGATTGGAATAAAGAAGGTGCAAGGAGGAGCTTTGGAAGTAAGTTCTGTCAGAGCCTGTCCTGAAGGGATGGGAGACAGGAATCATTTGGCTCGAGCAGAAATGCAGCCTGGCTTGATAATGCCTGTTTGGGAATTCCCAAAGTGAAACAAAGGTGCTGATGTGAGGACAAAGCTTAGGAGACAGGGCTGGATTTCTTCTCCAGAGGCAGAGAATCTGGGTTTGAGCCAAGTACACTCTTACCTCTTTTGCAGCAAATGTTACTGATACAAATGAATATAAACCCTAAATTCCCTTTATATCTTTCAAATAGTGAAATGTTCAAGGGTTTTGTGTGGGGTTTTTTTGTTTTGGTTTGGTTTGTGGTTTTTTTTTTTTTTTTTGTGGGAATTTTTTTTTACTTCTGGATCCAAAAATCCTGGTTGTATGTAGGATTACTGGGTTGGGAAAAATGCAAGGAAAACCTCATGAAGGAGCTGATCTAGTGGTGGGTGGGATGTGTGGTTTGTGCCACAGTGCTGGAATACCTGTCCTGTATGGGATTGCAGCTGGATACATGGCAGGGAGTTGTTCCTGGCTGTGGAGTAGGAGAGTTAGATCCTGATTTCTCTCCCAGCCATGGAGTCAAGGAGATCACTTCAGGTGGGGCAGGGCTGTCCTGGCAGAACAATCCCAGAGGTGGTGACGGAGCTTGGAAAAACAAACCAGAGCAAAAAGAACCAGCCCAGAGTGTGGATTAGAAGTATCCATGTTCAAAGGGTAGGAATGGGAAAGAGATCAAGGAGGGAACTGATGGCTTCATGCCTTGATCTTCAGGTTGTGTGTGCAGCGTTTTTGGCTGTGGGGTCTTGAGGGGTGGAGAGGAAGCGATTGAAGCGGCTTTTTGTGAGCAGAGAGAAACCCTCGCTGCTTCTTTCCTCTAAAAAGTGGGTTAATCAAAGGAGACAGCGTTGGGAAGGCTTTGTAAATGAGGCCTCTGGAAGCAGGGAGTCTCCTGGGGGAGTTATTAACCCTGTGGAGAGAACCTTGGGAGGCTGAGCCTGACACAAATCCGTGCCTTCAAGGACTCGCAGCTGGTGGCCGGAGTCGCCTTCAAGAAGACCTTCTCCTACGCTGGGTTTGAGATGCAGCCCAAGAAGTACCAGTCCCCCAAAATTGCCCTCCTGAACGTGGAGCTGGAGCTCAAAGCTGAGAAGGACAACGCTGAAATCAGAGTCAACACTGTGGAGGTAAGAGCCAAAGGGGAGCCTGCCCTGCTGCCTCATCCCTGTGGGGTGTGGCTGCTTGTCCAGTGGGATAAAAGGTAGGAGGACCATGGAGATGCTCCCGGGACTGGAGCGTGTCTGCTGTGGACACAGGCTGGGAGAGCTGGGGGGGTTCCCCTGGAGAAGAGAAGGCTCCAGGGAGAGCTGGGAGCCCCTTGCAGGGCCTAAAGGGGCTCCAGGAGAGCTGGAGAGGGACTGGGGACAAGGGATGGAGGGACAGGACACAGGGAATGGCTTCCCAGTGCCAGAGGGCAGGGATAGATGGGATATTGGGAAGGAATTCCTGGCTGTGAGGGTGATAAAACATTGGCCCAGGTTGGGCAGAGAAGTTGTGGCTGCCCCTGGATCCCTGGAAGTGTCCAAGGCCAGGTTGGAGCAACCTGGAATAGGGGAAGGTGTCCCTGCTCATTGCAGTGGGGTTGGCCTAAGTGACCTGTAAAGGTCCCTTCCCACCCAAACCATTAACAATTCTGTGATAAATGGGATTGCCTTGTGCACATCCTTCCCCTTGGAAAATACCTGGTGGGTTGTGCTGCCTCTTCTGGGAGAAGGGTATGGAGACTTGGAATCTCAGCAGGTTTAGGACATGTTTGTGCCCGAGCTGTGCTGTGCCCAGCCATCAGCTCTGTGGTGACTTCCCTGTGCTTACCAAGTGGCCTTCCAGGGAGAGCTCATCAAGCACTGCTTGGAATGTATCAGGAACAGTGTGGCAGCAGGACCAGGGAAGTGATTCTGCCTCTGGACTGGGCACTGGTGAGGCCACACCTCGAGTACTGTGTCCAGTTCTGGGCCCCTCCATTTAGGAAGGACATTGAGGGGCTGGAGCATGTGCAGGGAAGGGAATGGAGCTGGGGAAGGGTCTGGAGCAGCAGGAGCAGCTGAGGGAGCTGGGGGGGCTCAGCCTGGAGAAAAGGAGGCTCAGGGGGGACCTTCTGGCTCTGCAACTCCCTGACAGGAGGGGGGGGTCGGGCTCTACTCCCAGGAACCAGCAGTAGGACAAGAGGGCACAGCCTCCAACTGTGCCAGGGGAGGACATTGGGAAGAAGGTTTTTACAGAGAGAGTGATCAGAATAGGCTGCCCAGGGACATGGTGGAGTCACTTCCCTGGAGGTGTTTAAGGACAGACTGGATGTGGCATCAGTGCCATAGTCTGGGTGACAAGGTGGGGTTGGGTCACAGGTTGGACTCAGTTGTCTCAGAGGTCTTTTCCAACCTGGCTGATTCTGTGATTCTGTGATTCTGTGATTCTGTGATTCTGTGATTCTGTGATTCTGTGATTCTGTGATGCTGAAAGAACCTCCTCAAATTTAAGCAACCAAGGTCCCCGTTTGGGCATAAAATAGAGGGGCCTAAAATCCCTGGGGTGTTGAAAGCAGCCGTGTGCCGGGGCTGCAAGAGCGACATTCCCGATCCATCGTAACGGGATTGTCCCTCTCTCCTCCCTGCCAGGATTACCAGGCCATCGTGGATGCCGAGTGGAACATCCTGTATGACAAACTAGACAAAATCCACAAGTCAGGAGCCAAAGTTGTCCTGTCCAAACTTCCCATCGGGGACGTGGCCACGCAGTACTTCGCCGACAGGGACATGTTCTGTGCCGGCCGCGTCCCGGAGGAGGATCTCAAACGGACCATGATGGTGAGCTCCTTGGTTTCACTTCAGCACTGCCAGGCTGGGGATTCCCAAAGCAGGGCAGCAGGCTGTGCCTGAACACGCTGTTCCTTGCAAAGATTTAAAATGGTGATCACTTCGTTTTTGCCCGTGTGGTTGTTATTTAAACTTGGCGTAGACAGACAAGGCTGTTCCTTGACGGAATGAACAGTCACACACTAATTGCATCTGCACTGCTCTTTTGTTTCTCTGATTAAGGTCTGCTCATTGCATCAGTAGAGCTTTATTTTCCCTAGTTCTTGGCTGTTCCATCATGAGTAGGGTTTTTGTTTTTTTTTTTCCCTGAGCTTTGTGTATTTCCTGGACTCCAGAGCCTGTGAGTCAGCGCTTCGAAGCCGCATAATCTTATTTTGCTGTCGAGGATTTTGAGATGGCAGGGAAATTAAGGGGTTTTCCTGAATCTGGCCTGCGGGATGGATTTGCATCAGCTGAACAGCTGGGCTGTCCCTAAAGAATGAGACCCTGCTGGGAAATCAGTTTGGATTGTCAGTGTTGGTAATTCCTTGCTTTATCTCCCTTCCACGCAGGCCTGTGGTGGATCCATCCAGACCAGTGTCAATGCCCTGACAGATGATGTTCTGGGCCGGTGTGAACTCTTTGAGGAGACTCAGATTGGGGGAGAGAGGTAAATACACCAGCTGTAAACCTGGAGTACCTTGCCAGCCCTCTAATAGCAGCTGGAAGAATTTGGGTTAAAGCATTGGCAGGTTGGAGCATCTTTCAAGGGGTTGGTGTGAAAACAAGGTTGTTAAAAAACAATTCTTTTGTTGTATACAAAAGCTGCTTTTTGAGGTTGAGATTTCCTCTAATCTTACCCCTTATATATGCATTTAAAATACATATATTTATTCTGCAGTGTCACGTAGAAAGCCCAGTGGTATTGCTTCATTTGTAGTGGAAAAGCAGCACATTTTGGGGTTGATTGTGGCATTTATCTGATGTTCCATAGTGACACTCTGCTTCAGTGCAGGTGAAGTTGGGGGCAGTACACTGGGGTCCTTCCTGTTGCTGGAGGAGAATTCCTGTTTGGAGCTGGCTGCTGACTCCTGCCAAGTAGAAAATTGGAGCACCAGTTTAGCAAATCCCTGGCAACAGGAAGAGAGTGGATTTTCCCGGATTTCCCTTGTGTGTTGCCTGGCTCTGCTCCTTCTGAGCCCAAGATCCAATGGGGCGCCGTGAGGGTGACACGCCTTGAGTCACAGATCCAGCCTGTCCAGAATCCCTGAGTGTTGGTGTGGATCCTTTCCAGCAGCAGCACCACTTCTCCATCCCCCATAACCCTTCTTGCCCCGTGCCTTTGGCAGGTACAACTTCTTCACGGGCTGCCCCAAGGCCAAGACCTGCACGATCATCCTGCGCGGGGGAGCGGAGCAGTTCATGGAGGAGACGGAGCGGTCCCTGCACGATGCCATCATGATCGTCAGGAGAGCCATCAAGGTGAGCCCCGGGGGAGCTGCCTCCCTGCTGGGCTGCCACTGGGGTTGTTCCTCGACCTTGGCACAGCCCTAAGTCCTTCTGGGAACCTTCTCACATGCCAGAGGTTGGCTGAGGTCTCTGGAGAGGCCTGGAGTGAGGAGTTGATTAACTCAAGTGCCGTTCCTTGGCCAACTCAGCGCTGCTTTGGCAGCGGCTCCAAGTGCTTTCCAGGCACGCCTGGGTTTTCCTTTCCTTCCTGCACAGCTGTAACTTGTGCTTGCTCCATCCCCTATCCTACATGAGCACAATCCTGTGTGTGTTGGGTGGATCTTCAGGAGGTTTGAACAGGGTTAGTGTCATGGGTGTGTCCCTGCCTGTAAATCCACTTGTTCCCCCTTTTGGTGACCAGTCTGGGGGAGTGACAGGCCCCTGCTTTTGCAGGCAAGTTGGGAGCACCAAGAGAAGCCCAAGGCCTCTCTGGATGTGTCCTGAGGATGCTGCCAAGCTGTGGGTGTTTCTGGTTAAAAACAGCTTTGAAGGCTGTTATGTCCTGAGGGGCTGGGAAGAAGCACATCAAGATTTTGGGAACTGTTGCCTTTAGACAGAACATCCCGATCTCTCTCCTGAAAAAAACCAGCAGAACTTGGCTGCAAGGTGCTGCTGCCAATGTCTTAACTTTGGGTGCTTTATGGAAGTGAGGGAAGTGGGCTGAAGGTATGGAAGTGAGGGAAGTGGGCTGAAGGTATGGAAGTGAGGGAAGTGGGCTCAAGGTATGGAAGTGAGGGAAGTGGACTCAAGGTATGGAAGTGAGGGAAGTGGGCTCA
The DNA here is from genome assembly GCF_009829145.1 of Chiroxiphia lanceolata. Lineage (NCBI taxonomy): Eukaryota > Metazoa > Chordata > Aves > Passeriformes > Pipridae > Chiroxiphia > Chiroxiphia lanceolata. The sequence continues at coordinate 1,894,077 of NC_045640.1, forward strand.
AGGTATGGAAGTGAGGGAAGTGGGCTCAAGGTGTGGAAGTGAGGGAAGTGGGCTCAAGGTATGGGAGTGAGGGAAGTGGGTTCAAGGTATGGAAGAGAAGGAAGTGGGCTCAAGGTATGGAAGAGAGGGAAGTGGGCTCAAGGTATAGAAGTGAGGGAAGTGGGCTCAAGGTATGGAAGTGAGGGAAGTGGGCTCAAGGTATGGGAGTGAGGGAAGTGGGCTCAAGGTATGGGAGTGAGGGAAGTGGGCTCAAGGTATGGGAGTGAGGGAAGTGGGCTCAAGGTATGGAAGAGAGGGAAGTGGGCTCAAGGTATGGAAGTGAGGGAAGTGGGCTCAAGGTATGGGAGTGAGGGAAGTGGGCTCAAGGTATGGAAGAGAGGGAAGTGGGCTCAAGGTATGGAAGTGAGGGAAGTGGGCTCAAGGTATGGGAGTGAGGGAAGTGGGCTCAAGGTATGGAAGTGAGGGAAGCGGGCTCAAGGTATGGAAGTGAGGGAAGTGGGTTTCTTGGCCTGGGTGGGCTGTGAGCTGCCATCCCTCCCAAAATCCCCCTTTATCCCGTGCATAGCTGGGATGAGCTGCTGGTAGCTGCCCCTGGAGGTTCTTAGTGTGTTCCTGAAGCTCCCAGCAGTGCTGCCAGGCAATCCCAGGAATGGCAGCAGCCCGGACTATGGATTCCCATGGGCTGGCATTGCCCTGGCACAGAGCCTTTCCAGCTCTCCCCCTCCTTGGAATGAGAGTGTTTCCCCTTTTCCCTTCAGAACGACTCGGTCGTCGCCGGCGGTGGCGCGATAGAGATGGAGCTTTCCAAGTACCTCCGGGACTATTCCAGGACCATTCCAGGGAAGCAGCAGCTGCTGATCGGTGCTTACGCCAAAGCCCTCGAGATCATTCCCCGCCAGCTCTGCGACAACGCCGGCTTTGATGCCACCAACATCCTGAACAAGCTCCGAGCCAAGCACGCACAGGTAGGACCACCTGGGAGCCCAGGGCACAGCCAGGGGTGGGTGGGATCCCTTTCTCCCTGATCTTTTCCTCCTGGAGCTGTCGGATCCGGTGTAACTCAGCTGAGCCCGTGTTAGACTTGTCCTCTTTGATTAAACGCTGTGTTTGTTCCCAGATCAAGTGCGGGCTCGGCACACGTTGCTATAAAAGGAAAGGATCTGTCTTCCCTTTGATCCCAGCTGTTGGGTGACTCCCAGAGCTGGGAGTCCTGATTTGCTCCTTGAAAATGCATCATTTGTCAGGAGGGAGCTGCTGTGTTAAACATGAAAGGAATCAGTGGAAGTTGGCTGAGGAGCTGCAAGCTGCAGGTCCCGGTTGCTGATCTTGTGGAGATCCTAATCCTGGTGTTTGGAAGTTGCCCCTTGGTCACTCCCACCACGTTCCATCCTGCTCCTGATGGTGGGATTAGCAGGAGTGCCCTGAAATGAGGGGGTGCAAAACCTGGGGCTGTGGGCTGGGGAGTGAGGCAGCAGTAGAGTGGGAATCAGTCCCGTGAGGCTTTAGAGCTTCATGGAATGGGCTGGCCACGGAGGTGGTGGAATCACCATCCCTGGTGACTGCTTAAGGAAAGTCACCATCCCTGCTCAAGGAAAGCCTGGATGTGAATGGTATAGTTGGCATGGTGGTGATGAGGCACCTGGTGCCATGGTGTGGTTGACACGGTGGTGTTGGGTCTTAGGTTGGACTCTGATCTCAGAGGTCTTTTCCAACCTGATTCTGTGATCCTAAAATGGAACGAGGCTTCTGTTTTATGAGGCATCCCTGGCACTGTTGGGAACAAGTTAAGCCAGCAGCACCTGCACTCAGTTATAGAGTCAAAAGGGAGTGTTTCGGCCTTGGAGTGTGTGAATCAAAACCTGGAGTTCGCAGGAAGTCCTGGGAATTCCAGTTATCTGAAGGACAACACCGGGTGCTGTTTGCCAAAGGAACCCTAATAAAGGGGGAATGCAGAGAGAGCTCTGTGGAGAATCCCAGCAGAGACTGGGCACAGGCACTGCCAAAAACAAGGACGCGGTGGTTGGGATTTGTGTTCCCCTCAAACACCCTCTTTCCCTCAGCGGGTTCCCCGAATGTTTCCCCGTCTTCCCTTCCACCCCAAACTCCCGGCCAGCCGTGTGCCTGAGCCGCCGTGTCCCCGTTGTGTCCCCCTCAGGGCGGGATGTGGTACGGGGTGGACGTGAACAACGAGGACATCGCCGACAACTTCGAGGCGTGCGTGTGGGAGCCGGCCGTGGTGCGCATCAACGCGCTCACCGCCGCCTCCGAGGCCGCCTGTCTCATCGTGTCCGTGGACGAGACCATCAAGAACCCCCGCTCCACCGTGGACGCCGCCCCGGGGGGCCGTGGCCGCGGCCGGGGCCGCCCCCACAACCACTGAGAGACCCCGGCGCTGGGAACGGCGACGCGGCTCCGATGGTTTAATCCCCGCGTTAATTAACCCCCCGCGTTAATTAACGGGCTCGTCGGCAGATGGTCGCTCGGAGGGCTCGTGGATGTTGTGTTAATTAAGAGTCACGGCTTGGCCCTGGCAGCCACGGCCACCCCCCCGTGGGCTGCCCTGCCCCGAACGTTTCCCACACAGCACTGATCCCCTCGGGCTCTCCTGGGCAATTCCGCTCGGGAATGGCCTTCCCTCTCCCGGCGCGGCGAGGACGGGCTTTGCTCCTATTTATACTGGTTTATTTTTCGTTTTTTCTCCCTGCTGGGGAGGGGTTCGGACCCCGGGCTCTCCAACACAATAAAAAGATGAACTTGTCTCGGTGGCAAACTGGGCTGTTCTCTGCTTTGTTCCGCTCGGTGGTGGGTCGTGTTTAGAGTTTTAAAAATAAACCTTTCAAAGTTGTTTTTGCCCCCTTGCAAAGCAGGCGCTGTGCTGGGAAGCAGGACAGACTCTGAGCGCATCCCAGGGGTGCTTCCAGGGTGGATTCTTTCTCGTGCAGCTCTCTGATGCTGCTCAGTGACATTTTTATTGGCATTTGCATCTTGCCCTTGGCTTCGTGGAAGGAGGTTCAGGGAGGTGACAGCTCTGGGTCTGTGGGGAGGGAACGTGTGGGTGCTTCAGGGATGGGTCCAGGTGTTTGGGCTGTCTCTGGCAGGAAAATCCTCTTGAGGGAATACAGGGAGACCTGGAACTGGTGGGTTGGAAGTATTAAGGGAGGAGAGTTGAAGGAATTCCATAGAATCACAGCATGGTCTGGGTTGGAAGGGACCTTAAAGACCATCTCATTCCATGGGCAGGGACATGTTCCACAGGTTGCTCCAAGCCCTGTCCAGCCTGGTCTGGGACATTCCCAGGGATGGAGCAGCCACAGCTTCTCTAGGAAAGCTGTGCCAGTGTTTTCCCACCCTCCCAGCGCTCCCCCAGTATCCCACTTTGTGCCGGTGCCCTATGGAGCTGGACCAATGGAGACCATGGACCTGCAGGGAGAGGGAGGTATGAGGATGCTCCCAGTAAGCCCCAGACAGCAACTGGTCTCACTGGTTTGCTGCTGGTCTGGCTTCAGTGTGGCCCCTGGGAGAGTGAAACCCCACCTCAATCTCCAGAGTCTTTATTCAACACTGAATCATAAAATAGCTCTTTACACACTTCTTTTTTTTTTTGGGGGGGGGGGGGAAGGGAGAAGGGGGAATTGGTTTTTGTTTTGTTTTTTTTTTTGTTAATTCCTTAAATACACATTGTTTACACTCGCCAAAGTTTCAAAGCAACAACATCAAAGTGCGTCTACAGGTGATAGTTCCAACCAAAGTGCTAAAAAAACCACGGTCTCCTGGCCGGAGTCGGACCCTGCTTCCCACCAAACCCACCTGGAACCTCCGGTGCACCCTGATCCCACCACTCCCCCTCCTCCAGGACAACATCCTCTGGTGGATTCACACCCGGGACCCGGTTTAGCATCGAGGGAACCACGGGGATAAGAGGAAAAAAAAAAAAAAACAAAAAAAAAAAAGGGGGATGTTTGGTTCTCCAGACACTGGCACATCGCTGCGAAGAGACTAAAATAGACCTAAATTTATAGAGAGTTTAAAAAAATAACTTGGGAGGCAACTGGCTACCTTTGGGGAGGGGGGAGGTCGCTGTACAGGGGCCCCTCGGAACCCGCTGGCGGAGCAAACGAGGGCTCTTCAGGGAAGAGGATCCCAAATCCCTGTGTTTGGAGATCTCTCTTTCCCTGGACTGATTATCTCCTCTGATTATCTCGAAGCAAAAGCCACCCCATACCATTGCACCCACTTGTCCCCGGCCCCAACCTGCCTCGTTGCCCCTCCACGGGGCTCAATCCCGAGGCTGGATCAGAAAAATCCCATAATTTTCCCTGCTTTTTGGGCAGCTTTCCCTCCTCTCCTTTCCTCAGTTCTCCCACCCTCCACGGGGGGCAGGGGGTGGGATTATTTTGCCTCCCACGGGTGAGGAAGGTCCGTCACCACCTTACAACAAACCATCTCCAGTTCCTAAAATCTCCCTGCTCCCTGCTTTGTTTTCCCCCCTGTTAAAGCATTTTCCCACTTCCCAATTCCCAAATGCTTTTGCTCCATCCCGACCTGCAGTTTTCCTTCCCCCCAAAACGAGAGGCTGAGCTTCAACAACGTTTTTCCTGCGTTTTTTTTCTTGTTCTGTTTTCCCTAAATTCGGAGTGTTTTGGAGGATCCATGCAAGCTGTGCCCCTGCTGGCAGCTGACACTGGGACACATGGCATAAAAAAGTGGGATAAAGATGAAAATCCTCCTTGGACAGAGCCAACTTTGGAGTTCCCATTTTCTTTGAGCCCTGACATCCCAAACTGGGGGCACAGGGATAAGGCAGGAGGAGGCAGCTGGTCCCTGGAGCATTCCCACAGCTCCTGGGGGCTCAGATGGTTGGATAACAAGCAAAACCCAACCAAGAAAAACATGGATTTGGGATAAATTTGGCCCCTGAGCTGGCTTTGGTGATGTTGTTCCTCTTGAAATCCCTGACCAGCACCCAAATTCAAGCAAAGGGGAATGCTGGGAATGTCGGCCACGGGGAAACTTTGGGAAAACTCCTTAGAAAAGGAATAAATCTCCCAAGAACTGGATCTGCAGGAGCCAGCTCTGGAACCACCATCCATCCAGCCCCTGCCAGCTCTGGCCATGGCTGTGACCCCAATTCTCACCCCGGATCCATGGATTTTGCTGGAGATTGTCATCGCAGAGCCCCTCTGGGGCTTCTCTAGGATCTGGAATGGGGCTGAGCTCCTGGATACACTGCCTGATTTCAAGGCTTTTCCCAGGGAATTTGGTATTTCTGTGTGTTTTCCATCCATTTCCAGAGGAAATGGGGTTGAAACTCCGTGCCCCGGGCGGTGAATCCACGAGCATCCCGCAGGGATGGGGGTTTGGGGAGGGGAAAAACAGCGGGATGAGGAGGGAAAGCAGCAGGGAAAGGATCAATATGACATTTCAGTGGAAGAAATACAGAGCTGTTAATGAGCTCATTAACAACCTGGGCAATTAGGAGCCACCAGGAGGGCTGGGCCCTCATTACCACCCGTGTCCTTGCCCTCACCCACCTCCATCCCAAGCTGAGGAGGGAGGGATCCGTTCAAGCCCAAGGAAAACGGGGAGAACCCCCCACTTCCCATCTTCTAATCCTTGAACCTGCTCAAGGCCTTGTGTCATCAGAGGATTTCTGTGGAAACGTGGTTTTTGCCGAGTTGGATTTTTCGGGAATGCCCCGAGGGGAGGCCGATGGTTCGCTCTGGTCTCGGTGACACTTCGAAGCACCAAATTCCAGTGGGAGTGTCCTGCCATGAATTCCAAACCCCAGTGGCTCCAACACCACCACAGACACGGCCACTGACGCCACTGGCGGGCACAGAAGGTTTCTTCTCCAAGAATCCTCAAACATCTCCCCCTTTTTCCATCACCTTTACCTTCCCAACAGCCCCGAGGAGCTGGGAGAGGGTCACAAAAACCCGGAGCAAACCCGGAGCAGCCGCCTTCAGTCTTCGGACGCGACTCTCCACCACAATAGTCTTTAAGCATAGAGTGTATAAACATGCTGAGTATATAATTTTCCTTTAAAATCTTTTTTTTTTTTCCTTCTTTATAGAAATAAATACTTACTTTGTTAGGGTTTTTTTGTTGTTGTTTGTTTTTTTTTTAAGGGAATTTCCCAAGTCTCTGACAGCTCCGCTGGGACACGGTTCCTGGGATAAGGGCTGGATGTTCCCCGGGGCGTTGTAGCTTTGCTGGGTGGGGTTATTTTTTTTGCTGGTCGGGGCATCCCTTGCTCCTCTTGCCCCTGGAATTTGTGTCCCAGTCTTCCCCAGGTGGAGGTAAAGCCATGGCAGGGAGCTGATCCCAGTGCTAGGAAGCTCATCCATGGGGATATGGTGGGAGTTTCTCGCAGGCATTTTTTGGGGGGCTCCCACATTTTGTGCAGACAGGGAGCAGCCTTCTCCTGGAAAAGCTGCAGTTGGAGGGGGGAGCAGAGGTGCTTCAAACGGGGGTTATGGCCAAAAATCCCTTACCCTGTTTCAGGAGACGGCGTGGGTGGGATGAAGGGGGGATGAAGGCTCTCCTGAGATGGGGTTGGAGACCCGGGAGGTGCCTCCAGCCCCCCACCGGCTTCAGCGATTTGGGATTGATGTTGTTGTCTCTCAGGATCCCCACGGACTGTTGTCATGCTGGCAGCCCTGGCTGAGCTCTGCCGTGGGCGAGGAATGTGGTCCCAGATGGATCTGCAGCCTCCTCCCTCCCAGAGGGATGTTCCCTGTCAGCCCCTCACCCTGGAAAGGCTGGGAAGGGGAGGTGCCCTGGGAAGGGCTGTCTCCTTGGAGCCACGCTGGCCAGCAGGCACCAAAACCTCCAACACTGGTCCAAATCAGAGGAAAACCCCCAAAAATCTGCTTTTCCCAGTTGGATTCTCTCCGCTCAGCCCGATCCAAGGGCACCTCGCTGGGGATTGGGATGACCAGGGGCTGTGGTTAAGGCCGGTGTGTCCCCACTGCTGGCAGTGCTGTGATGGGTGTCCCCCGTTCCGTGGGCACCTCCTGGTACTTTATCCCCAGGCATGGAGATGCCTGGCCCTGCTGGATGCATTTCCAAAGCCTTTTCCTGTGGAAAAAAAAGGGTATTTTGGGGATGATGACCTCCTTGGAGACACCCGGGAAGGAAAACGCAGAGTTAAAAAAACCAGCCGTGGCCACGGATAAGGGTCAAGCAGAGGCTGTTGGGTGGTGCTTTCACCAGCAGCTTTGGATTTCAGGATAATTTCCTCAGGGTTTCTCCTTCAGGCTGCTCAGGAAGGCGGTGAGATGGCAAACACGAGCGTCCCATTCCAGTCCTTCTCTCCACGTGGGAAAACTTGGTCCAGACAGAGCCTGAACGGGCGGTGGATGGTGGGGACCGGAGCGTGACCCGCGTTTCCTGGTGGACGAGGATTTTGGAGATGGTTTATTGCCTTGGCAGGAAGGTTTCGGTGGAGAGGAAGCGAGGCCGGAGACCTCGGGAAGAGCGACCATCTCTCCTGGTGTCCTCTGGCTCCTGCAGCCCCCCGGGATGCAGCTCTGCCCCCCGGGCTTGTGCTGTGGGGGCTGCTGGTCTCTGGGCAGCGTTTGCCCAGGTTTGGGAGCCCCTCTGTCCAACAAATGAAACGGAGACCCCGCAGGAACCCTGGGTGTCCTTCCCTCTGGAGGAACAGCCCCTTCCCACCCCACCTCCCCCACTCCACGGAGAGGACAAGGAGCCCGTGGGATGGGCTGGGAGATCCTCGGACGGTCAAAAAAACCAACCCCTCCAAGAAACAGAGCCCGAAGAAAAAGACATTTCCCCAAACACGGATCCTTGGCAACGAGCGGCCACGGGGGTTCCGAGCCTTCTTCCCCTCCCGGGAAGGAGCGTCGCCGCCCTGTCTCCTGGGGCAGCCAAAAAAAATTGTCCTGAAGTAGCACCTTCTCGCCCGCGAGCCGGCCCTGGGATGAGCTCCGGCTGCCAGTCACTAAGGCCTGCGAGAGTTTCGGGTTTTCCTTGTGCACGAGCCGGCGGATCCGGATCCGCGGCCGGACCGAGCGCCGGGCGGTGGGTTTGGTTTTCACGGGGCCTCCGGCGCCGCCAGGCAGAGGAGGGAATGTGCTTTGTGCTTCCCTGAAGGTCTAACAGCCTCCTTCCACTTTGATGTGTAAAATCTTGGAGAAGCCGGGTCTTTTCCTCAGGGCCTGGAAGAGGAGCGGGGAGCGGGGTTGGTGGGGGGATCCGGCATTCCTAGTGCTCCATGGGGTGAGGGAGGGAGAGGTGGAAATATCTGAAATCCTTGCCATAGGAAGGACACAGGGAAAGGGAGGGAAAGGGGAATCCCTGCCATGGGAAGGACAAAGGGTGAGGGAGAAGTGGGAGCATCTCAAATCCCTGCCATGGGAAGGACAAAGGGTGAGGGAGAGGGGGAAACATCTCAAATCCTTGCCCTGGGAAGGACACAGGGAAAGGGAGGGAGAGGAGAATCCCTGGCACAGGAAGGATATGGGGCGAGGGAGGAAGAAGGGGGAACATCTCAAATCTCTGCCATGGAAAGACACAGGGAAATGGAAGGAGAGTGGGGAACATCTCAAATCCCTGCCATGGAAGGACATGGGGACAGGAAGAGAGAGGGGGGAACATCTCAAATCCTTGCCATGGGAAGGACATGGGGAGAGGGAGAGAGAGGGAGGAACATTTCAAATCCCTGCCATGGAAGGACATGGGGAGAGGGACGAAGAGGGGGGAACATCTCAAATCCTTGCCATGGGAAAGACATGGAGAGAGGGAGAGAGAGGGAGGAACATTTCAAATCCCTGCCATGGGAAGGACATGGGGAGAGGGACGAAGAGGGGGGAACTTCTCAAATCCTTGCCATGGGAAGGACACCAGGCAAGGAAGGGAGAGGAAGGAACAACTCAAATCCCTGCCATGGGAAGGAAACGGGGTGAGGGAGAGGGGGAAAACACCTCAAATCCTTGCCACGGATCTGGTGACACTTGTGTTACCTGGGACTGGGACCCTTTACCTGGAGTTTGTTCACCATTTCTTCAAACATCTTCTTGGCTTCAGGGCTGTGGGGCTCCTTGAAATAGTCCACGATTCCCACCTGCACCACGATGGACTTGAGGTTCCGGCACACACCTGAGGGGCAGAGATACCACCTGGATTCTCCATGGCTGAGGGGCCAATGACTTCCCCACGGCCAGCACAGGACCCCACAAGCCACCCTGTGCTCCTCAAGGCCTTGTGCACGTGGGGAAACCTCACCCTGAAGCTGGAGGAGACCTGCTCATGGTGGCCAAGACCAACACTGGGCTACGAGATGGTCTCTGATTGTCCTGTCCCCAAATCAGCATCCTGCCATTTCCTTGGGAAACCCTTGCTCTTCCATCCAGAGGGGCGGGTTGCCAGCAAGTCTCACCACAGTCACATGAGCCATGGCCACCAGGACAGACCCTGCTGATGGCTGTGGACCTCCTGTCCCGGGAAAAGGCTTCGGGCAAGTGGTGTGGCCCCGAACTCAGACACACCGGGGTGAACCTCAGGGGTGTCACAGACACTGGGGTCTGGATTGCATTGTGGGGAGCATGGAGGGAGCATCTCCATCCTCTCCATGGTCCAAGTCAAGATCAGCTCTCCTCGGCCCATCCTTGGCAGGGGGATGTTGGATCCCCTCTCAAGGACCTTCCACCCGGAGCTCCCAGCTCCTCCCAGTGCCAATAGGTTCCTGTGGGTGGGGCTGGAAGGAAGGATCTGCTCCATGGACCTGGATATCTGGTGGCCTTGTGGTGAACGGGTGATGCCCCCCGGCATTGCTACTCACTGTTGAAGTGCAGCAGGGCCTTGGGGGTGACCGGGGTGGACGTCAGCACCAGCATCTCCAGCCCCTTCAGCCCCTCCCGACACACCTCGGCTGCCACCTCCTGGTTGATCTCGGCCACGTGGTCCAGCTCCAGGACCTGGAGCCTCATGCAGTTCCGGGCTGGAGGGACAGAGCACCCGCCGTCAGCGTCCCACGGGGAAGGGACGAGGGCAGCAGACGGCAAAAGGGATGGGGTGGCAGCAAGGGGTGGTGGGGTGCACCCATGGACATCGGCCCACGGACGTGGATCTCCGCTGAGATCCCCAGGGGGACCTGCAAGGTGCCCTTCTCCTTGTCCCACCGGCAAAGAAGGAGGGAGGTGGTGCCCAGGGAGGTGGTGGAGTCCCCATCCCTGGAGGCGTTCAGGGAAAGGCCAGACAGGGCACTCAGTGCCACGGGATGGGTGGCATGGTGGTGTTGGGTCACGGGTTGGACTCAGTGACCTCAGAGATCTTTTCCAACCCAATTGACCCCCGGAAAGGTGCCTACCTAAGGATGCCAGTCCCTGGACGCCGCAGCCGGCGCCTCCGACGCCCAGAGCCCGCAGGTGGGGCCAGCACCGCCCGATCATCTGCAGGCAGCGGTTGCTGAAACGTGTCGGCTGCTGGCTGGGGAGAGGAGAGGGAGGAGAAACAGCTGGGCAGGGCTGCCAGGAAAGCTCAACCCTCTCTCCGTGAGCGCTCCTGGAAGCGGTGTGGGATTGGGGCATCGCCCACCCCACCAGCGCCGTGGTGGTCACGTTCTGAGGGGGTGTCTCCACATGAGCGACCACCCCGGGCTGTGCTGCTGCCAGGACAGGGCAGCTCAGTGCCCCAAACCCTCCATCATGCCCGGGAATTTGTGGGTACCCCATCCCTGGAAGTGTCCAAGGCCAGGTTGGACGGGGCTTGGAGCAACCTGGGCTAGTGGAAGGTGTCCCTGCCCATGACGGGGGTTGGAACAAGACAATCTTTAAGTTCCCCTCCAACCCACACCATTCCATGATTCCATGACTCTCCCTTCAGAGACCTGAACCAGGCTCTGAATTGTTTCCTGCACAGATCCAACTGGCAGCAGGAGCCTGGAGCTCTGGCTCAGGTGGAGAAGCTGACGTGCCATGTGCTGCTTCCCCCAGGGAAGACACAAGCCACCAGGACCTGACATCCAGCTCCTCCTGCTAAGTGACATCCCCTCTGTGCTCCTTGATCCGGGCTGACAGGGATGTGACATCCCAACAGACCTCCCAGACAAGAAGAAATGCCCTGGGGACATTCCCGTGGCACGGATGTGAGCGACCTGCTGTGCAAGCCACGAGCTCCTGAGCACCCAGACCCTGTGGGGTGGAGATCCACCAGCATCTTCACACCCCCAAAATGCTTTTCCAAAAGTGAGAGTTGTCTCCCCAAGCAGTGACACCCTTTCAACAACACCCCGGCCCTTCAGGGCTGCTCTTAGGTGAGCACAGAGGAGCTCAGACAAGCGTTTGATGTTCAGTGTCACCAATCAGAGCCATCACGGCTTCCCTTTCATCTCTGGAGCGAGCAGCCTCCATGGAAACATTCCCGGCTCAGCTGGGAGGTGTCTACACCCAACAGCTCCCAGCCTTCATGGGGAGAGATGGGGCTGAGCTCCTGGTCTCCCAAACTTGCCCCCAGGATTGCTGCTCATCCCATGCAGACCCTCCGAAAGCAAATCTGGCACCCAGTTTCTTTCCAGCCCATCACACTCAGCCTCCACCTAACAAAATTCCATCCCTGGAAGTGTCCAAGGCCAGGCTGAACAGGGCTTGGAGCAACCTGGGCTGGTGGAAGGTGGCCCTGCCTGTGGCACCGGATGATCTTTAAGGTCCCTTCCAACCCAAACCATCCCGCGATTCCACGATTCTTACCACGGATGCAGAGGTGCGACCTGGAGGGAGATGATGTCCCTGCAACCTGCTCCAAGGGCCCAGATGACCTCATGACCCACGGGGTCCGTGGAGCTCCTGGAACAGCACAGAGGAGACGTGGTGGCCCCACTGGTAGCGATGCCGCCCAGGGGGCCGAATGTGCAGCCTCTGTGCTGTTCCCTGGAGCACCTGGAGGTGCAAACCTGGTCACTGTTCATAACCCACGACCTGCCCACGGATCAGACAGACCCCACACCGCCTGTGTCGGAAGGCTGAAGGCATTCCTGCCTGGAATTGTGCCTATGGATGTGCAACGTCAAGAACAACGGGAGAAGGCGAGGCTGAAGGCGAGGAGGAGGGTGAGGCGAGGCTGGAGGGGGGGTGAAGGTAGAAGGGGAGGTTGAAGGGGCATCTTCCAGAGGCAAAGGTGACACAAGTGCTTGGCTGAGACTGCCAGGCCAGGTACCCTCGAAGAGCAGATAGAACATCCCTGCAGGTCCCACTGGGATGGTTTCACTTGGGGATGGGGAAGGTGCCAGGAGGTGGGAAGGACGTTCCGGCCGCGGGCAGTGGCTGCTCCCTGGCCTCTGTCCCAGCTCTGTGGTGGCTCTTGGCCAAATGCCACCGCAGGTGTTTGCTGTGGGCTCCTCCCTGGTGTTTTTGGAGGTATCAAAACCTCATGGGGTGCTGCTGGACTCATGCAGGGGTTGGTGGAGGTGTGGGTGTACCACGAGTCGGGGTGGAGCCACGTTGGCTCAGAGGAGCTTCTGCTGATGCTCCCAGTGCCAAGGAGAGACATCAGAGAGCACCATCCTGATGCCACCAGCCCAAACAGAGGCCCCTGGCTGTTCCACCACACCAGGATGTCTCCTGGAGGCCGGGCCTGTGCTTCCTAACTCCAAATGACCTACTTCAAAACTGCAGGCAAGCCTAAAAATAAGCGAGGGGTGTTATCTCGAGCGCTTCACGCGTCTCCACTGGAGAAGGTTGCCAAGAGCAGCAGGTTAATTAGAGCATGAGTCAGAGTCACAGGTTAGAGACGTGCCAGGAGCACTTGGACCTGCTCTGCTGCCCTTGGAGGAGCCGGTGGAGGAGGCTTTGGGTCAAACCCAGCAGCTCTGAGCTGCCTCATGGAGTGGGATCCCCTGACCAGAGCCATGTCTGATCTCACACGATCCACACCAGAGGAGTGGCTGGATGTACTTTCCCACCTGAAGGATTCTGCATCCCGGGCTGGGTGAGGACACACATCAGCTACAGGGAAAATGGATTCCAAGGCTGAAGTGGTCGCCTGCAGAGTGCAGTGAGAGCAAGGATCATCCTCCTGGGGTGTGTAGGGAAGGTAAATCCCATCTCCACAGCGGGCAGAACCTCTTTGGAAAGTGGCTAAGACCAAGGAGAGGGCAGTGATCTCCTCCAGGATGTGTGACCTCCTCCATGTCCTACACCAGAGCCTTGTGTCCTTGACCTCGGGCAAGATCTCCAAGCTGGATCTTAGCTATCCCATGGCAGAGCTATTCCTCTCTCCCAGGAGAGAGGGACCCTGAGCCTCTTCTCCCCGTTAGAAGCCTTCACCAGGGGGGTGACAGTCAGGTGGGACCTCACTGAGCACCTCTTCCTCATCCTTCTCTAACACAAAGCAGTGCCCCCCCACCAAAACCCTGGTCACTCCTCCAGCTGGGATGAGATGGTAACAGGATGCTGGGAATGGAGCTGGAAGAGAAAACACACCAGAAGAGGATGAGAGTTGAAAGGACAGCTGGGGGACACTGAGGCTGCTGCTGGGCTGGGGACGTGGAGAGGTGGGTCCTTCACACCTCTGGACGGCGTTGGAGTAGGGAATAGGGATCGGCATCAGCGGAGCCCCAGCACATCCCATGGATGTTTCTAGATTTTCCCCAGCCCCGTGGTCAAGCAGGGGGGTGTCGGTGGCCGTCCTTACCGGTAGGTGACAGCCTGCAGGGCCCGGCAGTAGCAGCTGGCCAGCCAGAGCGAGCGGTCTGTCAGCACGTTGGGGCAGTGCGAGATGCGCAGGATGAGCAGGTTGCTGCCCGTGGCCTTCAGCAGGGACTCCAGACCAGCCTCCAGGCAGCCCCTGCCAGGGATGGAGGCAGGGTCAGGCATGGGAGGCCATACTCACGTTCCCCATGGCCACCCCGTGGCTCTGGGATGCCCGAAACCCACAACAGGAACCAGTGGAAATGGGATCACAGGATCACAGAATGTGCTGAGCTGGAAGGGACCCACAAGGCCCATCCAGTCCAATCCTCAGCCCTGCACAGGCCCAGCCGCAAGAGTCCCACTCTGTGCCCCAGAGGATCAGCCAAACCCTCCTGGAGCTCTGGCAGCCTTGGGGCTGTGCCCACTGCCCTGGGGAGCCTGGGCAGTGCCCAACCGCAGAGGGGCTGAGGGCACTTGGTGTGTTCAGCTGCAGAAGAGGAGACTGAGGGGAGACTCCACTGTAGTTCCAACTGCCTGGGGAGGAGCAGAGGAGGGGCAGGTCCTGAGCTCTGCTCTGGGAGGACCAGGGACAGCACCCAGGGAATGGCTGGAGCTGTGTCAGGGGAGGGCTCATGGAGCATCATCATCATCCCCGAGGACCAGCAGCTCCGGCTGTGGGAAGAGGGTGACCAGGACATGGGGACTCACCGTGTGCTCCTCATGTAGTCCTCCTTGCTCTCCTTCTTCCCTCGCTGGCGTGGCTTGAGGTTTTGGAGGGTGAGGGAGTGCATCTGGGTGCACCACTGCGACAGCATGGCCAGGAACTGGGGGGACAGGGGTGCTCATCACCGAGGTGGGCACCCTCAGCACGGCCCCCACCACCCACCCCTGGCTGTCCTCAGGCAGGTCTGTGCACACACAGGAGGTTGTGCAAGAGTGTGGGCAACAAAATCACGGGTGTGACCACAGGAACACATGGAAACACGTGAGCTCCTGCCCTGGAGCATTCACAGGTGAATGCACAGCACACCCAGTGCCGGTTCAAGCGCCCATCTGTGTCCCCCCATGACCACAGAGCCACGACCACCCACACACGGTTGACCACCAAGGAGGTGCTGGCACAGCTTCACCTCCCTGGAAGGAAGGTCTCACCCTGGGCAGTGCCACCCCCATCCCCAGCCCCGGTACCTTGGAGGACACCCTGGCGTTCTCCAGCAGCACCCGTGTCCACACGGCCGGGTGCCGGGCCACGAACTTCCAGTCCTTGCACACCTCGGCCGCCCGCAGCAGGGTCCTGGTGTCCAGGTAGGTGAAGATGCAGAAGAGAGCCGCCCTCATCTTGAGGATCTCGGGGCTGATCACCTCGCTGGAGTGCCCCGGGCTGCCCCTCTCCAGCCGGCACACCTTGCCCCCGGCCCCCTCGGGCCTGGCCGGGGGACACCCGGCGTCAGTGGCCACTGGGGGACACAGAGAACAGCAGGTAAGGAAAGATCCAGCCCTGTCCCCCAACTCCCAACCTCCCCATCCTCCACCTTCTGCCCTCTGTGAGTTAAAATCAATCTCTAATTAATGTTTTTTGCTGGTTTTGATACAATTGCTTTAAATAACTGCTTTGATACAGTGCACTGCACTACTTTATGGTATATTATACCCTACTGGTGGGTTTTTAGCTTTTACACTGTGTAGTAAATAATTCTGGTTAAGATCTTTTGTCTGTTCATTTGTTCTGTTCATTTGTCATAATAAATAACTCATTTTGTATAAATATATCCTTTTGCTATGACTAAAACCTGTGGGACAATCACACCTCTATAATTCCTTAAATTCAAACCGTTGACACAGCCCGAGGCTAAGACAGGATTCAGCCTCACCTGAACCCTTCTCTGAGAAAAAAATCAGTGATTTTTGGGTCAGAACCACCTTGTGGGGAGTGTCTGTGTGTGTGTGGAGGGGAAAGGGATGGATGCAACCTCACGGAGGTGGGGTGGGGTCGTGTCACTCATGGCAGCCTCTGGAATACACATGGGGCAGCCCTGGAGTAGCTTCCAGTCACAAACAGCCCGGGGAAAACTATAACACAACACAGCTCCTGCAGCCTCTGACCCAGCTCAGACTGGGACAGTGGGGACACTGCCCTATAACACCCACAGCTCACAGGGACAGTGAGGACACTGCCCTATAACACCCCACAGGTCCTGCAGCCCCTCACCCAGCCCAGACTGGCAGGGACAGTGAGGTCACTGCCCCTCACCCTTCCCTGGAGCCCCAGAGTGGCCAGTGGGTCACAGACCCCTCCTGGGGGAGGTGGCCAGAGGGCCCAGAGCAGATCAAACCAAAGGCCATGTGGCCCTGCCATCTGGACATGTGTGTGGTCTTCTACAAGGTCCCAGTGGCAGCTCCAGGATCTGTCTCTCCCTCTTTCTCCTTCTCCCTTCTTGCTCCCTCTACTTCTCTTTCCCTGCCCGTTTCCTGATGCTCTGGGTGGCTTTGGGAGCTGCAGGGGTTGGATTTTGACTCAAGTGTTGTGGATCAGTCTGTGCTGGGTTGATGTTGTGGTGGAACATTTTTGTCCAGCTTGTGGGGTGCCCTTTTTGAACTTTGGCCAAGTTCCCTTATTTTCCCTCCTATTAATAAAGAAACCCCTTGGGAACAAGCCTGTGGCTTATTCTCTTGACACCTTCTCGAGGTGTTAAAGAACCCTAAATATACATTTTGAAGTAAAACTGCTGGCTGAACCCATGAGCTGCAGCTCCGGGGCTGGAGCATCCCACCACCCCACCAGGAGAACTCGCGGCCTCACCCGTCAGCCGGCAGCTCCCGGTGGGCCGGGACGCGGCGGATCCGGGCGCGTCCGGCTCCCAGCCCTCGGCCTCCGACTCGGTGGTGCGGGATCCCACGTCGGAGACGTCGCCCTCCTCCCCCTCGGTGCTGTTGCGGTAGGGCCGGCGGTGCCAGTTCTGGATGGCCTGGCGGCGCAGCCCCGAGCCGCGGGATCCGTCCCGCGCCGCGTAGGGATGCCCGTCGGCCGTGTCGTCGGTGGGACACGGCTCCGCGCTGTCGCTGTCGTAGCACCCCGAGCTCTGCGACACGGCCTTGGCCCGGCTCGAGGCCCTGAGGAGGGGGTGGACAGGGATGCCCAACCTCAGGTCTCTCTGGGATGGGCATCCCCTTCCCATCAGCCCCGGGGCTCGCAACCTATTTCCCATGTTGTATTCCCTGTCATATATCCTGCTTTCCCATCGCTGGAATAAACCCACCGATCGATTCTCGGAATGGCAAAATTCCCTCGTTGCGCTCACTGGCACCTATTTTTATTTTTCAAAATTACACCAAGCTTAGCAGCGGTTAATGAACATTTGGAAGACACTGAACGTCACCTCCCCTCGCCTTCTCTCCTAGGATCCTTGCCCCTGGAATAGGTGCTGCGTGGAAATTTCGCGTTGCTACCGACGCGCGCGCAAAGACATCCCTTACGTTAAGAGTTTTCAGCACTGAGGTGTTTAAATCCTAATTTAAAGCCACAAAGCAACCTGCAAATGGAAGCCCGTGTCCCGTGAAAGTCCCGGAGAGGCAGCAGGGCTGGGGACTCACCCAGTGCTGGAGGAGGAGCGCTGGTTGGACACGCCGTACGCACCGTGCACGGCCACGCACGGCCCTGGGTGCCGGTCTCTCTGCAGGGAGATGGGACAAGAGGAGCCAATGTGGCAAACCCCAACGTGCAGGTGGTGCACCCCAAAGAGACGACCCCAAAAACCCACCCAGTGCCAGCTGCGCTGTGGGGTGAGGCCCCACACCCAGCGGGATGCAGAAGAGCATCTCCGACATCGCCACGGAAACGCAGACCCACCGAGAAGCATCTTCTCTTTGGGATCTTTGGGATCCCCCCACCCAGAATTATCCATTTCCCCATGGGGATGAGAAGGGGGTCCCTACACCTCCCCATTCAGCCCTTGGCAGCCCCCAGAGGAGCCCCGTGGGTGCGTTCCCAGTGCCGCCGGCTGCCCGTGCCTGTGCCCGCGGAGGTACCGGTCGGCAGATGGCCTTGGCCCCGGGGGTCCCGCAGCGCCCCAGGCTGCCGTTTGGGGTGGTCCCACAGCTGCTGCTGATGATCTGGAGCTGCTTCTCCGCCCGATCCGCCCGGTCCAGCAGCTCCTCGATGAAGTGCTGGAGCCGGACCTTGGCGTTGGCCTCGCGCGCCGCCGTCTCCTTCAGGAACTGGTCGATCTGCAGCACCTCCCTGCACGGAGGGACCAGCAGGTGACACCCCAGTCCTGCCCCACCCATCCCTGGGGAGCACCTCCGAGCTGGGCTGGGGGTCAAGGATGCTCGTGCACATCCAGGTTGTTCCGTCATCAGCCTGGTCTGGGTCTGTGCCAGCCCAAGTGGCTCCTGGGGTGGTTTGGGGCAGAGCAGGGACCAAGGGATGCTCCCACAGTGCACGGTGGATGTTGCCACCTTGTTTTAGGGAGGAGGTGACATCCCCAGCACCTCCTGCATCACCTCAAGGACTAGAGTCAGGCTCCTGAGCTTGATGGAGTAGAGGGAGGAGGAGGAGGATGGTGCAGTGGGATGATGAAGGAGGATGGAAATGGTATCCTGCTTCCTCTGGGGCAGACTTAGGAAAGACCTTAGGAGCAGCCTGACTTCCCTAAACCCCCTCAGCCTTCTACACCCTTAAGCCCAGTGGCTGCAGAGTCCTGGCTCCTTCATTAACACAATAATTAGCAGGTTCTCTGAGCCTGCAGATGGGCTGGTTTCACCCCAAAATGTGGCCAGCTCTGGGGGGCAGCAGCTCAGCCACTCCAGCTGGCCCCATCCCACCCACCCCACCCACCCACACCCCCCTCCCCACATACACGCATGTGTCCAGGCACAAACGTCCACTGGCCTCATCCGCTTCCCAAAAACATGTGGAATTACACGCAGACACGACACACCAGTGGGCAGCTGTGGCCACCCCAGCCCTGCAGCTGGAGGTGCCCTGTGAGCACACACCCAGGGACACACACCCAGAGCTGTCCTGCACGCCCACGAGGGCACCACACACACCAGGGAAACACAGACCCAGTGTACACCCTGGCACGGGCACAGACACACAGAGGGTGGGGAGAGAAGCTGTGTCTGCCCCTGGATCCCTGGAAGTGTCCAAGGCCAGGTTGGAGCAACCTGGGCTAGTGGAAAGTGTCCCTGTCCATGGCAGGGGGTGGAACAAGATGATCTTTAAGGTCCCTTCAACCCAAACCATTCCATGGGCACACACACACCCCCAGGCACAGGTACAGGTGGTCACACACACCCCTGGCACCAAACACACCTTTGTGGTTGATGGTGCACATGGTGCACACACACACACACGGGCACAACCACCTCACACCTTCCCTCAGCAGCAGGAGCCCCAGAAGGGGCACAAACACAGACCAACAAACACAAACACAGCTTGGCACATCTGTCTTGGGCACATCTGACCACACACACCTGAACCTTGGGTGCCTGACTGTGCACGCCTGAACACAGAACCCTGACCTTGGACACTTGACCACACACCCAGCCATGAACACTCACCTGACCACAGAAACCTGACCACACACCCAACCATCACACCCAGCCCTGGACACCCATCTGACCACACACACCTGACCTTGGACACCTGACTGTGCACACCTGACCATCACACCCAGCCCTGAACACCCAGCCATGAACACCCACCTGACCACAGAACCCTGACTTTGGACCCCTGACCATGCACACCTGACCATCACACCCAGCCCTGAACACCCACCTGACCACAGAAACCTGACTTTGGACCCCTGACCACACACCCAACCATCACACCCAGCCCTGGACACTCATCTGACCACAGAACCCTGACCTTGGACACCTGACCATGCACACCCAGCCCTGAACACCCAGCCATGAACACCCACCTGACCACAGAAACCTGACTTTGGACCCCTGACCACACACCCAACCATCACACCCAGCCCTGGACACCCACCTGACCACAGAACCCTGACCTTGGACACCTGACCACACACCTGACCCAGCCCTGGACACCCATCTGACCACACACACCTGACCTTGGACACCTGACCATGCACATCTGACCATCACACCCAGTCTTGGACACCCACCTGACCACAGAAACCTGACCACAGAAACCTGACCACAGAAACCTGACCACACACCCAACCATCACACCCAGCCCTGGACACCCACCTGACCACAGAACCCTGACTGTGCACACCTGACCACACTCTCAACCCTGCACCCCTGACCACACAAACCTGGGAACACCAGTCTACTCAGAAGCCCAAAGAAAAAGGAAGGGACAGCCCTTAGCAACGTAATTCCCATTGCTGGCCATTAATTACCATTTAATTACCAATTAATCACCATTTAATCCCGCCCCCCTCAACCTGCCAACTGCAGGCCGAGCCTTGGAGCTCCTGTTGATGCCCTGGGAAGGCTCCCAGTGAGGGGCCTCAGAGATTTGGAAGGCAAATGGGGCACTGGGCAGCAGGTGTAAGGTGATGCTGATGGTTATCACCTGCTCCTCTCTCATTCTCATGGACTGGGTGGAAAAACACCTCTGGCAAAGCAAATGGAGCCTGGGAGCAAAAAGGCTCCCGTGGGGACAACGGCTCCATGATATTTGGGAGCTGACAGGGATGGGAAGTGTCCCCACGATGTTTTTGGCACTGAAAATGATTTCTAATGACTTGCCCACGTCTAGGGAAAAAAGCATCTCTGACCATCAGCTCTTCCCATGCTCTCCCTGCAACCCAGAAAGGGATTTTGTCCCTCTGGGTGGGTGGAGGAGTCTGGGGACTGATGGGGACAGTGGAGGGGCAGGAGGGTTTATCTAAAGAAAGGGAGATTCAGGAAGTTGTTTTGAGGCATAAACCCAGGTTTTTAGGTGGTAACGATGTCCAGGCTCCACCATGGAGTGACCAAGACACATTTGACCCATTGGTCATCCTCTGTTTACCATCTGCGTGTCTCCAGCAGGAATGGTGTCCCTCATTCCATCACCACATATCCCCAAAATGCCCCTGGACAACACCCACGAGGCAGCTGATGGCAGCCCCCTAAACCCCCCACATGCCCCCAAACCAAGAGGTGGTGTCCTTATCTGGTCCCAACATCAACCCATCCTCACCCCAAACCGTCCCCACCACCACCACATCCTGTGAACCCCCTTCCTGAGCCACAGTCATTATTTTGGAGTCAAAATCATTAACAAACGTGCTGAGGATGGTGAGGATGAAGACAAATCCTTGAGGGATCCCACCAGTGCACCCAGCCCAGCACAGCCATGACTGTCCCACACTAACCTGCTCCTCACTGACTTTCTGGACCCCGTGGTGGTCTTGGGATTTGACAAGAAACTCCTGGTTTAGTTTGCTGGGGCAACAAAATGACCCGATGCTTGGCTGGAGGGAAAACTGGGGGCAGTGTTGGGGTGGGAAAGGGGTGTTGAGTGGGGGATATGGGATGAAAATGAGGATGGCAGGGCCATGGTCCTACCAGCAAATGGAGGTGAAGGTGCTTGGGCTGTCCCACCCTCCTTCTGGGAGAAACTCCCTGATTTTGGCACAGCCAAGGTGGCCCCTCTCATGTTTATGAGACCACGGGACAGGTCAGTGGGATGCTCAGGTTGGATAGGGATGGATAACTTGGCTGTGGAGCCAGAGGGGATGAGCCAACCCCGGGTTTGGGGGGACATCCTTTGGGACTAGAGATGGGCTGCAGCACCACGGCCCCCACCACATCCCTTGGCAGGACAGCAGGGTGGCCACGTGCATCTAGTGGGAGGTGTCCCTGCCCATGGCAGGGGATTTAAGGTCCCTTCCAACCCAGATCATTCCATGATTCTGTGGTCTCCAGCCTGGCCATGTCCTGGCAGCACTGGTGGCTCTGGGACAAGGTCTGGCAAGATGTGATCCAGGCTGGAGTCACTTGTGGGGGGGCTGAGGACTATGTGGACACTGACCACGTGGGAGAAGATGCAACACCTGATGAGGGATGATGCTGATGGGCACTGCCAAGGGAACTGTGCCTGAGCACTCGGTCTGAGGGCTTGGTGATGGTGTTGGGCTCCTCAGCACTCACAGAATCATGGAATGGTTTGGGTTGGAAAGGACCTTAAAGACCACCCCGTTCTATGGGCAGGGACACCTTCCACTAGACCAGGTTGCTCAGAGCTGCACCCAGCCTGGCCTTGAGCACCTCCAGGGATGGGACATCCACAGTTTCCCTGGGATTCACCACCAGGGACCGATTTCCCCCCACCCTGCAACCAGGAAGTGGGGAGGTAAAGGACTCACTGTTGCTTGCGGGTGAGCTCCTGCTCCTTCTGCACCAGGTCCTGCTTGAGGGAGGCCAACATCTCCACGCTGACATCCACCTGGCGCGACAGCTCCGACGCCCGGTCCTCCAGCTCCTGCTTCTCCCGGCTCAGCCGCAGGCTCTCCTGCTTGGCCTTCTCCAGCTCCGAGCTCTTGCGGTCCAGCTCCACCTGGAGCCGGCCCACCTGCGAGGCGATCTTCTGCTCCACCTCCTCCGTCAGCTTCTCCAGCCGCTTGTCCACCTCCAGCTTCTCGAAGGCGCGGATCTTCAGCCGCGCCAGCCCCTCCTCGTAGGCCGTGTCCATCGCGGCCTGCGGCGCCGGCGCCGGCGCCACGGCCTTGCCGCGGGCGAAGATCTCCGTCAGCGGGATCTCGATCTCGTGGACGTAGCGGGGCGAGGGCGAGGAGGACGGCGCCGGCTCCAGCTCCTCGGCGGGCACCAGGTCGCAGGAGAAGCGCTGGTCCTTGCCCTGGAAGGAGGTGCTCTCGAAGTAGTCCCGGCGCGCCGCCGGCGCCAGCAGCGCCCCGTCGGCGGCCAGCGGGAAGACGGCGGCATCGCAGATGCTGTTGGTCTTGGAGAGGACGTAGAGGGTCTCGTAGGTGTGGTTGTACTCCAGGTGCGCCCGCAGCGAGGACAGGCTGCGGAAGCGCTTGTGCTCCCCGCAGCGCGGGCACCGGTAGGGCAGGTCCAGCGAGGCCATCCCTCAGCGCGGCGCCCCGGCGCTCATGGCGCGGCACGCAGGGACGCGGGCGGCGCGGGGCGCGATCCGGAGCCCCCGGAGGCGGGGTGGCGGCGGCTCCGCTGGGGCATGGCTGGGGGAGGGCTCTGGGATGGAGGTGTGGGGTCCGGGGATTCGCAGGGAAGGGGTGTCAGCATCGGCCGGTGACGGGCGCTGGAAGAGATGGGGGGGGTGGTGATACGGGGGTGGGGGTTTCCCAAAGGTCCCTCCTTGGTCATCCTTCTTGGGGCCCTCTCTGCCTCCACCCCACCCTGTCATGTTCCTCCCACTCTCCCTTGGGAAGACACACAACTTTTTGGAAGCTTCACAATCCTTGGGAAGCTCCAAAAACCTTGGGAAGCTTCTCAACCTTTGGGAAGCTTCACAACCTTTGGGAAGCTTCACAACCTTTGGGAAGCTTCACAACCCTTAGGAAGTTCTACAACCCTTCAGAAGTTCCACAACCCTTCAGAAGCTTCAGAACCTTTGGGAAGCTGCACAATCCTTAGGAAGTTCTGCAAACCTTTGCAAGACCCACAACCTTTGGGAAGCTCCACAACCTTTGGGAAGAATCACAACTTTTAGGAAGCTCCACAACCCTTGGGAAAATCTATAACCCTTGGGAAAATCTATAACCCTTGGGAAAATCTATAACCCTTGGGAAAATCTATAACCCTTGGGAAGACCCACAACCCTTGGGAAGACCCACAACCCTTGGGAAGACCCACAACCCTTGGGAAGACCCACAACCCTTGGGAAGTTCTGCAAACCTTTGGGAAGATCCATAACCCTTGGGAAGTTCTACAAACCTTGGGAAGCTCCACAAACCTTGGGAAGCTCCACAAACCTTGATAAGAATCACAACTTTTAGGAAGCTCAACAACCCTTTTGAAGACCCACAGTCTCTGGGAAGTACCACAACCCTTGGGAAGCTCCACAAACCTTGGAGAGTTTCACAACCTTTGTGAAGCTCCACAACTCTTGGGAACTGCCACAGCCTTTGGACCCAATGATCTCAGAGCTCCTTTCCAACCTAAATGATTCTGTGAACCCTTGGGAAGATCCACAACCCTTGGGAAGGTCCTCTACCCCTTGGAAAGGTGCACAGCCATTGGGAAGGTTTACAAGCATTCCGGAGGAGTGCAGCCACTGGGAAGGCGGACAATCCATGGGAAACCTCCCTCCATCCACCCTGAGTTTGCCACAGGAGGTGGCAGAGGTGACCCAAGAGCTTTCCTGCCCAACCACACAGTGACCCCCTGCAGTATCAGAGGTCTCTGGGCCCCAGGGTCATCCCTGTGTCCTGCACTGGGCTGTTGGGATCCACCTTCTCCAAGCAAAGGGTGACCCAATCCTACTGGATCCACCCATGCAGCCTCACAACAGGATTTGTCTCTAAGAGTTCTCAGCAACCCATGGAACCCCCACACTACTTGATGCAGAGGAAGGACATGGTGGCTTCCCATCCCTGGGCAAGTGAGGGTCCCTGTGGGACATGCTTTACCCCTCACTCCCAAAATCCTCCAAGACACCAGGAGCAGAAATCCCCATCCTTTTGAAATGGGATAAGACAGGAAAAACTCCAGCCTGGGAGGCACAGGCACAAATCAGGGCACAATGTTTTCATTTTTTCATTATTTTTTCCACAATAGTGAAAACTGTGAAGCTTTCACCCCAAAACTCCGAGGGCACCCCTGGGTGGGAGCATCCCTTGCTCATCCCGCTGCAATAAACCCCAAAGGGCTCTTCCCACCACCTTAAAAACCCCTCTGAGCCCTCCTGCATCCCATAACCACCAGTTGGTGAGCACTGATCTGCCACGGAACCCTCCATCCGTGCTGGTCCCCAGGGCAACATCCCCTGTGGCTCAGCATTCCCCTCGGGGGGGGCACAACCAGGCCACGAGGTTGGGAAACCATTTTTTAAGGGGAAAAAAAAAAACATTAAAGGCGAGAAATCCATTTAAAAAAACCACAATAAACGCCAAGGTGAGCTGGGAGGGTTTCTGGAGCTGTTTGGGGTCGTCAAAAAACACCCCCCTGCACGTTAAACCCCCGGGCGAGCACAAAGCACGTCCGGCAACTCCGGTGGGATGAGAAAGCTCTTTTCCACCACAGGGATGAAGCCACAGCATCGTGGCCCCGGGATCTCAGGCCTGGATCCCTGCCCGCGGCTCCTGGAGCACCCAACCACCCCCATCCCGTATTTTCCAGCCTTTAAACCGAGGCAGGATCCGGCCCAGGTGGATCGGGAAGCGCATATCGCCCGGTCCCTTCTCCCGGGCAGGTCTCGCCGTGACCGCAAAACCTCCCTTTGCCTCCCATCTCCCTGGCAACGAGCGGGATTTAAGGAAATTATTAGTGGAGTCATTACTACGGCGGCCACGCTAATAAAGCCCCCGACGCATCCGGAGAGCCGGGAAACGCTCCCGAGCGCCGGGGGATTGCAGCATCCCCGGGCTGCTCCGGCGCCGCTACCTGCGATTCATCATGGAGCCTTTCTTCTCATTGTTTAACATTTTTCCTGCCCACCCTCCTCCCCCCCCCCCCCAAAAAAAATATATATCTATATTCCAGCAGGCAGTTCCACTGCCTGGTTAAAGAGGGAAGGGGGGGATGGAGAAAAGGGGTGGCGGCGGAGGATGGTGCCGGGGTGGAGGGTGATGCCCGGGCGGTGGGTGCTGCCGATCCACGTCCATCCCCGGCTCTCCGGAGGGATGGGAAGGAGCAGGGTGGGAGCACCCCGGTGGGCGCGGGAGGCCGGGGATGAGGGACAGGGGGCTCAGAGGGAGGTGGGCGTGAAAATCCGGGGCGCGTTTATACCCCCCCAAAACCCCCGGAGCGGGGAGCGGCGGGTCCCCCCCTCACCCTCCTGCCAGCGGCTTTGTCCCCGCTGCGTCCCCCCGCTGCCGGGGGCCCTTGGGTGAGGAGCATCCTGGGGATGAACCGCCACCTCCCAGCGCGGCATCCCCGCTCCAAACCATCCCGTTTCACCCCATTACCTGCTCCTGGCCGCCGACCTCCCGCGCTGGGCTCCTCCGGCGAGGGCAGCATCTCTCCCGCTCGCCCGCCGGCCACCCCCGAGCCGAGGGGCTGCGGGGTTGGGGGGTGGGGGACAGACGGAGCCCGCACAGCAGCTCCGCTGCACAAAGGAGGCGGCTGCCGAGCGGCTCAGGGATGTGCCAGGGCGGAGGGATGCGGGGCAGGAGGGATGCAGCCACAGGGATGCGGGGAAGGAGGGATGCAGCCACAGGGATGCGGGGCAGGAGCGATGCAGCCCGCGGGAAGCATCCGGCTCCCCGTGGCCAGCACCTCCATGCCAGGCAGGCCCTGGGGAAGGAGGGAGGGAGGGTGGTGGCTGCGGGGGGTTGGGGGGGGGGGAAGGGAAGGAGGAGGCGGAGGAGGAGGAAGGAAGGAAGGAAGGAAGCAGAGGCTGAAGGCCCCGGCGGGGTGGCGGGAGCGCTGCTGGGCACCCTGGGGATGGCGGGTCCCCCAGGCGCTGGGGGCTCAGGGGGGGCTCTGCATGGCGAGGGAGGGATGCAGGGATGGAGGAAGGAGGAGGGCGAGCGCCAGCAGCCGCCTCCTCCTCCTCCTCCTCCTCCTCCTCCTCCTCCTCCTGCTCTGCAGCCGGAGCCCGGCTCGTCTCGCTGCCGCGTTGCTCCCGCACAGCTCCCTCTGCCTGTGTCCCCACGAACGCCGCGGGCCCGGCTGCCATGGCAGCCCCCTGCTCCCCCTCTGCCCACCCTGCTCCCCCTCTGCCCCCCAAGCCCCTCCTCGCTCCCATCGATGAAGCCCCTGCCCCTGGAAGCTCCCGGCCAGGATCATCCCGAGCATCCTCCCCCGGGGATGTGTGGCACAGCCTGGGCACCTGCCTTGCTCCTTCCCCAGCCCAGGCTGGACCCACAGGTGTCAGGACTGAGTCTTGGTCCCAAGACAGTCCCTGACCAGCCCATTCCCAAGCCCTGCCTTGATCCTGATTGAGTCCCTGAGTATTCTGGCTTGGTCCTGACTGAGTCCCTGAGCACCCTGGTTTTTCTCTGGCTTGGTCCTGATCCAACCCATGAGTACCCTGGTTTGGTCCTTGGCTTAGTCCTGAGCTGGTACCTGAGCAGTCTGGCTTAATCCCTGGCTTGATCCTGCCCTGGCTTGATTCCCAAATTGGTCTTGATCTGGTCCCTGAATGCCCTGTTTTAGTCACTGTCTTAGTCCCCAGATGGTCCCCAGGCACCCTGGTTCAGTCCTGATCCAGTCCCTGAGCATCCTGTTTTGGTCCTTAGCTTGGTTCCCAGCTGGTTCTCAAGACCCCTGGCTTGGTCCCAATCCACTCACCGAGTTCCCTGGGTTGGTTCCCAGCTTGGTCCTGCTCTGGTCCATGATTGCCTTGGTTTAATCCTTGTCTTGGTCCTGATTGAGTTCAGGTGCACCCTGGCTTGGTTCCCAGCTGATCCCTAAACACCCCAGGTGGGTCCTTGGCTTCATCCTGAGCTGGTCCCTGATCACCCTGGCTTAATCTCTGGTTTGCTCCTGATCCAGTCCTGAAGTATCCTGGCTTGGTCCCCAGCTTGGTCTTGATGCAGTCTTTGAGCACCCTGGCTTGTTCCCCAGCTGGTCCCTGAGCACCTTGGCTTAATCCTTGATTTGGTCCTGATCCAGTCCCTGATCATCTCAGTTTAATCCCTGACTGGGTCCTCATCCAGCCCTCAAGAACCTCAGCTTGTTCCCCTGTGCCAAAGGCATCCAGCACTGCTGTGTTTTCCTCTCCCTGGACATGTGGGAAGAACGGCAGCTTGGGCTGACATGGGATCAAGAGTTTGTCCCCATCCCCTGGGATTTGGGGTGTCACTGATCCTCCCCTCTCACCAACACAGCCACATGCCCTCAACGCCATCCCTCCCAGAGGTAGCTGCTGTGGGGGGTGTCCCATCCCTGCCATCCCCTCCCACCCTGCCCTGGCAGTGCTGGCTGGAGGGAGCACAGGGCCAAGGCTGGAGCTGGTGCCTCTGCAGAGCTTCCAGGCTCGGCATCAATTATGGATGCACTTCCAGAGGGTATTAATAAAGGCCTCATGCATCATTCATGGCCAGTGGCACGGGAAAGCTCGGCTCCTGTGCCCGGAGAGATCCGACATCCCGCCCCAAACCAGCCCCTTCCCAAGGGAATCCTGGGGGGTGAGGTCCCCATTAATCCCGTCTGGGGTGTCCCCCCAGAAAAAGGGTTTTTCCTGGTGTCTGGGGTCACCTGCAGCCCGTGGAGTGCTCCTTGCTCAGGGTCGGGCTCCCACACTCCCGGGATGGTTCATCCACAGGTCAGGAGCACCCTCGGGGTCATCGGGAGTGTGAGATTTTAGGGACGGCTCCAAGGGGATATTTAGGATTTCCCCCTTCACCAGGTTTCCTCCTGGCCCTTTCCCACATCCCACCTCTGCTCTCAGCCCCCACATCCCCTGCCCAGCCTCCCACCCCAACTCCAAAGGTTCCTTGCGCCCCATGGCGAGCTCCGATTTTGCTGGGATAACTGGGACAGTGGATTTTGCCAGGATAACTGGGACAGTGGATTTTGCTGGGAGAACTGCTGCTTAGCCCCAGAATGCTCCAGTCCACATGTTGGCAAAGGGCTGGGGGGACATGAGGGAATAAGACAGGGAGACCCCTCTTTCCTTCATAGCACAGTTTGGGGGCAGACCCCCCCTCTCCAGGGGACAAAACCCGCTGGAGAGAGCAGCTTTCCAGCCATCCCTCTTCCCTGCCTCACTTTTCCCCTCTCCAAGGAAAGGATGATTGTCCCTAAAACACCTGAGCATCCATGACTACTGCCCTGTTCCTGCTCCCTCCATTCCCAAAGGAATCTTCTCCTGATTAACTGAAACCAAAGCTCAGCGTGCCCCATCCAAGTGTCTCCCAGTAGAAGGACGGGATTTTGGGATTTCATGGTTTTAACTGATTTTTAACCACCAGAGGAGGGAAGTTCTGCCTTGGGAGACACATTCCCCGGCTGCAGTGTCGTCTCCAGTGCCATCCAGCCACTGGTATTCCCAGGAGAATGGGACCAGTGTCTCTCCAGCATCTAAAATTCCAAAAGGAGGGAAGAGACCCCCCATCTCACAGGGGTCCACATCCTGCCTGCCTGGGGGTGCCTGGATCTTCTCCAGCCCTGGGGATGAGCCAGGTGGAAAATGGGGAATGGGCAGGCATCTCATCCTGGTTTTTTGTGGGTAAATCCAAAGGCACATGGGGCATCCACATCCCACTGGGGACCAGGAGCCTGGGATGGGGGCTCTGGGTTGGGTTTGGGGTCCCCACAGGAGAGAGGCAGATCCCTCCAGGACTCAGCCCCATTGGAACAAACCTGGAGCCACATCCTTTTTTTTTTGGAGCAAGGACTCTGCTCTGTCCTGGGACAAGACCCTTCTCCCAGGATAAGCCCCCACCTGGGGATTTGGGAATGCTGAGGACAAGTGTCCCCCACCCCCTCCCCGCTGCACCGATGGATTTTTCTCTCCCTGCTCATTATCAAACCACCTTTTTCTACCCCAAAACGCAGCAGCAAGAGGTTCCGAAACCCAACGGAAACACGGGATGGAAAAGGCAGGAAGCAACCCCGGCGAGGGCTTGGATTAGCTCAAATCTTTAATTAGAAAAATAGACACAAATTTGAAATATTCCTGATAGAGGATTTTGCTTTTTTACAAACAGGATAATAATAATAATAATAATAATAATAATAATAATAGTAATAATAATGACATCACCTTTCCAAAGGGCCTGTCAGGCACTGGTTGCCAGAGCCTGGTGGCTTCTCTCTCCTTGGGGAGAAAAGACCTGGTGCAGCCACAGCTCCGACTGTGCCATCCGGAAATCTCCAGTCGGGAGCATCCTGCAAAGTCCTGGCAGGGCGAATCACGGCTACAAACACCGAGTGTCTGTAGGTTTGGGGATAAAAAAACCCACCTTTCCGTGGATTTCTTTCTGTCCATGTTTTTTTCCTTTCCCCCTCCTTGGAACAAGGAGCCGTGTAAAACACAGGATTCGGAGATGGCTCCACATCCCACCTCCGGCACCGCGGCATCGCCTCCGCCTCCCCGCGTGCCCTTCTCCTTCCCCGGGCACGGCCCATCCTTCCCTCCTCTCTCCGGGAGGGAATTCCCACCCCGGCTCTCCCGTGAGACGCTCGGGGGGAACCTCGGGAAACGCCGTCTCCCGGCGCTGCTCACGCCGGAGGTCTCACAGCGTCCCGAAGGAGAGACCCACGGAGAAGAACCCCAGGCCCTTGAGCTTCTCCTCGGTCCGGGCCTTCTGCTTCAGGTGGACTTTGCTGTGGCGCTTCTTCTCGTCGGAGCGGGCGAAGCGGCGCCCGCAGGTGTCGCAGGAGAAGGGCTTCTCGCCCGTGTGGGTGCGGATGTGGGTGGTCAGGTGGTCGCTGCGGCTGAAATTCCGCAGGCAGATGCGGCACTGGAAGGGCTTGTGGCCCGTGTGGATGCGGAGGTGCCGGTTGAGCTCGTCGGAGCGGGCGAAGCTCCGCACGCAGTTCTCCACGGGGCAGGCGAAGGCCTTCTCGTGGGGCTTGGGGCAGAAGCACTTGGAGGAGCACTTGGTGCGGCGGGTTTTCTTCTTGGGCTCCTGGGCCAGGGCGGGAGGGTTGGCGGGAAGCAGGGAAGGGAGGGAGGAGGAGGCGGCGGCGTGGCCCAAAAAGTCCGTTGTGGGGGGCACGGAGGGCGAGGGGTGAGGGTGGAGGAGCTCGGCCGAGCTCATCAGGCCCGGCAGCACCTCCGGCTGGGCCAAGGCGGCGGCGTCGAATTCCGGCATCAGCGGAGGAGGGATGTTGTGGATCTTGGCGTCGGCGAAGTCCCCGCGGGCCGGGAAGTTTTCTGGCTCGCAGCCGAATCCCAGATGGGCTCCGAAGCAGGCGGCATCCTCTGCCAGGCTGCCCAGCTCCGACTGGCAGCTCACGGACAGGACGCTCTCCATCTTGGAGCCCAGCGGGTGGAACAGCCCCTGGCTGCTCTCTCCAGCCGGGAACGCTTCGGGAGAAGGGTATCCGGCGGGCAAGTAGGCCTGGTGCTGGGTGAGGGGCTCCCACTGGGCACAGGGGGCTTTGAACTTGTCCAGGGGTGGAGAACCAGAGGACAGCTTGATATCCTGCTTGTTGTCCAGGAGCTTGGGCTGGAAGAAGCACTGGGAGGTGTTTCCCAAGGCGGGCTGTGCCTGCAGGGGCTGAGCCCCCTCGGCCGTGGGGAATCCGCCGTATCCCTGCTCCGGGAAGGGGGCTTGGGTGGATCCGCTCATTTCGGGCTGGCAAGTGGGGTAAAGGTCCAGCTGGCCCTGAGCCACCTCGGGACAGGGGTAAAGAGCGTCCAGGTGCCTCGAGTGGCTCTCGGAAGAGGAGGAGAAGGGGGAGATGCCCAGGATGCCCGACATGAGGTTGAACAGGGATTCCTGGTCCTGGGGATGCTCCGGTACCGCCTTGATGAAGAAGCTGCCGGTGTAGCTGAGGGAAGGGGAGGGTTGGCTGCCCAGCAGGGAATAATCCACGGCCCCGCCGCTCGCCGGGACGCCCACCAGCTCACCTGGGGAACAGAGGAGACGCTGGTTAGAGGGACGGAGGGATGGAGGGATGGAGGGCTGGGGGGGGCGGGATACGGGCGAACAGCGGGAGGCTGGTGTTGCGTCACTGCGAGGTCTCCGTCCCTGGAACCGCACGGGGAGCTCTGGGATTCACCTCCCTTCTCCAGCAGGACCCCCGCCCTGAGCTGGCAGGGGACTGTCGAACCCACAGCCCGGCGCTGGGGGCAGGGGAGGGGAAGATTCCCGATTCCTGGCTGCAGCGATCACTCCCAGCGGGGTCCCTCATCCCTGCCCGGCTCCCTCCCCCCATCCTTACCTCCGAGGAAATCGGCCTCTGCCAGAAGTTGCTGCTCAGGCTGCCCCAAGCCCTGCAGGTCTCCGGTTTTCATCTCGCAGCTCTCCTCGTACTTGGAGTAAAGCGGATCCGGGCAGGAGAAATCCATAACGTTGAGCATCTTCCTTGGAGAAACGGCCGGAGCAGGGGGGGCGGGCTGGGACGAGACGGGAATGCTCGGGGAGAGCCGGGAGATGCTCGAGATGAGCCGGGAGATGCTCGGGATGAGCCGGGAGATGCTCAGGGGCGAGGCGGGAGGTGCTCGGGGCGAGCCCGGGATGCTCGGGATGAGCCGGGAATGCTCGGAGTGCCCGGAGCGATCCGAGGGATGCTCAGCGGGGAGCCGGGGGATGCTCGGGCTGCCGGGACCGACCCGAGGGATGCTCGGGGTGGATGCCAAGGACCCTCCGGGTGATGCTCCGGGTCGCTTGGGGCAATCCGGGGGGTGCTGCGGGGTGCTTGGGGCAATCCAGGGAATGCTGGGGTTGGGCGCCGGGATGCTGCGGGGGGTGCTGAGCCCCGGGGGGTGGGTGGGGGGGCCGGTGGCGGTGCGGGGGGGGCAGGCAGGGCCCGGCAGCAGCGCAGCCCGTGCGGACACCCGGCTCTCCCTCCCCGCCGTCCCCTTTATAGCTGGAGCGGGGCTGCTCCGACCTTCCGCCGCAGCCATTTCTGGAGTCCCCAGTGAGGCTGCCGTGACGTAAATGCCCATATATGGACTCAGGATGTAGGCTAGGGAGTCCCAATAAGGAAATCTCTCCCGTGACGCGCTGCCCCCTCCCTCCCCCTCCCCCCTCTTCCCCTCCCCCTTTTCTCTCCCTCTGTGTTTTTCATTTCTCTCCCCCCCCCCACCCCTTCCTTCTCTCTTTTTTAACTAATAATCGCGATATTTTTAACGAACCTCTGCCCTGGCTCTGTGTGTGCGCGTGCACAGCATCCCCCCTCCCGCCCCCCATCAACCCCTGCATCCCCCCCATCACCCCCTGCATCCCCCCCATCACCCCCTGCATCCCCCCCGGCCCCACACGCGTGTGCAAGAACGCGGGTGTGCAAGAACAACCCCGGGCACCAAACCTTTGCCTCCCTCCAGCTTCAGCTTTGCCCCTGCGGTTCCCACATATTTTTTTTTTTTTTGGGAAAAGGGTGGGGGGGGATACCCTGCATCCCCCCGGCTCTGGCCCTCGCTCCGCAGCCTTGGCTCCCCTCCCACCGTGGGCTGCCGTTCTCCCAGATTTGCATCTCCCCGAGGCTCTTATTCGCCCTCTGCTATTTTTTTCCCCGTGAATGCCTGTTGTTGCTCTTGTTCCTTCTGGAAGCGTGAAAGGTGCCGGGTTTCTTCCCTCCCCTCCTTTCCCTGCCCGATTTTTGCAAGACTTTCTTGCTGGCATTTCGCGGTCGCTGGGATCGGGAGCCGCGGTTCGGATGCCGGCTCCTCCCGCGATGGAGCGAGCGGCCAAAAAGAGAAGGCAAAGGCTTCGTCCAGCTCCCTCCCTCGCCGGGATTCAGTCATCCCAGTTCATGGCTCCCACCCAGGCACGGATTTGGGCCGGGAGAGGGCAGATCCATATGCAAATCCCACCGGCTCCAAGGGGGATGTTTGAAGAGCGGGCTCAACACAAGCAGGGATTAGGAGGGATCCTGGCAGCGCTTCCACACCCCCCCGAGCATCCTCCCGACTCCCCCAAGGGCTGCTGGGGGGTGAAGCCTCTGCACGAAGCAAAGCTGGAGGGTATTGCTTTCCCTGCTTGGTTGTTTGGAGGTTTCCAAATTTCCAGCGTGGACTGGGAGCTGATCCTGGATTTCGGGTCCTTTCTCTCTCTCTGATCCCGGGATCAGCACCTGCATCCAGCATGGGCAGTTTGGATGGGGAGGAGGAGCTTTTCTCTGGGAATTTTGGCTGCTGGGTTTGGACCCCACTATAAAATAACACCTATAAAAACGTTTAGAGCCACAAACCCTCCGTTCGCAGCTCAAGGGGGGTGATGAGGAAGCGACCTCAGAACAGAGAGAGCTGTGGGATGCAAAGGAGCTGAAAAAGCAGGGGGGGACTTCTCCCTGGCCTCCCTGGCTGTGTGTTTTCCCTGCCTCCAGGTGTTTCAGCCCTTGCTGGAAAGCCAGATGTGCTGGGGATGTTCCCCGGTGCCCACACCCACGGCCATGGGGAGCAGCAGGTGAAGGGGGGCCCTGCTCCGGAGTCATTCCCGGCTCCAGGGATGACTCACGGCCTTACCTTGGGCAAAGCACCTCGGAGCTGTGTCTGGCAGAGCTTCCCCACGTTGGGGACACGCTGCTGCCCCTGCCAAATGCACCCAGAGCACTGGCAAAGAGGGGCAAGGGAGCAGCAAACCTGGCCGGGGATTCAGGGAAGTGTCAGGGAATGAGCTGGAAGGTTCAGGTTGGGAATGGAAGAGGGGGATGGAGAGATCCAGAAAACTATCAGGGTGAGGAAACAGCGAGTGGGAGCCAGTCATTCCCTGTTTCTCACTCGTGGGAGATGAGGAGAGCCCAGTGCAGTGGCCAGAACGTGGGTTTCGGGCAAACCAAAGGCGACAGTTCATCCTGAAGTGTTCAGTGAACCTGGAATTCGGCACTTTAGGACACCACAGGGACCAAGGTGATGAACAGGATCAAAGTATTCCATCTGAGGCTGCTGAAAACTCCAACCTGCTGCTGAGGGGATCTGCTGGATCTTGGGATGCAACCAAGGGATGGACCTGGGGGTCCTTGTTCTCTTCTTCACCTCTCCTTGGCTGCTCCAAGGACCCCCAGGCCTTGGTCACTCTGCTTTTATTTGGCTGGGAGACATTTTGTCTGGGATGTCAAACTTTGGGATGTCTCTGAGCTGGAGCCTGGATAATCCCTGGGAAAACAGCTGCCAGGACAAGCAGCTTAAACAAGCAGCTCTCCTTTCCTCCCAGAGGTGGGAAAAGCTGTCCCACCTTTTATACACCACCAGGGGAAGGTTCCCCTGCCACCACCACGGGTCAGAGGCAGCCCTTGCAAACCTCCCTCCATCCTCAGAGCTGATCCTAAAACAGTGCTGATATTTCAGCTCCCCAGAGAAGAAAAGAAAACAATTATTGTGAGGTTCATAAAGCCTCAGGAGAGTGTCACTATCTCTGCAGGGGCGGCTGTGAAGCTCCTGTCTGATGTCCCCTCTTCCTCTGGATGGATGATTTTATTTTATATGTGTCCTGAGATAAACAGAGACCTTTTTTATATTAAAAAAAAAGACAGTTTAAAGTGACCCTCTTGGATGGCACATTCCATGGGAGGAGTGTGGCTGTGCTGGAGGTGACACCACACATGAGGTAATGGGATAACGTGACCATGGCTAAAGCCAAGCTCTGGGAGCAGGTGCTGGCACTGCTTTTCCCTTCCCAGAAGGGGCACTTGGCTGGCAAGGAGGCGGGATAACCTTCCTGGGGTGAAATGTGTCGTCAGGAAAACACAGGGAGGAAATCCCTGCAGGATCCAGGTCCCAAATCCCTGCAGGATCCAGGTCCCAAATCTCTGCAGGATCCAGGTCCCCCCAGTGTCGCACATGGACACCCTGGGGGGGTTTCAGGGCTCAGCTCTACCCTGATTTTGGGTCCTTTCTCTCTCTCTGACCCCTGAGATCTGCAGGAAGCTTTGCTGGAGGTATCTAGGAGCAGTTTGGGAAGCCCTGGGACAGCCCTGAGTGTCTGTGGGGCATCTCCAGCAAAGAGTCACCCAAGCAGGAGGACTTTGGGCTCTGGGAACTGGGAGCATCCTCGGGGCAGCAAAAACCACCCCAAAGGAAGGCCTGGGTTTGCTCCAGGGCTGTTGGGAAGCCTGGAGGTGTCTCTGAGCTTCCTGGCAGGGCACAGCTCTCCTTAGCCCAGGGCTCCCCCAGTCCCCTGCCATCTGGACCTGGCTGGCACGAGCCACCAGCCCTGCTCACTCGCCCACCTCCAACATTCCTTGCTTGGCGAGCTCCTCACTGGCTCCTGCTGATCCACCCTGATTCCTGCACAGAGCTGGGGGCCAGCTCACTCCCAGGAGCCCCCTTCCTCTCCACCATCCCAGTAAATCCATTGCAATGGCTCACCACCCTTCCTTCCCATCCACTTTCCCAGTCTGTGCTCCCAGCTGGGGTTCCAGCATGGAAAACAAGCCATAATCCCTTGGCTCTGTCCCATTTCTCCCCTGGTTTTCACGCTCAAGGGCTTGGCTTGGGGTTTTCCCTATAACCTGGCAGGTTTTGGAGGCTTCCAGGACTCACAGCCCTGTTTAATGGAGGAGCTCCCATGGAAAGGAGGCAGATCATCCTCTTCCTCCTGCCTTGCCTTGCCACGAGCCAGGGAGAAGCTGGAGCGAGGTCTAGGGAGCACTTTTCCCGCTGGAACACGTGGTGGGCAGGGAAGAGCAGGCAGCACCAGGCAAAGGCAAGGGCAGAGATGGGCAGCGCCGATGGGAGCTTGGAATTCATTTTTCCAAAGGGATGGGCTGAGGGGTGGGTTCATGGCAACACTCCTTTGGCAGCCAGACTTGGGGCTGAGTGCCCAAAGCCAGCAGATAACTGGGGAAAAGTGGAATTCCCACGTGTCTTCTCCGAGCTCCAAACATCCACGGATCACGTACCTCCCGCAGCCGACCCCACGCCCTACATTGAACATTCCTCAGTGGCTTTTTCCACTGATTCCTTTGTGAACCTTTACCAACCCCTGTGCTGGGAGATGATGTAAGTTTTAGGTAAAGAAACCCCCCCTCCACTTTCCATGGGCTTGGAATGTGCCCGATGTTTCCACCCTTGCCGGTTTGGGAAGAGCCTCCGAGCGATGGGTGTGTGTGTGATCGACGCGTTGGCTGCTCACACCAGGTGATGAATTCCCTGCTCCTGGTGATCCAAACCTCTCTGGGGGGATGGGGAGAGCTGGGAAATTCCCTGCTGGCGGCACTAACCCCTTCCAAGGGCTTTTTTTTCCATGGAAGAGAAAGCGGTTCAGTTGACTCCGAGCCGCCGGTCTTCAATATTCAAGAAGATGCTTCTGGAATTCTGGTATTTGAACCTGGAAGCTGAGGGAAACACAACATGTCCACTTCTCACCTTCCCAGCACTTCCATCTCCTGTGGATTTTTTCCATCTCCCTCGGATTTTTTACCTGTTGCTCAGGTTTACCCTGCAGGTGGGGGGAATGGGGAATTTTAAAGAAATCCCCCTGGGAAGTGTGGCTGCTTCCCCTCATGGTGTGAGGGGCAGGGACAGAGGTGGGCACCCAAAGGGGCAGAGACAGAGGTGGGCACCCAAAGGGGCAGCTCCAGCTTCTGGTACCACCCTGTGCCCCACGTAACCCCTGGAATTACCTTCCATGACTCCCATCTTCCGGATACGAAGCATCTCCTTTGAACCACCCCCACCAAACCCAACCACAAACCCCAAATTTTCTGCCAGGTCTCCAGGGTGGAAAAGGGAACAGCATTCCAAAGTCTTGAAACTGATAATGGATTTTATGGAGCAGGGGGGGGGGGTGGGGTGGGGGATGGATGGCAGGATGTGACACCACAGTGATTCCTCCTGGAACGGCCACTGGAGAGAGAACACTGATGGGTCACAGCCCACCCGCTGGATGATGGAATCATGGAATGATTTGGGTTGGAAGGGACCTTAAAAACCATCCAGTTCCAACCCCCTGCCATGGGCAGGGATAACATTCCGCTTGCTCCAAGCCCAATCCCATCTGGCCTTGAGCTTTTCCAGGGATCCAGGGGCAGCCACAGCTTCTCTGCCCAACCTGTGCCAGGGCCTCCCCACCCTCCCAGCCAGGAATTCCTTCTTAATATCCAAACTAACCCTGTCCTCTTCCAGCCTGGATCTCATCTCTTTGCCCCTCGCCTCCCCTCTCCCATCCTTCCACCCATCTCCCCTTCCAGGAAAACTTCCAGAACGCGGCATTTCCATGGAAACTGGCACACGCCCAGCGGCGCCGCCTCCCTGCCTTCCCATTCCCGGTGCCACGGAGAGGAGGGGATGCTCCCGTGCCAGAGGAGACAACCTGGAGCTCACCACCCCCTCCCTGCCCCGGGATGGCCGGGGGATGCTCCGCGGATCCTTTAGGGAGGAACATCTTCCCTCGGGAATGTCCGGGCAGCCTCCGCAGATTTAAGCGGCACGTGAAATACCTGCCAAAAGGGGGCTTTTGATTTTTAATTACCAGGCACGAGGGAGGGATTGCTGGCTGGAATTTCAGAGCCCGGGCAGGT
Source organism: Chiroxiphia lanceolata (assembly GCF_009829145.1). Classification (NCBI taxonomy): domain Eukaryota; kingdom Metazoa; phylum Chordata; class Aves; order Passeriformes; family Pipridae; genus Chiroxiphia; species Chiroxiphia lanceolata. The sequence goes on from NC_045640.1 coordinate 1,931,909, forward strand.
CGGGGAGGATGGAATCTCCCTCCCGGTTTTATGTTGCTGCCCGTCACCATTTTCTCCCGGTGCTCAGCTCTTCCCGCCCCGAAAATTTATGGATGGCTTCTCCTGCCTCCTTCCTTCGTTCCAAATTAGTTTGGTACCCCCCAGGCACGTGGTGTGACTCCTGGGGATGGGCCTGTGCAGGGCTAAGGGTTGGACTGGATGATCCTTGTGGATTCCTTCCAACACAGCACATTCTGTGCTCCTGTGCTCCTGGGATTCTGGAATTCAAACAGCTGAGTTTTGGGGCCGAATCCCTCAAATTTGGCTGCTCCCTTGAGGTTCAGGAACCACAGCCCCTGCCTACAGGGATGGCAGAGCAGGTTGCCAAAGCACTGCCCTAAAAATAGGCAACAGGCAGAAATAATCTCCTCCCCTGCCCCCCCAAATAATAAACTCCAACCAAGTGCTAATTCTGGCAGCTCTGGGAGCAGTTGGTGGAGAGCAGGAATATCTATTCTCTCCTTCCTCACCCATCCTAATCACAATATTTTTAGTGTGTGTTTTTTTCATGTGTTTAAGGGGCAGGAGGATTAACTGAGCTGAGGCCGAGGCTCTCAAAAATAAAGTGATAAAGCAGGAGGGGACAATTATCTCCATTTCTTTCTAAATTCCCTTTCTCTCCCCCCCCCAAGAGTCTCTCTCTGCCTTCATGTAGCGACTGGGAAGCTGCAAACATTCCCCAGCTTTCCAGCTTGAATGGAATGATTCACTGAGCCCCAAGTAAGTTTTCCTCCTCTCATTCTCACACTGGTTTTAATCGCCTCCAAACAAACCTCATGTGTATTTTTAAACAAAGCACGTTTTAAAACCAAACTGTTGAACTGTTTTATTTAGGAAAAGCTGGAAGGGAAGAGTTTAATTTTTAGTTTTCTAGGGGGGGGGTTGAATGGGAGCTGAAGCTTCCAAACGAGCCCTGAGCATCGTTAGGCTCCTAATTAGCTGCAGGACACCCTAATTCCCATCCTGGCTTCAAACCAAGAGGGTTGTTTGTCTTCTCCAGGCCCCTCTTTGCTCAGCTGGATGTGGTCCCACAGCCTGGGCAGGTTTTTTTTCTAGGGCAAGCAGAGGCTTTCCAAGTGCTCAGGGAGGTGTGATGGGATAACAAGGCGTGTCAGGGAGGTGTGTTGGGGACACACGTCCCAAATGAGATGCAAACATCAACCTGAGAGAGAACCTTGCAATCAGATAAAGGTGCTCATTAACAATCCATGGGAATCAAATCCCTTTTAGAGAAGGGCAGGTGAGAAAATGAAAGCTGGGAGAGGGAGGAGGGTGTTTCCTTGCCCCAGGAAAGGAAGAAAGCCTCCAGGTTACTTTGTCACCACCCATCCCTCCCTTCCCAGGCACCAGGATAGTTTGGGGATCCGGTTTTCCAGTGCCCACAGGGATTGCTGGGAACTGGGGTAGACCCTGGGAATGAGCAGGGGGCTGCCTTGAAAGACCTGGTTGTGCCAGGTCCTGCACGTGGGTCACAAAATCCACGTGGAACGCTCTGGGTTGGAGGAGGAGTGGCTGGAAAGCTGGGAAAGGACCTGGAGGTGCTGGTGGCAGGGGCTGGATGTGATCCCAGGTGTGTCCAGGGGGGCAAGAAAGCCAAGGGCACTGGTTTGTGTCAAAAATAGCATGTCACAGGCCCAGGGCAGGGATTGTCACCCTGTGCTGGCACCGGTGGGGCACCTCCAGCCCTGGGGGCAGCTCTGGGACCCTCAGACAGGAGAGACACGGAGGGGCTGGAGCGTGTGCAGGGAAGAGAACGGAGCTGGGAAGGGGCTGGAGCAGCAGGAGCAGCTGAGGGATCTGGGGGGGCTCAGCCTGGAGAAAAGGAGGCTCAGGGGGGACCTTCTGGCTCTGCAACCCCCTGACAAGAGGGGGGGGGTCGGAGGGAGTTGGGCTCTGCTCCCAGGGAACAAGGGACAGGAGGAGAGGGAACGGCCTCAAGCTGTGCCAGGGGAGGTTTAGATTGGATATTGGGAAAATTTCCTCATGGAATGGCAAGGGTGGAGTCCCCATCCCTGGGGGGGTTTAAAATCCATGTGGATGTGGCACTTGGGGACATGGATCAGTGGTGGCCTTGGGGGAATTGTTGGACCTGATGACCTCAGAGGGCTTTTCCAACCTAAACAATTGAGTGATTCCGTGTTTTTGTGTCCAGTGGTGACAACCAACCCCTGTGACTGCAAAGAGGGGGACACTCCTGGCCCAGTGCCTGCTCAGAGATGAATTCATCCAACAGCTTTTCATTTGTGAGTGTTATTTGCTTCCTTGACCAGCTCATTGCTCCCTCTCAGGAAAGCTTCCAAGACTGTGGAGAGACTCTCTCCAGAATCATTAATCAGAGCAGCATGAAGATTTATTAACTCTCCTCTCCTTGCAATAAAACCATCAGCCTCCAAACTCTGCTTTCTGTGCCATCAATTCCTCCTCCCAAGTAAATTTAAAGGCTGCCAAAGAAGGCAAATCCATCTCCTCAGTCCTCTTTTATTGCCTGTCGTTGCAGTATCGTGATCTCGACTCATCTCCAAAATCCAGGAGTGAAATTATACCAGTCCTTTATTTTTTTTTTTTAGGATTAATTATGTTAATAAAGCTCAGTGATATTCATGGCAAAGGTTGGAAGCGCATGGAAACTCGTGGAACTTCAAATTAACTGCTTTGGTGGCTCGGGCTGTCATTAGGAAAACTATTAAATATAGTGTGGTGTGTAAGTGAATACAAATTATATCTATTACACAGCTCAGCTCTGAGAGGAGCAGAATTTGCCATCGCACTCCCAGGAATCTGGCTGCCAAGCCAGGTAAAAATGGGAAAAGTGCCCTGGGCAGGGACACCTTCCACTAGCCCAGGTTGCTCCAAGCCCCGTCCAACCTGGCCTTGGACACTTATTAAAGAATCCTGGAATATCCTGAGCTGGAAGGGACCCACAAGGACCATCCAGTCCAACTCCTGGCCCTGCTCAGACACCCCAACAATCCCACTCTGTCCCTCAGAGGATCATCCAAACCCTCCTGGAGCTCTGGCAGCCTTGGGGCTGTACCCACTGCCCTGGGGAGCCTGGGTAGTGCCCAACCAGCCTCTGGGGGAAGAACCTTTGCCTGAGATCCAACCTGACCCTGCCCTGGCAAGTTCAAGAAATTCACTCAGGTCCTGTTGGTGCTCACAGAGGGCAGTACCACATCAACAGGGATTTTAAATCCCTTCAGGGATGGGGACTCCACCACTGCCCTGGGCAGCTGTGCCAGGGCTGGATAACCCTTTCCAGGAAGGAATTTTCCTTAATATCCAACCTCAGCCTCCCCTAAGGCCATTCCCTCTCCTCCTGTCCCTTGTTCCCTGGGAGCAGAGCCCGATCCCCCCCAGCTCCTCCCTCCTGTCAGGGAGTTGCAGAGCCAGAAGGTCCCCCCTGAGCCTCCTTTTCTCCAGGCTGAGCCCCCCCAGCTCCCTCAGCTGCCCCTCCCAGGACTGTGGGACAGGGACAGGTTTCCATCCAGCTGCTCTTCCAGGACTCTCTTTGCCCAAGACTTGGCCAAGAGCTGCAAAGAACTGAACAAACCCTACGAGACTCAGCAGAAAACAACCTCTTTGTCTCTTTGCTCAGCGTCTGGGGCTCTGCCTGATGGATCCAGTGGGAATCCTGTGTCACTCCACACGGACAGGGCAGGGCTTGGCCCACTCTGGCTCTGTGACAAAGACACATAAACACAATTGGCTGAAGCATAAAGAGCCTGCCAGGACAGTGCAATGTCTCCATAGAAACCCCTGAGAAGGGAACCTGGCGCTGATTTAACGATGGCTGTAGCCTGTTGAGGCTGGAAACTTCCTTATCTGAGCTCTCTTTTCGCGTTTTTTTTTTTTTTTTGAGGAAAGCACTGGAGACACTGCAGGGAGTGGACAGAGCATCTCTGGTGCTGTGACAGCCAGGGATGACAGACACAGGCTCAGCTCACACCGATTTCTCCTTCGCTGCTCCAGTTCACAACTAAAAATCAGCAGGAGGAGCTGGGGTTGCTTCAAGGAATTGTGGGGCAACAGATAAATAAAAATAAAAATTGATGTTCCTGAGAGGAGACGTTTCTAAAGCTTGATCACCCCTCTCAGGGCTGGCCCTTTAAAACTCTGCCGAGGAAAAATCAACAAATCCATGGGGTTTCTTTCTGTGAAAAACAAACATTTCCTTCCTTTCCAGCCAGGAAAAGTACCCAGGGATGAGGATTCGGTCAGAGCTGTGGACACAAAGTGTTCAGGGAACACAAAGGTGACTCCCCAGATTTGTAGATCTGTATATATATTAAAAAAAAAAATCTCATTTCCTTTTTTTTTTTTGAATGGTTTCTGCTCTCAGGTCTGAAAGCACTGCTCACACTCATCCCTGGCTGCTGTGATTCCCAGAATCTGGGTTAGACTGTACCTCTGCTCCAGACAGAGGTTATATTTGAACTGGGAAACCCTCTGGAAGTCCTGAGTCTCTCCCACTCTCTGGCTCCATCCCAGCCCTTTATCCAGGTGAATCCTGGCCATGCACTGACCTGTCTCTCTGCTCCTCTTTATCCCTGAGCCTGGGAGCACCAGGAAGGACATGGATCCACAGGGAGCTCTGACTGAGGAGCTGGGGGATCAGGATCCCACGATAGAAAATTATCCAGTGAATCCTGTTGCGTACTTTGGCCTTTTGAATTCCCACCTGGAGTCATCAGCTTTTCCTACAGCAGATTTGAGCTCCAAATCCAATGTTTAATTGCTGGGAGCATCCCTCTCCCATCAGGTCAGGACCTGATGGAGAGGAACATCGTGAGATTTAATTCATGAATGCTTAAGAAGGGTTTTAAAGGGACTATGAGATGAAAATTCCCTGCCCAGCAGGGGTTTGGCAGGAGGCTGGAACTGGATGATCTTCAAGGTCCATTCCAACCCAAACCATTCCAGGATTCTGTGACTCTGCCCTGCTTCCAAGTTTGAACACACACACAGACATTTGATGCCATGTACAGTTTAAGGTCTGATGGAATCCTCCTTTCCTCTTTTCCCAGTGAAATAAATGAAGCTGATTCCTCAGGAAATACCCATTTCCTGCATTTCCTGCTTTCTCCTGGGCATATCCAGCTGTTTTCAGGGTCTGAACCCGACCACAAATATTTACTCTCAGCTCTGAAACAACCAGTTTTGGTACAGAACACGGAACAGTTTCTATTTTTACTTCCACGTGGCGTTTTCCTCTTGTTTTCCCCCCTCTTTTCAGCCTTCCAATTCCAACACGGATAATAAAAGCTCTAAAAACCCACAGAGCACTGGAAGCTCGAAGATTTCCAAGGAAGAAACACGCCTGTGTCTTTCCAGGAGATGAAATGAGGTCACACTTTGCTGTTTTCCCGTGAAAGGCTTTGAAGTTGTTACATCACGGGGGGGGGGTGATTCGGCATTTTCTCCTCGTTCCCTTCGGTGATTCCAAGCTCTCCTCCCTCCAGCCTCCCCTGCAGTTCATGGAAGGAGGGGGATGAATAATACCTGATGCTTCTCTGATGTGTTCCAGAAATGCCAGCCTGGTTTGCAAATGTCAGGCTCCGGCCTGGAATGAGCCCAGCCTGGAATGTTTGTTCCCTGCCGTCGGGTCTCGCCTCCCCTTGGTCGTGTCCAAGTTCATGGAAACCCGGCATTCCACTTCCAATTCCACTGAATCACGGAGCCCTGGAGCCAACAAATTGACTCTCACCGAGGAGCTGACTCATGGAATTGGTTGGTGTTGAGTTGCTCTTCCAGGGAAGACCGAAAGCTGAGGCTTGAACACCCCAGGGGTGTTCAAATTCCCATCATGATCCTTGCCAAAACATCTGGATTTGCTTTTCGTGGCTACAGAATCATTGCATTTTCATGACTAGAGAATCAGTGTATTTTCATTATTACAGAACAATTTTATTTTCATTATTACAGAACAATTTTAATTTCATTATTACAGAACAATTTTATTTTCATTATTACAGAACAATTTTATTTTCGTTATTATAGGATCAATATTTTCAATATTATAGAACTAATGTATTTTCATTATTATAGAACCAATGTATTTTCATTATTATATAACAATTGTACTTTTGTTGTCATAGAATCATTACATTTTCATTCTTGTAGAGCCATTATGCTTCCAAAATTATAGAATCATTGTATTTTCATTCTTACAGATCCATTATACTTCCAATATCACAGAATCATTGCATTTTCATTCTTACAGATCCATTATACTTCCAATATCACAGAATCATTATATTTTCAATATTATAGAATAATGGGATGGTTTGGGTTGGAAAGACCTTTAAAGGTTGTCCAGTCCCCCTGCAGTGAACAGGGACATCCTCAACTGCATCACCCCAAACTCTTGTTCTGTCAGGATAATTTGGAAGGAAAATTAGGAAGTATGTAGGTTAAATGCTTCCTGGGATTCATGTCAGCTCTTGGCACTGGCTGAGAAATTTGCCTTGAGCTCCCACATTCCCAAATTATGTCCTGGAGGCAGCAGAGCACATGTTCATGGTCAGGAGCTGAGAGACTCATCCATGTTCACGGAATGTGCCTGAAACTTTCCTTAAATCACAGACTCATGGAATGGTTTGGAAGGGACCTTAAATCCCACCTCATTCCCACCCCATGGGCAGGGACAGGTTCCACCAGACCAGGTGAACACAAGGAAATAACCAGATTTTCCCAAAGCTGTTTCCCTAAGCACGTCCAGGTGGATTTTCCTGGGGTAGGTATCTCCAGATTTTATAACATTCCATTTTCTAAGCTGGCAAAACACCATTTTTTTTTTTTTTCACCCTCCTCTCCTCATTCCTGAAAACCTACAGGACTGCTTTACCTGTGACTTGATCTCAGCTGGAAAGAGAGACATTGGTCCCGGAAAATTCTCGCCCGAAAAATTCCAGTTTGGCAAAAGCTCTGAGCAACTGAAAGGAGGTGTTGGAAAAGGGAAAAGCCAGGATACCTTAACGAAGAGAGTAGCTGGAGCAAGAGGAAGCAGCAGCAGATTGTTCCATGGCTGCAAAGCTGTACATGGCACAGACAAACTTCATTTTAAACGTTTGGCTGCTGGATCAGCAAGATTGGGCATTTCCCGTTCCTAAAGGAGCTCCAGAAGAGCTGGAGAAGGACTTGGGAGAAGGGATGGAGGGACAGGACACAGGGAATGGCTTCCCACTGCCAGAGGGCAGGGATAGATGGGATATTGGGAAGGAATTCCTGGCTGGGAGGGTGGGGAGGCCCTGGCCCAGGTTGGGCAGAGAAGCTGTGGCTGCCCCTGGATCCCTGGAAGTGTCCAAGGCCAGGTTGGAGTAACCTGGGCTAGTGGAAGGTGTCCCTGCCCATGGCAGGGGGTAGAACTGGATGGTCTTTAAGGTCCCTCCCAGTCCAAACCATTCCATGATTCCCTGAAGTTCACCTCCCACTTATCTGCATTGTGTGGAATTTTGCCTCTCACTTCCTTGATCGTTGCCCTGCTCCAAAACCACGGATATTGTGGCCTTTGTGGCTGAATTCCACTTCAGCAGCAAAAGAATCCACAAAGCAGGTGAATTCTCTTCCCAAGACAGTGGCATTCCAGAGTCTTCTGGAGACCTGTGCTCAGCCAGAGCTTTGTTTTACCATGGAAAATCCCATACTTGGGTCACTCAGGCTTTCAAAGGAGCTGCTAAAACCTTAGTAGAGTGGACAACAAACAGCTAATCCGAGGGCATCTTGATTCCCAGATGGAAGGATACAGAAATCCTGCTGATAAAACCACTGAAAACACCCACAACACAGAGGCCTCTGTAGTTTTTTTTTTCCTGCAGCCAAAAATCACAAGTGGAAAAGCAACTGGAGGGGACACAATTCCTTCATCCAGCTCTGTGTCCAAGGATAATGATTGTTGTGCTGAACCAGCCCCAGTGATTCAGTTGGCAGAAGGGAAGTGTCAGTCAGTGGGAAAGATGAAGATGGTGGTGGTGGCACATCGTGGGCATGTCCAGGGGAAAGGAAAACCAAATAGGGAAAAGGGTAATGGGATGGAAGAGGAGCTGAGGAGGAGATGGAGGTGGAAAGGGAGACTTCTCAGCTAAGGAATGGTCTGGAAGGTGAGAGCAGTGTCAGTCCAGGGTCATGGATGGGATTTGGGGGAGCCAAGGCTGATGGGCCAAGTGAACAAGGTGGGCAGTGAGGGCTGATGTCCTACAGAGCTGTGGCTCTTAGTTGGGTCCCTGATGTCTTGTAAGGTTCTCATTAACAGAGTCCAAAAAAATCCTTCCATTCTTGGCACTTTCACAACATTGGGTCATAAAATCATAGAACATTGGAAGGGACCCCCAAGGACCATCCAGCCCAAACCCTGGCCCTGCACAGGCCCAGCCCCAAGAGTCCCACCCTGTGCCCCAGAGGATCATCCAAACCCTGCTGGAGCTCTGGCAGCCTTGGGGCTGTGCCCACTGCCCTGGGGAGCCTGGGCAGTGCCCAACCAGCCTCTGGGGGAAGAACCTTGTGCTGAGATCCAACCTGAGCCTGCCCTGGCACAGCTCCAGCCATTCCCTGGGTGCTGTCACTGTCACCCAGAGCAGAGATTGGAGCTGCCCCCCACGAGGGTATTGAAGACCCCAATGAGGTCTCCCCTCAGTCTCCTCTTCTCCAGGCTGGACATTCCCAGTGCCCTCAGCTGTCCCTCCTATGGCTTCTCCTCTGGACTCTTCCTCATCTTCATGGCCCTGCGGTTGAAGCTGCTCAGTGGGTCTCCTTTTATTTCTTTAAAATGAGGAAAATGAACATTTATTCCTCTTAAAAGAGGATGGATGGATGCACAGCCACCTAAGCCTTGTTTCCAAGGGAGCCAAGCTCACATAAGCCCGAGATAGCCCAAGGAATTAGGATGGATCTCTTACACCTCTCAGGTGTTGAGTCATAACCCCCACAGTCGGATCGACCTCCCAGACAAAAGTCCACATCACATCTTGTTGGCAGCAGGCTCTGACAACCTGTGTGTGTGTGAAATACCAGCCTGGAACAGGCACGAAAAGGAATAAAATGCACTTTTAAAATCAAATCCTCATTTTAGCTTTGTTTCTATATTGAAAGGAGCGGGGGAGAGCAGGAAAAGGTTGAGGCAGCATCACAAAGTGATTCACCAGGGGACTGAGGGTCAACAGGTGGGGATGGACAAAGCCATGAGTCCCTGCTGGGCTTCCAGGGATGAAAATGAGGAGCTGACACTGCTGGATGTGTGACCCCTCCGAAAGGTTTGCATTTTTGTCGGTGCTACTAAAAATAACAGCTTCAAACCTGAGAAAGAACACGCTTTTGGTTCAGCAAACAGCAGCTGCAGGGGACAATTGCAACTTGTTGGGGGTTTAAAAATAAGTAGCTGAGTCTGTGCTGATGTAAACAGGCTCCGTGTTTGTGGTGCCACACACACCTGATCTGCTCAGGTGGTGGAGGAGGGGAAGGCTGTGGGTGTGTCTGTCTGGACTTCAGCAAAGTCTTGGACACTGTCCCCCATGGAACATCCCTGGAAAAGGCTTGGCCAGGGGCACTCTGTGCTGGGTTAGGAACTGGCTGATGGTCAGGCCTGGAGATTGGTGGGAATGGAGCTGCATCCAGTTGGGATCCAACACCAGTGGTGTCCCCAGGGATCAGTGCTGGGCCCAGTCCTGTTTAATGTCTTTATTGATGATTTAGATGAGGGGATCAAGTGAACCATCAGCAAATTTGCAGATGACACCAAGCTAGGGGGGAGTGTTGATCAGCTGGAAGGCAGGAGGGCTCTGCAGAGGGACCTGGACAGGTTGGATCCATGGGCTGATTCCAACGGGATGAGGTTCAACCAGGCCAAGGGCCGGGTCCTGCCCTTTGGCCACAACCCCCGGCAGCTCCAGGCTGGGCCAGACGGGCTGGAGAGCAGCCAGGCAGGAAGGGAGCTGGGAGTGGGGATGGACAGGGAGCTGAACAGGAGCCAGAGTGTGCCCAGGGGGACAAGAGGGCCAATGGATCCTGGCCTGGAGCAGGAACAGTGTGGCAGCAGGAGCAGGGAAGTGATTCTTGGCCTGGACTCAGCGCTGGTGAGGCCACCCTGGAGTGCTGTGTCCAGTTCTGGGCCCTCAGCTCAGAAAGGACATTGAGGGGCTGGAGCAGGTCCAGAGGAGAGCAACGAGGCTGGGGAAGGGACTGGAGCACAGTTGCCATGAGGAGAGGCTGAGGGAGCTGGGGCTGTTCAGCCTGGAGAAGAGGAGGCTCAGGGGAGACCTCCTCACTCTCTCCAACTACCTGACAGGAGGGAGGAGCTTGGGGGGGGATTGGGCTCTTCTCCCAGGAACCAGCAGTAGGACAAGAGGGCTCGGTCTTCAGCTGTGCCAGGGGAGGTTTAGGTTGGATATTAGGAAGAAATTCTTTCCAGAGAGAGCACTCAGCCATTGGAATGGGCTGCCCAGGGAAGTGGTGGATTCTCCATCCCTGGAGGTGTTGAAGGTGAGACTGGATGTGGCATCAGTGCCATGGGCTGGGAACCACGGCAGGGTTGGATCAAGGGTTGGACTGGATGATCTCAGAGGTCTTTTCCAACCTGGTTGATTCTATGATTCTATGATTCTTTATTTCAGGGGTGTGGTTGCTCCCCAGGCTCCACTGCCTGATGTCTGTGAGATATGGGAGCTTGGAGAAATCCAAGTGGGACAGCCACGTGTGGACAAGGAAAATGGGGTCATTTTATGTGCCTGTTCTGTCTCAGCTTAGGCCAAATGACTTGGAGCTGTGTTCCTGTACCTCCAAGCCCAAGGGGAACCATTGCTTTGTTAGACTATTGCCAGGACCCAAATAATATCAACAATAACTAAAAATACTAATCACAAAGGACTGATCCAGATAACACCACATGTAGTGATTTTCCAGTCATCACAAGGAATCCAGGGACTGAAAATGAGGATTTACTTGACTTGGCTTTAAGTGATTGTCCAAGCTCCCACTTCAGGCTGGTTTCATTTCCCTTGTCCACTCCAGAGGACGGCAGGGGGGAGGAAGGTGATCTGTAACTCAGGGATGTGCATGAAGAGACCCCACTCTTTTTTTGGGTTGATGACAGATTTATCACCCAGCACTTCTTCCCAGTTGCCAGTTCTGCCTTTAGACACAAAGTAGGTGGTTACCAAGAGCAGCAGAACCATGGAATGGTTTGGGATGGCAAGGCTGGAAGGGGTCTTAAGGATCATCTTGTTCCATCTCCCTGCCATGGGCAGGAGCACCTTCCACTAGCCCAGGTTGCTCCAAGCCCCATCCAGCCTGGCCTTGGACACTTCCAGGGATCCAGGGGCAGCCACATCTGTGCCAGGGCCTCACCACTATCACAGCCAACAATTCCTTCCCATATCCCATCTATCCCTGCCCTCTGGCACTGGGAAGCCATTCCCTGTGTCCTGTCCCTCCATGCCTTGTCCCCAGTCCCTCTCCAGCTCTCCTGGAGCCCCTTTAGGCCCTGCCAGGGGCTCTCAGCCTCCCTGGAGCCTTCTCTTCTCTAGGGGAACCCCTCCAGCTCTCCCAGCCTGGCTCCAGAGCAGAGGGGCTCCAACCTTTGGAGCACCAGAAGCTGAGCTCTGAGCGAGACGAAGACAGTTCTGAACATCATGGAGCGACCACAGCTCTGCCCAACCTGCTCAGGAGAGCCAAGTGTCCCCTCAGAAACTGCTGGATCTGGAGTCTGACCGAAGCAGTGCTGGCAAGAGATGATCCAAACCCTCCTTCCTGCTCACCTGACCTTGCTCCACACCTGTGTCTCTGCACTCCACAGGGAAGAACTCGTCAGAGCAAACCGACCTTTGCCTGCAGGGCTGCAGAGCCTGGAGCCAGCTCTGCCAACTTCCCTGCCTGTGGAATGAGGGAGTGATGACAGTGATGCTCACTGTGGATTCCCATCCACCTCCCCTGGCTGTTTTGGGCTTTAATTAATACTTCCGAGCTCCTTAAGAAGCCACATTTCGGAGCTGTTATGTAAGCAGGAGTTATTATTATTAAAAAAACCCAACACATTACGAGCGTGTTATTAGTCTGACAGATGGAATTATCAGCGGAATGATATTTTTATCAATCATCCTGCCTTGACATTCCTTTCCTTTCCTCTCATCTCTCTTTTATCACCCCTCAGCTCCGGGCTGGCAGCCCTAACACCGTCTACGTGGAGCGTTGCATCACCGGATGGCTCTCGATGGCACGGGTGAGTAAACGAGCTCTTCCCAGGCAGGGAAGACTTTCCACGTCGGAAAACTCACCGGAACCCGTCCGTGGGTTGAAAATGGGCACAAAATCCTTTAGGGACTGATGATGGTTTCGGGCCCTGAATATCATTTCCCTCACCCAGGCTGGCTCCCAGCACGGGCAGAGCGAGCGGCTGCCACCCTCAACCGCGGGCTGGCAGGAGGAACCCTGCCAATGGGAAACGTTCACAATTCCCCAGCAGGAATTGTTCTCCAGCAGAACTGGCAAACTGCTGGAATGGGGAAGGGTAATTTTCTCTCTTAGCTTCTCGAGAAGTTAATGGCACTATCACATGAATGTGCTTTCCTGAGAGCTACTGATCTGCAGCTTCCTCGGGAGGGGCAGAGGAGGGGCAGGAACTGAGCTCTGCTCTGCGGGGAACAGGGACAGGACCCAGGGGATGGGGAGGTTTAGGTTGGATCTCAGGAAAAGGTTCTTCCCCTAGAGGGTGGTTGGGCACTGCCCAGGCTCCCCAGGGCAGTGGGCACAGCCCCAAGGCTGCCAGAGCTCCAGGAGGGTTTGGACAACACTCTCAGGGACAGGGTGGGATTGTTGGGGTGTCCTGGGTAGGGCCAGGAGTTGGACTGGATGGCCCCTGTGCATCCCTTTCAGCTCAGGATATTCCATGATTTTATGACCCAAATGTTGTGAAAGTCCCAAGAATGGAAGGACTTTTTTGGAGCCTGTTAATGAAAGCCTTACAAGACATCAGGGACCCAACTAAGAGCCACAGCTCTGTAGGACATCAGCCCTCACTGCCCACCTTGTTCACTTGGCCCATCAGCCTTGGCTCCCCCCCATCCCATCCACGACCTGCCTGGACTGACACTGCTCTCACCTTCCAGACTATTCCTTTTCTGAAAAGGTTCTTCCCCCAGAGGCTGGTTGGGCACTGCCCAGGCTCCCCAGGGCAGTGGGCACAGCCCCAAGGCTGCCAGAGCTGCAGGAGGGTTTGGCTGATCCTCTGGGGCACAGGGGGGGACTCTTGGGGCTGGGTCTGTGCAGGGCTGAGGGTTGGACTGGGTGGTCCTTGGGGGTCCCTTCCAGCTCAGGATGTTCTGGGATCTGTGAAATCCTGGCTGGGCTGAGCTGGGTGGAAGGAGACGCCTCCACTCATGTCCTCATGGTCCTTTTATTTGGAGAAGAGGAGTGAGGTACTGACCAGCAAAAGAGGTTGGAAAATCAGCTTAGCCAGGATGGTGGAGACATTCCTGGCCAGGACAAGGCAGGACTGGGATTGTCCTCCTCTTACATGTGCTCTTTGAGCCGTGCAGGACACGTTTGGCTGATCCTCTGGGGCACAGGGTGGGACTCCTGGGGCTGGTCCCGTGCAGGGCTGAGGGCTGGGCTGGATGATCCTTGTGGGTCCCTTCCAACTCAGGATGTACTGGGATTCTCTGATTGGTGCTGCCTTCAAGGCAGGTTTAGGTATGACAGGAAAACAGCACGAGGTGAGGCTCCAAGTCCTTGTGCTCTGTTCCATCCTCCAGGAGAATCTGATGTCTCCAATGACTTGTCACAAAGAGGAGCTGGGGACAGAATTTGTGAGGATGATTGGGAGGATGAACTGAAGGAGGGCAGATATTATAAAGAGATTCTTCCCTGTGAAGGAGGTGAGGCCCTGGCACAGGTTGCCCAGGGAAGCTGTGGCTGCTCCTGGATCCCTGGAAGTGTCCCAGGCCAGGTTGGATGGGGCTTGGAGCAACCTGGGATAGTGGGAGGTGTCCCCGTCCACAGTGGGTGGAACGAGGTGGTCTTTAAGGTCCCTTCCAACCCAAGCTGTTCCACGATTTTATAATTAGGAAGAGCTCAAACTGCTCTCACAGTGGGAGTTTGTTTCTCACAGAAAAGGTACTTCCAGTAGGTCAGTGGTGAAGCAAAACTTCACATGAGTTTTCCCACAGCCAAAGCCCCCAAGGGGACGACCTTCTGCACCACAGGGCAGTTTGGGGAGTTAATTCTTGCCTCAGTCTTTGGTGGGTAACTCTGTACATCAAAAATCTCCTTCCTCCCCCTGGACAGTGCCTGGCACTTTGTTTCTGCCTGGGGCTTTTATAATCACGAGATATAAATATATCTTTTATCATTAAATTTCTGTGGAGTGAATCCGTATCCAGAACTGGAAAAGTCTCTGGGGTGTATGTTATAAAATCAGAGGATTCTAGAATGGGTTGGGTTGGAACAGACCTTAAAGATCATCCAGTCCCACCCCTGCCATGGGCAGGGACACCTTCCACTGGACCAGGTTGTTCCAACCTGGCCTTGGACACTTCCAGGGATCCAGGGGCAGCCACAGCTTCTCTGCCCAACCTGTGCCAGAGCCTCCCCATCCTCACAGCCAGGAATTCCTTCCCAATATCCCATCTAAACCTTCCCACTTTAGTTTAAAGTCATTACCCCTTCCAGACTAAAAAAAAAAAGGAGTCCATGTAGAAAACACCACCTGATGACATAATTCTAATTTTAGTGCAAGGAAGTCCCATTTCCTTCTTGCCTGCACTGGGAATGACCAACTGGGACAACTGGGATCCTATAAAATACATTCCTGGGTCTCTCTTGCTTTGATACCATTCTCCCTCTGCCAAACCATCCCACCTTCATATGTTTATTATTTGCCACACGTTTTCTTTTAATTGCTGTGTTAATTTATGATGCTGTTGCAGTTTAAAATAGAGAACCTGCTTGGCAGCCTGCATTCCTAAAATAATCAACTTCATTAATATGATTAAGAGCAAAATCTTTTACTGCTTCTGGTGCTGGGTATTAAACTGAAGAATGAGCATTTAAATAATTTCTCACGCAGGTCTCTTATTTTTACAAAGTATAAAAACCCAGCCAATTTTAAGGCTTTATATCCCAAAATAGGACTGTACTGTATTTTAATACTAAAGCAATAAAAAAAACCAAACCCTTTTTCCATGAAATAAGAAAGAAACACAATGTAAAGTATTATAAGTTCCCAGACCTCCAGTGCATGACTAATACTGGGATGATGGTTTTTGACTGGTCAGAAACCATGAAATAATAAGAAAATGATGGTGCAGTTGAACATGGGGCGATGGTTTATGATTCGTGGGATTTGAGTTACCAGGCTAAATTTAAACCCTTAATTTGCCTAAATGAAAATTGCTCAGTCTAGTTACAGCCTTTTCTCAGCCAAGTCTGAAAATGAGCTGCAGTTGCATGTTATTAGTCTTACTTTGGAGGTTTATAATTGTAACTACAGTAATTTAGGGATGATCAGATGGTTAAAACTGAGGTAGGCACTTGTTTCCCCCCAAGGAGGATTTGGGGAGGTCAAGTCTTGTACAAATTCAAGGCTTCTCTTCTTTCTCGTGAGAGAGGAAGACCGGGCAACATTTCTGTGAATTCAATAAAAAGAACTATTACTTGTATATAAACTATATAAGAAATCAGTTTATTTTATGGAACATTTATCATTAAAGTGCCTTTTAGCCCTGCTCACAAGCCAGGGCACGGGAATGAAAAGGACACAGGAATAAAAAGGACAGTCTGTGTCTCACAAAGGTCTGAGGATCCGAGAAGAAAGAACAGATGGAATCAGACAGATGGAGGAAAGCAAGAAAACAATGATCCAATGTCAGCCGGCGTGACGGGAAGGCAGCTCAGCCCCCCAGGAGGCTGCTGGGCAGCTTTCTGCAGGAATCACAGCAAAAAGCAGGGAATGGCCTGGGAAAGGGTGTGAAGGTGCTGGTTTGAACTCCAGCACCGAGGGATCGGGGGCTGGCGCTGCCGGCAGGGAGCGTGTCCTGGGGTGATGGGGAATCAGGGAATGGTTTGGGTTGGAAGGGACATTAAAGATCATCTTGTACCAACCCCCCGCCACGGGCAGGGACACCTTCCACTAGCCCAGGTTGCTCCAAGTCCTGTCCAACCTGGCCTTGGACACTTCCAGGGATCCAGGGGCAGCCACAGTTTCTCTGCCCAACCTGGGACAGGGCATCAACACCCTCACAGACAACAATTCTTTCCAATATCCCACCCAAATCTCCCCTTAATCCATTCCCTCTTGTCCTATCCCTCCATCCCTCGTCCCCAGTCCCTCTCCAGCTCTCCTGGAGCCCCTTCAGGCCCTGCCAGGGGCTCTCAGCTCTCCCTGGAGCCTTCTCTTCTCCAGGGGAACCCCCCCAGCTCTCCCAGCCTGGCTCCAGAGCAGAGGGGCTCCAGCCCTGGCAGCAGCTCCGGGGCCTCCTCTGGACTGTCTCCAGCAGCTCCACGTCCTTGTGCTGTTGTTCCCAGGGCTGGAGCAGCTCTGCAGGGGGGTCTCAGCTGAGACAGGGGCAGAGGGGCACAATCTCCCCCTGCCCTGCTGCCCACACTGGGGGATCAGCCCAGGGCATGGGGGGGTCTGGGCTGGGGCATCTCCATCCCCTCATCCACCCCACAAAGGAGAGAGAAATATCCTCCAAACTCCACATTGAAGGAGCCACTGGAGAAATAGGAAGACTCCAGAGAAAAACAAGACTTCAAGATCAGTGTAGCTTCTGAAAGTGCTTGATGGGTCAGGGAAGATGAGGATGAACTATTGGTTTTGAGATCTAATTTATTAACATTTTGTTCATTTAGCTTTCATGAGTGACTCTGGAATGACCATTTTTTGGGTACTGAAAGGGATGGACACTGGAAGAATCCAAGGTAGTCTTGGTATGTCCATCCTCAGAGATATTCAGAATTTCACTGGACAAAGTCCTGAGCAACCTGATCCAGTTGGATCCAGCAAGTCCCTTCCAACCTTAAAGAGGGAATTGTTCAGTGTGTTCAGTGACCTTAGAGCTGGAGAGAGAGTCAAGGCTGGGCAGGAATGCAGGTATCAAATGGCTTCCAGAGTGAAGGTTTTGGGACATGAGAGAACCTAAAGTGGATTATGAGGAGAAATGAGGAGGATGAGAGTGTGAGGGCAGAACAGGGAAAGAGATAAAAGTGAGTGCAAAGGAGACAGAGTGAGATATTTGAGATAAGTGTGGAGATGATCAAGAAAATCCTGCACTGGTGAGCACAGAGGAGAAGAATGAAAGGCAGGTGGAGGGCAGGGAAGCTCGGGAGGCAGGGAAGGGCCACAACACACACTGACCATGAATTCTTGGGAATATTAGGCAAGATCCTCTCCTTGGAAAGAGGCAGAGCAAAGAAGACAGGGAACCTCAAGAGTGAACAGTGTATTAGCCAGGTAGCAGAAGTTGAGGCTGAGTGAATCCATTCAAAGAAGGAATTTATAATGGATGAAGTCACCCTTTCCCTTCATTGCTGCGATTCATCAGACCAAAGATAGACTTTCAGAGCTCAGATACCTTCATTTGAGCAAGTCACCTTTAAAGCTGACACAGAAGAACAGAAGATTTGAGGACTTGCTTCATCTCCTCCTAAAATAGAGACCTAAAAGAGATCAGCTGACTCATGTCCTAAAAGAGTCGGATTTTCCCCCCCAGATTACAAAGGGAGCTCACACCCCAGGGCTCAGATTGGTCTGTGCTGTTGGAATTTCAGTTTTGATAATCCACCCCAAATCCTCTGCACCCCGACCACGGAGCACAGAGCTGGGTTCAGGGATGAGCTGAGACTGGGCAAGCTGGGAGAAGGGCAGGGGAGCCGGGGGTAGAAGAGGCTGAAGGGTGGGCACAAGGCAGAGGGGAGGTGGTTGAGCAGGGAATTCATCACTGGTGAGGCCACCCCTGGAGTGCTGTGTCCAGTTCTGGGCCCCTCAGCTCAGGAAGGACATTGAGGGGCTGGAGCAGGTCCAGAGGAGAGCAACGAGGCTGGGGAAGGGACTGGAGCACAAGTGCTGTGAGGAGAGGCTGAGGGAGCTGGGGGGGCTCAGCCTGGAGAAGAGGAGGCTCAGGGGAGACCTCCTCACTCTCTGCAACTCCCTGACAGGAGGGGGGAGCCAGGGGGGGGTTGGTCTCTTTTCCCAGGCAACCATCAGCAAGACAAGAGGGCTCGGGCTTCAGCTGTGCCAGGGGAGGGTTAGGTTGGAGATTAGGAAGAATTTCTTTGCAGAGAGGGTGCTCAGCCATTGGAATGGGCTGCCCAGGGAAGTGGTGGATTCTCCATCCCTGGAGGTTTTTAAGACAAGACTGGATGTGGCATCAGTGCCATGGGCTGGGAACCACAGCGGGGTTGGACCAAGGGTTGGACTCAATGATCTCAGAGGTCTCTTCCAACCCAGCTGATTCTATGATTCTGTGATTAATCCTGGTCATCTGGACATCATGGAAACACTGACTGTGGGTTTATGGTCAACGAGGAAAGAGAGCAGATTGCTTCAGAAATCACAGAGAGGGAAAACACGTTGCAAATATCCAATATTTGGCTCCTCTCAAGAGCGCAACAAGAAGTTACAAGACTGGAGCTCCTGAAACAGGAGCAGGTGAACATGGGAACACCTGACCTGCATCTGAATGAGGTATCTGAGCTCCCTTTAGGGTCAATTAAAGTCTGAGGCTCAGCTCTGTTGTCCACACAGAGGCACCAGGTGCTACTTGAGATGCCAGAGGTATCACGTCTCCATTTCCACGAGGGCACAGGTCTCCCGTGGGTCTGGTGTTGGATTTACTGGCTCTAGATGGATGCCTTGGGCACTCTGCTGCATCTCAGGTGGCTCTGGATGTCTGTGGGTGGGCAACAGGAGTTGATCCCAGTGAATTGCAGGAGTGATTCAACTGATCCTACAGCAGATTCCCACATTTCAGGAGTTTAATGCCTGAGGAATCACTGAAAGCTGCTATTGCAGGAGAATGAGGGACTTCCCCCCCCTCCAACTTCAGGAAGAATTGGAAGTGCCTCAGACTAAATCACCTGCTAATTTTAGGCAACTGGATCCCATCCTGCATTGTAGAAGGTTTAAACACCCAATGCACACATAGGAAACTCAGTGTAAAGATGGAAATTCAGGTTAAAGTCACCTGTCAGCTCAACTTGACCCACAGTTCAGATACCCTGAATGCCAAGGCATGAGGGCACTGGTGTGCTGGGCAGAGTTGTGAGTCTGCAGTTGAAGAAGATGCTGAAAACTTAACATTTCTCAACATTTCAGGCATAACCCAGGTGCCTGGGCTTCCACAGGCACAGCCTCAGAGCCCTGATGCTGCTGCAGATTTGGAGATCAGCCTGAAGGAGCAGGCAGTCCTGGCACAACGAGGTCTGAGGTGTCTAAAGGCCACCAGAACAATTATAAAATCATGGAATGATTCGGGTTGGGAGGGAGCTTAAGGATCATCCAGTTCTAACCCCTGCCATGGGCAGGGACACCTTCCACTAGCTCAGGTTGCTCCAAGCCCCATCCAACCTGGCCTTGGACACTTCCAGGGATCCAGGGGCAGCCACAGCTTCTCTGGCCAACATGGAACAGGGCCTCCCCACCCTCACAGTCAACAATTCCTTCCTAATATCCAATCTAAATCTTCACTTTTCCAGTTTGAAACCATTCCCCCTTGTCCTGTCCCTCCCTGCCTTGTCCCCAGTCCCTCTCCAGCTCTCCTGGAGCCCCTTCAGGCCCTGCAAGGGGCTCTCAGCTCTCCCTGGAGCCTTCTCTTCTCCAGGGGAACCCCCCCAGCTCTCCCAGCCTGGCTCCAGAGCAGAGGGGCCTTCCCACCCTCCCGGTGAATCAGGGGAATATGTCTCTGGAACCCTGTGCAGCACAGGAAGCAAGGAATGAATGGGTGATGGAGCACAAACAATCCCACTGTCAGAGCAGCAGCAGCTGAAGGGATGGCACAGACAGAAAATGTTCTGCAGGAGCTGCTCTGCACCTGAGGGTGAAAGAAAACCTCCAGTTTTCCAGCACTGCCAGTTTGTCATTTCTCATCACCGCTAAATTCACTCATTTTCCCCGTTTTTAAACTTAGCACAGAGCTCAAGGAACGCAGTGTTTTAAGCCTGACAAGTGGTTTATTCAAGGCAGCTGATTTACCAACTCAAAGGCTACTCCCTGCAGACTCCTACCAGAAATGTTCAGTTGTAAAGCTCGGCTTTAATTAAAGAAAGACCTTCAGACATTATCACAGCTGGAAAATCCATAACGAGCCGTGCATTTTTCTGAAGGAACTTTTCCCCCCCGATCCGCCCGAGAACCCGGGGAAGGGCTCCACAGATCCATCATAATTCCCTGCCACTTTCAGCTCAGGCATTAGAGACGCTGTGTGGGCAGATTTAATAGGTTCTTTCTGGCTTCCTGGGGAGGAGAAGGATTGCATAAGACGTGAGTCAAGACACCAGGCCCGAAGCTGTGCCTGTGGTGGTTGCAGGAGCTGCCCTGTCTGTCCACGGGGATGTCACAGCCGGCACATTTCGGAGCAGGGATCAGCCCACTTTGGGTCACTGGAGAAAGGTTCTCCCAAATGTTCTCCTTCTGCCTGAAATCAGGGCTCAGCATCACCCAGGAAGGCACTGGAGTTCCTTTTCTCATCCCAAATGACACTTTCCCGCTCCAAACTGCGTCCCGACCCCCAAGAAAAGAAACCTTTATTTGGTGACGAGTCCTCTTGATCCCTCTCTTGGGCTCCTTGTTTTTTCCCAGTAACCTCCTTGAGGTTGTTTCCCACCCAGATCCAGAGCTTTTCAACGCAGGGTTTTCATCACTGCTTATGGAATAAATTTTTAAACAACCAAAGCACCACCGACAGGAAGAAATTCCAGGCTTTCTCTAGGATCAGGTTCTCAAAACTTGGGTCTATTAAACCTAATTTTTGACATCCTCCAGGGTACTTAAAGCAGGTGTTTGGTTTTCCTTCTGGGGTCACTGGAAGGAAAGGTGTCCTCTCAGGGAGGGGGTTCCTGAGTCATTTTTTACCCTGGCCCAGGTTGCCCAGAGAAGCTGTGGCTGCCCCTGGATCCCTGGAAGTGTCCAAGGCCAGGTTCGATGGGGCTTGGAGCAACCTGGGCTAGTGGAAGGTGTCCCTGCCCATGGCAGGGGGTGGGACTGGATGGTTTTTAAGGTCTTTTCCAACCCAAACCATTCCATATTCCTATCTGTCACCATGGGCTGTGAGGCAGCCACCATTCCAATTTAAATATCCCAGTCAGGTGCCCGAGGTTTGGCAGAGGGATGCTGAGCTGGAATCCCTCAGATCACTTCATCCCATTAAACTGTTTTCCGGGTTTAATCCTGATTTTCTCTTTTCTGATCAGAAACAGCCTTTAAGCCCTGAATCTGTTTATCCCTCAATCTGATTTAGCCAGAATCAGCTAATAAACCTCCTGTTTTCTCCGACAGGATCCCAGCAATCGTGGAACGTCGTAGTGCCACAGCAGCCAGCAAGGAGAAAAACCCGTTCCCAGCTTTTCCTCTTTCCCACACTGGTTCTGTTCCATCCATTCCATCCTAGTAAACCATGGCCCAGCCTCCCCATTCATACATTTATTCCTGTGTTCCCCGAGCAGCTCTGACTCCTCAGTGCCTGCGCTCCACTCTCAGGAGTTCTACCTCATTATTATCGTCGTTATCCTAATTCCTGGTTTCATGGCCTGCAGCCACAGCCTCAACTCCTTCCCTTGCACTAATAATACACCTTTCAGCTCCTGTTTTAGCAGAGCACTCCCACTGTCCCTCACTAATTGACTCACCTGCCTAATCACTCTTCTGGTGCATCAGCACTTTCTCTCTCCTTGCTGCCCACCCCTCTGCCCACTGACACACTTTATCTTCATTTCCTTGCTTTTTTCCCCCTCTTTTTTTAAAACTGAGACTCTGTAGAGATCACCTGGATCTCTCCCATTAAATCACATCATTTTTTTTCCATCACAAACCAGGAAGAAAAAGCTTAGTCAGGTGGCCATGTCCTTGAGTTGCCTGACACTGGAAGGAACAAACATTATAACAGCTGAGGTTTATTTTCCAGAACAGTTGAACAATCCTGTGGATCAGATCCCAAGAATTACGAGTTTCCAGCTACCTTAGTGCATATAAATCCAACAGCCTGAAAACTCAATTAGATCTGGAGCAGGCTGCCCAGAGAGGTTGTGGATGTCCCAATCCCTGGAAGTGTTCAAAGCCAGGTTTTGGATGAGGTTTGGAGCAACCTGGGACAGTGGATGGTGTCTGTGCCCACGGCAGGGGGTTGGAACTGGATGGTATTTAAGGTTCCTTCCAAGCCAAACCATTCCAGGATTTTATGACCTTGTCGCTGTTTGTCCTCTCAGGCTGCCTGGTCCCATCAGCTGTGGGGAGGGACTCAGATTATTAATTAAGGGGTTGTAACAGTCACAGTTCTGGCTATCTCTGTTATTAATCACTTCCACTGAGCTCACATTCAGAGCCCTCTGTCACGTGGATCCAAGATAGAAAGAATTCCCACGTCGAAAACTTGGCAATTAACACGTCATTGGCACCAGCCACGACCTGATATTTAAATATTCATTTTTTCCAAGATCTCTGCAGTCACCAGGAACACCTGTACTTTACATTCTCCTCTGCAATTAGCACATTAATCAGTCCTGTATCTTAATACCTTAAGTTCACCTTAAAGGCCCTCGGGGTTCACAGAATTTTGGGGGAAGCCGAACCAGGCAGGTCCGTCCCTCTCCAAAAATCCCACTCCACCCCCCCCCCCAACCCCCCACCCCCAAGCAACGGCCTTTTTAAAAATTCCTCTCCAGTTTTTTTCCATTTCGAGTGAATTTTATTGGAGAGGCTTTCAGCACATTAAACCTCCGCCTGAGTAAGTCTCTGGATATTGTTAGAAAATTAATAAGGAACGTGAACGGCTTCCTGCGCGATGTGTAAGCGATAAACAGGCAGCAAAGCCGCCCTCCTCCCCTCCATGCCTGCCAATTGCTCGGCTAAAAATAAAGGGGATGACAGAGAATTTCGGGACTGTGTGACAAGAGGAGCCCTTCAGTCCACTTTGCAGCCGAGGAAAAGCGAATGGCAAGTTTTCCTCACCCATGACATTGGATCTGTTTCTTAGAGCTCCGCTCTCCCTGGGGTTAGTGGAAAACGGCACCGAAATCAGGCAGGCTGCTCCTTGTGCTTCCAGGGAAAGCAAGCATGGAATTGCTGCTGCTTGCAGTGGGATTTACTCTTTTATTCCTGCCTTTTCCTCCCCAGCACCTCATTCCCCTCACCTCGTGATGTGCTGTTGTCTTCAAGCCTCGCTCATAAATCACCAGGTGCTGGATTTTTTAGGGATGTGGTTAAACAAGGACCGGGGGAAGGCTGAGCCCGAAAGATTTAATTGCATTTGTAACAGGAGATGGGTTTGGATTATCAAGCTGCATTTTCCCTGTCAGCATTTGAATTATTTTAAGGAACGTTTGCCTTGACGTCCTCGAGCGCTCGGATTCATCGAGCGCTGAAAATACCACCCAAATCACCACGGAACCAACGCAGGCTCTGCTTTTGGGAGATGTTACACGGCAGAGAAACCCTCCGAGCAGAATAAATAACTCAGGAGACAGGAAATGTGATGGAGGCACCTTTATTTTTCAGCCTAATTCAGCTTAGCTATTAGTAGAGAATAAAAACCGGTGCAGTATTTATTATCTGATATCACCGGGCAGTCTGGAGGTATATCCATATGGACAGCTGGATATATTGCTAATACCCACATCAGAGAGGCTTTAATTTGCCTTTGAGATGGAGCTCAATAACTTTATGAAAGATTAAACGAGGTTCTGTCTGTAAAACATGGCTCGTGGAGCTGCAGTCGATGACCCTGGAGATTCCTCTCCCTCCTCCACAGTTCTTGATCCACGAGGGAAGACTGCCAGTGGCCGTGTCAGATCAGTGAGCTGCATCTTCTGCTGCTCCAGGCTTCAGCTGTCACCTCCTCCTGGAGCTTTAGAGGAAGCAAATGAAATAAGTAAATTAAATAAAAAAGTCGGGATTTAAGGGGAAATTCCTGCCTTGCCCTTGCTGACAACCTGCTGAAACGTGGAATGTTAGCAGGGCTTGTAGGGAATGCCTCAGTGGGAGTGTTATCATGGAATGATTTGGGTTGGAAGGGACCTTAAAGCTCATCTTGTTCCAACCCCCTGCCGGGGGGGCAGGGACACCTTCCACTAGTCCAGGTTCTGGCTGTGCCAGGGGAAAGTGGAGCTCCTCATTCCCTCCTGGCACCTGAAGGGGAGCAAAGGAGGATTTGCAGGGATCAGGAAGCGATGGAGGATTGCAGGGAGCCACTGACATCCAGATCTAAAGGTGTTTATACAGAGATTCATCTCAGCTTCTCCACCTGCCAGGCTGCAGAGCATCTCCTCAAACTCCAGGCTTCTCCTTTTGTCAGCTCGTGTGGAAAACAGTCCCTGACAGTCCACCACTGACCATCTCTCCTGCTGGAGATTTGGAGTGATCTGAATGGATTTCCTTTCTTGGAAAAATCGCTTTAATTCCCTGGTAACAACAGCACTGTCTCAAAATGCCTGCTGGGAGATTTCAAAGGATGTCCATCACCAAGCCCCAGAGCTCGGGAATTCAGGGATCTCTGTGAGTGGGCTGGGACAGAAGGGAAGGGAAATGGTTCCCTGTCACAAGGAACAAGATCATGGCCATGGGAGTTCATTTGGAAAACCACTGATTTACAGGAGTTTCCCCTCAGTGTGCACCTGCTGAGACCACCCCCTGCAGAGCTGCCTCCAGCCCTGGGAACAACAGCACAAGGACGTGGAGCTGCTGGAGAGAGTCCAGAGGAGGCCCCGGAGCTGCTGCCAGGCTGGAGCCCCTCTGCCTGGAGCCAGGCTGGGAGAGCTGGGGGCTTCCCCCCGGGAGAGAGAAGGCTCCAGGGAGAGCTAAGAGCCCTGGCAGGGCTAAAGGGGCTCCAGGAGAGCTGGAGAGGGACTGGGGACAAGGGATGGAGGGACAGGACACAGGGAATGGCTTCCCACTGCCAGAGGGCAGGGATAGGACAAGAGGACAGTGGTCTTAAGCTGCACCAGGGGGAGGTTTAAAGGTTGGACATGAAGAAGAATTTCTTCACAGAAAGGGTGATTCGCATTGGAAGGGGCTGCCCAGGGAGATGGTGGAATCCCATCCCTGGAGGTGGTCAAGGGAGGACTTGGTGACCGGGTGACCTGGTGCTGGGTGACAAGGTGGTGTTGGTCAAAGGCTGGACTCGATGACCTCAGAGGTCTTTTCCAACCTAAATGATCCCGTGATTCTTCTAATGGGACATTGGGAAGAAATTCCTCCCTGCGAGGGTGGTGAGGGACTGGAATGGAATTCCCAGAGAAGCTGTGGCTGCCCCTGAATCCCTGGAAGTGTCCAAGGCACGAGGCTGGATCAACCTGGTCGAGTGGAAGGTGTCCCTGCCCATGGCAGGGGGTGGAACTGGATAATCCTTCAGCCCCCTCCCAACCCGAACCATTCCATGACTCCCTAATTTACGCTCCCACACCGCCCTTAAGGCGGGACGGACCCGCTCTCCCCCCCCTCCTCCATCCGGGCATTTCCCCCCTCCCGCCCGCCCGCCAAAACCACCACCCGCGCGCGCGCCCTCCCTCACCCGCCCGGCCCCCGCCCATCTCCCTTTTCCCCGCCCCCTTTCTCCTCCCGCCACCAATCAGCGCGCCGGAGGCCCGCCTCCGGCCCCGCCCTCTCTCTTCCATCGGCCAATCGCGGCGCGGCGGAGGGGCGGTCCCCGCGCGTGCGCGCGCGCGCGCGTCGGCGCGCGGCGGTCGCGAGTCCTTGGCGACGGGGCGGCTCCGGCGCGGCCGCGCTGGGGGGACACCGGGACCGGGGACACCGGGACCGACCCGCCCATGGGCCGGGACAGACGAGGAGGAAGCAGGAGGAGGAAGAAGGAGAACAGGAGCGGGTCCCCGTGAGTACGGCTTCGGGGAGGCGGGAGCAGCTCCTGCCCGGCCCGAGTGCGGGGGGCGGTGGTGGGCGTGTGACAGGCTGGTTCCAACTCGTGTTTCTCGTTGTGCTGGTGCGATAAGCGGGCTGAACGCACCTGTCTGCCCCAGGAAGGGGCTCTTAGCAAGGTCGTTCTTTTCCATCCCAGAGCAAGGGGGGACGCGGCTGAGCTGAGCCCGCCCTTCCCCTCCTGCTCCTGGGGGGGCTGTGACCGGGCTGGTCCTTCCATGCCCTGCGCCTCTTCCCTGGGAGAAGGGTGGACCTCCTCCCTCCTGGGAAAAGGGCGTTTGTGTTCTGTTAGTACCCCTAGTTACGATTTAATAACTTTAAATTAGCAGTTATTCTGTTCTATTGTGCCTTGTTGTGCCCCGGGGAGGGGTGGGTGTTGCTGGCTGGGTCACTGACCCTTCTGGGAATGCAGGGACAGAGGGCTGGAATCATGGAATAATTTATGTTGGAGAGACCTTAAACCCATCCAGTGCCACCCCCTGCCGTGGGCAGGGACACCTTCCACTATCCCAGGTTGCTCCAGCCTGGTCTTGGACACTTCCAGGGATGGAGCAGCCACAGCTTCTTTGGGAATTCCGTTCCAGTCCCTCACCACTCTCACAGGGAGGAATTTCTTCTTAACATCTGATCTGAATCTCTCCAGTTTAAATTTAACTGTGTTTCCCCCTGTCCTGTGTAAAAAGTTGCTGCTCCCCTTTTTTCATAAGCCCCCTTTAAATACTGGAAGGTCCTGGAGTAGTGGAATGTGCTGGAGGTCTCCCTGAAGCTTTTCCTTCTCTAGGCTGAGCTGGAGTGGCCCCATGGAGCCTCTCATTCCCTGGAAAGGCTCACACCAGCTCTGTGCTCTTTGCTGTGTTCATATCAGTGCTGGAGACAGGGAAGAGATCTCTGGAGCTCGTGTCCCATCAAATCCTGCCACCTCCATGCTCTGGAATCAGTGTTTTCCTGCATTTCTCTCCCGTGAGAGCATTGGGAAGATCCTTCCCGTGGAGTTGCACTTCTCTGGCACCTGGAGTTGTGTCCTGGGTGGTTCCCAGAGGTGTGAAGGGCTTGGGGCACCTGCACAGGTTCTGAGTGTTGCAAAATGTTGGGAGGTACCTTTTGTGTCCTTGAACAGCCCATGTTGGACACTTGGGGCTGGGGATGTTTGTGGGTGTCACATCCATCCTTCTGTGCCAGGGAAGGTACCAGAGGACGACACAAAATGCAAATGAGCCTCTCAGAGCTTTCATCCCAGAGCTCTCAAGGAAATCAAGAGGTGCCACAGCCACGTGGTGACCAGGGGTAGGTGCTACATCAGGTCTTAGAAACCTTCCTGGGAAGAGCCATGGATTGGGAGAGGTTCAGTCCCACCAGGGAAAATAACAAAGACTAAACCAAAAAGTAGGAAAAGGCCAAAAGGCCATGGGAATAAATGTGATGTGTAAAGGCAAGTCTGACTTTAAGGATCATGGGATTTGAGTGCAGAAGGACTGCCCTGTGTGTTCAGGAAGGATGATTTGCCCCAGGACAGCAGGGATGGTTCTTGCTCTAATACTTATTCTTCTGTGTTTAAATGAAATGAAGTTCCTTTAAGTGCTGCTTTACAGACAAATTTCAACTTCACGGTTCTAAGCTGTGTGTGATGTTATAAACCAGTGGATTACTCCTGCTGCTTGTTTTATCCATCACAGGTGGGTGGTTTTGCTCTGTTTGGGTGTCAGGTTCTGTTGTGGGGTTGTTTTTGGGTTTTTTTTTGGAGGCTTTTGCTTCCTCCTCTGGGTTTGTTTGCTCTGGGCTTTAAGTGGCTGGACAACCTGAGCTCGGCTCTGGGAATTCCAGGTGGGAGCTGAGCCAAGTTTGTTCCTCCTGACTGCTCCTCTGGGGCCAGGGGGTGCAGGAGCAGAGTAACCCAAAAGAATCTTCTGCCTGTTTATATTTCAATTTTATCAGTGAAACATTTTACCCGTTCCCTCTTTCAGTTATTTTCGATTATGAGGATGATTTAATCCAAGTTTTTGATTTTTTTTTTTTTTTGCATTGAGCTAAACATAAAATATTACAGATCAGACCCAGGAGCACCGAGCTTTTGGTTTTCATTCCTAAAATGCTGCAAATTGGTGGCTTCATTCCAGAATGTTCATTATTCCTTGGAAATTTTATTGTCCTAATTGGAAATGAGCTTGATCAAGGCTCCCTTTCCCAGGAGAGCTTGGACCAGGTGATCTTGGGGGTCCCTGTTCTTTGACACCCAAAATAAGTAGTTGGGAATTAACAGAAAGAGCTTCAATTGCAAAGATTTAATGTGGAAAAATTTCAGTGGTGATTAATGTGGAAAAGCTAAAGCATTTTCTTAATTACAATTGGTGATACAGCTTGTATGATTTTAAAAAAGAACAAATTAAAATCAAGAGGTACCCAGAGCTTTTCAGTGTTCCAAAGCTGAGGATGTGAAGAATAATGGAGCT